>NC_089265.1:47771765-48371765 GCF_963930625.1 Muntiacus reevesi
TCAATGCACATGAATTTGAGTAGGGTCTGGGAGTTGGTGAGGGACAGGGAAGCCTGGTATGCTGTAGTCCATGGGGTCGCAGAGTCGGACACAACTGAGCGATTGAACTGAACTGATGGATAAGCAATATATTTACTACAAATGTAACACCTCTGGTAATAGTGGGAAACTTCCAATGCTCTTCCAGACAAGCAAGAATAAAGAGTACAGAGAGCCCTTGTGGGTTTGAAGAGGCCATGGTTGCACCGTGGTTGGCCATGTTTATACCAGCCTTTGCTCTCCAGCTATTTTACCGTCAGTAAATGCTGTTCTTGGGAGAAGTTTCCTTTATTGTACACAGAATAATTTTTGCACAGTACCTGCAAATAACTGAATTCCAACACACAAAATACTTTTTCTTGGTGTGTCAGCATGATGACACTTAGCTGACCCCTGGTGGTAAGTGTTATGTACAACTTTCAAGGGTTTGGTTCTATTACAATCACAATTCACATGGTGGAAGTCACTACCCACATGTGGCTACTAAATACTTAAAATATGACTAGTTCTATTGAAATATGCTACAAGTATAAAATAAATGCCAATATTCAAAGACAGTATAAAGGACTGTAAAATATCTCATTAAAATCTTGTATACTGTAACATATGTTAATATGTTTTAGATATACTGGGTTATTAAAGTATATTATTAATCTCACCTGTTTCACTTTTCATGTGACTACTAGAAAATTTTAAATGTATTTCTATTGAACACTGCTAGTCCATACAGAGAACTCATAAACACATAATTTTGGGCAAAAAACAATTGTGAAATGACATCACAAACCATTATATGATCTTTTAAAACATACAGAACACAATGTGTTATTCATATATGTATATATAAACATGTAGCTAATGTAGAAAGCTAAGATTACAGTAACAAATTTATGCTAGTTGTTATCTCCAGAGAGAAGAATGTGCTCTGTATGGTCTGCAGAGCAGTTTCAACTGATAAACAACAACAAAGAGATCTAAAATAAATATGGCAAAATGTCAAGGTTTAATAGAGGTGGATGTTGAGACACTTTATTCAAACTAGAAAATGGTTTAGAAATCAGAATTAGTGCCTAGTCCCTTCAGAAGTATGGTCCCAACTTAGTTATCTACTTCCAACAAAGAACTTCGTACGTCACCAAGACAACTTCTAATCAATTCCAGAAAACACTTTCTCACCTTAATCTTGAGAGCTCCAACATACCTGCAGAAACTTAAATGATCACCTTATCTATAAAGTCTTTCTTTTGCCAAATATCCCAGGCAAAGCTTTAACTCACTTCTCAGCGCTTTCAGTGCTTCATTCATACCTTTCTTTATTATGCCCAGTGCATCACTTTGCTTCTTTCATTTAATACAGGGGTCAGCAACTCTAACCCACTAGCCAGTCACCTGTATTTGTAAAAAGGCTTTATTGGAACACAGCCATGCCCATTCATTTATGTATTGTCTATGGCAAAATTCTCATGACAACAGCTAAATAGTCAGTAGCCAGAGACCACAATGCCTACAAAGCCTAAAATATTTTCTAGCTGGCCCTTTAAGAAAAAGCTTACCAATTCCTGATTTAATACACCTTGAACTTCTTTCCCAATCAGTACACAGAGCTTTCTTAATCTGTTTTATGACTAAGTAGTCCATTTAATACTATAAAATAATGCATCAAAATAATAATGCTAATTAAGGACATTTAGATTGCTTCCAATATCTTGTTATATAACATTAAAGCTAATATCTTTGGCATAAATAATTTCCATATGCAGGAGTTTATCTGTAGAAAGCTTTCCCCAAACTGAATTGCAAGGATCAAAACTGAATTTTGTTCAATGTTACCAAATTGCCCTTCATTAAATTTTACTAATTTTACTAATTTATTTTTCCACCCGCAACATGTTTCCTCATACCTTCAGTAAGTTATATAATTTTCAAATTCTTGCAGTAGATTAAAATGGCATCTTAGTATGGTTTTTATATTTGCATTTTCCTATGAGATTAAGCATGTTATATTTCTTTTTCTGTTTACTATTTACACTATTTTTCTACTAGGTTATTGTCTTGAATTGTTTTTCCACTTTTTTTTTTAATACTTGAAAAAAATTTTTCAAGATTTTTAAGTACTTGAAATCCTGGACTGTAGGCACTTGGGATCTTGATCAGAAAGAAATCTGAAATATTTATTTGTCTCTCAGCTTTCTGGATTAAAGAGATATTATTAATTATCATATTTATTTTATCTTACTATCTCTTAAAATATTAAAGAGACTATTTTCAGCCTCTAAACTACCTTTGCATTACTTGGCAATCTTCATTTGCTCTTATAAAATGGTTTCTTTCAGCTGAAAATAATTCTTTTATAACTTACATTCTTTATTTTAATCTAAGTGGAAAAAGCCATCTTCAAAGGATTTTAAAAGTCTTCTTGAAGGGTTAGACATATTCTGAGAGGCAAAGACACAATAGATTTACCACCCACAAACAAAATAACACTTCAAATTCTTCTAAAATAGACTGGGTTAATGAAACTAAGATCTAAAAACTACAATCCAGTAGTTTTCAGGATTCATAAAAGAATATGATTCTACATGGTTGTGATTTCCCATTTCAAACAGGACTTGAACCTAAGAATCTCTCTTTCCTTAGCAACTATAAACTCATAGCACTAAATTTCTGAAATAATAATAACTGAGGTATCTGGCGTTCAGCATAACTAAAAAAGCATTTCATTAATTTACAAACAGGCCCCAATACACATGTCAGTCTGTCAGCTTCAAAGCTGCTTATACTTGTAAACTTAGACATTTAAAAATTCTCAACAGGAACAAATTGGACAAACTGATAAGACAAATATGCTTACATAGGAAAAAAGTATTTTAATGACCACAAGAATATTTAATTTATGCATATTTAAGTATATTATGTTTTGCAAACAGATCTGTTAGAAAAGGCCTTTATTGAAATTTCAAAAAGAAAAGAACACAATCAAAAGGCTAGCTGACATAAACATTACTGATATTCAGCCTGAGTATAACAATAGCAAATTCACAGGTGTTTGCTGTGGCACAAACAGGATCCTAAAAATTTTATCTGAGACCCAAACTTGACCAGAATTTACCTGAATTCTGAAGCGCTACAATCATGTCCCTTTTTCAGGACTTAAGAGTTTACCTTTTGTGGCAAAGTTATGACTTTAATATGGATAAAGACTTTGCTATGTTTTGTTAAGCTTATATTTAAGGATTTTTGAAAAACTCATCTTATGTGCTCTAAGGAAACCAACCTAAATTAAACAAGCAAAACAAATGACAGAGGAAGAAATATGTAAATTTTCCATTGGGTACCAGAATGACAAAAAAAAAAGTTTGATATTTTGATGCACTTGATTTAAAATTCATACATCCCTGCCTACTTTTATAATATTGATTACTATCAGAGAAGGGAAATGGGTAACTGGGGAGGAGACTTTATATCCTTTGAAACCTTTGAAATTTTGAATCCTGTAAAATATCTATTTAAAACATTTTTAAATTATTCTTTTATATTAAAATAACCTGTTAGAACATTAAAGTTAATTCATTCTTTTCTCACCAGTCTACATTTTATCTGTCAACAGTAATAAAAATACTACTACCAACAGGTAAAGAACAGTAAAATAATACTTGTGCTAGTTCATTAAGTGCCTTTAACTGTGAGATCCCCTTTTACCATAGCTAACATTGTTATGCTGACAGGATACTATGGTAATATACATGATTCAGTGATCACTAAGTATGAATGAAATCATATTTAAAGTGCTAGAAATTATGCTGACATATGCATTTGGCATTCAGCCTTCCCAAAATACCCAAACTTTGGTATATTCCAACTGTAAAGAGTCTTATCTCACAATCTACTTTTCATAAACAAAGATATTTTGAATACTGAGAAATACTTGGACTTTATGTTCACAAAGGCTAATAAAATATATGATCTATTATTTTATAGATAGTACATAGAGTATACCAACTAGAATCTTTAAGATTTTTGAAAGCAGCAATATTTATAAAAGTTACCTAAACTGAAAACATTTATTTATAAAAACTACGAAAAATAAGGAAATATGAGACTAGATTATGATTTTAACAGTTGTAGAATATTTAATGTAGGACCACTGATAAAAATTAACAAAATAACTTGTAGCACTTATTAGAGTAAACAAAGGTAGCCTTAAAGAATAAAAGAAAATTATTAATAGGAAAAAGAAAAAAAATGATCACTTCATTTGACATAGAAAAGGCATTTGACAAATGCCAACATCCTTTCATGACAAAAACTCTCAGGAAATAGAAAAGAGGGAAAATTTCTCAATATCAAAAAAGGGTATTCATAAAAAACCTAGAGTTAAAATTACACTCAAAAGTGAAAGACTGAAAGCTTTCCCTTTAAGACCAGAAACTAGATAAGGATGTACTTCCAGAGATATTTAAATGGGAAAGGAAGAGGCAAAAACTACCTTTATTCACAAACAAGATGATCTTTTATGTAGGAAATCCCAAAGAATCAACAAGAAAGCTACTAGAGCCAGTAAACAAATTAAGCAAAGTTGCAACACATAAAAATAAACACATTTAAAAAAAATCAGTTCTGTTTCTGTCCATCGGCAAAGAACAGTCAGAAGAGGAAATGAAGAAAACAGTTCCATTTATATAACATGAAAAAGAATGAAAAACTTAGAATTAAATCTAACCAAGGAGATGCTACACTGAAAACTTGTATACTGAAACTTAAAAAACAAGGCTGAAAATATATTAAAGAATACCTAAATAAATGGAAAGACATGCTATATTCATGAATTAGTGCTAGTGTTAAATCACTTCAGGTGTGTCCAACTCTTTGCAACCCTGTGGACTATAACCCACCAGGCTCCTCTGTCCATAGGATTCTCCAGGCAGGAATAAAGGAGTGGGTTGCTATGTGCTTCTCCAGGGGTCTTCCCACCCAGGGATCAAGCCTACACCTTTTACGTCTCCTACATTGGCAGGTGGGTTCTTTACCACTAGTACCACCTGGGAAACTTTACTCACTAGTAAGATATCAATACCACCAGAAACAATCTACATATTCAACACAATCCCTGGCGATATTCCAACAGCCTCTTTCAGAGAAATAGAGAAACTGATTCTGAAATTCATATAAAATTGCAAAGAGCCCCAAAGAACTAAAATAATCGTGAAAAAGAATAAAATGTACAAATCATACTTCTTGACTTCAAAACTTGCAAAGTTATAGAAATTAAAATAAGTATGGTACTGGCATAAGGACATATAGACCAATGGAATAGAACAGAGTCCAGAAATAAATACTTACATATGAAAAAAGTGAAAGTGTTGTTGCTCAGTCCTGTCTTGACTCTTTGCAACTCTTTGCAACCCTAGGGACGGTGGCCTGCCAGGTTCCTGTCCATTGAATTCTCCAGGCAAGAATACTGGAGTGGGTTGCCATTTCCTTCTCTAGGGGAATCTTCCCAAACCAGGAATCGAACCCAGGTCTCCTGCACTGCAGGCAGATTCTTTACCAACTGAGCAATGCCAATACATGTCACTCCTGTGATTGTGTTACATTATAAAACACTCAATGAAGTCTTATAATGTAACAGAGCCAGATTACTCTAGAGACTTTCTTGCTAGCTTGAGGAAGTCCAAGAAGCAATTGTGAAGGCCCCCAAGGGAGTGTGAGGGACCTTCAGGAGCTGAGATAGGCTTCTAGCCCTCAAGTCAGCAAGAAGCCAGGGCCTATAACCACCATGAAACAAATTCTGCCAACAATCTGCATGAGCTTGCAAGTCTATGCTTCTACAGTCAAGTCTCTGGATGAGAACAAAGTCCAGCAGATATCTTGTTTATAGCCTTGTAAGATCCTACACAGAGTGACACCATGCCCAGATCCCTACCCACACAGAAACTATATAGTATAAATGTGTGCTGTTTTAAGCAATTAAATTTATGGTATTTTGCTGCACCAATATACATCTACCTTTCAGATGCAGCAATCTCACATCTAAGAATTTACCCTAAAGATACATCTCCAGCAATCCAAAAATAAACATGCACAAGGTTATTAACTGTAGCATTATAATTGCAAAATACTGCCAACTTCTTTACTTAAATAACCAAGTATAGGAGATCGAAGTAGTCTGAAACTGTTAAAAAAAAAAAAAGGATCGACTAAGATCTCCATGAACTGATATACAGCTAATTTAGGATGTATCATTAACTGAAAAAAAACCAAAGTGCAAAATAAAATATATATTATGCTGTGGTTTGTGTATGACAAAAGGGGATACCTAGAGAGGGGGAAAAAAATACCTACTTACCTCCATAAAAAAGACAGAAAACACAAAGAAGAAGGATAAATGAAAAATCAATAATACTGATTTCCTACGCGGTAGAGTGGGGTAAAGAAAAGACAGAGGAATGAATGACATTTTTCCTGAATATCACTTTTTTTATATAGTTTTGTCAAGATGATAGTCCACAAATCAAAATATTAAAAAACCAACAGGAATGGGGGAGGAGGCAGGGACACACAATCCTAAAACTAAAAGCAAACAAAAGTAAACCTAAATATACTAGATTTCACATAAAAAATATAACCACACCTAAGGTGAGAAGGCTGAAAGGGAGCTAATTTGAGTAAACAGTGAAGAATATTTCTATTAAAAACCCTTAGAGGGGAGAATATTTCCTGGCAAATCCTGAACTCCTTTTGGTAGTTTTATTTTTCCTATAATATGGAGGTAACAATTCTGAAACTTTTGTGTGTATTGTACAAAAAGAAAGTGTTAGTTGCTCAGGAGTGTCCGACTCTTTGCGACCCCCCAGACTGTAGCCTGCCAGGCTCCTCTGTCCATGGACTTCTCCAGGCAATAATACTGGGGCAGGTAGTCAGTCCCTTCTCCAAGGGATCTTCTTCCCAACCCAGGGATTAAACCCAGGTCTCCCACATTACAGGCAGATTCTTTACCACCTGAGCTACCAGGGAAGCCCAAGTATTGTAGGACTGAGTGAGTAAGCAAATATACTGATGTCAGAAGCCAGGTTTTTCACTGTGGAAGAGACTGAGAGACAGAGAGAATGGGGGAAGCTACAGGAGGAATCCAACAGGGTTGGATTAGAATTGAAAGTACCAATATGAACTCATGATCTCTTGTGTTTGGGGTGTGTGTTTAAGTAAGCAATGACATCTTAGGGACAATGACATGCCTAGTGCCAGATCTTGGTCTCTACACTCCATTCTACATTAAAAGGAACCAGATCCTTGGGAAAATACCCACTCCAGGACTTAAGCAGGGAAGATACAAGATTGAACTGAAAAGTCTTTATATTATTCCAGAAAGTAAGGAAGTGCTCCAAAAACTAATTGAAGCATGCCATGCCAAAAGGACACAGGCACCAACCAACTGGGATCCTACTGGCCAAATCTGAGGAAATTTAAAGAAGAAAATTTAAAAAATGGTAGTGGATTATAACCTACTGAATAAATAGGAACCATGAGTCATCCCTGTAATAGATAGATAAGAATATTAACAGGATGCTGGTAACTGTAGAGTTAGAAAATCACCATTCCACAAACATCATAACAAGGTTACTTCATGCAAGATTCAATGGATGACAATTTTAGGAGGGAGAGGATTTGCAAAGGAGCAGGATACTAACTGCATGGTCTCAAAGTATCTCTTCAACAACTGCTTATTAGTTGCAGAAGAGAAACAGTAACTAAATAGTGGGAAGAACCAAATAACATCTTGATTAAAATCAATGAGGGACTAATAGACATTGCATATCTCTGAACGTAATATCGTGAAAAGGATACAACATCAACTCTGTATTATTTTGAGAGAGGACACACAATCTAGACCTAACCATGAAGAAACCTAAGACAATGTCAAACTGAAGAATATTCTATAAAATTACTTCCTCATATTCTTCAAAAATGTCAATGTCATGAAAGTTAACAAAAACAAGACCAAGGAACTCTTCCAGATTAAAGACTAAGACCTCAGAATTAAACCTAACATCCTTGACTGGATCCTAGACTGAAGAGAAAAATAAGTATCACAGAGGACATTATCAGGGTAATTTGTGAAGTTTAAATATAGACCATGATAAGAAGACAGTATTCAAATTTAAATTTCCTCAATCTGGTGACTACACTGGGTTTATGTAAGAGAATATCATTGTTCTTAAGAAAAAGCTCAAATAATAAGCAGTAAAAAACATGATATAATACAAACTGACGTCTCAAATAGTTTAAAATAATTGTGTATATGTACTGCCGTGGATAAAACACATAAAAGAGGGAAGAAAGAAGGGAAGTAGGAAAAGGAAACAAAAAAGCAAATGTAAAATGCTAAGAACTGGTGAATTTAGGTGAAAAATACACGGGAGCTCTCTATACAATTCATACAACTTGGGTAACTTTGAACTTATTTCAAAATAAAATGTTTTCAAAAAAGAGAAGGGACATACGCATATGTATTAAAATTTCTGAACAGATACATCTAAACTTAAAGATGTCAATCAACAAAGAGGGGAAGATGAGGAAAAGGAGGCCTTCTTTCCTCAAAGATCCTAGACTGAACTCCATCCATTGGTTCTCTTTAAACAGATAACCTCTGAGTCAGGTTCCTAACCTGGGATCCATGGACCAAAGAGGTCTATGGAAAGAATTCACTACACCTACAAGCGGGTGAAAAAAAAATTATATTTTAATTTCATTAGCCTTTAACTGATATGTTTCTATCAACTGTGAATGCAGCCAACAAACAATGGTAGCTTTAGAAGTACCCGTGATTTTATCACCAACAGAAATTATATATATTTTCACTTCATATTAGCTGTTGAGATTCTCAAAATAACATATAGTATTCAGGTATTTTCAAAATCTATTAAAATCTCCTTTTAAGACTTAGTTAATGTGATATATGATAAAAAAGCAGGTTATATCACAAGCTTGCTTAAGCATTTTGATAACCATATTGCAAAATAACTGGTTTCTTTGCAATCCTATGTATGTCACTTTACTCATTTAGAAATGTTTTACTGAAAAAGAAAATATGGGCTTCAGACTGTTCAAAGTTTTCATGGCATAAAGAAGTTAAGAATCTCTTCTCTGAGCTATAGATCGCTCATTTGCATACACATATGCCATAAAGAGAAAAATTAAAATAGTTTAGAGCTTTTCACTCTGCCATAAAGTAAATTATAAAAGGATAGACATCATTGATAACGAACATTCCATCTAACCATTATTTAATTTCTAGATAATTTCCCATAGTGCTAAGACAATAATTATTCAAAACATTAACTGCAATCTCACACAGATGAAGCACCCAAGAACAGCACATATAACAGCACATACCAACACATGAAAAAATACAGGCACAACAATTGTAAAAATGAATCAAGCCTGTGAAATTTCTCTCAGAGAAAGTCAGTGCTTACATAGCTTAAAGAAATTGGTTAAAAGCAAGATACTATTTACCATTTCTCTTTTGGAAAATTTTTTAAAATTTCTTTAATGATTGGTTGGTAGCAGGCATCCCTTTCTGCTTTCCCAGTTTCACTCCAGTCTCTCACAAACTGTTTCAATGTGGATTTTAACTTATCCATGTCAAACGTAGATGCTGGCATAATCTTTCCATTCCCCTGTTTAAAAAACAGAGATCAATTAGTTTTTCAGAAAGTAATCACTCTTGCATATGGTTACAGTTAAATAATCACGCTATAAAGATCCCTTATAGATGGTTTAGAGGGTAAATCACTAGCCTCTCAACTCAACCTGAGTTCAAGTGCAGCTTGAGATCCTAAATGAAAAGGTGGTCTCACTTGTACCCTCAGTAAATTGTGACCCATTAATCATGAAGCCACCATCTGACTAAGCAGCCTGTACTCAGGAGAGGATCGGAACTGGACTGCTATGGAGACCAAACTATAAGAGAAGGAAGAAAGTTCCTTCAGGTCACTCATGGGACAGCATGGACAGGCTCAAGTGGCCCAAATGCATCTACCCTGTGGGTACAAAAAGGACTTGAGCTCCTATTTCTGCCAGTCCCTGGAGAGTTATAAGTAAAAATTAATTTCTTTAAAGTAAAAGATGAATATCAATAGATATAAGATCCTGAAAATATCAAGGTGGATTAATTTTACATAGCTAGTAAAATTGTTTATAAAAAATGTAAGTCACCAACTCCACATGCTGTGATAGAACACTACGTGAAAAGTGTATCAAAATGCCAACAATTATCTTAGTATGTTGGGGGGGGGGGGAGAAATCTGCCAACAAATCCAGTTTCTGGTATACTGTGCTATCAAGCCTAATAAAAGGGACTGAACATAATAAGTGAAAATATTCTCCCAGTAGAGCAAATGAGCTGTGCAAAATTACAGAAACGAAATCCAGAAAGATCTCAAAATATAGAGATTAAATCCTAAAATAAAAACAAAGAGAACAAAATTTCACATACATCTTCTCCATATTCTTTATTTTCAAACATATGTATGCAATCATTCACAATGGTCAGTAGTATTTCTTGATTATGATCAACACATTTCCGGATCTTGTCCAAGTGAAGAAGAAACTGAGGAAGTAGTTTCTGTTGATTAGCTGGGAGTGATCGAAACTGTCTTTCTGTTCGGTGCACTCGCTCATGCATACTGGTGCTAAAACATAAAAGGTGTTTTTTTAATTGGCAAAAGAATTCTCACCAGAGGCCAATCTTAAAATATTTTAAGGTTGTCTTCCTGTACAGATTATTTCCCTAAAGTGTATACTGTCCAGCCATTTACAACCTTTCAGTTTTTTAAAGGATATTGACTTATGAAGTTTTCTATGTTGACATCGTATTACAAACTCTGTAAGCAACTAAACAAAAGACCAATAGTTTAAAACATCTGCATCAATTAGAAGGGAGGAAAAAAGCAAACATAAAGAGGATTAATGCACAATAAGTTTATTTTTATGATTTCAATTTCCAATAAAGGTTTTCAGCAAAACAGCTGAATGCTTTAGATTTATCCATCAAGTAGCAGAATGCTGCTCTAAAATCAGAATACACACAAACTGTGTTTTAAAATTATTGAGTCAACCAAGTTGAACTTTTAAAAAATATTGTAAATGATCTTACATGCCACAAAAGTAGTAAACAAATGAAAAACTGAAATTCTATAGCTTTTTATACAACAACATTCACAACAGTTTCCAGATAACTCTAAAGGTCATCTGAAGACAACCAATTTATAAAACCTAAAAAGAACATCATTTCTAAGTTAAATATTACACTCACAATGAAATATCATTTTACATCAGTCAGACAGATGGGCAAAATTTAAACGACTATATGAAATATTGGTAAAAATTTGGAAGATAGAATATTTATATTCTGATTGATGGTGGGTGCATAAATTAGTACAACCACTTCAGAAAATTTAGCATTACCTAGTAAAAATATGCACTCCCTATGACCTAACTATCATACACACCTTAGACACAAAATAAGAAACTCTTGCAAATGGGCACATGACACATGAATAAGTCTCATCACAGCACTGCAAGAAATAACAAGAAAAAAATCTGGAAACAACCCAGAAAGTCCATCTCCAATAGACTGAACAAAGAAAATACAATATAGTTGTACAACAGAATACAATCAATAAATACAGCTACACACAATAAAATGGATAAAACTCAGGAACAAAATATTTGTTGGAAAAAAGCAAGTTGCAGAAAAATACATAATGTACAAATTTCATCTTATATAAAAATAAGCAATATATTGTAGGGACTGAACATACGTAGAAAAACTACAAGGAAAGCAAGGAAATGAAAATTCAGAAAAATGTCCTTTGAGGGGAAAATGATAAGATATTGTTCTTTTTTTAAACTGGGTGATAGATGTTCACTACATCATTCTTTACATTTTACATATACAAATAAACAAATACATAAATGCATGATGTGTTTCTTTTAAACGTTCATGGCATTTACTCAGTACTAAATGGAAATGAAAAATATTCTTTTTCATTTGGTTGTGTGAATCCCTCTAGTCATCCAGATAATTCTCATTTTTATCTTCTTATGTCAAATCAGTGTCTAATCTCTGAACAGTCCCATCTAAGGAGATTCTGAAGAAACCCTTGACAAAACTTATGCAAAAACCTGGTCACATTTTTAGAAGACTGTGTGTGGTGGTATTCTGAGGGTGGTTAGGGATAATGTAAACTGGAGTTGGCAGTGGTTGCACCAATTGTTGCTGCTTTTTCTTTTTTTTAATAACCCCTGGAGACAGTCTAATAGTGACCTCTGGAGTCCCAACAGATCTGGACTGAAATCCAGGTTATGCTACCTATTTGCTATGTGACTCTTGGCAAGTTACTTCCTTTCTCTGTGCCTAAACTGCCTCATACCCATAAACAAGGAATATATAACAATGATGATAATGATAGAAGCTATGACTAATTGAGATTTAGTAAGTGTCAGGCACTAAACCAAATCACTATAAAACTCCATGAGGCAAATACCAGTATATCCCTCTGCCTACCTAACACACTTCACCAAAATGATAACAAAATAATGCATACTACACACTTAGCCCAGTGCCTAAAACATAGAGTTCAAATATAGGAGGTATATCTAATTTATAAAATTAATGTATACATAGTGAAAATATGAAAAATACAGAGCAGTAAAAGTACTCAGTGGGGGGTAAGTTCTTAATAATTCCTCTTCTAGAGGTAAGCACTTCTAACTCTTTGGCATATTTCTGCTTTATTGCTGTGGTTTAAGACAAAGTAACCTAATACCTTTCTAGTCAAAAATGCAGCATGTTACTTGGAAGTGGTTGGGGAAGTGGAGAATCACCGTCCCATGTGAGACCTACTGAAATGTAATCTGCCTTTTAACAAGATCATCAAATGACTCACATGGATATTAAAAGTTTTAGAAACACTTGAAATTCTTCATCCTTATCAAAATAATTTTCCCAGGGCAGAAAAAAGTTCTCAAACAATATGACAAACGACTAAAAGGACTGCTCATCATCCCATCTTACACAACGAAAATTTACTTAGCTATTTCCCAAATATTGGGCATCTAGATACTTTTACTTGACTACACAATGTACTTTTTGTATTCAAAATCTACCTATATTCTAGAGGGAAAAAAATTACCACAAATTCCCAAAAGAATTACCACATCAGAAAAGGTAAGAATGTGTAAAGTTCTTGATACAAACTGATTTTCAGAAAAACTGTATCAATTGACAATGCTATCAGTAGAGTATGACACCAAGGAACTACTTAAAGTCAGCAAACAGCAGAGCTGCAACCATTTATAATTTACTGTCAACAGGTTAAGGAGTCTCATAGTAACTCCTTCCTTGAATTCCTGGGCCCTGGATGCCCTTCAACCTCCCTCTGAGCACACCTCAAAACTCAACATTCCCACCCTGAACTTAGCACATGTCCCACCAAAGAAATGTGTACTTCTTCCTAAATGGCTGCTGTTGATCAATGGTACACCATACATCCACCAAGTCAGAAACTAACGAGTTATCCTAAAATGCTTCTACTCACAGCTCACACGATCAAGATGACTAGAATCCTTTTGTGCATGCAAGCATGTTAAGTCACTCAGTCGTGCCTGACTTTTTGTGACCCGCATAGACTGTAGCCTGCCAGGCTCCTCTGTCTGTGGGATTTTTTAACTGGGGCTAATTTAACTGGCTCTTCTGTAAATGCTTACATCACCGATGTGCTTAAGACAGCGGCAGATAAGTTATGACCTCCTGGCTACTTGCCTGCTTTTGTCAAGAGTTCTACTGGAACACAGCTATGCTCATTCCTTCACATCCTACCTGCGGTTGCTTTCACACAAGCACACAGGCCTACAGCTTTAACAAAGACCACCTAGCTCTCAGAGTTTAAAATATTCATTGCCTGGCTCTTTAAGAAAAGTTTGCCAACCCTGTTTTAAAGGAATGTTTTACAACCTTCAGACTCTCCTTGGTTCTGAACTGAGTCAGCATTAAGAGGCCACATCCTTGGGTACCTCAGAGGAGAAAGTAGGGTCAGTGGCTGTATTTCCTCAAGTGTATCCCTACCTCAAGCTCCCTCTACAAGGCAGTGACCCCAACTCTGACTCAGTCACCTTTTATAAGAGTGGGTCCAATGATAGATCTGGCCAAGAGTCACAGACCCATTCCTCCACTCCTGTTGAACTGTTCTAGAATTTCAAACAGGGAAACATCTATTCAGCAGAGTGTCTCAACCCATTTTAAATATTTATTAAATACCCAAAGTTGAAACTGTCTTACTAGCATCACTGCTTACTAATACAGGGTAAATTTTTAGTTAATGCTTTTAGATTTCAGGCCAGACTCTACCACAATTTGGTTGGACAACCCTGTGCAAGTTGCTTACTTCTTTACATGCCTATCCCCTCACCTGTAAAAATGAGCTCTGCTACTGCTGCTGCTGCTAAAGTCGCATCAGTCGTGGCCGACTCTGTGCGATCCCATAGACGGCAGCCCGCCAAGCTCCGCCGTCCCTGGGATTCTCCAGGCAAGGATACTGGAGTGGGCTGCCATTTCCTCCCCCATGAGCTCTGCATCTCAGTGTTTAAGATCCCACCTAACTGCTATTTCTAAAAGTAGGACATTTCTGACGAGACCTTTGATATTTCAAATGTAGCATATCCTATATCAGTCGGTATCTCCATTTATAACAAAAGTGGTAACTTAAGGCTAACATTTTTTGCTATTCAGTACAATGCTATAATCATTTTACCTTAGTGAGACTATGTCATCTAAGCAAAATCTGTAGGAAGTACAAAATTGAAAGCCACTGGAAAGAGAAAATATTAATCAAAAGACATTTCTTGCCTCACGACCTTTATCTAAATCTCCTATGTCCTGACGAAAAGACAGTGAGCAGTACAACCCAGTTCTCCAATATCTGGATGTACCTGCTAACACTCTAGAATAGGACTGTCCCTAAGAACTTACTACAATGATGGAAAGGCTTACATCTGCACTGTCCAAGACAGAGACAATAGCCACATGTGGCTACTGAGCACCTGAAAAATGGCTACCTAGACTGAAAAGACGAACTGTAAATCTTACTACATTTTAATTAATTTAAGCTTAAATTCAGCCAGATGTGATTAGTAGCTATTATATTGGGCAGAATAGGTCTATAAAATTATAAAATGTTGGAAAGTGTTTTCTGCAACACAATCCTTTCCATAATTCTAAACATATGTTTAACTGTATACTATTTTTAGTATAAGGGATTTCCATTTTTTTCTTTGAGTACATACAAATAAAAAGGATTGTTGTAAAAAATGAAATTTTCCTCGATCTCACACTGAACTACTACAGAAGAGGGAGAAGAGTGTAGGAAACAGTATCACAAGCACCTGAACACACACACACACTGTCCTTTTCTATATTATCACACTTGGGTCCTAGTTTCAGATCAAAATCCCTTGCCCTCCCCCACATAAAGGCCCAGCTGATACTTAATCATAAATATCAATTTTAAGTAGTCCTAATACATATTACGCCTAATATACAAACACATTTCAGCTGTGTCTACTACAGTCCCAGGACATTTCCCAATATTCTTTCTACATTTTTCAACATTAAAATATACCAGACTTTTCTGTACCTACCACTTTGAGCTACCTAATGTCAGCTTCTTCCTCTCCCTGTGTGGTTCTTCCAGACATAATACTTACAACAAATTCAATTCTCTGGTTGTCTGCCTTTCTCCCTCTGTTGATACTAATAAAATCCCCGTACTACTAATTCCCTTCAGAGCTCCGTAAGTAATGTGGTCCATGGTTCATATGCCTGGGTTTAATTAGTAAATTATTTCATCAAGATCTTTCAACCTCAAAAATTCATGCCACAAATATAACCAGAGTCTAAAAAAGCTTTTATTAAGCAAGTTTTGAAATCCATAATAGTAACAAACTAACCATCAGTTACAAACTTGACAAACTATCTGGGAATGACAAATGTACTTCTTTGCTACTACTCGTCCCGTTAAAAATAGAGTTCCAACAAAACGCCAGGCACTGGTGACACAAAAATAAATAAGGATCAGTCCCTGCCCTTGAGGAGGTCAGTCAAGCAATATTAAAAAATTTGCATAAAGCACAGCAGGAGCCCATCTAAGGGAACAGTTTTACTTGAGTAGGAGGTCACATCTATCTGATTCCAAATGCAGACTCAGAACACAGTAGTCGGTGGACTCATCCCTCATACGAATAAAAGTGCTTTCTTTACCTGAAAACCCAGTTGTTTCAAGTCCCTTTCAGATATTGTAATTACAAGTTTGTGACTAAGCTACTTGAAGATTTATTTATAAGAAAGTGCAAGTTAGGAAGTTTAAAAATCCTACCACGATGCCCAATCCAGTGAGAATTCGATACATATTTGCAGAAAAAATCATAAAGGCGGCTCCTACAGTGTTTTCTCATTTCCCTCCCTAAAAATTTGCAAATTTTAGAACATCCGGACTATCTGCGACCTTAATTTCACCCACCAGTTAAAGACACCGAGTGGCATCATTCACTGGCTCACCACAAAAGTGCCTGTGCGTTCACCGCGCCAAATGGGGGGTGGGGGTAGGGGACCACAAAAGTGCCTGTGCGCTCACAGCGCCGGGGGGCGAGGGAGGGGGTGCTGGGGCGGGGAGGGCCGGGGGATCTTAATGCTGCCCTCAACAAGGACTGGCAACAGTTTGGGGAAAAATGTCCTACAGCATCCCACGTGTAGGTGAACTTGGGCTCTCCGTCTGTTCAGTTTGGAGGACATCGACAACACAAACAAATCATGCCCAGCACTGGACGATTTTACCATCAACATCTTCTATCTGAAATTCTTACAGCACTTTTCCGGTCATCCCCACGGGCCTCAAAGCCAAACCTTTAACGAGGGATGGAAGGCAAGAGGGATAATCTGATCCTGAGGTCAGAAGACAAGAGGCTGAGCAGCAGACGGCGCGGCAGACACGCGGGTGTGCTGGGCCGGGAGGGGCTAAGGTGGTGCGAGATGACTCGGGGGCCCGGAGGTCAGCTCAGGCGGCCCGGTTCCGACGCCCCGGAGGCGTGGCGTCCGGCGGGTCCGCCGCAAGCGGCTGGCGCCCCGACGGGCTGAGCCGGGGTCCGCCACGGGCTCCTTACCCGTAGTAGCGGAAGGCATTTATGATCTTCCAGAAGTGCTCGCGCTCGAGCCTCTCCTCCTCTTCCTCCGTGCTGCGCGCGGCCGCCGGCGCCGAAACTGCCGCGGCGGAGCCCAAACGCCCGGCGGAGAACTGCACTTCCACCTCCTCGCTCCCGCCGCCTCCCCCACGGCCGCCGCCGCCTCCCCCGCAGCCCTCCGGCAGCTGAGAGGCCGGCGGCGGTGGGCGCCGCCGTCGCTGCATCGCCGCCGCGGCCCTCAGTCTGGCTCGCTTGCGTCTCGCCGCGACTGAAAGCGTGGTGGTGGCTGCTCGGCCTTCCTCTAGACGGCGCCCGCCGCGGACATGCCCCCCGCTCGCGGCGCGCTCCGCCCCCGCCGCCCTGAGGCCTCCATCCGCGCCGGGCTCCGCCAGGTCTTCAGAGCTCCCGGAACGACAGCGCCTGCGCATTCGAGAGCCCGACGAAGGACCGCAGCCACCTGCGCTCATTTGATGCCAGGCTTCTGCGACGGCGTGCTGACGTCACGGCGACACGTGAAGTAGGCGGGGCTAAGTGCCAGATGGGTGGGGCGAAGGAGATTGGTGGTGGGTTAGGGCTGGCCACTTATGGGAGCCGCGTGGTTCCGGCTTTTGAGCCTGCGAGTTCTGGATGGTGGAACAGACTTTTGCTTAAGGTTAACATATTGGAAAGAAAAGAAAATGCAGGAAAAAAGTTCAGCTTTGATGAATTTATTCTGCACTTTTATTTCAGAAAGTCTAGAAGGAAGGCCTTTCATTCACCCTAATTTAACTTTTAATTTCTTAAGTGAATTTCTGTTTTTAATTGCATAAAGAGAGAGGGATACTGTCATCTTTCCAGTGTCTGGGAACCAAGGAAAGTCCTAATCCCACCGTGGACTGGTCATGGCAGATCAGGAAAAATTCAGGACCCTATCTAGTACACGCGCTTTGGAAGACCGCCAAAGCTCTCAGGAGCCGTAGCGGTGCACGACTAATGGTACCCCATAGCAAGGTCAGAGTTAACCACTAACTCTTCGTTCACTTTTCTCTCCATTTCTCTATGAACTCAGGAATAAAACGGCTGCCCTACCTGCACTTAGTGTTATTCTTAGAAAATAACTCATTCCACTCAATTTAACCTACCATCGAGGAAATTAGTCTTTCAAAATGCGTGCCTTCTCAGTCGCATCTCCCACTTTGCGACCCCATAAACTACATAGCCCGCCAGGCTCCTCTGTCCCTGGGATTGTCCCAGCAAGAATACTGGAACTAGTTGCCATTTCCTTCTCCAGGGGATCTTACCTCCCAGGGATAGAACCAGCATCTCCCCCTCCCCCACCCCACCCCGCCCCCCCCCCCCCATCGTCTGCAATGCAAGCAGATTCTTTACCTCTGAACCATCAGGGAAGCACTTCAAAATAATGGTAAGACTGTTTCATTCTCAACAACAACAAACTTGCCCTGGGGCCACAAATTCTGTTAAAAAGATATTATCATGTTGAAAATGAAGTGGCTTAATTTTCATAATTTAGTAATTGAAAAAAAGGCAGTGAAAAGTACTGTGGTTATTCTCTGTTAATAACATATAGAAATGTTACATATTACATATAGAAATGTTGCATTTCTATATAATATATTTATAAAGTTTAAAGTCTATTTCTTTGAATAGCAATGCAGTAATACATGGTTCAAAATTAAAAAGGGAAATGCAAAGGTTACAAATGTGAAATTTCTTTACCCTGTCGCTAACCGCCCATATCCCGTTTCAGATAAATATATCGATTTCTTGGAGACTTCCCTGGTGGTGCAGTGGATAGGAACCCATCTGCCAAGGCAGGGGACATGGGTTCAGTCCCTGGTCAGGGAACTTTCCATATGCCAAGGAGCAACTGAGTCCCACACCTCTAGAGCCTGCTAGCCACAAGTTCAAAACCTGCAGCCTAGAGCCTGTGCTCTATAACTAGAGAAGCCATAGCATGAGAAGCCTGCACGTCAAAACTATAGAGTAGCCCCCATTCTCTGCAACCAGAGAAAGCCTGTGTGCAGCACGGAAGACTCAGTGCAGCCATAAATAAATAAAGAGATAAAGCAGTGGGTATATAAAAAAAAACTAACCACCCCATAATATATATATAAATGTGTGTGTGTGTGTGTATAAATTTCTTGCTTATTTTTCCAAATTTTCTATGCAGTATCATTTCTCTTAGGGTCTGGTGCTTGGAAGTTATGTATGCTGCTGCTGCTGCTAAGTCGCTTCAGTCGTGTCCGACTCTGTGCGTCCCCATAGACGGCAGCCCACCAGGCTTCTCTGTCCCTGGGATTCTCCAGGCAAGAACACTGGAGTGGGTTGCCATTTCCTTCTCCAATGCACAAAAGTGAAAAGTCGTGTCCGACTCTTTGTGACCCGTGGAGCCCACCAGGCTCCTCTGTCCGTGGAATTCTCCAAGCAAGACTACTAGAGTGGGTTGCCATGCCCTTCTCCAGCTGTTTTCATTTGTACACACAAATTATGCATATCAATTTGTTACTTGTATCACGCTACTGTCAACTTAAAAAATGCACAATGTGAGGATTTCACGTTAAGTTTTGTTTGGGGCAAAATGAGTATTGCAGCCCAGGAGACAGCACCTCATATTGCTCTGAGAAACTGTTCCAAAGAGGTAAGGGGAAGGGACAATATATATGTGATTTTGGTAAAGGCGGAGCGCATGCAATCAAACATATACTTTGGGTAGACCGTTTCTGTTAGTCTCATTTAGCTTCTGCTAGTCCTGAGAAACAGTTGTTACCATGAAGGATTTTGGTGCTCTTCTAGATATGAGGAAGTATAAGAATTGGGCTCATAAACCAACTCCTTAGAATATCTAACTATCTGAAATCTGTCCTGCCAGTGCTTCCCCGAGCACAGACAGAGTGCCTCCGTTTTCCTCTCCACCCTGAACTCCTTCAGGGACCGTTAAAGGTCAGCAGCTGCAGCAACACATGATTTAATCCTTGTAAGTGTTAGATAACAAACACCCATGGCAAGTGCCCATTTGTAGCTGACACTATCTAACATTTAATATTGTATATTTTGCTTTTCCCTATCGTAGCACCTTATTTGCTCCTTACCTCAATTCTGTGAAGGAAGTCTTGTTATCTTCCTTTAACAAATGAAGAGGGTTTCCCTATGGGTCCAGTGGTTAAGAATTTACCTGCTAATGCAGAGGACACAGGTTCGTTCAATCCCTGGTCTGAGAAAATCCCACATGCCTCGAAGCAGCTAAGCCCCTGCATTACATTACTGAATCCGCATGCCTAGAGCCCACCAAGAGCAACAGGAGAAGCTACCGCCATGAAAAGCCTGCCCACCAGAACTAGAAAGTGGCCCCCACTCGCCATAACTCGAGAAAGCCTGTGCAGCAACAAAGACCTAGTGCAGTCAAAACTAAATAAATGTTTTAAATAATTAACTTTAAAAAATGAAGACAGACTCAGAAAATTAATTGCATTATGCAGGGACACGTAAAGAGCAGAGCTGAAGTACATTTATTCATTCATTCTTTCCAACAAATGTGTTGTTCCCTCCTTTACCTCTTGCACTGAGCTAAAGGCAGCCAAAAGCTAATAGAAGCATGGACTTCTCCTTTTTTGCTCTGCCAGTTAGTAAGTGTGATCTGTTTAAAAAGCTACTTGAGGTTTAGACTGTATTATTTCTAAAATGGATATAATAGTACCCTTAATACAGGGCCATTGGGAGAAATAAATGAGATAAAGAGTGAAAATGTCTGGTATATTGGCTTAATAAATGTTTTCTCTCCTTTTAGCTCTTTATAATATCCTTTTTACCTTCTTTTAAAACACTTTTCTTAAGACTTCCTCTAACTTCTTTGCAATGAGTTTCTCTTACAGGAATCTCCCAAAAATCTTCCCAAATAAAATAGAGCCCTTTGGCTGAAAGTTTTGGAATGTTTTCATCCAGATGTCAATTAATATCTAAGAATTAATATCCAAAACACACTAATAATCACTTAGTTTTCCAGTTCTACCAACAAATTTACATGCATGTGTCCTCAGTCACTCTGTTGCATCTGACTCTTTTGCAACCCCATGGACTATAGCTCACCGGACTTCTCTGTGCATGGGATTTCCCAGAAAAGAATACTGGAGTGGGTTGCCATTTCCTCCTCCAGGGGGTCTTCTTCACCCAGGAACTGAACCTGCATCTCCTGCATTGGCACGTGAATTCTTTACCACTTCGCACCTTGGAAGACCACCAACAAAGTTATTCCTTCGATATTCTCAAGGTTGTTGTATAATGAATTTGTTGATGTTCAGTCACTAAGTCATGTCCAACTTTTTTCAGCCCCATGAACTACAGCACACCAGGCTTCTCTGTCCATCACTATCTTCCTGAGCTTGCTCAAACTCATGTCCATCCAGTCAGTGATGCCATTCAACCATCTTATCCTCTGTCCTCCCCTTCTCCTGCCTTTAATCTTTCCCAGCATCAGGGTCTTTTCCAATGAGTCAGTTCTTCACATCAGGTGGCCAAAGTATTAGAGCTTCAGCTTCAGCATCAGTCCTTCCAATGAATATTCAGGGTTGATTTCCTTTAGGATTGACTGGTTTGATCTCCTTGCTGCCCAAGGGACTATCAAGAGTCTTCTCGAGCACCACGATTGGAAAGTGTCAGTTCTTCAGTGCTCAGCCTTCTTTATGGTCCAACTCTCACATCCATACATGACTACTGGAAAAACCGTAGCTTTGACTATACAGACCTTTGTTGGAAAAGTGATGTCTCTGCTTTTTAATATACTATCTAGGTTTGTCATAGCTATTCTTCCAAAGAACAAGCGTTTTTTAATTTCATGGCTACAGTCACTGTCCGCATTGATTTTGGAGCCCAAGAAAATGAAATCTGACACTGTTTCCACATTTTCCCTGTCTATTTGCCATGAAGTGATAGGATCAGTTGCCATGATCTTAGTTTTTTTAATGTTGAGTCTATAATAAATAAATGTTTATAAATAAAGACTGAGAAATAAACAAGCCTATTCACCTATTAATCATAACCAGTCTGTCCTAAAGGAAATCAGTCCTGAATGGTCATTTGAAGAACTGATTTTGAAGCTGAAACTCCAATACTGTGGCCACTTCATTCGAAGAGCTGACTCATTGGAAAAGACCCTCATGCTGGGAAAGATTGAAGGGGGGAAGAGTGGGGGAAAACAGAGGATAAGATGGTTGGATGGCATCGACTCAATGGAAATGAGTTTGAGTAAACTCTGGGAGTTGGTGATGGACAGGGAGGCCTGGTGTGCTGCAGTCCATGCGGTCACAAAGAGTGAGACATGACTGAGCAACTGAATTGAATTGAACTGATATTTTTATGTGTCTCACATTCCCCAAGTGGATATTTCATTGAAAGTCTGTGCTTGTATATTATGTTGGTTTACCTTCTAACCAGATGCTTTCTCTATTAAGACTCTTAAGTTCTTTGAGGGTAAGAGGCATATGTGTTTTGTTCAAGCCCATATACCCAAACATCCAGCACAGTATTTGTCTCATGAAGGTTTTCTAAAACCAGTTTATGGAATGAATAAAAGAATTTACAAGTGCTAGGCACTGTGTTAAACACTACCTATGTCATTGCCTTTAACTTAGTACTTACAGTAGTATCATCATTCCTGGTTTTTTAACAGATGAAAACACTTAATTTAAAGACTTTAAGTAACACTATCAAAGTCATACAGCTCCTCAATGGTAAAGCCCAAATCTGAAAGGAAGTGAACAAAGCTAAAAAAAACTTTTAATCCCTGGATTTACCGTCTCAACTCAAGTTGATCTTATTTTTTCTAAATAAGTTTCATGAAGTCTCTTTTTTTTTAACTTTTGCAAATAACATTGCAAATACTTGCTTTAAAAAAAAAAAATTATTATTATCATTTTGCTCACAGCTTGTGAGACTTCAGTAACCCTAGATATGAATCACAGATTCTTAACCACTAGATCACCAGGGAAGTCCCACAAATAATTGTTTACAGCAATATGACATTCGAGGTGGGTAAGAAAAGATATGTATATGTTACTGATGAAACATGAGAGATTAGATTTTTCAAGAAATATGCTTATGCAGAGAAATTCTTTCCTACTTTTTATGTTTAAATATCTTGTTTTTATAAACAAAGATTCAAGCTGCTATTGATCTAAGGACCTCATGGAAAAAGGGGAAAGCAGATAGAGACTTCCTCAGCTTAATATCAGAGTCTACTTATAATCATCATCATTCTAGGATTTACAGTTTCTCCTTCTTGGAATCCCTCCAGTAAGTCCGCTCTTTATGAGTACTGTCTTCAACTCAGAACTAGCTAGTTTTGCTTTTGTTTTCTTAATAATACCTGGATTTAGGCTAAAGATACCATTATTTGCCTTTAAATAATGGAACTAAAGATATGACTACTGTAAATGATTTCTTTGTACTTTAAGTGAATCTTTATATTTTAATCACAAGAGCCACTTCCAGTTGCAGTCTTCATATACACATAGTTTAATGCTCTCAATAGTTAATTTCAAACTAACTCAAACTATTACTCAAAATAAGTCATAGATTATCCACCATACTGCTAGGAGTCATTATTTTTTCCCAGAAGCACTAAAATAGTCCCTATAAAGAAATTTTCTCATTCTCTAAGCTCTAAATCATTTATTTTTTGTCATTGTTGAGAACATTTCACGTTAAAAAAAATAATTGAATTGACATTACTCTGTGCTTCCCCATCCATAAATCTTGGTCCAAGTGACCTTATTGACATCCCCATGTATATATGTAGGGTACCAGTCAAGCAAATATACTCCTTTCAAAATTTAAGAAGAGCAATACACCTATTACTCCCTCCTCCCCCCAAAAAAAGAAACATGTCAAAGTAGTAATGATGGGGGGAGAATAAAAATTTGGGCTTCCTTACACTTATTTTACAGATTATTTTGGTGGTGGTAGTTTAGATTGCTTATGGTAGTGAAGGGGGGCGGCGGGGAGTACCACAGTATTTTCAGGCAAAAGGCCTATAAAATTCATCTGAAAGCCCTGCTAGTATCATGGGTTTGTGCTTTGTCTGAGCACCTGCTACAAATAAGAAAGACACGTTCTACTATTTCCCTTTTCTCTGTAGAGGTAGCCTCTAAAATCTTGTCCTGGTTTCACCACCTATATAGCCCTTTCCTTTTCTGAAATTAATAAGTAATATTATTGGACTAATCTCCCATGGTGCTGGTGGTAAAGAACCTGCCTGCCAATGCAGGAGATACAAGAGATGCAGATTCGATCTCTGGTTGGGAAGATCCCCTGGAGAAGGAAATGGCAGCCCACTCCACTATTCTTGCCTGAAAAATACTATGAACAGAGGAGCTTGGTGGGCTACAGTCCATAGGGTCACAAAGAGTTGGACAGGACTGAAGCGACTTAGCATAGTAGGCACTCACGCACATTGGACGAATCTATTTGAATTAGCAGTCACTGTTGTACCTCATTCTGATTCATGGCTCTCCCTTTAAAAATTCTATTAGTCACTTGGAAGTTTTCCATCTATTTAACCTTTAATGAAGTATAGCTGTGATCTACATTTACTCAAAGGTGTGAACCCTATTACAGCACTGTAGACAAATCCTAGGAGCTTCTTAGAAATGCAGTATTTCAGGCTTACCTATTGAATTTGCATTTAAGTAATATTCCCTGGTGTTTCATAGGTACATTAAAATTTGAAAAGCACTGCTTTAGAAACAACACAGAACATACACATATACACACATGAATGCTTTTACTTATGACAGATAAAAGTCTCTTGTATCTTTCTCTCTGAGAGCCTACATTAAGTGCCTACATTAGACTGCTCTCCGTGATATGAACAGAACACCCAACCGAAACTAGCTTAAGTAATAATGACATTTACTATCTAAAATAGCATGACGTTCCAATGGTACATCAGCTCCAGACTGAGTTAGCCACATTATCAACCCAGCTCTTTCTGTCCTGGGGCTCTGCTATTTCAACAGGCCAGCTTAATTCCTCACAATCATGAGATGGTTGCCACAGTTCCAGGCATCACACTCAGATGCTGCAAATTTAACAAAACCTGTTTCCTCCCCTAGATATGTCTTCTCTACAGTAGGGACACTTTCCCGCGAGCCACACAGCAGAATTCCCAAAGTGCCTCACATTCCCGTTTCTAAACTAATAATAGACAAAAGACATAGAATTACCTGGACAGATTTCAACTAATATTATCTTTATAATCCTGAAATATAATCAGGATTTTTGGTCTTGGCCTAAACCTATCAGGCCTCTCTTTTCTCTTATCAGTGAGAAAGTCTTATAGTCTAAGCTAGGTGGGGATGGGGGTAGTTTACTTCTAGGAAGGTAACTAATACTGAAACAGGAGGGAAGGGATCAGGGCTCAACTTTTGAAAGAAGAACATAGCCCAGGGACACAACATAAACCGATAAGAATCAAATGGGTCCCAGATGACAGACAAGTCAACTTCAGACTAAACCTTGATCCTCACTCAGCAAGCTAAATGACACACCCAGAGGCACTCTGACAGTTTCAAGGTCAACTGGAATTGGCCAAAAGACAAAAAGTGGGCCACGGCCCAACTCCTGGAAATCTCTACCCCTCCCCCAAAATAGAATAATCCTGCTACTCATTAGTCCTTGAAATTACCCAGCCCCTAAAAGCTATCAACGCCGCATTTCCGGGCTGCTGCACTCACCCTCTGCGATCGCTCACACTTAGTCTGTGGAGGGTGTTTCTCTCTAAATAAATCCACTTCCTACCTTCCATTTTGTTTCTCACTGAATTCTTTCTGCAATGAGACATCAGTACCTGCGTTCATTAGGTCCTGAAACCAGGTTTTGGTTGGGTTTTCGTCCCCCAACCACGTGGATTAGAGTCCCAAACTGGGTTTTGGCCAGGTTTGAGTCCCAGCCATGTGGGTTCAAGTCCCAATCTGAGATAAATGGTTTCAATACTACCTTTATCTTCATGTAAAGGTAGTGTAAGTATAACTTACACTCTTAAGTATAAATGTGTACATATAATTAATGTCTGGCTTTAGTTTCCTTTATGAACTCTATGCTGTATGCCATATGAATTCTGGTATGTACTTATTTGCCAATATATAGACTTACCTAAAAGTTATTTGGGGCTTGGCTTGGCCTAGGTCAAGAATTTAGTCTATTGCAACACTTCCCAATTTAATCTGCTAGCCTCCAGATTGCCCTCATATATGAGAGTGCCCAGATATATTAGCGACTTTAGATGATTCTTCTCTCAATAAATAGTTGTCTTCTTCAAAAGTGAATTGATTATGTTGCTCTTCTGATTCAAATTCCTCAGTGATGTTCCACTTCCTACTGAATAAAGTCTAACATGCTTCTCCTGTGGGCCACAGGCAGTCTTTCCAGACACGGCCCATGAGTCCCCACCCATCCTACACCTATCATCCTACAGAGAGTCACTCTTTCCCTTATGCTCTCCAAGCTCTCCTTCCGCTGTTACTAAGCACCTCCCACTTCTTTGTAATTAGTTGCTAAAAAAATATCTAGTTCCCTGGCAGAATATGAAGTGATTTAAGACACATACTTCTGTTCTAGTGCTGTGTCTGGCACAGTGAAGGCAATCTTGAAGCACATATACAGTAAGTGTCGACAAACTTCTGTGGAATCAGATAGTAAATATTTTCAGCTTTGCAGGTCATAGTCGTTCACTTGTTACTCAACTCCACTGTTACAGCATCCAGGCAACTACATAGAACATGTAAAGGAATAGGTCTGACTGTGTTCCAAAAAAACTTTATTTAAAAAAACTGATGACTGGCTGGATTTTCTATGTCAGGGTATACTTTTTTATTATGTTGTCACCAAAAAATACAGTACGTTCATTTTACTTAACAAACTTGTATGTGTGTAGTCAACTAATAAACCATCTACAGCAGTATTTTGAAAGTTGAATAGTTTAAAAAAGAGAGAATGATCTAGAGATAATATTTGAGGCCTACAAGGGTCTTAAGATGATGTGGAAAAATGGAGAAAGTAACTAATGGCAATATAGTTAGTACATTCTCCTCTTTCCAGCTTGGGTTCAGAACGATTGAGCAGTAAGACAAAATAGAGGCAGATGGCGGTCCATCTTCCCCCTTTTTACTGATTAAAGCCTACCTTGGAGAATACATCATTACTCAACGGTCAAATGGACACTCTAGCTCCATCCAGAATTAGTTAGACTTACTTGCATATAGTCATAGCAGTATTGGACCAGAACAGCTTTTCCAACTGGGAAGGATTTTATGCCATGAGTAACAGAAAAGAAACTGTGCTTACTATTTGCCTCTACTTTGTCTTATCTCATGGACAGAGAGGACTTGTAGGCTACAGTCTGTGGGGTCACAAGAGTCGGACATGACTTAGCAACTTAACCTTTACCACCCAGTGTAGGCACGGGGACTTCCCTGCTGGCTCGGTGATGAAGAATCCACCTGCCAATGCAGGGGATGCAGGCTCCATCCCCGGGTCGGGAAGATCTCCTGGGGAAGGAAATGACAACCCACTCCAGTATTCGTGCCTGAGAAATCCCATGGACAGAAAAGCCTGGTGGGCTACAGTCCATGGGGTCACAAAAATGTCAGACATGATTTAGCAACTGAACAATGTAGGCACACACCTCCAGAGCAAAAGAATGGGAATCAAGGCATTTGGAATCTATGCCTAGCTCACTGGGTGGCATTCGTCTGTACCTTAAATTCTGCAATTAGTAAAATACAATTGGGATGACATTTTTTGTTTGTTACATAACCATTATCAAAAAAAGGGGGCAGTTGAATCCTCAAAGGGCTCCATGAGAGAGGCTTACCCCAAGAATTCAGGTCAGTGGAGCTCAAGGCACTGCTCAGGGACAACTCCTTTCAAGGTGGGAGATCCCAGCAGTGGCCCCTGGGGCACTGGCCTTCTAGGGTGTAGTGGGTCCTCACCCATTCCTTATGTTCTGTATTCTTAATGCTGCCCCTCTCAAGGCTAGCTAATCATCCAATAGCTAACAACTCTCCTGAACCTTGCATATAGAAACTGACCAAGCCAGAACCCATTTCGCTCCTTCAACCACTTAAAAAAAAAAAAAATTTTTATTATGGAAAATTTCAAACATGCAAAATAATACAAGTAGTGTAATAACTGCCCATGAATCCATCAATTAGCTTCAAGAATTATCAACACGTGGCCAATCTCATCTCATCTACCTCATTCTCTCGACCCCTCTCCATTTTTCTTTTAACACAGTAGGTCCTTGATGGTTATTTACTTTAAATATAGCAGTGTGTACATATCAATCCCAAACTCCCTAACTCTCCCTCCCCCCAACACTTCCCCTTGGCAACCAAAAGTTTGTTCTCTAAGTCTATGAGTCTGTTTCCGTTTTAAACCACCTTCTTTATCAAACTCTCACACACTAAGTCCATATTCCCCTGTCCTAATCAACCCAGTTCCACGTACCAGATGACTGAGGACAGTCCCTACACAGCAGAGCCTGCCAAAATTATTCAAACTAGCTAGTCCTAAGGCTGCTTACGCTGCCTTGCCTTTCCTGTGAAAACCACAATAAAGCCTTGTGCCCCTGCTGCCCCCACCCCTCCATCTCATGATTGGTCCTGGTGCTTCCCATTGTGGTCCTATGTGGTGAAATGTGCCCTTTCTCTTGAAGACTGTAAGGAAAAAGCCATCCTGTCAATGGTGGCTGTCTCCTGAAGTCTTGGTCTCACCGTACCTGAAAAATAATAAAGCCTACATTTTATTTTTATTTTTTTTCCATTTATTTTTACTAGTTGGAGGCTAATTATTTTACAATATTGTATGGTAAAGCCTACATTTTAAAACAGGGAACTGTCATCAGGCCCTTCCAGAGACCCCAAAATATATCTTCAGGAGGTGGTGCAAAATGTGACTCCATAACACAGTCACTGATATCATTTCCCCTTCTTTCTTACCATATTTGTTTTAAAATCAGTAAGGTGAGAACAGAATTATCAAAAGAGCTAGGCCCTGATTAGCAACAATTTGCCCAGTTTTCATTTATTCTTGAGATTCTAACCATTGGCATCCTAAAGAAAAATAGCATATCCGAACATTGATCAGTTTTGCATCTTAAGCATAAAAAATTCTTAAGTGTTGTGAACACAAGAGAAATGTAATTTATGCTCCAAGCGCTCAAGGTTATGGTCCAGTGAGGAAGTAAAACTAGAAAATATTAAACAGTTGAGATGATTGAGTGTTAAACAAATAGATGTGTTGCTGTTCATTAAGTTGCTAAGTCATGTCTGACTCTTTGCAACCCCACGGACTGCAACCCTCTAGGCTTCTCTGTCCATGGGGTTTCCTAGGCAAGAATACTGGAGTGGGTTGCCATTTCCTAGATTAAGTAAGGTACAGTGGGAGTTAAGGAAAGGGAAGAACAGCTTGCAAGTGACAGGAGAGCTAGATCTTAAAGTGTAAGTGTAACTTGAAGAGGCAAAGAGGTGGGAGTATTCTTTACATGCCAATTCAAACTGGTTTCAGTCAGGACAGAAAAAAAGGATTTATTGTTTCTTGTTACCAAGGAGATCAGGCATAGGTAGATCTAGAAGCTCAGTTATGTCATCAGTAGCAATATGTTAGTTGCTACTTCCTGGCTTTGTTAAGCACTATTTTTTTCTAAAATTTCCTAGTGAAAGTTCAGGTAAGGCTCAAGTTGGACCAGCTTGGGTCATGTGTTCTTTATTGAATTGATTGCTGTGACCAAAGGATCATGGTCTTCTGACTGGCCACGCTTGGGTCACATGTCCACCCACATGCAAACCTATGGACCAAAGGTAAGAGCTTGATGATTCCCAAAGGAAATTCTGAGTGATGTTCGAAAAGGTAAAAACACTTCTGGACATGAAAGTATAACAATCTTTGGCATAGTTGGGGAATAACAACATGAGCAAGGCGGAAAGAATAGCAAAGACCAGTCTGATATATATATAATCCATATTAAGAAACAGAGGAAAACAAATTTCGTTAATTCAGGTGCTATAAAATTATTAGAAACTTTCAAAGTCAGAGAGAAGAGATTGAATGAATCACTAGGCAGTGGTGATTCATTTTAGATTCTGAGGCAGCAGAGTGATATGGTAAAAGTGGTATTATAGAACAATTAATCAGATAAGGGCTGGCAGCTAAACTGTTGTGAGAAAGACCAGAAATTGTTCAAATAATCCTAAAATGGCACGATAAAGATTTATGCTACACGGTAATCGTGAAGGGAAGAGACTAAGGTAAATCTAAATATTATTTTCAAAGGAAGAAAAGACGAAATCAAATATCAGTTCAGTTCAGTTCAATTCAGTTCAGTCGCTCAGTCATGTCCAACTCTTTGCGACCCCATGAATCGCAGCACGCCAGGCCTCCCTATCCATCACCAACTCCTGGAGTTTACTCAAACCCATGCCCATCGAGTCAGTGATGCCATCCAGCCATCTCATCCTCTGTCATCCCCTTCTCCTCCTGCCCCCAATCCCTCCCAATATCAGGGTCTTTTCCAATGAGTCAGCTCTTCGCATCAGGTGGCCAAAGTATTGGAGTTTCAGCTTCAGCATTAGTCCTTTCAATGAACACCCAGGGCTGATCTCCTTTAGGATGGACTGGTTGGATCTCCTTGCAGTCCAAGGGACTCTCAAGAGTCTTCTCCAACACTATAGTTCAAAAGTATCATTTTTTTGGCACTCAGCTTTCCTCACAGTCCAACTCTCCCATCCATACATGACCACTGGAAAAACCATAGCCTTGACCAGACGGACCTTTGTTGGCAAAGTAATGTCTCTGCTTTTTAATATGATGTCTAGTAAAGTAATACTCAAAATTCTCCAAGCCAGGCTTCAGCAATACGTGAACCGTGAACATCCAGATGTTCAAGCCGGTTTTAGAAAAGGCAGAGGAACCAGAGATCAAAATGCCAACATTCGCTGGATCATCAAAAAAGCAAAAGAGTTCCAGAAAAACATCTATTTCTGCTTTATTGACTACGCCAAAGCCTTCAACTGTGTGGATCACAATAAACTGTGGAAAATTCTGAAAGAGATGGGAATACCAGACCACCTGACCTGCCTCCTGAGAAACCTGTATGCTGGTCAGGAAGCAAGAGTTAGAACTGGACATGGAACAACAGACTGGTTCCAAATAGGAAAAGGAGTACGTCAAGGCTGTATATTGTCACCCTGCTTATTTAACTTATATGCAGAGTACATCATGAGGAATGCTGGGCTGGAAGAAGCACAAGCTGGAATCAGGATTGCCGGGAGAAATATCAATAACCTCAGATATGCAGGTGACACCACCCTTATGGCAGAAAGTGAAGAGGAACTAAAAAGCCCCTTGATGAAGGTAAAAGAGGAGAGTGAAAAAGTTGGCTTAAAGCTCAACATTCAGAAAACTAAGATCATGGCATCTGGTCCCATCACTTCATGGGAAATAGATGGGGAGACAGTGGAAACAGTGTCAGACTTTATTTCTTGGGCTCCAAAATCACTGCAGATGGTGATCACAGCCAATAGGGGATGAATAAAAGAAGAATCAAAGTGGAAAGCAAAGGTTGTAGCTAGGGTTACAATGATATTACTAATAGAAATTTATATTTTTAAAAAATGGATTTCTCTTTCTCCCAATACTGCTGTCTCACAGCCTGCTTTCTTAGCCTACAGTTTCTTTCAGTAGCCTGGATAAAGACTGCTAGAGACTCTAAGATTATGGTACCCACATCCACCATTACATGTGTTTCCATATGAAAATATTAAATGATAAAATAAGCATAAGAAGTTTAATGGTCATGATTTGTTAAATGATATTTTTTTACAATCACAAAATCTTCTCATTAGAAATTTATTTATTGATATCCTAATTCACATAATATGGTTGAAATGCTTCCCCACACCCCACCAAAGGTACTGAAAACAGTATTGAAGAGATACCTGCACTTCCATGTTCATAGCAGCATTATTCACAATAGCCAAGATATAGAAGTCACCTAGGTATTCTTCAGTGGATGAATGGATAAAGGAGATGTGATATATATATATATATATATATATATATATATATATACAGATAAATAAAAATTCTGAAGTTCTTATTTATAACTTTCAGCTGTTTAAAAATAAAAGCTTATTTATACAATCTTAGTAATTGGGAGTATTCAATTGGGAGTATTAATTATATGTAGATGAAAAGAAGGAAAAGGAAAGATGAAAAAAAGTACATGAGGTGAAGCGATCTTTTGATGGCGGATGATACTCACATTAGCATTCAGGCGAAGAGATTCACCTTCCCTTCCAGCTCCACTTCTCTGGTCACTAGAGCAGAGGATGGATTCCTTGTTTTAGGAACCTGGAGAGATCCAGTGATTTGGTGGGTAGAATATAGACATTGTCCTGAAGGAGTACAGTCTCGGAAACACTACTGGACTAATGGTGCATGCAACTAGAGATATACATGAATGTCTTTTTACTAACTTTTCACCACAATAAATTTTAGATATTTTCTCTAAATAACTGAGATATAAACAATCAAAAATTTAAATAATAACTAATAATATTTAATGAATACACATCTTGTGCCAGATTACTATACTAAATCTAAAGCATTTGCATGGCCTAAAAATTTAATCTTCACAGCAAATTTATAAAGTAGGATTATCATTATATTTATTTTATAGACAAGGTGACTAAGCCTCAACATAGACAAGAACTTGCTTGAGGTCATACAGCTATATTTGATTTTGCTCCTTGTGATGGACACCAAGCCCTGGTTTTCACTGCCACATTATATTCTTTTTCCAACTAAATAATCTCCTAAATTTCTTTTAGCTGGGTGACAATGCTCCAGCCTGAAAGCCAGGATTTTTCTTTCTAAAGAAGGAGGGGCAGATGGAAACTGGGAGAGTCTCTGCCACATTCAAGAACACAGTCAGTTTTTCCTCTACTGTTCAAACAGATCACTGTTTTCTTCAGCTGAGGACCAGATGAAGCAACTGGCTTGCATATAGGGGTTGTATTTTCTAAAGAGTGAGCCACATCCAGCATTGTGGGGGTGTTCATACTCTATGTGTACGTGAGGAACTAGTAGGAGATCTTATTAACTCACATCTCATTCCAGGGACCTCCTTGCCAAACACAACATTCATTTTCTGTGTCTCTCTCTTTTTCCCTTTCTTCTTTCCATCTATCCCTCTCACCTTCTCTAGTAAGCTTATATAGTGGACTGGAATTTGTTGTAATAGCATATAATTTTTCTTTCTGGTCTCTTTTCCATCTACTTTCTGAAATAAGTTTTTATTTTGTAAAAGTTACTGGAGTGGTACAGAGAGTTATCACATTCTCTCTATCCAACTTCCTCTCATGTGAACATCTTGCTTAACTATATTACAATGATCAAAACTAAGAAATTGGTATAGCATCATTCACTACAGAATTTAGATGCCTATCACCAGTTTTTCCACTCGTGTCCTTCCACTGGTCCAGAATCCAACCCAGGATGTGGCATTACGTTTACTCATCACGTCACCTTTGTCTTCTCCAGTCTGTCACAGCGCCTCAATCTTTCTTTTCTTCTCATGATCTTGACACTTTGGAAAAGTACTGATTATTTGTTTTATGAAATGCCCCTCAATTGGGCTTATCCCATGGTTACACTGAGGCTTTGCCTTTTCGGCAGGAATACCACAGAAGTGACGAGCCCTCCCCAGTGTAGTGTATTGGGGAGTACATGATGTCAATGGCATGTTTTTAATCAAGGGAATGGCATGATACAATCTACAGTTTTGAAAGATAACTCTGGCAGTGAGGTGCAGAGTAAACAAAAGAGAAGGAAGGTTGTTGTCAAGGTCCCCCTTAAAGGGCTGTTGTAACAGCCTAGGCAGGCTGTGAAGGTTGTCTGAACAAAGGTTGCAACTGTCAGGATGGGGGTGAAGGTCTGAATATGAGATTTCCAAAATAAAATGAATAGGAGCTGGGGAGTTGTTTCCACGAGTGAAGTGAGGTGAGGGAGGAAGTGAGGATAATTAGTAGGATATTAGGATATCAGGTAGATGGGTGACTCCATTATCAATTGGGCCAAGATCTTTGTAATTCAGATTCCCTGATGAGCTTTTTTTTTTAAAAGTAATTTGCTGGTGTGTATGGCTGCTATTAAGAGGTTGTTTGCAAGTTTGTGATGCAAAGATACGGAGAGAGAGGGCGAAAGAGACCTCCAACTACTTTTTTACTCCTGTTTTTAAGTTTCAGGTTTGGAAACGGTAGCATCTTTGGTCTGCATCTATGAGAGAGAAGTCAACATCTCATCACAGCCCTCATGTTCTCTGGTTTAAATGGAATTTTCATACATCCTTGACAAATGTTTATGAAATATTACAGGAAAGAGTTAATATGTCTGAGTCCCGGGCAAAGGTGACCCCAGGATGTCATGGAAGCCACTGTCCTATGGCCAGGAGGAGTATTTCAAAGAAGCTCCCTCTGGTCTTAGCCTGGAATGGTGACGCCAAAATGAAAATTCAAGTAGAAAGCAGTGAAGGTGAATCTTTTTTGCTCATTTCTTTCTTTTTTTTTTTTTTTTCTGCTCATTTCTACATTAGATATAGAGGAGAGGAAAAAAGCCTCAGATTTTCTTAATGTTGGAGAAATTTACCTGAGCTTCCACTGACCTAAAAACTGGTCCTAACCCTCACAATGCATCACGGAGGGAAGAAAGGAGTTTAGCTAATTTGAATCCAGTGGGGTATGATTACATGTTAAATATGTCTACATCCCAATGAAACAGACATTTTAAACTGGACTGCACATAAGGTTATCTGTAGAGGTTTAAAAAACTATAGATATTTGTGACCTGTCCCAAGTGATTCTGGTACAGAAGGTGTTTTACACAGAATTTCTTTGATCAGAAGCAGCAGAAATGTAACTCGATCAGTCTCAGCCAAGAGTTGGAGTGAGTTGTGAATTATTATCTAATGCTGCACATCAAATTAACCAACTCAAATCTTAGCAGTTTAAAAGACACCTTGTACAGTTTCCTGTGGATCGGGGTTTGGTGGAGGTGGCCAGTTAGGGTTAGTAACTGGTGGTTCTGCCTCAGCATCTCTCGTGAAATTGAAATCAAGGTATCAGCTGGGCTTCAGTCATCTAGAGGCCTGACTGGGATTGGAGGACCCACTTCCGAGGTGGCTCAGTTACATGGCTGGCAATCTGTCTCTGGTTACTGGTGGGTGGTCCTGTTATTTTGCCACACAGGTTTTTTGCACAGGACTACTTGAGCCTTCTCACAATGTGTTTGCTGGTCTTCCCCAGATCAAGCAACCCAAGAGAACAAAGCTGATGCAGTATTATACAATTTTACAGCTGGGATGAAGCTGTCTTTGAGTGGGAAGAGGGGGACCATTATAGGTGGGATATCTATTGTTCCAAAGGCTGAGGACCATCCTTACACAGGGCTTTGGGTCCTAGAGCAAATATACCATATGTTCCAACATACCTGTTCATTTTTGTATAGGGTAAAAATGATTAAAATGAGTATCAAGGGAAGGCTTGAAGATGAAAAATAAGAATTTTAAAAGCCTCAAAGGGTATATGTGACTTACCTCTAACTGTGATAATAGACTTAGATCTGTCTTACTAAGTCCTTAGTATCTTTAACATTTGCAGCTTCCTTTAGAGTTTCTTGGATGATTTCATAACATCTAATTTGATCTTAAGAACAACCTTAGGTTTGTAGGATGGAATCTGAAAGACAGAGCTAATAATAGTGAACACCCACCAGGTGCCAGGCATTTGACTAAGTACTTTATATTCATAACCTTTTTAACCAAATACCATGAGGTCAGTATTAGTCATTTCAGTTTTGAGGGAGGTTTAGCTTCCTTGGGCTCAGAGGTGTTAAATGATGTGCCCACAGTCAAGCATTAGAGCCAGAAGGAGAACCCAGGTTTTCCTCTGCCAGTCCCATGTGCTTTCCACCTGGCTGCTTCCTTTTCCAGTATCACCAACCACTGATGTTTTCTCCACAGGCTATGCCCTTGACTTAAGCTTCATCATGGACAGAGGAGCCTGGTGGACTGCAGTCCATGGGTTCGCTAGGAGTCGGACACAATTGAGTGACTTCACTTTCACTTTTCACTTTCATGCACTGGAGAAGGAAATGGCAACTCACTCCAGTGTTCTTGCCTTGAGAGTCCCAGGGACAGGGAGCCTGGTGGGCTGCCGTCTATGGGGTCGCACAGAGTCGGACACAACTGAAGTGACTTAGCAGCAGCAGCAGCAGCATGGTAGATTGGGACTCCCAAAATACAGAGGACCCAATAATTGCAGACCCAGACTTATAGTACCCTAAGTATTGTTTATTTGTTTTCTTTCTTTTTTTTTTTTTTTTGCAACCACTTTATTACAAGCATATTGGAAAGAAAAAAGAAAGGCAAAGGAAAATATATTGAAATAGAAAAGATAACTAATTCACAGTTTGTACTGAAATAAATTCCATTTTCTAGGAAGGTGTACCTTTGTTTTATTTTTATTAAAAATCTGTCTCCAAACTAGACAACTTGAGTGGCCACAAATAGCATCTTGGCATCTCATTTTCCCTTGTTGTCTAGTTGGGTAATATTTCTTAAGTTTGGCCTAACTTTCATGGGTGTGGAAGGACAGGTGGCATGAAAGATAAGATGTACTTTGTGTGTGTGCCTACATGTGTTTGAGTTAAATAAATAATTTTCAAGAGGTAAACATCATCTCTATTACTAATGGCCTCAAACCTCTAACTCCTCTTATACAAGCACGCAATGACATTTCCATGTTGTTTATGGCTTATTAAAAGCAATACATAATAAAAATACCTGAGATTAACAAAACTAGATATCGTCTCTCATCAAATAAATCTGTTATTTTTAGCAGCTGTATAGCTAAGCGAAATGTCCTCCATTCAGTATTGTCAAGGTGATTGTAGCTCCTTTTCTAAGCTCTGTACAACCTTTGCTTCAGTAAGGACCACAGTAAAACTGAAATCTGGAGGTTCTCTCCTCTTACATACCCTACATATCCTGGCTTACAGGACACTCAGCCAGTCATTGTTGTTGTTCAGTCACTAAGTCATGTCTGACTCTTTGTGACCCCATGGACTGCAGCACGCCAGGTTCCTCTGTCCTTCACTATCTTCTGGAGTTTGGTTGAATTCATGTCCATTGAGTCAGTGATGCTATCTAACCATCTCATCCTCTGTCATCCCCCTTTTCTCCTGCCTTCAATCATTCCCAGCATCAGGGTCTTTTCCAAAGAGTCAGTTCTTCGAATCAGATGGCCAAAGTATTGGAGCTTCAGCATCAGACCCTCCAACGAATATTCAGGATTGATTTCCTTTAGGATTGACTGGTTTGATCTTGCAGTTCAAGGGACTCTCAAGAGTCTTCTCCAGCACCACAGTTTGAAAGCATCAATTCGTAGGTGCTCACTCTTCTTTATGGTCTAACTCTCACATCCATACATGGTTACTGGAAAAACCATAGCTTTGATTATATGGTCCTTCGTTGGCAAAGTGATGCCTCTGCTTTTTTATATGCTGTCTAGGTTTGTCATAGCTCTCTTTCCAAGGAACAAGCATCTTTTAATTTCAAGGCTGCAGTCACTATCTGCAGTGATTTTGGAGCCCAAGAAAATAAAATCCGTGACTGTTTCCACTTTCCCCCCTTCTATTTGCCATGAAGTGATGGGACAACATGCCATGATCTTAGTTTTCTGCATGTCGAGTTTTAAGCCAGCTTTTTCACTCTCCTCTCTCACCGTCATCAAGAGGCTCTTTAGTTTCTCTTTACTCTTTGCCATTAGAGTGATATCTTCAGTGAAGTCTTATTCTTTAACCCCCTTATTCCAGTCCCACCAATTGCATAGTCAAGCATTCCTGTTATTATGGTAGAGTGTAGAGGTTAAGAGCATGAAATTGCAAATGAAATTGGATTTAGCTCTGCCACAACTTGTATGGCCTTCAGCAAGTTATTTTACCTCCTTGTGCCTCAGTTTCTTCATCTGGAAAACAACAGAATCTTCCATTGGGTTTAAATGAGATGATACATGCAGGAAGTTTAGAATGATGCTTGGTACATGGTAAGCACTCTACAAGTGATAGCTACTTTTATTATCACATGTGTTTTTCATACATGATTACTGTCTGTCATCATATGGAGCCCTTTCATAGTGTATAGATTAGGTGGCCAAGAGCTGTGGAGGTCTAGCTGCAAGCTAAGGGCAGTGGTAACAGCAAGCTGGGTCACAGAGTTTCAGGACTAGCCTTGTAATACACAGCAGCACAGTGGTTCACCATTTAGGGTCATGAAGTCTTGGGTTCCAAATCTGGTTCCAAAAAATGTTAGCACGGCGACTGGGGAGTTATGCTATCTTTCAAAGCCTCAGCTTTACATAGTTGCTGTGAGGATCAAATAAAGTAATATATGTAAGGTAAACTGTCAAGATATACTTTCCAAAAGTTAAAAACATGACTCTCATACAAATATAAAGTGAGCATGTGTAGAAGATTAACTTCACAGATGACTGAGAGAGAATAGGCAAAATGGTTTAAAGAACAGTGGAGACAGCGAAGTATTTATGGTGGCTAAAGGAAAAAGGTTGAATAAGGTGGCTCATTTAGATACCAAACTGGTTAATGTACATAGCAATAAAACTATAACATGTGGGGCTGTCTTCTTTATCAGATAAATGATTCACATCACTAGTGAACAAATTTGATTTTCATCACAATCAGCAGTTGTTCTCAATTGGGGGTAATTTCTCCTTCTAGGGGATGTTTGGCAATGTCTGAAAGAAGCCTGGTGGGCTATAGTCCATGGGGTCGCAAAGAGTTGGACAAGACCAAGCAACTGAGCATGCACGCATGTGAAGACATTTTTGGTTGTTATAGCTGGGTGTGTGTGTGTGTGTGTGTGTGTGTGTGTGTGTGTGTGTGTGTGTGTGTGTGTGTGTGTGTGTGTGCGCGCGCGCGCGCGCGTTACTGGCATCCAGTGGGGAGCGAGCAGGGATAGTCTTAAACATCCTTCAATGCACAGACAGCCCCCGACAAAAAAGAAATATCCGGTCCCCAGTGCCAAAGGTGCTGAGGCTGAGAAACATGGTCTATCAGTTTCTACAAGTTAACATCTACTCTTGTCAAGTTTATCAATAAAATACCCTAATCAAGAGAAAATAGCGAGTCAAACAAAGATACACACTCCGGGAAACGAGCTAACCCTTGGTGGCTGGGTGGGTTGGCTAGAAAATGCTGAGATAACTCTGCAAGGATATGCAGGAGCCCTTTGGCCTATTTCTCAGTTTTGGAAAATTTTAACAATAATTGACATCATACCTAAAACATGGTAGGTACTTAGTGAAGGTTAATTATTTCTATAAATTTATAGGCCACTAGCTAGAAGTCCAAATACCCATACAGTAAAATAAATACCATACTTTTACATAAGAATCGTCACTGTTAAATATTTTTTCCTGTTTAGATTGTTTCATCATGGTCACTTTGAAGAAAGTCCTCCAATACAACCTTTGGACTTACAGATGATAAATCTGTTAAAAAAGACAAGTTATATTTAAAAATTTTTCCTGAAAGCCTGATTCAAAAAACTGAGCCTCTCCTTCTGCATGAAAAACTTTACTGTCACATTGAGAATATCCAAGATTTCCTTAGGGAATCCATTTAAAGTCTGTTACAGAAAGGATGGTAAGGTACAGATCATAGGATTGCAGGCTGTGGCCCTTTTTACTGGTCAAAGTGTGGGGGCTTTTGACATCTAAAATTGAAGTATAGTTGACATACAATTTGGTATTAGGTTTAGGTGTACAACATAGTGATTCAATATTTATATACATTGCAAAAATGATAACCATAATAAACCTAGTTACTGTCACCATACGAATTTATTATTATATTACTGACTATATTCCCTATGCTTTACATTACAAAGGCAAAAAAAGGAAAAAAAGCAGCCCCACAGTTGCCCAAATTCATCTTGTATAAATCAGTTCAATAGTATTAATATATTGACTGGTTGTATCTATCCACTAGGTCCAATAAGGAAAGAAAAACCAGACTAATATGAACAAGAAAAGTTTGATATAAAGAATTTTATAAATTCTTTACATAAAGATCAATATAATTATTTTTAAAATAATGATATTTATACAAATTTAATAAAGAATAAATAGAAAATGTGCCAAAGTGGCTGTAAATAAGTATATAACATATATTTAAATATATATTTATATAAAGCATATGCTTTAAGTATGCAAAATAAAAATGTATAAGATAAATATATAACATAAACAAATAATTAATTACACAATTAATGATAATATTTTATAAATAAAACACCAGCAAGGGATAACATTTTATAAATAAAACACAAGGAAGGCTGCTAAGGAGTAAAGAGAACTTTAAAGAAGATAGAGGTAAGGAATAGCCACAACCTCTAGGGCTGAGAAGAAACACCAAAGGAAGAGACTTTACCATATGCACCCCCACCCCCGCCGCACCCCCACCCCACCCCCGCCCCCGCCCCGCCCCGCCCCGCCCCACCCCCGCCTCCGCCCCGCCTCCGCCCCGCCCCACCCCCGCCTCCGCCCCGCCTCCACCCCGCCCCGCCCCCGCCTCGCCCCGCCTCCACCCCGCCCCGCCCCCGCCTCGCCCCGCCCCCACCGCACCCCGCCCCGCCCCCACCGCATCCCACCTCCATTACTAATGAGACCAGACCTCGCTGGAGAAGGTACTGCCAAGGCTCAGAGTGTCAGGGAAGTAGCCGTGGTGCAATGTTGGCTATATGCTGGCAATCCATTCAGTGGAATTTGGGGGAAATCTGCCTCTAGGATGCCATGGAAAGACTGTTCCCCAGGAGATGTCTCAGCAGAGGCACTCTGCTACAACTACCAACACACGAGAGTCACTCCTTAGTGGCTCAGTCGGGTCCAACTCTTCGCGAGTCCATGGACTGTAGCCCAGCAGGCTCCTCTGTCCATGGGAATTCTCCAGGCAAGAATACTGGAGTGGGTTGCCACGCCCGCCTCTAGGGGAATCTTCCCTACCCAGGGATCGAACCAACGTCCCCGCTTTGCGGGCGGATTCTAAACCGTCTAAGCCACCAGGGAAGCCCAATTCAGTGTCACCTAAAAGCAAAATCTTTCTCCTGCAACGGCTCTCCAGCGCCCCCTATTGACAAAGCTTAACATTGCTCCACTTGACAAGAGAAAATTATTTAGAGGGCCCAGATTCATTTTCACAGAAGAAGCAAAAAGGGATAATCTGGAGCTAAGAGTGAGTAAAATCAGTAACTGACACAAGAGTCATTCTGTAATACTTTTAGGGGCTGACAGTAGTGATAGTTTCAGGTTGATGGTCTCTGAATAACAAGCCAGTGTGGGTCCTCCTGGGCCTGCATGCTGCTATTTGTCAGCTATAGAGCAGTAACTCCGCATGATCCCTGGGTCAGCAATATCAACATCATCTGGGAACTTGTTAGAAATGCAGATTCTAGTACCCTACCCCCAACCAATGGAACCAGAAACTCTGGGGTTGGGGACCAGCAATCTGTTTTCATAAGCCCTCCAAAGAATTCTGGTACACACTAAGGTTTAAGAACCATTGTTACAACAGTAAGTTCTAGAAACTTGCTGTTCAGGCACAAAGAGTCAATAAGGATTTATTTGTATGAGTTTAAATATCAATCTTTATTTATTTACTTATCTGGCTGTACTGCCCCTCATATGAGATCTTAGTTCCCCGACCAGGGATCAAACTCATCAACCCTTGCAGTAGAAGTATGCAGTCTTAATCATTGGACCACCAAGGAAGCCCTAGCCTCATTTTTTAATTTTGAAGAAGACAACCTAACTTCTCTAGGATCTGGAAGCTACCAGGGAGCATAAGATTTTTACCTCTGCTTTAACATTGATGATGTGTTTCTGGACATGTGGGCATGAATGCATCGACTATGCTCACTTTGGTAAGAAATTCTGTTTTTGATGTGCTCTTTATGTACAGGTTTGATGAAGTCCCCAAAGCTGCTATTGCAATTTTCATCTGCTCCTATGGGTGCACAGATGTGGAGTGTGATGCCTATTCTGCCTTTTCCATATCTGTGCTTTTTCCTAGGTCTCCACCATGGCTTCAGTTGTTGAAAGAACAGTTCGAGCCACAAACCTAAGGTCAGCACAGCAGACAGCACCATGGCGTTCACATAAGCTCTCCACTGCACCTTGCCCCTCAGATAACCTCAAGAGTTGGCTTGCCTCCTTGACAAGGCTTCAGCTGCCCAGAACAGAAAGTTTCCCTTTCCCCTGACACAGCCTTTGCCTTTCCAAGCTCCTTAATTTGTTCCTTTCAAAGGAAAGGTGGAGAGATGATGTACTCTCACGAGATTTTTCTGCCATTTTGCTTTAAAATGGAAAATGTGTGTGTGGGTGTGCACATATTTGTATGCTGGAGGAATTATGGCCTGGCTCTGGTCCTGCTAGTAACTAGCTGCATGGGGTTGGGCAGGGTCACCAGCTCTGGTTCTAATTTCTACACTCAGATACAGAGCATCAGATCAGCTGACACTACTCCAACATTTTAAGATTCTATGTACCACCACAAGTGTATCCTTAAAAGATAACTTGTTGGGCTTCAATGTCACCCTGTAGTGAACAGTCTATGCACGAGGCCCTCTTCTAAACACCTTCCTCTGGCCTTAACATTTAGCACAACAAAACCGTCTTACAGCAAATTCAACCTAAAGGGATTGAGGTTATTTATGCACAGAAAAGTGAAGTCTTCAGCAGATTTGCTCCTTTTAGTCTTTCTAAATAGATATTGGCTTGGCCAAAAAGTTTATTCAGATTTTTTTCCCATAAGATCTAATGGAAAAACCTGGGGGAGCTTTTTGGCCAATCCAATACCTCATTAAGTGCTTTGATAAGAGTAACTAAATGTGAAAGCACATAGTGGAAATGAAATGCTAGTATTCTTCATTTCAAATTCATGACTTGTTTCTGTAAATAAAAACATTTCATTCTTCCCAAAATGATTTGAATGTTTCCATTTTTAATGTGTGTTAGTGTCACACATTTCCCCCCCCCTCACCCGCATACACCAAGATAAACAGCCTCTCTCTGATCTATTTTCACATACTGAAATGGGGAAAGTCAAGTGTGATTCTTCTCAATCAACAGTGACACGTATTCTCTATGGGGAAGAGTATTTCAGAAATTTGGGGAAATAAAGTTTGAAAAGTCATATCTAGATGTCTATACAAAAAAAAAAAAAAAATCTTGGCACTTCCCTGGTGGTCCAGCGGGTAAGACTCTGCACTCGTAACACAGGGGCCCAGGTTCGAGCCCTGGTTCTGGGAACTAGATCCCACATGCTGCAACTAGAGACCCTGTGTGCTGCAGTGACAACTAAGACCCCACATGCTGCAGCTAAGACGTGGCACAGTCAAATACATACATATTAAAAAAATTTTTAACTGTTTGGATAAAACAAAATTACATCCATCTAAGCTGGAGAAAATTATAGCCAGGGAGGATAAGCAGAACAGGTGGTAATACTTGCAGAATACTTGCAGCTGCTTACCTGTTTCCTCCTCCTTCTTAAGTAAAAGTGTCCCCCCCGCCCCCGCCTTTCCTCAGCTTGGCAGCATCCCCAGGCAGTGATTCGTAACTGGTTCGAATCTATCCTGACAACTTCTTCCCAGCTTCTTTTGCAGGGAGAGTGGCCAAGGGAGCCACGGCCGCTGGGGTCACCGCTGGGTGATTTGGGGAGCCCTGTGGCTGTCTGCCTCCTGTACCCAGTTCCTTCCTTGAGAGTTGACACTGTGCTGGGCGCTTCTGTGACCTCCTGATGACAGCTCCACAGGCCAAGGACGAAAGACTGTGGCTTTTCTATGACACTTTCAAGTTGTTGAATTTCCGAAAAACAAGTCTTAAGTATGTAATAGTTAGGACTTGAAAGTTGTTTAGAGTCTTATCTGAAATTCAAATTTAACCGTGTGCCCTCTAATTGTGTTCTATTTTCCCCCCTTAAATCTGACAACTCTATGTAAAAACCCTAGACTACATGTCTTGAACTTTTGTTATGTAAAAAGGATTACCTCAGTAAGTTATATTAGTCAAGTTAACATACTGCTTGCATGTGAACTCATTCCTAATATCGTAATAATTTATAAAAAGTACCCAGCATTTATGATGTCCACTCTGTGCTAGACACTGTGCTAGTTAACAGCGGGTATTTGTAATTGAGTCACAGAGGTGGGTCCTGCCTTCAAGGAGCTTGCAGTCTAGCTGGAGAGACAGCTATGGAATGAGTGATTCTCTAAGTGGCAGAGTAATTACAACTGTTCTCAGCGCTTTGAAGGAAAAGTAGAGGAACCGTGAGAGCACCTCTGAGGGTGGGGTATGGAGAAGGGAAATCCTTGAGAAGTGGCATTGCAAGAGTGAACTGAAGGAGGAGGAGTTAGCAGACTAGTTGGAGGGAGGGTTGCAGAAGTTTGCGCTAAGCCTCAGGAGCAGTACGTGAGGCTGCTGTGACATGGGAAGAGTCCTGGTGAGTTTGAGGAGAGGAGGTTCCAGCGGCTGAGCAGCAGAGAGTTGAGTGATGGGAAATGCAGGCAGAGAGGCACTTAGAAGGTGGATCATGGGTGCCTTGGGGGCCATATTAGGGATTTCAAAACTTATCTATACTCTCTACTATACCTACACTAAGTACTGTTGGTACCCTCACCTTACAAAGAGGAAATAAAGACTTTAATGTGTTTGATCAAAAGCATAAAGAGTTATTAAGTGAATGAACTGTAATTTTAGCCCAGATTTCTTTTTTTTTTAAATAGTGTAAAAAAACCCCCCTAATCATTACTGAGTGCAAGCTAGTTACAAACTTCTAAGTAATGAGAGCTGATCAGATGAGTCTGTAGAGATTGTTTAAAGTTAATTTAAGAATTTATTTTATATATTTATAAATATATTTATACAAAATATATTTATATTTTGTGAATGTGAGAAATCTATTATTAATAAATAACAAGTTGATCAGTAATTTAAATTCCAGCATTGAATGGGGCATCAATAAATTATACAATTATACAGATCACCTGTTTGTGCTTTCCAATGCAAGTTCCCCTGTACTGCATACCACTCAAGTCACTGTGGCTTACTTATGGAATTTTAGACCATTGGTTTGGCAAAAACAAAATAAAACATGCACACAAAAATCCTTATTTGTAATGAAGTCTCAATATAAGTGACACAAATGATTCAGCAGTTTCAGATACATATGAGAAACAATTACAGCAGTAACAAGGACAAAACACATACAAAAAGATACTGTTGCAAATTGTTGGTTTATTCAATATGATTGCTACTCCTGGTAAACCCATTATTTGCAGGAGGTGGGCATGGTATGGGATGGTCACAAATATTTTTTAAAAATTAAAAATAGAAAAATATAAAGAACATACTGTATGTGAGGTAAATGTTATATGATACTTGATATGATACATGCAACAAATATAGACACATTTGCATACATATATAGACTCATCCACACAAACACACACATCAATAGATTACATATATACTGGATTGTGATCTACATCTTATTTTTTACTTTGGGTCCCATTCATAAAAGTTTGAAAATCATTGGTCTAGTGAAAATGACTCAGTCTTTGTGAGCTATGCTGTATCTGTGCACTTCTTGGTGTGAGAAAAGCATTAGGGTAAATTTTGGTCCATTATCATGGATAGCCACTTACTATTCCATGTGTTAAGGAAATCATGTGTGACAGAACAAACAAACAAAACAACAGACTGTCATTGTACCAAAGTGCACAACGTATCTTGGTTATGGTACTTGAATAGATTCCTTTGAATTTTCCAATTCACTCCAGGAAAGTTTCAGCCCATTCCTACTTTATGCTGTCACTCGCACACCTTGGGAATAATTATAAAAAGAAAAGAAATTAATGAAGAATTCCAATTGTCATTTTATTAAATCTTCACACTAACATCAAGGTGTGTTAAGATTACAGATTCTGGGACCAGAAATGCTGGTTTTCTGTAAAGAACTAAATTGAGTCCAAATCTCATTCTTTTAATCCTTGTGCTAAATTTAAGCCTATTTTCAGATATCCAGTATTATTTGCAAATTGGTATAATGCTCCTTGACTTCAAAGAATGAAATAATTTGAGAACTAGAAGAATATCACAAAAGGTGGCTGATACAGTAATATTCTTGTTTTGGAATGGTATCCTTGGTTTGAGGAAAGAAGTATTCTTATCTTTTTTAAAAAGTAAGGATGCCCCGCTGAATATTTAGTAACTTTGGCTTAGAAAGTCAATGATCAGCCTGCCACATTCTTATCACACATCTCATGCTAGGAAAGCACACATTTTTTTGTAATCTTTGAAGTGTGCAAAATATAAAAATGATTATACTCTTTGACCCAGCAAGTGCTACTTCCAAAAATTTTAAATATCATTCAAGAAGAAGAAAACCAGCAACACACACACATACTTTACAGTATGTTATTTGCCAATGTAAAAATCTTTTTAACAACACTAAATATCTAACAGTAGGAAATGGTTCAATAATTTTATGGCAATTATACTACTGTTACTTTATAATTGGAAATTATATTTTAAATTCAACATAGAAAAATATCCCCCTAAATTCATTTTATTAAATTTTTATTTTGCAATTTTTAACCCTCTGATTTGACATCTTTCTTCTGCAGGAAGATGTCAATGTCAGGTCTTATAATTTACTTTTAATAAACAAAACAGAACTCAACCTCGAATCCTTTAACTGGGAGAGCTATTTAGTTTTATTGTTTCATCATATAATGGACTCTACAAAGCTTATTCAACATTAAATACTAATTTAAAAACAAAAGTAAACATGCCAATTAACCATGTAAGCCATGTAACCATGTAAGACAGAGATTTAAATTCAATCTTTGTTTCTGTTTCATTATTATTGCTTTATTACAATTATGATTCTATATGTTTAGAATAGAAAATTAGTTTATGAGATACAATAAGAAGCCTGAGGAAACATTTGAAGCCCTCCAGAACAGCCTGGTTTAACCTCACTGAGGGTTAAACCAGGCTATGCTAAGGATCCCTCCAGGCTAGCTTTGCCAGGGAACTGTGATTGGAAGAACTGGGAAAGGTGATGGTTACTATAAATAACACAGTAACTTATTTATACAACTGGGAAAAAAAAAAAAAAACAAATATAAATCTTGGAGGCAGGAAAAGCTGATATTCCTTGGATTTTATGTCTCTTACAACATTTTTATTCTTTTTTTCTTTTTAAACTTTATCCAATATCTCAAATGCAGGCAAGATAGTCTTAGGAAGGAATACTTCCTTACAAACCTCTAGGATGTAGGTAAGGAAAGAGGAGAGTGTCATAGACATAGAAATGTACTTTCCTGTGGGTTTTCAGCCCCCGTCAAAACACGCCAGCTTTTCTTGGGTCTTGGACCAGATGGCAAAAGCTGGCATTCAGTATGCTCTCTGCCTGAGCTACGTGATCAAGGCTCGTTCATTTTTCTCAGCAGATACAGCACAAGGCCAAACGTCAGCACGAGACTTGGTCATTAAAGGACAACTGGACCCGAGCCTAGCCATTATTGAGAGAATGGAAAGGCATAGGTGTTCAACCCCTGTAAGTATCAACATCCTGTAAGTACCCTATCAAGATCAGCAAGGGAGCCAACAGCTCTCAGGGAGTGGCCCTGGCTCAGGTGCTATCATTTACAAAGGCTGAGCCGCTCCCTTCACTCTGCATTCTCTGTATCCACCGATGCTGGGGCCTGAGCTTCGTGATGGGGGGGCATGCCTTTCATCAGAGTAACAGATGGCAGGGGTGAGCAGGCATACCTGGCAAGGATTTTAAGTTCCACTTACAGGAGGAAATTTTAGTATGGTCCTGACATTTCTTTAAATAGGATCATGCCTACAGGAAGGGCTGATTCTGAAACTGGGAGTGTGTTAGGATCAATGAGCTGCCTGGCTGGGCTCAAGCGCCTAGTCAGTTAGGAATTTACTGAGGACACAGGAAATCTAATTCTTTCTGAGAGATGATGACATTTGCACCAGGGGAATTGCTTCTCACCAAAAGAGCATGTAATATTCTTCACTGCCAAAGTGACTCATACTGTCTTCTCCTGAGCCAGCAGATGACTGCATTTTTATGTTAGCCATGAAAAGTGTTAGCTCAAACACTGCCAGTGAAAGATTTAGATCTATAGTTTTGTTTTCCCAGCACACTTTGTCATCCTTCTTCTGGTTTCTACCCCCTACTCTGCCTTCCCTTTGGGGGATTTCTCCCCTTAAATCAGGATGCCTTTCCTGAGCTACTCAATTACAATATCAGTACATGATCCACTTCTAGCCCACCAAAGTAAGCCATATCCCAGGCATAGTGATTGGTTTAGCAAAAGTCATGTGACCCAAGCAGGACCAATCAAAATGTTTCCTGGGACTTTTCAGCTGGGATAATATAGAAAATTGATTTTAAAATGTTTAAAATAAAGAATTTTAAACATATGCAAAACTAGTGAGAATAACATACAGATCCTTCTGTACCCAATACACGGCTTTGTTTATCAACTCATAGACAATACTGAAAAAGCATAAAACTGTCTTTTTACTGGGGCTATTGGATTTAGGAGGATGGTGTTGCCAAAATACTTCATGTCTGTTAGTGGAGAGAGACGGACCTCAAAATACGCTCAAACAGAAAATGAGAAATTGAGGCAGAACCATGAGGACTCCATTGGCACTCCTTAACTCAGTTGAGCCTGAAGCCACGGCCACTCCTGTACTTTCTTTCTGCTTAAGCCAGATTTAGGAGGATTTCTGTCACTTGCAAAATGTATTGTCTTATTGTCTGATATGAAAACCTTAAAGAAATACTCAGTAAGTTTTTTTAAAATCTTGTTTTTGTTTTGGGAAATAAGTATTTACGAAAAATCTTTGAGGAATAAAGGAGAAAGAGAACTCTTTGCCTATTAAAACAAGATCATCAGCATTTAATTTCACTCAATTCAAAGAGTAATTTCAGTTCTATTGAAATAATAGCCAGCCATTAAAAATTTTGAACTAAATAACAGAAATATCATTAAAAGAGATAACAAAGGGTGAATATTTTCACCCTCAAAAGAACTCAAAAAGTAATCAAGTCCCTAGACCCATTCAGAGCCTCTGATTCCGAACTGTCTTCAAAGCAAAGAGTGAATGGATACGATCACTCTTACATTAGCATTCTGCTATACCATTCTTGGGGCTTCCTTGGTGGCTCAGTGGTGAAGAACCCGCCTGCCTATGCAGGAGACCTAGGTTCAGTCCCTGGGTCAGGAAGATCCCCAGGAGAAGGAAATGGCAACCCACTCCAATATTCTTGCTTGGGAAATCCCATGGACAAAGGAGTCTGGTGGGCTGCAGTCCATGGGGTCACGAAAGAGTCAGACATGACTTGGTGACTAAAACAACAACAACACCACCATTCATGGGTGTGTAATGAAATATTTTACCTGGCTGCTCCTTCACAATCCACTTTGATTAGACAATACTAACCCTTTTGCTTTGCTAGTTCTTGTGTTAGATCTTCATATACTTGTGAAAACAGGTCTTCCTCAGATTTTGTTCCATCTAGATAAACTGAGAAGGGGAAAAAAGAATAGTTCAAATGCTAACAGGCTTATTAATATGGGATGCTTATTCTGGCATTTGGCATCTCTTGAGGGCACCATAAGTTTAAAGAACCCAAGAACGTAATTTTAAAAGAAATTAATAGCCATTAAAAAGAAAAATATAAAGCTGGATACAATAGGCAAGAGATTTGGGTTATTACAGGGAAATTCAAACTAGCTGATGTGAAAATTATAAAGACAAAAAAGACACAGACTTAAGTGGCATTGTGCATACATCACTTTAGGAGCACCAAATAGGTGCTTTCTCAAAACAATCATTTAAGGGACTAGTTCTCGAACTTCTTTATCAGGATAACCTGTGAAGCTTCTTAAACCATGCCGTGTGTGTGTGTGTGTGTGTGTGTGTGTCTGTCTGTCTGTCTGTCTGTTTTTTGTGTGTGTGATTTCCATCACGTGTGTGCTGAATCTGCATTCTCCAGGCCATGAGATATATATATATATATTTTTAAATTGCCATAGTCAGTTTAGTATAAGAAATACGTTATAAGAAAATTCTGTAGGTTAAAGGAAGGAAAGGGTCTTTTAGTCAGAATATTGCAGAGGAAGGGGGAGGTAGGAGAGAACTTTGACTGTTAAGAAAAGATGCTCTGGAAAGTGTGGAAAGGCTAGAATGTGGGGAGGCACGAACAGTACAGGAATGAGACTTTAGATAAAGCAAGGCTCTGCCTTAGCCTTTGGAGACCTTGAGATCCTTCCTGGCTGTTTAGATTTTATCCCAAAGGGCTGAAGACTCTTTGGAAGCATTTAAGCAAGGTAGGAGCATGAAATGGTAGAGGTGGGGGGACAGGCAGTAGTAAGAAGACATCCCTGCAACCAATGGTCCAGGTCGGAAAGAGTGTGACCAAAAATGTCATGAGAGGCCCTGGGGATGCGGAAGAGGGGTTGGACTGGACTGAAGACGGGATCATAAGAGCCTCCAGACCATGGGGCGGTCCCGTGTGCTGTCTGTATTTACCAAAGAGGCCATGAAGTCTCTCACAGTAGGGGCAACTCTCTTTATTCTGAAAAGATGTGTCTGCTCTGGTTGCTCTGCCCCATCCAAAAGCCTTCTGTCTCCAGCCTCCTGCATCTTCTCCATGTTGTACTCTGTATCCCAGGGATCTGTTCTCAGTCCAGCCCCATAGATCCAGGTATTTATATCTAAATCACTGCTTTAAGTCCCGTAGGGATCTCAACTTCATTACTGGCATGCAGAACAGATGTGCATTCCTCCTTGCAAATCTGTTGAGTCCTTCATTTTTTCCTGTTCTCTGAAGTAGTTCAGTTGCTCAGTCGTGTCCGACTCTTTGGGACCACATGAACCGCAGCACGCCAGGCCTCCCTGTCCATCACCAACTCCCGGAGTTTACTCAAACTCATGCCCATAGACTTGGTGATGCCATCCAACCATCTCACCCTCTGTCGTCCTCTTTTCCTGCCCCCAATCCCTCCCAGCATCAGGGTCTTTTCCAATGAGTCAACTCTTTGCATCAGGTGGCCAAAGTATTGGAGTTTCAGCTTCAGCATCAGTCCTTCCAATGAACAGCCAAGACTGATCTCCTCTAGGATGGACTGGTTGGATCTCCTTGCTGTCCAAGGGACTCTCAAGAGTCTTCTCCAACACCACAGTTCAAATACATCAATTTTTCGGTGCTCAGCTTTCTTCACAGTCCAACTCTCACATCCATACATGACCACTGGAAAAACCATAGCCTTGACCAGACGGACTTTTGTTGGCAAAGTAACGTCTCTGCTTTTTAACATGCTATCTAGGTTGGTCATCACTTTCCTTCCAAGGAGTAAGCGTCTTTTAATTTCATGGCTGCAGTCACCATCTGCAGTGATTTTGGAGCCCCAGAAAAATAAAGTGTGACACTGTTTCCACTGTCTCCCCATCTATTTCCCATGAGGTGATGGGACCAGGTGCCATGATCTTAGTTTTCTGAATGTTAAGCTTTAAGCCAACTTTTTCACTCTCCTCTTTCACTTTCTCCGAAATAACACCTGGCAATTCCTGAGTTGTTGTCTTTGACACCTCAACGACCTGCACCCTCCGTATCTGTTCTATCATTCAGCTCCTCTGAATACATATGTCCCATATCACACCCTACACATCTACCCTTCACAAAGCCACAAGGATCTGACCAAACAAAAATTTTATATCTATCATATCCTTGGAATAAACCTCTCTGCAGAGGGCTTCCCACTTTCCTTAGGACAGTGACCTTTGGCCTTGTGAGGCCTGTACCCTTCCCGTACCACCAACGATCCGCTGCTTTGTCTTTTTCTACCACAGCCTTCTTGCCAGTGCCCCCGGCCTTTCCACGCACCAGACCCACTGTCTGGGTGGTGTCCCACCCCCACCTTTGTCCAGCTAAATCTCTCACAGAGTGGTTCAAACGTGGCTTCCTCGAGGACGCCTTCCCTGGCTGCGGAGGCCAGACAGCGGCCCTGAAGCTCCGTGTCACAGTGCGCGGCAGTTAGACAGGAGAGCTGGTGTGCTTCACGTCTGCTTCCCTGGGAGAATGCTGGTCCAGAAGACTGGAGACCAAGCCTGTCTTATTTCCCTTGAAAACGCCAGGGCAGTGCCTTGTTCGGGGAATGCATTCAATCGGTATTTGTTGAATGAATTGACGATTGAGAGGTTGCTACACTTTGACAAGAGTCATAGAGAGAGAAACAGAAGCCAGGAGAGCCAATGTGGAAAAGGAGGGTTCTGGCTTACAATGCCCTTTTACAATCTAATGCATGAGAAAAATGCCTTCTGAAATCTTGTGTACTCTTGTGTACTTTGAGGCAATGACAGTTAAAAGTCTTCCTTGAAGGGAAAAAGGCACTCACCAATTTCCCACGAGACATTCTCCATTTCCTTTTTGTGCTTTAGGTACATGGGCCACACGTGGCTATCAAAGTACCCTGGGGCGTCTGGAGGCGTGTAGACCCTTGTACTGTCAAAACATGTAGGAGACTTTATGCTGACAGAAACACAAAACTGATAAAGTAAAATAGCGGTCAGGACAATGGGGAAATCACTCAGAGATTGAGAAGGATTAAGACCAGACTTTTTAGGCTCAATAGATAGACTTAGTCCTCTGATCTAAAAATGAACTTTGCAACTCACTGACTACCCTTCCTAATTATCTTTCCCCCCTCAAGTGATTTATAAAAGAATTGACAATATAAATAATGATAGCAATACTGTTATGTTGTAGTAAGCTTTAAACTAATCAGTGTCCTCAATGGCTGTAGCAGAATACAGGCCAATTAATTTAAAATCATAATCAAAATGAAATTGCTCCATATGAAGATTTAGGAAAGATGAGCCAAACAGCTTGTATTAATACAAGAACCTTTTCTTAGAAAAGTAATTTGCATTACTCCATGTGGGAGGCCATTTATGGAAAAAGGTCTTGTTCTTTGTGAAGAGTTGAGGCTTCCCTTGCTTGAAAAATAACTTATACACATTGTTCAATAATGCTGTTTCCTTGTTTTTCTTTAAGTTTGTCTTTTGAATGACAATCCACAAAGGCATTTTCAAAACTTACCTCCTCCTCCGCTTACATTCTTCATATGGAATTGTCAGAAAATAGCTTCTATTCCATATAGTGTCAAGGGGCCTAAAATAACAGCATATTTAGTGCATATTTAGTTTTTTCCCGATTCATGCAGAGTCATTAATAGAGCGGGGAATGCTTACTTATAATGGAAGAGAAGGAAACCTTCAATAATTAAGATGGGAATTTCCTCAATGCTTTCCTCATGTGTTGATACCAGAGAGTGTGCTGGGTTTTCCATCCAGCAGGAAATGGTGGACATCATTTCCTCCATGTTAAGCGCTTCGAGCACTTCAAACAAGAAGACACAAATATGAAATAAATACAACAAAGGTTTTACGCTGTGGCTTTTTATGATGAGGATATCCAGTGACCTATAAACATATAAATAACACTATTCTATTTTTCCTTCAAAACACCTAATTAACAAACATTTTAGACAAAAAAATATAAACTCTAACATTGATAAGATGGCATGTTTGATATATTTTCATTCTAGAAAAATTTAAACACATACAAAAGTAGAGCATAGAGTGCAATGAACTCCCATGTCCCCACTTACCAACTTTGAAAATTATAAACTCATTGCTTTATTAACTTCTATTCCCCCTTGACTATATAATGTGTAACATTTTTGGATGACAAAATATTTGTAAAATAGTTAGAAAGACAGTGACACACTGGGGAAATTACCCGCAGTATACTTGGCAAAGAATGGGTATCTTTAATATATAAAGAGCTCTTACAGATAAATAAGAGGAGGTAAATCATTAAAATAATTTACAAAGGATACAAATACATAATACTCAAAACTTTAACATGTGCATACTTTCAGAGCTTACAGTTGTTAATTCTAGAAAAGCACCCTGTAACAGAGATTCTCAAAGTGTGGTACTTCCAGCGGCAGCAGCATCTGAGAACTTATCAGAAATGCAAATTCTCACTCCTACTTCAGAACAACTGAATTGAGCCATCTGTGTGTAGAGATATTTTAGTGGAAGGTTTTAAAATTATGAATTAATCCCTTTAATAGATATAGAGCTATTAAGGCTTTCTCTTTGTTCTGATATTTGTTTTGATTAAATTGCATTTGGTAAGATGGCTAATTTAAGTTTTCAATTTGCATAAATTGTTCATAATATCCTCATCTTTTTTATATTTGTGGAATTTGTAGTGATATTGACTTTTTTTGTTTTTCTCTATTTTTTTCTTGATTAGTTTTGATTAACTTTGAGGATCACTCAGATTCATCAATCTGTAAGTTTACATCTTAGGCCAAATTTGAGATGTCTTAGACCATTCCCTTCTCCAGTGGACCACATTCTGTCAGACCTCTCCACCATGACCCGGCCATCTTGGGTGGCCCCACACGGCATGGCTTAGTTTCATTGAGTTAGACAAGGCTGTGGTCGGTGTGATCAGATTGGCTAGCTGTCTCTGATTGTAGTTTCAGTCTGTCTGCCCTCTGATCCCCTCTCTCAGTGCCTACCATCTTACTACTGGATATCAGTGGAGAAATAACTCCAGAAAGAATGAAGGGATGGAGCCAAAGCAAAAACAACTCCCATTTGTGAATGGGACTGGTGATGGAAGCAGGGTTCGATGCTGTAAAGAGCAATACTGCATAGGAGCCTGCAATGTTAGGTCCATGAATCAAGGCAAATTGGAAGTGGTCAAACAAAAGATGACAAGAGTGAACATCGACATTCTAGGAATCAGTGAACTAAGATGGACTGGAATGGGTGAATTTAACTCAGATGACCATTATATCCACTACTGTGGGTAGGAATCCTGTTGGGGAACGTTTAACAGGAGGATTCCTGCATGCTGTTTCTCATAAATCCTCTGTTCCTTATCAGTTCCTGGCAACAGGAACGAGTGGAACGGCATGCTGCTCCCAGGACTGAGGTCACAGGATGAGACACATGCATGAATCTCCTTCAGTAAACATTCTCCTTATGACAAAACTGCTTAGGCTTGATCCTCTTTCTTGAGATATGGATTGTCTCCTGACCTTATGACCATTGTTAATCCATTGTTCCCTTGACAATGGTTGCTGTACATTTGGTTTTCTGATCTTTATCATTGTCAAAAGAAATTCCTTGTACAACAGCCTATATATACTCACAGAAAGATCATTAAAGCACCCTTGCTCCACCAGAGGCTTGGGTCCCCATGTCTTTCTTTCTTTCTGTCTCTCTCTCTCCCTCTCTCTCTCCCTCCCTCCCTCCGGCTGATTCTCTGGAGTGTGGAAACCCACCGAGCTCACTCTCCTGCCTGGGCTTTCAAGACCTCCTCGAGAGGGCGCCCGGTGCCTTCGTGAGCGGCACAATCCCTGTTCAAGGGTTTTATTGGTTCTCTGCATAAATCAGGGAATATTAGCTTCTTTCTCTCACTTTCTTATCGTCAACTTTGGACCACCAGGTCCATTTAAAGGTCCATTGGTCCATCAAAGGACTGCAACAAGTGGCGCCCGAAACAGGGACCAGGTATACATGGCATCTTGGTCGGAGTGACTCAGGACCAATTGAGGTCGGGACCTTTTTTTTTTTTTTGAGGTCGGGATCTTTTGAGGTTGCTAAGTACTAAGACATGGGTCAAACAGCTGGAAAGCCCCATCATTTCTCTACTTTACTTCACCATTTGTTTAAAGTTCAGGGACTTTTGGTTTTGCACCAATGAATAGAGGCTTGCCTTCAAACAGTCGTTGAATGTAATCCTTGGTTCCCTGATAAAGGCAGTTTTGATTTAGAAATTTGGCACCAGGTCAAAGAAAATGTTGAATGAGCCACCAGACAGAGAAAAAATATTCCAATTGATTTCTGGCCCCTGTGGTCTCTCATTAAAGCTGTAATTCTGCCATTTCAAGGTAATTCTAGCCCTCCCGATATTCGACAACAGACAAAACACTTATTACATGAATATAAATTAGATGATGAAACTTTACAAAAGGCCCAATTAAAACAACATAAAATATTTCAAAATTTTCCTACTAATCCTACCCCAGCTACTCCAAATGCTCCTCCTCTGCCAACAGGCATGACTCTAAAAGTCTCTCCTTTGCTAGAACCTAATGATTCTGACAACGACTCTTCTGAGACATTTTCTGACACCAAAACTGGCAATACTTTTCTAAATAATAATGAGGAGTCCTTAACACAGACTCATACTTGCAAAAAATCAACATTTACTCGCTCTCCTCCGCAACAGAGGCTCTCTGGATTACTGGCTTTGCAATCATAAGTCTCTGAAGCTGATGGTTTCCTCGCCTTTCCAGTTTTAGGAAATCCTGATGCTCAAGGGCACATAATACCTCAATATGAAGCTATTAGTTTTTTTTACATGCAACAAATGCAAAAGGCTATAACTATGTATGGCCCACATTTGCCTTTTACTAAAGAGCTTCTAAATGCTGTGGCATCTTCTATTGGAAACTTTATTCCCTATGATTGGCGAATTTTAGTAAAAGCTCTCCTTAAACCAGGAAAATATCTTCAATGGACAATGCGGTTTCATGATATAGCCAAAGATCACACTAACAAAAATGCTCGAGCTGGCGCTCCCCAAAACCAAATTACTTTTAAAATGTTAACTGACACCAGACAATTTGATGCCATAAAAGCTCAAATACTGCCCTCCCTTGTTGCATAAACAATTGAAAACAGTGGCTCTTGAAGCTTGAGATCAAATTACTCCTCAAAGAGAGCCTACAGGTAGCTACATTAAAATATTACAAAGATCTAGTGAAAATTATGCTGATTTTTTAGCTAGATTAAGAACTGCTATTTCCTGTACTGTAATCAGAGAAGAAGCCAAAAAACAGCTTAAAAAATTACTTCCTTATGAAAATACAAATCAAGAATGTCAAAAAGCTATAGCTTCAATTCATGAAACTTAGACTATTATTGATTATTTAAAGGCTTGTTACAATCTAAGATCAAAAACTCGAAAGATACAAATGCTAGCTAAAACAATGGCTGCTTGCTTTAAAAGGAAAAATAAAAGATGCTTTACATGTGGAGATAAAAACCACTTAAAAAGAGAGTGCCCTAAAAAGGCTAATAAGAAACCTCCAAAAATCTGCCCTCACTGCCATAAAAAACAAACACACAAAAAATACACTGGGCCAAAGATTGTAAATCTAAATTTGATATTAAGAACAAAACAAAACAAAACAAAAACTATTCCAGAAAACTCCAAAGAGGGGACCCCCCCCAGGTCCCCTTCAACAAAAACTAGGGACAAATTCCATCTTTTCCCTCAAACCCTCAACATCCGACAGTGCTGCCATTGATATACCAGCCTTAAATGATTTTTTCCTTTACCTTCAAGCAGTCCTTTCTAGAATACCTACCAGATTTATTGGGCCCCTGCCCCTACAAATCTTCGGTCTTTTACTTGGCCAATCTAGTTTGACTTCTAAAGGAATTACTGTTCACCCTGGAGTAATTGATTCAGATTATAAAGGATAAATTCAAATTATGATGTCAACTCAGATTCTATGACAATTCAAAAAGGGGGACAAAAATTGCTCAATTACTTCTTCTGCCTTACATTTCTATTAAACTCCTCTAATGATGTACGGACAGGCAGATTTGGCAATACAGATAAAAAACAATCCTTATGGACATCATTGGTATCTGAATATGCCTGACCAAATATAAATATCAAAATTAATGGTAAAAGATTTTCTAGTCTCCTTGACACTGGATCTGATATTACTATTATTTCCAAACACTTATGGCCCAAATCCTGGCCTATACAAAAAATATCTTGCCAAATTACAGGAATTTCTCAAACCAAAGTACAAGAGGTTTATCAAAGTGTTCAAATCTACCCATGTGAGGGACCAGAAGGCCAACCTGCAACATTAAGACCTTATGCGATAGATGCACCCCTTAATCTAACAGGAAGGGAGTTACTTATGCAATGGCAAACTCAGATATTAATTCCACATTTTTCTTAGGGGCCACTGCTCATTTAACAAATAATGCAATTATTAAAATAACTTGGAAGAATAACAAGCCTATTTGGACAGAGCAGTGGCCCCTTACGAAAGAAAAATTACAGGCTGCTAAAGAACTTATAGACACACAATTAGAATTGAAACATATTAAGGAATCTTGCTCTTCTTGGAACTCTCCTATTTTTGTTATAAAAAATAAATCTTTATCAAGGGTGAAACAGATCACCAGCCCAGGTTGGATGCATGAGACATGTGCTCGGGGCTGGTGCACTGGGAAGACCCAGAGGGATCGGGTGGAGAGGGAGGTGGGAGGGGGGATCGGGATGGGGAATACGTGTAACTCTATGGCTGATTCATGTCAATGTATGGCAAAAACTACAATACTGTAAAGTAATTAGCCTCCAACTAATAAAAATAAATGGGGAAAAAAAAGAAATCTAACAAATGGCATCTCTTAACAGACCTTAGAAAAGTTAATGTATCTATGAAACCTATGGGTGCATTGCAACCAGGGATCCCATCGCCTACTACTATTCCTCAAAATTGGCACATTATTATTATTGATTTACAAGATTGCTTTTTAAATATACTTTTACACCCTTTAGACTGAGAGAGATTCACTTTCTCTCTCCCTTTTTCTAATCACATCGGGCCTCATAAACGATATCAATGGACTGTGCTGCCTCAAGGAATGATGAATTCTCCCACCATGTGTCAATACTACATAGCTAAAGCTCTTGAGCCTGTGAGGAAACAATTTCCTGACTTTCTTGTTATTCATTATACGGATGATATATTGTTTTCGGCTCCATCTGTTTTAGAAACTCAACACATGTTTGATATAGCTCAACAATGCTTAAAAAACTCTGGGTTAATCATTGCTCCTGAAAAAATTCAAACCTCTACACCTTACCATTATTTAGGATTTCTTGTTAATAGACAACGTATTACTCCCCAACTAACACAGATTTGTATTGACATATTATCAACTTTAAATGATTTTCAATAGCTCTTAGGCGATATAAATTGGACTAGACCCTCATTAGTGAAAGTTAAGTCAGTCAGTCGTGTCCGACTCTTTGCGACCCCATGGACTGTAGCCTACCAGGCTCCTCCATCCATGGGATTCTCCAGGCAAGAATACTGGAGTGGCTTGCCATTTCCTTCTTCAGGGGATCTTCCTGACCCAGGGATTGAACCCAGGTCTCCTGCATTAGGGGCAGATGCTTTAACCTCTGAGCCACCAGGGAAGCCCCCTAGACCCTCATTCAGTTCAGTTCAGTTCAGTTGTTCAGTCGTGTCCGACTCTTTGCGACCCCATGAATCGCAGCACGCCAGGCCTCCCTGTCCATCATTAACTCCCGAAGTTTACCCAAACTCATGCCCATTGAGTCGATGATGCCATCCAGCCATCTCATCCTCTGTTGTCCCCTTCTCCTCCTGCCCCCAATCCGTCCAAGCATCAGGGGCTTTTCCAATGAGTCAACTCTTTGCATGAGGTGGCCAAAGTACTGGAGTTTCAGCTTCAGCATCAGTCCTTCCAATGAACACCCAGGACTTATCTCCTTCAGGATGGACTGGTTGGATCTCCTTGCAGTCCAAGGGCATTGCTAATTACCAACTGACTAATCTATTTAATACTTTGAAAGGAGATCCTAATTTAAATAGCCCTCATTCACTTTCTCAAGAGGCATGAGAGGAACTCTATTTAGAGCAAAATAAATTACAAAAACAGTTTCTTACCTGGATCAGACTAGATTTACCTCTAGAATTATTTATACTCCCTTCTCTTCATTCTCCCACAGGACTTCCTGCCCAACAAGAACACCCAATAGAATGGATCTATACCCACTTTGGAGGAATGAAGTCACTTACACCCTACCTTGATTCAATTGCTCTAATCATTATCAATAGAAGAAATAGAACTAAAACTCTAATTGGCTCTGATCCTCATAAAATTGTAATACCTATCAATAAATCTCAATTCAAAAAAATATTACAAACTTCCACCAATTTCCAAATAGCTTTTCTGAAATATTTCAGAAAAGTTTCATTTCATTATCCCTCTAACAAGCTATGAAATTTCTTCAAAAATACTGAATTTATTATTTCCCACATCATCAGCTCATAGCCTATACCTCAAGCTGAAGTTTTCTATATAGATGAGACTAAAAATGCCAAAGCCTCACTCTGGTCTCTCAAAAAATGAAAAGTCTTTTATACTAAATTCCATTCTGCTCGACAAAACAAATTATGTGCTCTTATTCAAGTTATTTGCCTACATCCTTACCCCTTTAATATAGTCTCTGATTCCTTATATTCAGTTTTTGTATTAAAAAAGATAAAAACCTCCACCATAAACTCCAATCAACCTATTATTCAACAACTTTTTTTCAAACTGCAATCCATTATTAAAAACCACACTTCTCCCATTTATATTATACATATTCAAACACATTCCTGTCTTCCTGATCCTATGACTCATGATAATGAACAGGCTGATAAACTTGTTTCCTTTGCTACTCCAGAAAAAGAGCATGCTCTGTTACACAACAATGCTGGCTCTCTACACCAGCTATAAAAAATCCCATACCACCAGGCTAAATAAATATATATATATATATATATATATATATATATATATATATATATAAAATTGCTCTACTTGTAGACCCCTACATCTCCGACCCATTACACAAGATACTAATCCTCAGATATTACAACCTAATAAACTATGACAAATAGATGTAGAGTTGCCCTAAACTTTCTCCTTCTTCTTTCCTATATGTCTGTATTGACATGAATTCTTTTAGTTGGGCCATACCTCTTCACAGTAAAGCTACACAACATGTTATAACTCACCTATTAGCTTGTTTTGCTACAATAAAAACTCCTAGTTCTATAAAAACAGACAGTGGCCCTGCCTATACTTCAAGTTATTTCAAACAATTTTTATGACCATTTTCTATTAAACATATTACAAGTATTCCTTTTAATCCACAAACACAAGATATAATCAAACACATCACACACTGAAACTACAAATAAAAACAATTTTTTAAAAAGGGGAATACACAGGAACATTACTATCTTCCTTATCTAAAACAAACTTTACTAGATTCCAAAATAAGCTATTCTCTAAACCTATAACTATTGTTAATACAGCTTTATTTGTTGTAAATTTTTTAAACTTATTGCAGAGAGATATCTTGACAAGAGCAGAAAAACATTTCGAGAAACTGAAGGACACTTTTCTTCCTCTGCCCATTTGGTACCAAGATGGGTTAACTAATCAATGGAAATCTGGGAAACTAATCTTACAGGGAAAGGGGTATGCTTGTATTTCTCCAAATGGATCCAACGAACTCACATGGCTTCCTCTTCGGAAGATTCGACCTAATGGGCCCCCTGGCATTCAAAATAGAGAAGAAACAACAAAAACCCCAGGAGGAAGAAATTGCAATACGGGCCATGGCGGCTCTAAAGATCTCCAGAAAGCACCGTCCTCGGAGACATCAACCTTATAATCTCCCCTCTTGGGGACAAATAAAAACCCTTAATAATCAAGCTGAAAATCTGGTTTCTCAACAGGAAATACCTCGGAATCCTGAAAATATTTTTGTCGCTATGCTTGCTTTGCTTGCTTTTGCTTCCCCCGCTCAGGCTGACTTGATTGATTACACTTATTGGGCTTATAAACCTAACCCCCCTTTTATTGTAGGTTGTAGAATGGACAGATACAGGACCAATCGCATACACTAATGACTCAACACATAGGCCCCCTCCTTGGAGCTTGGAGGGGCCCTCTCATCCTGAGGAAGAAGGAAGACGAATTAACATTTCTCTAGGCTATGAGAGGAGCAACCCCACCTCCAAGGAGCGGCTGCTGCCGGGCGCAGGAGGGCTGAGAGGAGCTACTCCACGTTCAAGGTCAGGAGGGGCGGCTGTGAGAGGATACCCCTCCTCCAAGGTCAGGAGCAGCGGCTGGGCTTTGCTGGAGCAGCCGTGAAGAGATACCCCACGTCCGAGGTAAGAGAAACCCAAGAAAGACGGTAGGTGTTGCGAGAGGGCATCAGAGGGCAGACACACTAAAACCATCATCACAGAAAACTAGCCAATCTGATCACACGGACCACAGAAGTATCTTATTCAATGAAACTAAGCCATGCCACGTGAGGCCACCCAAGACGGTCGGGTCATGGTGGAGAGGTCTGACAGAATGTGGTCCACTGGAGAAGGGAATGGCAAACCACTTCAGTGTTCTTGCCTTGAGAACCCCATGAACAGTATGAGAAGGCAAAATGATAGGACACTGAAAGAGGAACTCCCCAGGTCGGTAGGTGTCCAATATGCTACTGGAGATCAGTGCAGAAATAACTTCAGAAAGAATGAAGGGATGGGGCCAAAGCAAAAACAATACCCAGTTGTGGATGGGACTGGTGATAGAAGCAAGGTCTGATGCTGTAAAGAGCAATATTGCATAGGAACCTGGAATATTAGGTCCATGAATCAAGGCAAATTGGAAGTGGTCAAACAGGAAATGGCAAGAGTGAATGTCAACATTCTAGGAATCAGCGAACTAAAATGGACTGGAATGGGTGAATTTAACTCAGATCACCATTATATCTACTACTGTGGGCAGGAATCCCTTAGAGGAAATGGAGTAGCCATCATAGTCAACAAAAGAGTCCAAAATGCAGTACTTGGATGCAATCTCAAAAACGACAGAATGATCTCAGTTTGATTCAAAGGCAAGCCATTCAATATCACAGTAATCCAAGCCTATGCCCCAACCAGTAACACTGAAGAAGCTGAAGTTGAATGGTTCTATGAAGACCTACAAGACTTTTTAGAGCTAAAACCAAAAAAAGATGTCCTTTTCATATAGGGGACTGGAATCCAAAAGTAGGAAGTCAAGAAACACCTGGAGTAACAGGAAAATTTGGCCTCGGAGTACGGAATGAAGCAGGGCAAAGGCTAATAGAGTTCTGCCAAGAGAATGCACTGGTCATAGCAAACACCCTCTTCCAACAACACCAGAGAAGACTCTATACATGGACATCACCAGATGGTCAACACCGAAATCAGACTGATTATATTCTTTGCAGCCAAAGTTGGAGAAGCTCTATACAGTCAGCAAAAACAAGACCGGGAGCTGACTGTGGCTCAGATCATGAACTCCTTACTGCCAAATTCAGACTTAAACTGAAGAAAGCAGGGAAAACCACTAGACCATTCAGGTATGACCTAAATCAAATCCATTATGACTATACAGTGGAAGTGAGAAACGGATTTAAGGGACTAGATCTGATAGACAGAGAGCCTGATGAACTATGGATGGAGGTTCGTGACACTGTACAGGAGACAGGAATCAAGACCATCCCCATGGAAAAGAAATGCAAAAAGGCAAAATGGTTGTCTGAGGAGGCCTTACAAATAGCTGTGAAAAGAAGAGAAGTGAAAAGCAAAGGAGAGAAGGAAAGATATTCCCATTTGAATGCAGAGTTCCAAAAAATAGCCAGGAGAGATAAGAAAGCCTTCCTTAGTGATCAAAGCAAAGAAATAGAGGAAAACAATAGAATGTGAAAGACTAGAGATCTCTTCAAGAAAATCAGAGATATCAAGGGAACATTTCAGGCAAAGATGGGCACAACAAAGGACAGAAATGGTATGGACCTAATAGAAGCAGAAGATATTAAGAAGAGGTGGCAAGAATACACAGAAGAACTGTACAAAAAAGATCGTCATGACCCAGATAATCACAATGGTGGGATCACTCACCTAGAGCCAGACATCCTGGAATGTGAAGTCAAGTGGGCCTTAGAAAGCATCACTATGAACAAAGCTAGTGGAGGTGATGAAATTCCAGTTGAGCTATTTCAAATCCTGAAAGATGATGCTATGAAAGGGCTGCACTCAATATGCCAGCAAATTTGGAAAACTCAGCAGTGGCCACAGGACTGGAAAAGGTCAGTTTTCATTCCAATCCCTAAGAAAGGCAATCCCAAAGAATGCTCAAACTACTGCACAATTGCACTCATCTCACGCTCTAGTGAAGTGATGCTCAAAATTCTCCAAGGCAGGCTTCAGCAATACGTGAACCGAGAACTTCCAGATGTTCAAGCTGGTTTTAGAAAAGGCAGAGGAACCTGAGATCAAATTGCCAACATCCGCTTGATCATTGGAAAAGCAAGAGAGTTCCAGAAAAACATCTATTTCTGCTTTATTGACTACGCCAAAGCCTTTGACTGTGTGGATTACAATAAACTGTGGAAAATTCTGAAAGAGATGGGAATACCAGACCACCTGACCTGCCTCTTGAGAAACCTGTATGTAAGTCAGGAAGCAACAGTTAGAACTGAACATGGAACAACAGACTGGTTCCAAATCGGAAAAGGAGTACGTCAAGGCTGTATATTGTCACCCTGCTTATTTAACTTACATGCAGAATACATCATGAGAAACACTGGGCTGGAAGAAGCACAAACTGGAATCAAGATTGCTGGGAGAAATATCAATAACTTCAAATATGCAGATGACACCACCTTTATGGTAGAGAGTCAAAGAGGAACTGAAAAGCCTCTTCATGAAAGTGAAAGAGGAGAGTGAAAAAGTTGGCTTAAAGCTTAACATTCAGAAAACTAAGATCATGGCATCTTGTCCCATCACCTCATGGGAAATAGATGGGGAGACAGTGTAAACAGTGTCAGACATTATTTTTTGGGGCTCCAATATCACTGCAGATGGTGACTGCAGCCATGAAATTAAAAGACGCTTACTCCTTGGAAGGAAAGTGATGACCAACCTAGATAGCATATTAAAAAGCAGAGACATTACTTTTCCAACAAAGGTCCGTCTGGTCAAGGCTATGGTTTTTCCAGTGGTCATGTATGAATGTGAGAGTTGGACTGTGAAGAAAGCTGAGTGCCAAAAAATTGATGCTTTTGAACTGTGGTGTTGGAGAAGACTCTTCAGAGTCCCTTGGACTGCAAGGAGATCCAACCAGTCCATCCTCTTTAGGTGTTCATTCCTGGGTGTTCACTGGACGGACTGATGCTGAAGCTGAAACTCCAATACTTTGGCCACCTGATGCGAAGAGTTGACTCATTGGAAAAGACCCTGATGCTGGGTGGGATTGGGGGCAGGAGGAGAAGGGGACGACAGAGGATGAGATGGTTGAATGGCATCACTGACTCGATGGGCATGAGTTTGAGTAAACTCCGGGAGTTGGTGATGGACAGGGAGGCCTGGCGTGGTGCGATTCATGTGGTCGCAAAGAGTCAGACACGACTGAGCGACTGAACTGAACTGAGGCTGTGAAACCCTTCCTTTCTGCATGGGCCCAACAAAATTATGTATTAATGTTAGTCGACAAACGTGGGCTTTCTCCCTGCCTCCAAAAGAGGACTTTCGGACCTTGCTTGGATTATTTACTGCCCTTTCTTTGTCTATGAACCATGTTTATACTACTGAAGCTTTAGGGAAAGAGTCAGGGAAAGAACAAAGAGCACTATGCAAAGGGTTTACTAGTAAGAACGTTAAATATACTCCTGTTCATTGGGAGAAATGTCAGGCCAAATCAAGAAAAATTAGTGTTTGTGGCTAATCATACAACTGTCGATTAGGGACCCCATGGTATGTGGTTATCTAACTGCCCAGATGATATTAACAGCACTGTGTGTGACTATGCTACTCAAGTTTCACGGAAGGTTCCTAACACTACAATGGATCATTACTATGGTAAAGGACTTCGTGGGTGGCTTGACAGTGGAATGGCTCCCTGTCCTCGAATCACCCTCAATAAACAGATTGGGCCTGAACAACGGGACATCTGGAAACTTGCTGCGAACACTGAAGAACTTGGGACTTGGTCTGGACATTTCACAGGGACCAGTCGTAATCATAGTAACTATTTCTTTCATTGTAACCAATCATATTTCATACAATCTTGTGTTCCCCTTCCTTTTGTTATAGCTATAGGGAGTTTACAATTCAATAAGACTTTACGTTCTGTAACTTGTATAAACTGCAAATTATATACTTGTCTTAACTCTTCTGTTTCCTTAAGAAATGAATCCCTTTGGATTCTTCGATCTTGACGTAGTCTGTGGTTACCAATCAATCTCCTGCGACCCTGGGAAGAGGTCCCATGGCGGGACTTGCATCCCGGTTACTTACTAAACTGCTCTGGCAATCTAAACAATTAATTGGATGGGTGATTCTTGGCATTTTGGGATTAATAGCTATTTGCACCACAGCTGCCGTCGCTGGCACTGCTTTACAAACCTCAATTCAAACACATAATTTTATCCAAATTGGACTAAAGATGCTTATACTATGTGGGTCACTCAGGCTCAGATAGATGAGGATATTCAAGATGAAATACAGGAACTAAAAACAGCCATCAAATGGGATGGAGATCAATTAATAGATGTACAAAAAAAAGTGACACTAAAATGTGATTGGAATTCTACTCAATTTTGCATTCAGTTCAGTTCAGTTCGGTCACTCAGTCGTGTCCAACGCTTTGCGACCCCATGAATCTCAGCACACCAGGCCTCCCTGACCATCACTAACTCCCGGAGTTTACTCAAACTTATGTCCATTGAGTCTGTGATGCCATCCAGCCATCTCATTCTCTGTCATCCCCTTCTCCTCCTGCCCCCAACTCCAGCAATTCTGTGTTACTCCTGTTCAATTCAATCATAGCGCCTACAAGTGGGAACAAATCAAACTTCATTTACAAAACATACATGATAATGTCTCTCTTAATGTACAATTATTACAAAAAGAAATCTTTGAAACCTTTTTAAAAAATCTGCCCTCTTCCACTAATTTGGAAACTTTAGCTGAACAACTAGCTGATCCATTATCTGGGCTAGACCCACGTGGATGGTTTCAGAGCATTACTCACAGCATTGGGTCTGAAACTGTAACTCTGTTGATTGACTTGACAGGTATATTTGTTGTTTACCATTGCTTTTATGAAAAAATTGTTAAAAATTATGCTTTAAACAAATATAATAAATAAGTAAGGGGGAATTGTCAGGGAACGTTTAACAGGAAGATTCCTGCATGCTGTTTCTCATAAATCCTCTGTTCCTTATCAGTTCCTGGCAATAGGAATGAGTGGAAGGGCACGCTGCTCCCAGGACTGAGGTCATAGGATGAGATACATGCATGAATCTCCTTCAGTAAACATTCTCCTTACAACAAAACTTAATCTTGATCCTCTTTCTTGAGATATGGATTGTCTCCTGACCTTATGACCATTGTTAATCCCTTGTTCCCTTGATAATGGTTGCTGTAAGTTTGTTTTTCTGATCATTATCATTGTCGAAACAAATTCCTTGTACAACAGCCTTGTACAACACAGAAAGATCATTAAAGCACCCTTGCTCCACCAGAGGCTTGGGTCCCTGTGTCTTTCTTTCTTTCTGTCTCCCTCCCTCCGGCTGATTCTCTGGAGCGTGGAAACCTGCCAAGCTCACTCTCCTCTCCGGGCTTTCAAGATCTCCTCGAGAGGGCGTCCAGTGCCTTCGTGAGCAGTGCAAGCCCTGTTCTAGGGTTTTATTGGTTCTCTGCATACACCAGGGAATATTAGCTTCTTTCTCTCCTTCACTTTATTATTATCGACTCCGGACCACCAGGTTCCGGTCCATTAAAGGACCGCAACAGAATCCCTTAGAAGAAATGGAGTAGCCATCATAGTCAACAAAAGGGTCCGAAATGCAGTACTTGGATGCAATCTCATAAGTGACAGAATGATCTCTGTTCGATTCCAAGGCAAGCCATTCAATATCACAGTAATCCAAGCCTATGCCCTGACCAGTAACACTGAAGAAGCTGAAGTTGAATGGTTCTATGAAGACCTACAAGACCTTCTAGAACACCCAAAAAAGATGTCCTTTTCATTATAGGGGACTGGAATGCAAAAGTAGGAAGTCAAGAAGCACCGGGAGTAACAGGAAAATTTGGCCTCGGAGTACAGAATGAAGCGGGGCAAAGGCTAATAGAGTTCTGCCAAGAGAACGCACTGGTCGTAGCAAACACCCTCTTCCAACAACACAGAGAAGACTCTATACATGGACATCACCAGATGGTCAACACCGAAATCAGACTGATTATATTCTTTGCAGCCAAAGATGGAGAAGCTCTATACAGTCAGCAAAAACAAGACCAGAAGCTGACTATGGCTTAGATCATGAAATCCTTATTGTCAAATTCAGACTGAAATTGAAGAAAGTGGAGAAATCCACTAGACCATTCAGGTATGACCTAAATCAAATCCCTTATGACTATACAGTGTAAGTGAGAAACGGATTTAAGGGACTAGATCTGATAGACAGAGAGCCTGATGAACTATGGATTGAGGTTCGTGACATTGTACAGGAGACAGGAATCAAGACCATCCCCATGGAAAAGAAATGCAAAAAGGCAAAATGGTTGTCTGAGGAGGCCTTACAAATAGCTGTGAAAAGAAGAGAAGTGAAAAGCAAAGGAGAGAAGGAAAGATATTCCCATTTGAATGCAGAGTTCCAAAGAATAGCCAGGAGAGATAAGAAAGCCTTCCTCAGCGATCAATGCAAAGAAATAGAGGAAAACAATAGAATGTGAAAGACTAGAGATCTCTTCAAGAAAATTAGAGGTAACAAGGGAACATTTCATACAAAGATGGGCACAATAAAGGACAGAAATGGTATGGACCTAACAGAAGCAGAAGATATTAAGAAGAGGTGACAATACACAGAAGAACTGTACAAAGACGATCTTCAAGACCCAGATGATCATGATGGTGGGATCACTCACCTAGAGCCAGACATCCTGGAATGTGAAGTCAAGTAGGCCTTAGAAAACATCACTACGAACAAAGCTGGTGGAGGTGATGGAATACCAGTTGAGCTATTTCAAATCCTGAAAGATGATGCTCTGAAAGTGCTGCACTCAATATGCCAGCAAATTTGGAAAACTCAGCAGTGGCCACAGGACTGGTCAGGGTTTTTAATTATAAGAGGGAGGAATAGCAAGTAATGGGGTCAAGCCATCTTGGGTAGAACAAGAAGTACCATTAATTTTAATATATTTTCTTTACATTCAGTTAAAAATATTTACTAATTTTCATTGTGATTTGTTCTTTGACCCATGGGATATAATGAAGCGTCTTGCTTCAGATAAAATATGATGATGTCTGGGATCTGCTTCAAAATAATACAGAAGGAGAAAGTGGGTGAGGGTATAGACAAAAGATAATTGGCCAAGAGTTCATCATTTTAGAAGCAGAATGGTGAGTTCATGAGAGTTCATTATACTTTTTTGGCCTCCTTTTGTATCTGCTTAAAATTTTCCATAACAAAAAGTTTTTAAAAATCAGAAAAAAAAACACTGATTAATTTTCAAACACTTTGGAGTTTTCTACTTACTCTTCTGCTATTGACTTCTAATTCAATTCTCTGTAATTAGAATATATCTCTGTATTACTTCAATACATTGAAATGTATTAAGACTTAAAAAATCCAAAGTCTGACAACCTGTTAACATGTTTAGTTGATTTAACTTAATATAGCTACTGATATATTTTATTGAAAGCTATCATTTTATGCCATCTTCTATTTTTGCACCATCCTTTGATATTTTAGTTGTCTATTTTTTTACTTCTTTTATATTTATCAGCTATATTTTAATGATTCCATCTATTTATAAATGTGATAGCTATATACTTTAAAATTATTCTTTTGGTAGTTATAAAGATTTCAACATTACCTTGACTTACCTTAAACTTGTACATTTACCTAAAGAGCTCAGAATTCTGCTTAAGATAGATTCCTGGAGGTGGGACACTTGAACACACGGCATGAATATTTTTTAAGGTCTTTGGGACATATGCTCAACCTCCTTTTCAAAAAATATTGTATCAATTAACATCCACCTATAAGTTATTTTAATGGGCCCATGCCATTATTAATTATTATTGCTTCAAAAATCTATTCATTAGGTAAGTGGGAAAAAATAAGTTTAATTCTTTAACTACTTTTGAGGTTGACTTTTTATTGTACATTCATTAATCAAGTAACCTTATGCTTCTGTGAATAACTTATTCACATTACTGGACATTTTTCATTTGAGATATTAGTGTTTTTCTTTTCAGTTTGTAAGACTGCATTTAAATTAGGAATAAATCTTTGTCAACTATTGAAGATATTTTTTTCCTTGCTTAACTCTTACTTTGTAATAATCTTGCTCACTAACCAATAGAAGAGTGGAACAGAAGAAAATAAATATACTGTCTCAAGACACAAGAGCAGATAGTCAGTCAAGGACTTTGCCTCTCTTAAAGCTATCATGTTTCTCTAAGAACTGACTACACAACATTTTCCCTCCCAGGTTCTCGAAGTTAAAAATAAGGAACATATCTCATGGCTCTTTAAGAGAGCTAGTTTGCATAAGTACTCAATCATCTTATTAAAAGTTGACAAGACCATTAAATATGGTTTACTAGCATGATATTCCTTTAAAGGTGTAAGTAGATGCTTTTCTGATGGACTTTACCCTATTGGCTTCACAGAAGTGTTAGAGTGGGTGAGGGGTTGAAGTGAATCCATCTAAAAAATATTTACTAATCTTTTTTGAGCAGTGACAAGACCCAGTACTTAGGTCACTGAGAAAGTAAGGTCAGGAGACACATAGTCCTGAGTTTGACCTAGGCAAGATGGGACACAGATGATTGTCTAGGTGGCTGTTCGTGTCCTATGGAGGGATCAGAACAACAGAGACCTACCTTGCCCCACCTTCAAAAGAAAAATCTGTTGTTCCAATGTTTTAGGTTTTAACCATGAAACAGGGGAAAGGGTCTCATTTATTTAAACAGCTGAACATGTATCAGAAACCCTTACAAAAGCATGCTTAAAGTAAAGCAACATATTTAAACTTATTCTGAGACTCTTTTCAGAGATAGCAAAGTTATTTGGGTTTGAAAAAGGAATGAACATTAGCACAGGATGTTCTGTAAGCTCATCTACTTACCATCATACTGCAGAAATCCATTTTCATCTGTCTCTATCTCAGACTCTGGCTGGAAAAACAATAAGGCACCCATAAAAACTTCACTGCAGAAATAATACAGTCAAGAAGGAGGAGGTGACAAACCTTTATTTTAACAAATGCTTTGGTGATGAGGAGAAATAAAATCAAAGATTAGCTCCCACAAGTGTGCCCTCTGCTGGATCAGTAACACCACTGCGTTGAGCCTGTCTTCACTACAAAAGCTCAATCACTTAGCAAAGGATTTTGGATAACTGTTTCGATTTAAATAAATTACTTGAGAAGTTTCATAGATACCTTAAAAAAATCATCCTGAGATAGGACACTGCAGTTTGGAAGGTGTTTCTGCAAATTCTTAGCCAGTGTTGTCTTCCCACCATTTGTCACACTGAACCAAAAAAAGAAAAAAAGAAACAGAATACTGAGAAGGAAGGTGCATTAAAAGAACATAAAACATTTTAAATTGACCTTACAAAAAGGATATTTCACACAATATGTAATATCTAAGAAGAATGATTTCCTTTATAGATAATACTTCTTTGTTTGGCAAAACCATAGGCCCAAGTAGGTCTCAGGAAACAAACGACAGGATGGAGCAGAAAGGTAACTAACTGCTGGGCAAGTGAACTGGGTGATATTAAATACTAAGACTTAAATTACAGCTATTGTATTGGAAGTGAATTTTTTGTCTATGCTGAAACATTCACAGGGTTCATGTGGTACTAGAGAAGGTGAGCAGCACGTGTTAGCCCAAGTGTATGAAACTCTACATGCTCACTGTGATTCTGTCTCAATGTACAGTGAGGAAAAGTGGGGGAGCGGCTTATTAGAAGCCCATCTAACAAGGCTTATCATCTCCTGTGGGGTGCCTCCTTTTTCTCTAATCTGTCTCCACTGGTTGGGCTGGCCGGGAGGTCCATTTAGCTCACTGCATCCGGCGGTTACTTGCCTCTTCTGGCTGGACTGTGACATCAAGGAGAATGGGGACCCTGACCACCTCCTCCGCATATGCATCTAGTTTTCTGGTACTCAGAAATGTGCAGAGTGGGTGGAAGGCACTCCTCCACTCAGTAACTCAAACAGATTTTTATTTTAACCTGGGGCTGACGTAACTCTAGTCTACGGACAGATTCGAGGTCTTTGTGAACTTGAAAGAAATTTACATCTTTACTTTCACTCAATTCTAACAGATTTTTGGCATTTCCTTTCATTATAAATATAAATCATACACAACACTATTGTTAATAGTATCTGTGACTTTTTCACCAATAGAAATCACAAATAGATAGTTTCATAACATGTTGCACTTGGAGTAGACATCTTGTATTAATACCACTGATACTCATTATTACTTCAAATTTACTGTAGTTTTTAGACTGACCATTGGACAGTGCTATTTAGTGAGTTAACAAAGAAGCATGTATATCACAATGCTACAAATTTGCTTTTAAAAATATTTTTATAACTGTATTATTATCACAGTTGGTTTCCTTTGCATTCTTGTCTTTTATTTTGTGCACTTAAAACCACTACTGTAAGAAATCAAGACTTCACCATACCATCAAATGTCTATAGTACAAAAAACTCCTGACTGCACATGTATTTGCAAGAACCTGTGCTTATTCCCCAGTAAGATGAACTGTAATATGTTTATAATCTAGAAAGGGGAAAAGGATCTAATATTTTTTCATCAAAATTGTTTACTAGTTATAATTCAATTATTACCCAAATACCTTATACCTACAAAGTAAAAGGAACTTGATTCACAAGTTTTTGTTGTTGTTGTTTAACCTTAGTCCACACAATTGGGTTGGAAATAGGCAACCTCCTTAAAAATGGAAAAGTGGGGACTTCCTGTTAGACCAGTTTCCAAAGCAGGGGGCCTCAGTTTGATCCCTGGTTGGGGAACTAAAGATCCCACATGCCATGTGGCATGGCCAAAAACAAAGTAAAATGTGAAAAAAAGGAAGAGTGGGAGGGTGGGCTTACCCTATGTATTGAGTAAATGCTGTTGTGAGAAGTTTTTCCCCCTCTAACAAAAATGTCTGTAATCCATATTGAATGCCCATAGCTCAGTTTCTGAATTTTGGTTTAAAATACATAGTAAACAGGGGTAACTTTATTACAGTATGAGCAACCTGGCTTGAAAAGTATTATTTTCTAGACCTACCTCTTTAGTTAAGATCATGTAACTGAACTAACAGATTCCTTTTCACCGACTTAGCTGGAGCCAATGAAAAATAAGCACCCCATTTTTTTTTAGACTCAGAGGAGATGGACCAGCTAGAAGGCAGTCCAGGTCAGAGAGATGGTGGGGGGTGGGGAGAATTTAACCAGTCTGAGCCTCGAACCTATAATTAGTTTGCAACCATCTTGGTGAGCTGATACCTTAAGACTCAACTCTTCTCCTTCAGCATGCTCATAACCACCATGCACCAGCAGGCTCACAGCCTCCTGTATGTGCTCTCCAACCCCAGGACCAGACTGTCCAGATGGAGCAAATTCCATCCTGGGATATGGGGAAGGAAATGGGTGATTACTTTGGCCCACTTCCTCCTTTGTTCACAAAACCCAAATAAATGCACAATTTCTAGTCCAGTTTTCTAGTGTGACAAAAACTTCTAGTCTGTTTTTCGTGTGACAGGTAACAAGAGAGGTCACTGGATTTGGAACATGGTATCTGGCTAGGGAAATGGCAACCCTCTCCAGTATTCTTGCCTCAAAAATCCCATGGACAGAGGAGCCGCGTGGGCTACAGTCAATGGGGTCATAAGAGTTGGAAATGACTTAGCGACCACCATCACCACCATCTGGCTAGAGAGGAGTTAAAAAATGCTGTCTGTAATTACTCCAACAAGTGGAGAATCCCTCCTGCAAAAGGTAGATATTAAAATTCCCATTGTCCAGTTGAGGAACTAAGGGTTGAAAAGTTGTTCATAAAAACTTGCCCAAGGTAACAACTGGAGATGAGATACAAAGTCCAACTCTAATACCCAGGGGGTTTACATTTTTTAACATCAAGGAACTTCGTGAGAATCTGATGAAGGTTATAAAACCTTTCCCTAGAAAAATGAGTATCTTCACACAAGCATTAAGTTTCAGAAGGTTCATGGATGCCCCTTGAATCCTTCAGAAACTTTATTATTCCTTGCAGTCTCAAGTAAATAATTAGTTCAGTTGAGTTCAGTTCAGTTGCTCAGTCATGTCCGACTCTTTGCGACCCCATGATCTGCAGCACGCCAGGCCTCCCTGTCCATCACCAACTCCTGGAGTTTACCCAAACTCATGTCCATTGAGTTGGTGATGTCATCCAACCATCTCATCCTCTGTCATCCCCTTCTCCTCCTGCCTTTAATATTTCCCAACATCAGGGTCTTTTCAAATGAGTCAGTTCTTCACATCAGGTGGCCAAAGGATTGGAGCTACAGCTTCAGCATCAGTCCTTCCAAAGAATATTTAGGACTGATTTCCTTTAGGATGGACTGGTTGGATCTCCTTGCTGTCCAAGGGACTCTCAAGAGTCTTCTCCAACACCACAGTTCAAAATTCTTCTGCACTCAGCTTTCTTTATAGTCCAACTCTCACATCCATACACGACTATTGGAAAAACCATAGCCTTGACTAGACGGACCTTTGTTGGCAAAGTGATGTCTCTGCTTTTTAATATGCTGTGTAGGTTGGTCATAAGGAGTAAGTATCTTTTAATTTCATGGCTGCAATCACCATCTGCAGTGATTTTGGAGCCCACCCCCCCAAAAAAAATCAAGTCAGCCACTGTTTCCACTGTTCCCCCACCTATTTGCCATGAAGTGATGGGACCAGATGCCATGATCTTAGTTTTCTGAATGTTGGGCTTTAAGCCAACTTTTTCACTCTCCTCTCTCACTTTCATCAAGAGGCTCTTTAGTTCTTCACTTTCTGCCATAAGCGTGGTGTCATCTGCATATCTGAGGTTATTGATATTTCTCCCAGCAATCTTGATTCCAGCTTGTGCTTCATCCAGCCCAGCATTTCTCATTACGCACTCTGCATATAAGTTAAATAAGCAGGGTGACAATAATATAACCTTGACGTACTCCTTTTCCTATTTGGAACCAGTCTGTTGTTCCATGCCCAGTTCTAACTGTTGCTTCCTGACTGGCATACAAGTTTCTCAAGAGGCAGGTCAGGTGGTCCGGTAATTAGTTCACAGGGCAGCAAATTTTAAGTACAAGAGAAATATAGCACAGTGTGTTTGGAGGAAGGCAGGCAGGAGCTGCAGCTGAGTCTGGCAAGGGCTTTGCAGAAGCAGCAGCAGCAGTAAAACAAAATCCTGGCCCCTGCTGAGGAAGACATGGTGAAGAGAGGCTTTCTTAGGGAGTAATGCACATGACAAGAAAGCGTGACCCAGATGTCCATACGGAGGGCTGCAATCCTGAGATGACGGGAATTTATTCACACGTATGCAGAATGAAAGCTGGATTGGATCCTGTAGTGGGCCTGGTGGTGGCCTCCCCAGGTACCCCCTCCAGCCACCCCGTTTCCAAGGTCTGGTCTGGAGTGACCCACTCTCACCTTCAGAGCAGGGCCGCACTGGCCTAAACCAGTCAAGGCAGCCCCCTTGCTTTTGCCTGTGACTGTGGGTATGTGACACAGCTGGTCGGGTCTAAGAGACCCTTGACCCAGGGGAAGCAAAGTCCCTGCCCTAGTGCTAGGCTCAGAAGCAGCATGCGGTCCCAGGAACTGCTGGTGGTCTCTAGTGACCAAATAATGGAGCCAACTTTAGATGAACTCGAAAGGAGGAAGATACAGCGAAATGGAGTCTTTGGTGATACTCCTAAGCTCCTCCATCAGATCCTTCCTGTATCCTGCCTGCCCCTGATGCTAATACATTTTACTATTTTGGATGGTCCTCATACATCCGGAAATTCAGACTGCATTTTAAATAATTGGGAACCACTGGATATTGTTCATCAGGTGAGAAAAGAATTTAAAAATTTTGTATAAAGATTAAACTGGTAGAGGTATGTAGGAAAGATTAAGAGGAGGAGACAGGAATCAGGGACGATAAGGGCTTGCATTAGGATGGTGGCAGTGAGCATGGAAAGCAAGGGCTGGACAAGAGAAGCCAATGCAGAGAAAAACTGAACCTCGTTCTAATAGACTGGAGCAAGTCAAGGCAAAGTTCTGGCATTTAATTCCCTCAATTTTACTTCTAATTGATGACTCACTATAGGAATGTAATACAATAATATGATGATCTCGCCCACATTACAAACTTTTAATTTCAATAGTCTTAACTAGTTTATTAACTAGGCTACACACAATGTGAAAGTACTCAGAAGAAAGATGAATATAATGCACTAGCAAAACAAATAATATCCTCTTAAGTTGCTGTAGTCTTATTTGAATGTCCACTTCTAGTTACATGGGTAGGGTGACCATATAATTTAGGACACTTCTAAGAAGGAGAGGGGTAAATGATTAATAATCACACCACAGCAATAAGGACTACTTCAAGATAAAAAAGTTCGGAGAAAAAGGAGTAGAGGTGAGGTGGTTCCTCATTCCCCATGTTCAAAACTGAGCATAACTGGAAAGAAACAATAGATTTTCTAGGTCACACTGGAGGAGCAGCCATGTGGAGAATATTTCACCCCAAACCAAAGTAGCATCTGATGAGGCCTTGCCGCTGGTGTCAGCTTCAGAAAATAAAGTCAAGCAGGTAAACTTTGTGTACTGACTCTCCTGTTTCTGTTTACAGGAAACTCTCCCATTTCTTGGCATCTACATAGCCAATACTTAACTGTTTTAAATTCAACAGTGGCTTGCTTTCTTTTCTCTTTCTTTCTCACTGCTTCTCCTTCTCCCACCATATCCACATGGAAACACCCTTTGGACATCCTGAGTATCTTGACCAGCTATTGGTAGCAAAATTACTCACCCACTGATTCCAATGACAAATGTTTTCATAATTAGCTTTGAAAATCACGTCTTCCTAAAATAAAAATAAAAAAACAAAAACAAAAAAACGAAGGCATATCATTTAGGTGTCCAAAGAGATAAAAAGAGACAGTCCTAACTTAGGAGGGCCGGCTGAAGGAGAAGATGCTACTGAACTCTGGGTTACCCACATTCCATGGGAGAGCTTCAAACAGTACTAGCTTCTCTCTGCCATACCCTCGTGCTAAGTGCCAACAGCGGGTAGTACTCAAGGCCCGAGAGCCAAGTCAAGTGAACTAAAAGGGCCCCCATCCCTGAGGGTCTGTTTTCAAGGGAAGGGAAGAGCTGCAGAGCCAGGGGGCATATTACAGAGTTTCATGCTCCCCTCAGGCAGATGACTTGTCACCTGCATGACTCAGTCACCCAAGAATGACCCATTAACCCCCAGGCAAGAAGTTGGCTGAGATGGCCTCCTCTTCCTTCTGAAATGGGGAAAAAGTCACTGCTGGCCAGAGGCTGGAGGGTGCTCCAGGCATTTAAAGGGTGCTCCCTTTAAGGGTGCTATTTCCTCATTCTAGGGCCAGGGTAGAAAGACTTTCAGTAATGGGCCAGCAAGTAAATATTTGAGGCTTTGTGGGCCAGGAGGCAAAGTCAGGGTTATTATGTAAGAACTTATAAGAGAGAAACCATTTCCACAAACTCTTTGACAGAAGCCAAAACATCATAATAATTGAGTACTTTTTTTTTTTTTTTTGTAATGCATGTCTACAAATGAGAAGAATGGGATTCCTTTTCTATTGGGATAACATTTCCCTTACTGGATTTCAGAATGAGTGTTTCCTATTACAAAATGATACAAGTGTTCAGGCAGTGGGCTGGGTTTTAGCTGCAGGCTACTGCTGGCTGACCCCTGGTCTGGGGGGGGGAGGGTGGTTTCACGCATGGCCCCCTAAGATTTATCAAAGCACTCTTGTGGATATTCCAAGGACCACTGTCATCTCTTTAAGTGAGAAGATGAAACCCAGCAGCAGGGAACCTTAGCACAATGGTTCTAGAAGGCTGTCTCTGCCTGAGGCTGCTCTTTACCCCTGACTGTTCTAGTGGAATGATTAGGAACCTAAGCTGTACCACCCCGTACATGGTGGCTAGTCTTGGCTGCCCCCACTTCCTACCCCGACCTGTGTCCCGACTCCCTCTGTGGGGGTGGTAGGGAGAGAAATCTGGTAGAGAGAGGGCTGGTGTTCCTTGGCTTTTCTTCAGCTTTTCCAGAACATAGTTGGCCCTTGGTGTCTGAGGGCTCCACATTCGCAGATTCAACCAACACTGGTTTGAAAGTATTTAGGGGAAAAAAAATTAGGAAGTTCCAAAGAGCAAAACTTGAATTTGCTGCAGCAGCAACTATTTACATATCATTTGCATTGAATTTACAATTATTTCCATAGCAAGTCCATTGTATTAGGGATTACGGGTCTAGAAACAATTCAAAGCATGTGAGAGGATGTGCACAAGTTAAATGCAAATACTTTGCCATTTTATATAAGGGACTTGGGCATTTGCAGATTTTGGCATTCCTGGGTTAGTGGGAATTGTTCTGGAACCAATCCCTGCCACCCTTGATATTGAGGAACAACGGTATTCCAAATTGAGTGCAATTGGGTAAGGTGAGGTTCCAATTTCATTTACTAGCCTATGTGAGACAAGAATGTGACTGTGACAGAAATAAAATAATACATCAGGTTGGACATCTGAGTTTTACCGGGAGTTGCATAATATTGAATATATTTATCCCCATCCAAATTGCCAAAGTGTATCAAGGGAACAATTACATATAATGAGTATTGTAAAATAAATTTTTGCATTGTAATTTTTCTGCTTTTGAATTATATTTTACCCTATTCTTAATTTCAATATGTCATTGCAAGCCTGCCAATGATCCTTTTTTAGGATGGGAAAGGCTGCCCTTTATCCTGAGATGGTAGCTTTCTTAAATCTTAACATCTTACATTTTTAAAACATGTCCTTTTTTCTATGAAATTATGTTGGCAGTAGGTAATGGTAGATTCATGTCCTTAATTAGCAAAATAAGAACAAAAAAATTCATAGATTTTGTTGTTCCTTGCTTCCAGCTCACCTATTTTTGGATCAAAATATTTATTTATTATTATCAAAATCAAAAATATTTATCAAAGTCTAAATTCTCAAGCCTGGAGAGATGCAATCTTAAGAGATCACATGGTCCACACTCCTTCATTCTGCAGAAGTTGAAACTGGCCCAGGCAATGGAGTGACTTGCTCAAGGTCACACATACAGTCCATGGAAAATGAGAGGGAATTCCCTGGTGCTCCATGGTTTAGAACTAAGCACTTTCACTGCTGGGGCCAGGGGTTGGATCCTGGTCAGAGAACTAAGATCCTGCAAGCCACACGGTGCAGTCAAAGAAAAAAAACAAAACTAGAAACAAAACTAAACCAAATGAGTTAACTTATAATCATCTTTCAAAGCTGCTAAAAAGCACTTTACTACTAGGAGCAGAGAAAGGATGTTGTACATGTGCTGCCTTAATTGTGAGGCTCTCCTGTATAACAGATGTTATTTTGATTGATTTATTATTGGTGGTGTATTTTTGTGCCCCATCTGGAAAAATCATAGCTTTGATTAGACAGACCTTTATTGGCAAAGTAATGTCTCTGTTTTTTAATATGCTGTCTAGATTTGTCATAGCTTTTCTTCCAAGCAGCAAGTGTCTTTTAATTTCATGGCTGCAGTAATTGTCTGTAGTGATTTTAGAGACCAAGAAAATAAAAAAAATAAAGTCTGTCACTGTTTCCATTTTTTCCATTTTTTTGCCATGAAGTGATAGGACCGGATGCCTGGATCTTAGCTTTTTAAATACTGAGTTTTAACTCAACTTTTTCAGTCTCCTCTTCCACCTCCATCAAGAGGCTCTTTAGTTCCTGTTCATTTTCTGTCATTAAAGGCTGTAGATATTTCTTCTGGCAATCTTGATTCCAGCTTGTGAGTCATCTAGCCCAGCATTTCTTATGATGTACTCTGCATATAAGTTACATAAGCAGGGTGACAATCAATATTCAGCCTTGATGGACTCCTTTCCCAATTTTGAACCAGTCTGTTGTTCCATGTCTGGTTCTAACTGTTGCTTCTTGACCTGCATACAGGTTTCTCAGAAGGCATGTAATGTGGTCTGGTATTTCCATCTCTATATTTAAATTATTTCACTACTAAGCAGTGTACATTTTGGATACTAAACTGCAAAATGGTCACCGGTGGCATGTGCAGAATCAGCAGATTATAAAAAAGCTAGCAGCTCCCTAGTAGGAATGGAGGACGACAGAACTAAAAAGGATTTTCAATCAGTTTCAACAGCAGCCTGGTTTCTCTAGAAGAGTGAAATGTTTCAGGACTTCTCACTCAATTCATTTTCTTCAACATTTTGATTATTTTCTATGTGATAGGGAAGTCTTTTTCTACTATTTTTTTTTTCTTAAACTTTGCTCCCTTCGGTAAACACCAAGGCTTGCCTGTCCGAATACACAACCCTTGCCCCTCTGTCTTGGAATCACTGTTTCACTTAATTCCTAGTAGACTTCGAAGCTTCATTTTACATAGACTCTCGTGTAAACTTTTTTCTTCTCAATTTTTATCACCCCCCAAATAGAAGTGATTTATCATATTGCCTATGCTATCCTAAATTTTCGCCCACTGCGTTTCTTGTCTCTTCCAGCCCCTGCCTCCCAGTGGAGATTCAACCTGCTAGGTCTGGGGTGGGCAAACTTGCTCTGCTAAGTTCTAGATCGTAAATGTTTTGGGTTTCGTGGGCAGCGGCTCAACTCCGCTGTTAGGAAGTGAAAGCGGCCGCAGACAATACAGAGGCAAATGAGTGTGGCTGTGTTCTAATTAACTTTATGGACATTGAAATTTGAATTTCATATAATTTCCATGTACCACAAACTCTACTTCGATTTCTTTTAATCCATCTTAAAAAAAAAAAAAAAAAAGTGAAAACCATTCTTAGGCTGTACAGTAACACGCAACAACGAGGGCCTCCGTTAGTCACTCTCAACGCTAGAGGAGGAAGACTGCCTCCTCCGGTAGGGATCAAGACCTCACCCCTACCCCAGTGATTTTTCCCCAAAACCTGTATGGTCTCCAGAAGACGGAATCCCATTTTAAGGGTTATTAGGGGGCGTGAGAATAGCCCAGGACACTTTCTCCTGGGCAGGCCACTTATCAGTCCATTTAGGGTGGTAGATAAACAGAGCTTGCAAGACACGGGCAGGCTCAGGCTGCAGCGCAGGAACACTCTGGAAACACCTCCAGGCCCCAGCAAGTCTGCGAGGCGGGGAGCGGCGGAGTCTGGCAGGTACTCACCGGACTGCTCCCGAGCAACGCGGCACAGGCGATCGCCAAGCGCGCGCCTGTCACTAACCCGCCGCAACCCCCGAAGCTCGTTAACCAAGAGGCGCACAGCCTCTTTCCCCGCGCCCCTTCCGGGTCAGAGGCTGCCCAGAGTAGAGATGGCCAACCTGGGTTCCGTGCCACCTGGAGCGGACGCGGCAGCAGGCTCTGGCCGGCGTTGGGCGGGGCGGGCCTCCGGCGTGCGCGGCCTCGCGCCTGCGCGCGCGCGCTCGTGCCCGGTCCGGCCCTCTCCCGTCCAGGGCGCGCGCGGCCAGGCCGGCCCCGGCGCGAGCCTGCGGCTTCCCCGTCCGGCTCCGCCTGGTTCTGCCTCCGGGCGCGCCGCCGTGCGCGCCGCCCGCGCTCCTGCCGCGGCGGAGCGGGCAGCCGGGGAGCCAATTAGCGCTCGGCTAGGCGGCGGCCACTTCCTCGTCTGCGGGGCCGCGCGCTCCGGACAGCTGGGTCGGCCGCGGGGCGGGGCACTTCGCTGAGCCGCTTTGCCTGCCTCGGCTTGTCGGGCTGCCGAGAGTAGACACAGGTTCCTGGAGGCGCACCGCTGCAAAGCAGACAAAAAGAAACTGAGGCGCTCAGAGTGTCGGCTGGAGGCGCGTGGGGTTGACTTTTCGTGCGTGGTCTTCAGAATCAGCCGCTCCAGGAAGAGAGATGTCGAAGCCGCCACCCAAACCAGTCAAACCAGGTAAGGGAGGTGCTCGGGGGATCCCGGGCCGGCCGCGGTGCCCCGCGCCCCGTCTGCTCCTTGGCAGGGCAGGGCAGGCACGTACCCGGCCCCGAGCCTCGCTTTCGCGATCCACCCGCCAGGGTGGGAGTTGCTGCGTTCGCTCCAGGAGTCAGATCGCAAGAAGATTTGCGAGGAATTTAACAATTCTCATTTTTAAAGAGGAGTCACCCTCGGTTTTTCAGCGTTGTCATTCGCTGCAGCTTTCCCATCGATGTGGTGGCTACGTCCCATTGACGCTTTCCTGGAAGACAAGGCCATTGATCTCCCTTAGAGGGGAGAAAAAAAAGTCTTGAAATGGTTTTTTCTTCAGCCACTTCCTCATTTTTTTTTTTTTTTTTTTGTCCTTCACTGGGTGTCACTGTCAAGTTTGAGTTCTTGACCGGCCAAAGCGAACGGGAAGTGCGCTGGTTATAGGGTGGGGTGGGTGAGCGAGGCTCTTTTGGGACTTTAGAGGGGAGCAGCAAATTGAACTTAAGATCTTGGGAAAAGCGTTTAGGAAACTTGTAGTTGAGCTCCTGACTAGAATAGTCTAGGCTGCGGCAGGGTAATCTGTTATTACTATTCGGAAGTGTCACTTTATAGGGCTCTACAAGCCCTTTGCTTTCCTCCCTCTGTGTTTGTCGCGTTAAACTGGAAAGGGTGAGATTTCCTCAAAGCAGCTCTTGGCGGATGTTCCTTGTTCATTTCTTCTTCGATCCCTAGAATATTTTCTGGGACAGGCAGAAAGAAGAATTTAAAATGGAATGACGCATTTCAGTTCGGTACTGTAACAAACTCATGCCTTCATTGGGTAGGTGATTACAGAAACGTAGGGAATGGATGAGAAATGACTCTGACATACTCTCAGCTTTTTTCTTCCTGATCTCAGGTAACTTCAGTATATTACAGGCTGAAATGTATCTATTTACATCCAGTTTCAAAGTAACCTTGATTAAGAGAGAGTCGTTTCAGTGATTTATTTTTTTCTTGATTTTTCTAAACTTTAGTCAAGCTATTCAACTTTCATCTCATCCAGTTTTCTTTCTTCACCATCATGCAGTGGTAGTTTCAAGGCATTTTATTTGAAAATTCTGTACACACACATATATGACATAGTCAGTCACCCGAGACTTGAATTTTGGTGGACCGGGTGTGACTTTGCTGGGACTTTGGCTCTGGTTTGAGCAAAGGTGGGGCGTGACTAGGATTGGGGTCTGTGTTTCTTTAGAAATGGAGTCTGATGAGGAATTTGCCTTCTATGTGCATTTGTGGAAAATGGCAGCTTTCTAAACTCATGCATAAATCAGGACCTCAAGTCATCAACACAGCAGAGTTATTCTTTGATAACTGAGCAGAGTACTTTATTTCAAAGAAGGTCCTGAGATGCCATTCATGAGCTTTTTATCTCTGGACATTCAGTGACGTCTGGGCCACAGCTGGCCGGGCACGGACGTGGTGTGTTTTTGTGTATTTGTGTGTTTTTGTGTATTTGCCTGGGTGTGGTTTAGGGATCACACTGTGACCAGTTGGAAATACACTCAGGAACGTTTTTGTTGTCTGACCCTACTGCTTTCTCCTTCTGTTCAGTAAATCAGAAAGCAAATGGTTAAAAATGACTACTATTCAGGCTCCACATTGATTTGTAAATGAGATCCAAGCTAAAATAAGGTCACCCTAGAAATAATCTGTCAGTGCACTAATTTACAGTGAGAAATATTACTTTTTATCTAACTTGAGACTGTGTGTGGCCTGGCTTAGTTGAAAACAGAAGGGGCCTATTATAGCCCTGGCTCTCGTTTACAGCGCTCCAGACCCTGATCTAAGCACTTCCTGTGTATTATCTCATTTACCTCTCACAATAACCCTATGAGGTCAGTACCTGTATTGTTCCCATTTCACAGATGTGGAAATGAATCTGAGTCAAGAAAGATCAAGTTAACGTGCCCAAGATTAGCCACTGAGTGGAGAGGAGTGGGCAGAATTAGAACCCAGGTAGTTCAGCCCCAGAGTCTGAGCTCTTAACCATGATGTTACTATGCTTTACATCAAAGCATACCGTGAACTCGTGTGTACTGTAACTTTTTTTTAACCTTCCTGATAGGCAGGAAGTGGAAAGGAAAGTGTCTCTGGCCCTCAGTCAGGCTTTCTTGTCACAAACGCACCCCTCGGCTGTAGCAACAAAAAGGATGGTGCTGACATTTACTTTCTTGTCCTGCAGGCAAGATAGATGGGTGAAAATATTAGAAAGCAAACTTGGAATTGGAGGGCGGGGTGTATTTAATTCTTAGCTTCTTGGTTTGTTTACACCCCTGCCTCATCCTGACTTAGACTTGGGAAAAAAAAAAAAGATGCAGGAAGTGCGGTCCTATAGAGGGAGGGAAGAATAATAAGAGGAAACTAGAGAGAAAGTTATCTTACAGACAGGCATGTTGTAAGGTCCTGCGAAGTTTCTAAAGAAGGCCTGTAGATTTGGCTGTCTGCTTCAAGCAGAGAGAGAGAACAGATCAATTACTAAGATTCACCGTGTTCATAAAATTAAAATGTATTACTTGCTCTGAGAAGAGTTATTACAGTGGTAGTGAGATCTGAAATGAACTTCTCATGGGTGGGTTCTCTTTAAGGATTGCAGTGGACTGGACATCTCTACAAGAAACACAAGTGGGACATCATTTTGCTGGTCTTTAGAGCTTCCTGCAGTGCAAGATACAGGCGAAGCAGCATGGTTCAATTTCAGAGGCAGTGTGGAAATGAGGGGAGCTAGGTGAAGGAGGACAGAGGACTTACGGGAAGATTTTAGTAGCAGTGGACGTTTAGCTATAATGTGGGCTGATGTATCTGTCAGGGTGATTGGCGTATACTCTGTAGGGGTACCATTTTCCAAAGGAATGTTCTTTCAGCATCCTGGTCAGTGGCTGTCAGGAGAGTCCTGCTACTTCATTTCCTTTTTTACCTTCCTGAGGTTATCCCAGAGTTTGGGTTAGTGGCCATATCCAAATTTCGTTTGCTAAACACTTCTTTAATACATGCAGCTTATATTTTAGGCCCTGTGCTAGACCCTGGGGCTCCAAGGAACAATAAAATAAGATCTTGTCCCTGAAGCTCTTGAAACTAACGGGGAAGATTTAGGTATCTTCAGATAATGTCTTAGATTGTTGCCTATCTGCAATTGGATGGCTGACCTTATCCATTTTGCTTAAAAAAATCTTACAGCTAAAAAAGGAAGTAATATGTTTTTGTTATAGAAAATTTAGAAACTGTAGTACAGAGAACAATAAATCTGTAAATGAAAGTATAAAAGTCATCCCTAGCTGTCATCTAGTGATAGCTTTAACTGATTCATTTATTCAGAGAGGAAAAAATTATACAAAACTTCAGATCATTTTAGATGAAAACCTTTTCCCTCTCGAAGGTGTTATATAAGCAGCATATGTGTGACATCTTTGAAGTTTTATGATGTTTCTACTGTAAATATGAAAGAACCCAAAACATTGACATTTGCTTCTTCAGAGCCCCTTGAATTTATTTTCCCAGTGGAATATTTAGGTTGCTTTACTTCCATCACTGAAATCAATAAGCCATTTAAATGAATTGGTCAAGGTTAGACAGACATCAGGCTTCCGGCCACACGGGAAGGTTATCAGACCTGCTTAGAATGAGAGGATTCTAGTCCAAATCTCATTCAACATCCTTTGGCCCATCTTTACATCTTGGGGTGACATTTTCTGATCCCCTTCATCTCATACCTCAAGTCCAGTGAAAACCGTTGCCAAATTTGTCTTCACTTGCATAATGGCTGTGGGAAACAAAATACATGGGCTTGGGAAGAGGGAGAGCGAGGGGGGACAGACACACTCTTTTGGTGGGCTGATTTGAACTATTAAGTCAAAATTCTTTATTTGTTTGTCATTTCATTCGTACTTCAATAAAGCTGGGGAAAAACATTATCAAACAAATTAAATGAGCTTGGGAAAATAGTTTCAGATACCAGTATAGAGAGAGATTTTTGATTCTTTTGAACAGCTTTCTAGTACTCTATTGTATTTATTTAACCAAACGCATGAACCACGCTTCAGTCATTTCTTCTGTTAGAGCAAATAGTGTTACAACAGCCTTGTTGCTTAATGTGTGAGTATATCCACAGGACCGAGTCCCGGCAGTGGGATTATTGTGCCAGAGGGTATGTATTAATACATTGCCACATTCACAGACACGTCCAAAATGCTCTCCCAAAGAGAGAGTTCTAATTTACTTTCCTCCCCAAAATGTTTGAGCATGCCTTACACAGAAAAATTGCTACACATGTGATAGGAGATATTATCAAAGTGTGGTTAGAGGGCTAGAAGTACAAGGCGAGGAGCTTGAAGACGCTGAGATGGTGTTGCTAAAGAGGGAAAATTTAAGCAGGGTTTCCAATGCTGCTGAGTAAGAATTTAGTAGGCAGAAAAGAGGGAAGTCGTCTGACATGTGGAGAAATGAAATGTCTTGACACGATGGCCTGTCCACGCTTGCTTGACTGCACAGGGCCTGAACCTCTCTCAGAGAAGCCAGGGACATTTGGTGCGGAACTGTGAACTGGAGAAATCTGTCCCAAATTAAAGAGAAAGCCTTTTGCCTAGTGTCGCAGTTTGTGAAAAACATTATTGCTCCACAGAGAAAATGAGCATTTGAATGTCCACATGTGAACCATCTACTTCTGTGCGTATCAGTTTGTCAGTGTTAACAAGAGCTGTGGGTGGTTAGTTTGCAGATGAGAGTTACAGAGGGTCACAACTTCAGCTCACTCACACAAGTCATTGGTGGGGCTGCTGGGGCCACCTCCTTTTTCATTCATTCTTGCCAGTTGTTTCCCACTCAGCGTTTGAGTGTCTGTAGAATTTTTAGAAAGTTACAAGGCAAATCCCTCAACTTACTCTTAGGGTAACAGTTAGGGGAGAGTTCTGTATTTGTGCATTTTGATGAGCATTTTTAAACTTGTTAGCTTCCTTAGAATTGATAAATTGCTTTGGTTTTATATTCTTGGAACCAAAGAATGTACTCATTCTCACCCCCATCTCTGCCTCCTGCCGCCCCCATGTGAAGTTGAATTTATTAGGGGAGCCAGGTCAGCGGGGGTACGAGTCGCAGATTGGGAGGAAGGGGTAGTGGGCCTGGGCAGCCGGGTCAGCCAGAGCCAAGAAGACGGGAGGCCCGCGGGGCCGCGCCGGTAGAGCACTCCATCAACAGGCGAGCAGACAGTCTGTTCTTCGCGCGGGTGTTGGGCCGAGGGCGTGCCAGTAGCTTCGAGAGGAAGTGGAAGAGGTGGGTGCCTGGCTTCGTTGGGTGGACAGAACAGGGAAAGCCCCCACTCAGGCGCTTGTGTAAGACACCCCGGGGCGGGAAGTGATGGCAAGCCACAGAGGGGTCCATGGAGTGAGAGAGGTTGGGGTCCCCGGCGGGGAGGGATCTGGTGGTTCTTTCCTAGTCTAATGCTCCTGTTTCCCAGGGAGCCTGAAAGCAGTTTAGATTCAAATTAAGGGAGACCCTGGAAACTGATTCTAGGGTGTCTAGACCAGGTTTTTTCTCTTGCTGGCCTCCAGCCTCTTACAGTGATCTGACAACAGCCCTGAGAGCCTTTCTGACATCCCCGACTCAGGGATTTTGCTGGGTTCTGGGAAATTCAGGGCTTCTATGTCAGGATTCTCTCGTCTGTGAGGACAGACTTGATTCCACCCACTGGTATGATACTTGTGTTGACTTCCACCTGGAGAGTGTTCTGGGGTGGCTGTATCTTCTAGAAATGTCTTGACCCAATCCATGCTTATGGAGAGGATCCCTCCAAATTCCAATTCTCTGAGCACCGATGAAAAATGCTAGGCTGAGAGAAGACCCTCCAGGTTTTTTGGCATAGTTGGCAGATATCTCCAGACTCCAGATTTGGAAGATTCCACAGAGTCTCACATTTCCTTTCTTGGAAATCAGACTCTTAGGACTCTCTCTAGATTGTTGTCTCTACAGGTTTACAGGGTTTGGGGGCTGCTTTTGGCACCTACTGTTTTGATGAGTCTGTGCAAGTTTGTTGACAGTAGTCCTGTTGTTCATTCGTTCAGTTGTGTCCGACTCTTTGTGACCCGACGGACTGCATCACACCAGGCTCTTCTGTCCTCCACTATCTCCCGGAATTTGTTCAGATTCATGTCCATTGAGTCGGTGATGCCATCCAACCATCCCATCTTCAGTGGCACCCTCCTCCTGCTGCCCTCAATCTTTCCCAGCATCAGGGTCTTTTCCAAAGAGTCGGTTCTTCATATCAGGTGTCCAGAGTATTGGAGCTTCAGCTTCAGCATCAGTCCTTCCAATGAACATTCAGGGTTGATTTCCTTTAGAATTGACTGGTTGTATCTTCTTGCAGTCCAAAGGACTCTCAAGAGTCTTCCCCAGCTCCACAATTCAAAAGCATCAGTTCCTCTGCCGTCAGTCTTCTTTATGGTCCAGCTCTCACATCCATACATGACTACTAGAAAAACCATAGCTTTGACTATATGGGCCTTTGTCAGCAAAGTGATGTCTCTGTTTTTTAATACACTGTTTAGGTTTATCATAGCTTTTCTTCCAAGGAGTAAGTGTCTTTTAATTTCATGGCTGCAGTGATTTTGGAGCCCAAGAATATAAAATCTGTCCCTGTTTCCACTTTTCCCCCATCTATTTGCCATGAAGTGATGGGACTGGATGCCATGATCTTAGTTTTTTGAACGTTGAGTTTTAAGCCAGCTTTTTCACTCCTTTCACCCTCATCAAGAGGCTGTTTTGTTTCTCTTCATTTTCTGCCATTAGAGTGGTATCATCTGCGTATCTGAAGTTGTTAATATTTCCTCTGGCAGTCTTGATTCTAGCTTGTGCTTCATCCAGCCCGGCATTTTCCATGATGCACTCTGCATATAAGTTAAATAAGTAGGGTGACCGTATACAGCCTTGACATCCTCCTTTCCCAATTTTTAATCAATCCGTTGTTCCATATCTGGTTCTAATGGTTGCTTCTTGACCTGAATACAGGTCAGGTAGCCCTGAGAGGACCTAAACTGAAGGTATTCTTACTGGTGTTTGAGACAAGAAAACGGTTTGAGAAACATAACAACAAACACCATTCTCTCCAAAGTTAGTTTCTGAATCGTATATCACACTCGAGATTGTTCTCAGCCTAGTTTTTCTGTTGAGGAATAAATCATTCTCCTTTATTCCTCAGAGTTCAGTTTCTAAATTGAAGTCACCCAAGGAACTGCTAATCACAACTTGGGTGTGCATTAAGAAGGGCTGTTGGGTGGGAGTCCGTGCTGATGGTGACCGCCCACTTCCTCTTTCAGGGAGCCTGTCCCATCAATAGAGCTGCTTCTAATTCTTGCCTAATGTCTTCCTACTCAGGAGGGTCCAAGGTTATACCTAAATATTGAGTCCCTAAATGGTCCCTAGGACTTGACACTGACTTGGTAGGAGCTCTGTTCTCCACAATGGGTTCCTGCTCATTTCCTGATTCTCGGTTGGCACTGGATCTCTTTGGTGTTTTGACATCTAACCAGGCACTCTCTTGTTGACTGGCACTGGGATGTATGCTGCCTGGTCTGCCTTGAACCCTTGTCTTTAGCTTGCTTGGACACATGTTCCCTGTTATATGGCCACACACTGAGCCTTTCCAACATGCTGTGACCTTAAGATTGGCATGGGTCTATGTCTGAACTTAGGCAGATTTCCCATTGGGTGTCCATCCTTCTTCAGACCTAACCTTTGGTAGACCTGAGTACCATAGTCAGTTGTTGTTGGAACTCTGATCTGGGGACCAGCGCCACGTGCCTGGAGAGCCTTACAGCAGTATCCTGCCCTGGAGCATCCAGGTTTTCGTCACTGACATCACCTGGCACTTGGCTTCCTCTTTTCTGAGTTCCATGGGCCTCTGAGAATAAACTCACTGCTTCACATCTGATGAGCAGATTTACCTGCGGTGTTAAACAAATCGTTGATTTATCAGAATCATCTTCCCCGATGTGCTTACATTAAAAAATAAGCTAAAAACAAGATTCCTGAGAAAGAAATCCCTTTTTCAGATGAACTAGTTGTTACTGATAGAAACTTAGGCATAAAGATGGGCTAATTAGGGTATTCTAAGCCCAAACTCTGATTTGGAGGGGAGAGAGGCAGAAAATAGTAATGGGAAATGAACATTAGCTTTGGAGTGAATTTCTGATCTCAGTTTTTCTTTTAATTAACTTATTAGGTCACTTTGAAAGTCAGTCCATAGACTACTCTGGACCTCAGTTTTTTCTTTTGATTCTAAATCTGATTCTGGATCAATATTGCCTTAGACTGACTTTTCAAATAATTCCTCAAATTTCTACATAATTTCATCCTCTTCTTTTTATAGAGCCCTGGGACATTTTTGATAGTCCCTTACCTATCTCCCTGCTACTCCCAGTGATCAGTACTATGGTAATGAAAACATGGAGGAATTAAATACTTTTTAAAGGCAGTTCATAAATTCAGATTTCTATGAGAGAGAAAGGATGGCAAGTGGGCTAGAATGGGGACATAATATATTCTTAATTAGGTCTGGTGAGATTTCACTTAGGTCTCTGGCTACACAGGACGGTGGAGGTTTTTTTTCCTTGCGCCTACCTAGAAGGCAATATTGGGGTGGCTCTGCAGAAATGTGTCTGGGGTCTGCATGCATGGGTGCCAATAAGACCCTCGCAAATGTGGCCATTATTGTTGCAGGAAGGGAGACTACTTCCAGGAACCAAGAGTGGGCTCTTGTCTACACTCAGAAATTAATTGTCCAAGGAGATGCATGTGCTGACAAAGCAAGAAACTTTGTGGGGAAGCGGTGCCAGGGCAGAGAGCAGCAGGATGAGGGAACCCAGGAGAACTGCTCTGCCACGCGGCTTGCAGTCTCTGGTTTTATGGTAATGAGGTTAGTTTTCTGTTTGTCTCTGGCCGGTCATTCTAACTCAGGGTCCTTCCTAGTGGCACGTGCATCTCTCAGCCGAGATGGCTTCCAGCGAGAAGGATTCTAGGAGTTTGGTAGGACGTATGGACTGGTGTCTTCTCTCTCCTTTTAACCTTTCCTAAATTATTCTAGTCGGTGGTATCTTGTTACTTCTGCATTCCTTAACTAGGACCTCCTGTTGTAAGATAACTCATGCAAGTGGTTACTAGGTGCCTGGTTGGAGGGTGGTTTCAGTTGGTGGTTCCCCTAACAATTCACTCCTGAGAGACTTTATATTCAATATATTTCCTGGGAGTTGAGGTAGAGATCTCTTCTGTAAATACTTCCTGTTGAGAGTGGGACTAGTCCTGCCTAGTAGAGTAGAAGTCTCTCACCACCTGGCTTAAATCGAGGTAGTCTTCACCCAAAATCGGCATTCTCCTTCATAGTAACATGAGTTTAGCCTGAAACTGTTGGACCCTGTCAGAGATAAACCTTGTAAGCAGTTGACAAAAACAAGAGCCAAACAGGAGGCCTAACAGGATGGTCATCGTTGGGCCCTGAAAAGGAAGGCAAAATTTGGGGTGGGGGCTGCAGGATGTGTGGCTTTTTTAAGACTGGTTGGTAGTGAGGTAACAGGGCGGTGCTCCAGGAATCTAGCACTCAGCCTGAAGTTACCATTCCCCACCTGCATGGGGGTCTTAGTTCCTGCAGAAGAGCTCAAAAAGTATTGTTATGCATTGTCCTTGAGGAGGAACTAGGACCCTGCTCCGAGGCTTCACCACTACATAACTGCTCCTCCCCTGTTTCTGTATCCCTTCCCTTCCCTGGTTAGCAACTGTTTGAATCTTCCCTTTAAAACTCAGGGAAGATCATAGAATGAAGCCTGTATCCTGCAAACAAGAATCAGGGGACACAAAAAGGATTTGTACTCTGGAGCCCCACAGAGCCCCCTGCTCAATTTCAATTCAAGGAACTGGATGACATTGGCTATGGCCACTCCCTGCTAAAATTGGGCATAGTCCCTCAATTTGGAGAACAGGCACTGAACTGGATGTATTTCTGAGTTCCAGGTCTTGGATCTGAACCTTGTATGAGTAAAATCTCAATCCCTTGGCACTCCATTTTGATGTAAAAGACCCAGCTAGAAGTAGTTGTAGGAGTGACAACTCGAATTTTAATAGAGAAAATACATCTAATTCCGTGAGGAATTTGGGAGTGTGAGCCTGAAAGCCCGTCTGTGTACCTTGGGGAGATTTATATGTAGTCAGGTAGCCAGTTGTTTGCTGTTATCTAAGTAGATTTTAACTTCAGATGTGTTATTAGCATCTATATAATAGGAGCTATTGGTCACTACCTGTCTCATTTTTCTGCTAATATCTGATCTAATGGAATTTCATTTTCTAAAAATTTAATAGTTACAAGAGAATACCTTGAAACCATAATGCTGCACGTACCAGCTATTAGCAGACATAACAGTGTCTGGGAGACATTGTCATTTGAGAATGGCTGGTAGCATCTCAAATTTGGCACAGCTCAGAAGACTCAAATTCTTAGCAATACAAGGACTTGTCTGAAGTCATATCCACAATGTCACCTAGTATTACCTTCAATATTTGAACCACTGCTATTCCGTTTTGACCTTCAGTTACATGTCTCTCAATGGCCAAAGCAGATGTCACTGTTAATGATTTTAGTGCTTTTCTAGATATGAGAAGATGCAAGAATTGGGGCACATAAAGTCTTCTCCTGAAAGTATCTCTCTGCAGACCTGTTCTGCCGGTTTTTCCCAGTGCACGGTGTGTCTCAATTCTGATCTCAACCCTGAACTCCTTTCAGGGTGTGTCGAAGGTCAGTGGCTGCAGTGGCCGTTGACCTAGTCCTCGCCAAGGCATATGGCAAGTGCCAATTTAGCCCATTCAAAGTCATAAATTTAACTATGGTTTGGGGGCATTTCTTGACCATTTTGTCCCTTGGTGCTGGGAATGCTCATTCCTGGGTCTGGCAGAGATGTCACTGACAGGCCACTCTATCTGCTGTTACTAGTCTAGACCTTGCTCAACAGTAGCCAAAAGTGTCTGGACCACCTGTCTTTATAGTCTTTTCTGGTCCCGGAAAATATTCCCTGTTGTTGCTTCTTCCCACATTTAGAGTTACACTATTACCATTGTTGATCTTGGTATGGTATGGAACTTCATTTTGTCAGAGCCAGAGTCACACATTTGGTAATGCAGAGAACAACAATTTAGCCAGCAGTATTAGTAAATTCCTAAGTAAGAATTTAAGTCAAGAATTTCCATTAGGTGTGACCCATTATCTCACAGATTGTCTTAATCTGTTCCGTACCAGTCCTTTTCTTTAAGGGAAATTATATATTGGCACTGTCCATGAGGCACCTGGCCCAGTTTCTTAGGGTTACTCTGCTGGTTATCTCTAGTATGGTTTAATTTTCCCCAGCATGAGGGGAGTCTTCATGTTTAAATGACCATACCCTGGTGTTAACCTCCTGGTTGCAGGTCATGGAGCACCTGATCTTCATCCAAAGATAGGTTACTCAGTTAAGCTTCAGAAACAAACTTAAGAGTTCCATTCTCATAATTCAATGAAACTTTACAACAGTATAACATAGGAGCAAGGAACTAAGAAGTGATTCTCAGGGAATACAGACCTCAGTAAACAGAGTTAGATTTTGATATCCACTGAAACATCTCTTTTTCTCTAAAATTACCCTCATTTTTCCAAATGTAGTCTACTGCTTAGTCGCTCAGTCACATCTGACTCTGCAATCCCATGGACTGTAGCCCACCCAACCTCTTCTGTTCATGGGATTTTTCAGGCAAGCATACTGGAGTGGGCTGCCATTTCCTTCTCCAATATGGTCAAATCAAGGTTAATTTTTTTCACACATTAAGTCTGATCAATTGATAAAAGGCACCTCTGAGCCAGGAAAGCCAAGCCAATGACTTGTCACAGATTTCGGCTTAGGTAAATTCTTGGTTTTTGAGGTCTACAAAGTACCTTCAGACTCCTGCACCTGTTAGGAGGTGGCTTTTCTATTTTATCTGATAAAGCTGCTGGCAGCCTAAGAGTTTCCAGTCCATGGAGGGGTCAGGTAGAGATAAAAGAAAAATATTTCAGTTCTGCTTACAGAGGTGTAATTATCAAATTGCTGGTAAGTCATAAATTAGTTTGAGGGAAAGGGTTTCTTTATATCTGGAAAACACAGATTAAAAGTTAGTAATGTTTTGGATAGAAAAATAAGCATTATAACTGTATTCACCAGTTCACTCAGTAGCTAATCCTCTTGTTAAACTTTTGATGAAGTCATCAAGTTTCCTTAAGATTCTTTCTTACCCAGTTCATCGGTATGATTTGAGATTTAGCAGAGTATAACTGTCTATAAATAACAGAAAGACTTAAAGAGTCATGATTAAATATCCGATCATAATGTAGTTCATAAGAAATTTGCTGTGACATGCAACACTTTAAAATAACTAGAATAGCGCATACTAAATTTTTAGAAATTCCTTGTAATTTCTAGAATAACCCCAGTTTTAGTCACTCAGTCATGTCCAACTCTTTGTGACCCCTTGGACTATAGTCTGCCAGGCTCTTCTGTCCATGGGATTTTCCAGTCAAGAATACTGGAGTGGGTTGCCATATCCTTCTCCAGGAGATCTTCCTGACCCAGAGGTTGAACCTGGATTTGATTGCAGGCGTATTCTTTACCATCTGAGCCACCAGGAAAGCCTAGAATAGACTGTACTGTATTAATAATGCACTAATAGTGTACATTATTAATAATAATAATGTACCAATCCATACTGCATTAATAATATCCATCCATTATGGATATATATATTTTAAAAGGTTATCACTCATGTAATAATAATGCTCTCCAAATAATTTAATGTACTAATTAAATATTTCTCTCTGGGATGCATTATGGCCTTCTAAAACATCTCAAAGTTAACTGGAGGTCCAAAGAACCACAATTAAAAATTGATATTTGGGAAGTTTGTCAGAAAAGTATCAAAAGCTTTTGAAGTTTGTCAGAAAAATATCCTATCTACTCAGCCAGACAGGATCATGGGTCGCTGTGAAACTGTAGCTATTCACTTAGCCGAAGTAAGGATACAGTCCCTGGGATCGCCAAGAGTCAGCCATGACTGAGCAGCTTCATCCACACACACAAATAACCCCAAAAAAGTAGCAATAAAATATTTCAAAGACAAACACAGATCACTTAAAAGGTAAAGAAACTTAAAATCTGTTATCAAAGGCAATCCAGTATTTTAAGAAAACTTGTCCTCTTATCAGAGAGAGAAGCCTAAGCTTTAGACCAGCTTAGTTTTAAAATATACTTACTCAATTACATTTATTCTAAACTTAGCCAGTCCTGACTCTGTACAAAACTCTTTTCTCAGGGTCCACTTCCCACAAACCTCCCCTCACTTTCTGTATCCATTACTTTTTCTTTTTCATCCAGAAAGAACATCTCAGGGTGGCTCCAAGCATATTCATTAATAGTCCTAAAAATCTTTAGTTTCTCTGTTTAGGAATTGATGTCTCAGTATCTTATTTTATTTGGGAATGACCAAGCTGTTCAACAGATTTCCATCATTTAAAGCTTAATTTAACACAGCTGTAAAATTTCACATTACCAAATATCTGAAGAGATCATGCTCAAGTAGACATTCCTAAAACATAATTATTCTTTAAAAGTTCATCCAAAAGCATTTAATACACTTATAAAAATTTCATCATACCAAATTATTTTTCTTGCTGACAAATTTGCAACAGATCTAATAAGGCCTTATTTGACTTCTATTAAACTGAGGCACAATAAAGATATGTTTAATGTTGTCTTTAGACATGTCTGTGTTAATTAGATCAACAAGCTTAAACCAAGTAGTAATGTAATATTGAATATTTCCCAGTTCATGTGAACTGAAATTAATTCTGGCCAGTTACCTTGTGGTTTTTTGTTTTTTTTTGAGAATTTATGTAAGCACTTAATTTCCTTTAATGTAATAAAGTAGTGCTCACTTATAAATTAATTTTGATAATACCATCCAAAGGTAAAAACAAGGATAATGCATGTATAAACGTATAGACAGGCACAACCAGAGACCTCATAGCCTCGTTTTCTAAACTTAGTTACGAATCAGGTATTACAATATAAAACTCATTAGCTAATAAATAACAGTTGGAATAAGTAAAGTTTGAAAGGCTTCTTACCCATTCCCCCCCTGCCCCACCCCAGTCTCGGTAATTAGATATGGTCTAGATACGTGAGCCTGAGAGCTCTGAGCAGGCACACGGAGAAAATCAAGTTCTCCTGTGCTTAGTCATGTTCAACTCTTTGTGACCCCATGGACTGTAACCGCCAGGCTCCTCTGCCCATGGCATTTTTCAGGCAGGAAATCCTACTCTAGGGGATCTTCTTGCCCCAGGGGTCAAACCCTTGTCTCTTGTGTCTTCTGCCTTGGCAAGTGGATTCTTTATCAGAAAGGAGGGTTTTCAATGCTTTTCTCTAAAAGTTGATTGGTAGTCCTCCTCTAAGAGAGTGATTCTCAGCCCACCCTTTACTCTGTCAGTTATGTGGATCTGACACAAGGAACCAATTTTTTCAAGAAAATAACATTTACATACTGTAAACAGGGCTTCTGATACAATGGCACTGTTAAGAACGTAGACTTGTACTAATGGGGATAAGTTTTATTGCTGTAACTTTAGGCTCAAATACAAAAAATTTGGTTCACAGTTGAAAATTATTATAGTGCTCTTGAGTGTTAATTTTTCACTAAATGTCTTTATAGATAAGGGACTGCAATTTGTTAGGACAGATGACAAGAAGGCAGGGCACTTCTGCGTCTAGATGGTGGGTACTGAAGGAGGACACATTCCTAGTAATTATTATGGAAGCCTGCAGTTTGGGTGACCACTGAATGTTGGTGGAAAGCCAAGCCCTAGAGAGTGCAGAGTTTCCCCTCTTCCGTCCCTGTGGGCAGAGCAGTTATTTTCACTGTCTACCCTTCCACATTATAAACAGCAGATAGTTCTGCAAGCTCAAGGGAGGGGACCAGAGGTTTTCCTAGAATTTTTAAGAACAAATTCCAAATTCCCTTTGACCCCAGGTTTCTGAAAAAGAGAACTGATCTTCTGGACATCCATTAATGAAAAAGAGTTAAGAAAAAAAATCCATAAGCAGCTTGCCTTGGGTCTTAGAGTGCTGAGGTTAGTCCCTGAAAGTAAGTATGTAACCCTCAGGAATTTTATCATAGCTCCACCCAAGGCCTCAAGTAGAAGGAAGAGTTTCCTAAGAATGGTCCTGTAATTATCCTGTTTTAATTATAACTCCAGAAAACTACAGCTCTTTGTGTTTGTCTCTGTCTAGCCTTTGGGGAAATCCTCAGGACTTAATTCTCACTCCCTTGTCCTCCCAACAGCTAATCTGGTTTGGAAAAATACCTGAACATTTGTTTGGGTTAAGATTCTCCCCTGACCTTTTCCAGGAGTCATTTGGACTCTTTGGGTCTTTCCAGACCTTCCAGTTGTAGCCCCTCCTTTCCATAAACAGTGTTGACTTTCAGAACCGGGTTGAGTTGGGTGGAGGAACTCATAACCGAGCACATCCCCTTTCTGGGGCTGAGTCTTCAGCAATGCCAGGTCTGACCCTGGGATGGCCAGTGGGTGTGGCTTCCAACGGAGGTGTCATGTCCAGCTTTTCTGGGGCCACCAGGCAAGGTTCACCACTTTCACGCCAGGAATGTGACCCTTGGGAGCACTTCACAAACCTTTTGAAGGAGCACTGGTGTGTGACTTGAGAAGGAATGCAATTAGGGAAACAGTTTCCAGTTTAAAGGCTGTTGTCTTAGTGACTCCATGATCTTGGACTAGCTTAGACATCTTGTTGGTTTCATGTAGGTGACCTCTCTGAACTCACTTTCCTGTTTTTGGTTCTGTTACAATTTTGGATAGAAACTTGTTTAGAGTCTCTCTTATGTGCTCTAAAAGAAAATTTGAATTATTTTTTTCTGAACTGAGCGAGACTCAGTTTCAAAGTTTTTGCTTACTCTTTGCTGCCACTTATTACGTTTTCCTGTTGTGTTTGATAATGTTTTTCACTCATCCAGAGTGTATTATACAAGAGTTTTAGGATTAACTAGAATTAGTAAAATGCTTTCACTACAGTTTTGACCCCTGTGTGTCTGTTGGGTAAGTAGGAAGTGAGTCCTTTAACTCTGTTCTATGTCTCTAGAGATTCTCTAATCATTTTCTTAAATACAGTATATATCTTTGTCCCTATATCAGGTTTTAAAGGGTTTCTGCTTTAAATAAAGGAAACATTTTTATCATCATGTTATCTTGCTAGCTTCTGTCTTTATAGAGGACTAAGATTGTTTGTTTTGTTATTGTTGCAGAGTTTTATTTACTATGTACAATTGTAATTTCCAAAGGAATTAGTCATTCATGAAGTCTGTAAGCTTGTCCATATATTATTTGCTCAAATTTTTAACAAATTTCTTGAAAAATAGGATACTTTCCAGGCCATTTTTCATATATTCTGAGAGTATTTAATTTTTGCAAGGAGTACCAGATATCTGAATCTGAGAAGTTCCCATTTGATGTCTAAATGCAGGTTATATACATTCATATATAAATGTAATGATAAGTATTTCTGAAATATTTTTTGTTTTTTGAGTGTGTGTTTCCCGGGTCCTGATATGCAAAATGTTTCTTGTTATGTGTCTCAGAAACTTTTGAGAACGCTCTAGCCCGTCTGCACTCATGTCCCCAGCCTAATCTCTCACCATTTCTCCTGCAGGCTTCAGGCCTGTTGATCTTCAGGGCATTCCTAGGCCACCCTTCACCCTTTCTGGACTCCAGCCCCTCTCTCTACGTTCTGCTCTGTATTCTCCTCTGCCCTACCCTGCCACCTGCCCTTCTTTGCAACGCCTATTATTTTTCCACAAACAGAGTAGGTGCCATCTCTCATGTGACCAGCACTGACCTAAGAATCTACTCACTGTCTGTGTTACTTACATGATCCCTGTATTCTCACTTTTGTGAGCATACTTGGCGTTAGAGTTGCTTGTCTTGCCACCCATAATTTTTTTTTTTTTTTGGTAGTGAGATCAGAGAGTCCAAGAGGACAAAAGAGAACTCATATTAATAAATACTCTGCTGATAAATAAAATGCACATAAATTTTTGGTTGTCCTTCAATAGGACATTAAGCTAGACCACCTTTTCCTGGTTATATATGGGATTTGTTTTCTTTTAGACAAGAAAATAGAGAAGAAAATAAACATGACTTAGAATTCCATCACCCAGATATGAGTGTTGACATTGTGGTGTTATTTCCTTCCAGTTTTTCTCCTATGCATATCTTTATTTTACATAGCTGATTGTGTGTATAATATTACCACCCATGACATTATGTATCTGTAAAGTGTAAGCATATCTTCCAAAAGCTTATTTATAAAGGTCATAGTAGATCCTTTTTTTATTAATTACTGTGATAACCTGTATTCCAATGTATGTATACATTTATATGTTCATGTGTTTCTGTTTTTCTATAATTCTGTATTCATTGCCATCACAGACTGTGTTTATGTTCCCCCAAAATTCATGTCCTGAAGTCCTAAACCCAATGTGATAGGGATGGGGCCTAGGGGGAAGTAATTAGGGTTAGATTAGGTCATGAGGTTGGGACCCACTTGGTGGGATTTGTGGTTTTTTAAAAGGAGTGAGAGAGAGATCTATGTGTGTGCGTACCAAGGTAGGGCCATGTGAGCAGGCGGTGAGAAAGTAGCTATCTGTAAGTCAGGAAGAGCCCTCTCACCAGAAACCAAATTTGCCAGCACCTTGATCCTGGACTTCCCAGCCTCTGTCTAGAACTGTGAGAAGTAAATATCTGTTGTTCAGGTGCCCAGTTCATGGTATTTCGTTGAGGCAGCCTGAGCTGACTAAGGACACTGGCTATGGGTTTCAAAATGACAGTGAGGTTTAAAACTCTCACTGAATTCTTTAATAGCCACCAAAGAATATAATATTCTTCCCTGGTGGCTCAGATGGTAAAGAATCCGCCTGCAGTGCAGAGACCTGGGTTTGATCCCTGGGTCGGGAAGATCCTCTGGAGGAGGGCATGGCAACCCACTCCATTATTCGTGCCTGGAGAATCCCATAGACAGAGGAGCCTGGCGGTCTACAGTCCATGGGGTTGCAGAGTCAGACACGACTGAGCAACTAAACATAGCACACACAAGGTATGTAATGTTAGATGTTATGCTTTGTTTGCTTAACAAAAGCATTTCGGCTTCTCTGGGGGGGTATTATAAATGATAAACTAATATACAGGATATATAGGGTATATATGTAATATAAAGAATGTATATATAATATATAGGGTTTTGATAAGGCTGTCTTGCCAGTGAAGATAAAAACACAAGGGATAAAGTAAAAATTTACAGTAATTAATAAAAGCTAACATGAGTACATACAATGTCTCAGGAACTGCATTTAGTACTTTACATTTATAAATTTGTTTAAATCCATTTAATCCCAGTGTGCCAGCAATAAAAGCTCAGATCTTTCTGAGTCACGTCCATAGTGTTCAGAGCATGAACCCTGAGCCAGACAGCCTGGGTGTAAACCTCATTTCTGGCGCTTCCTAGCTGTGTGGACCTGGACTCCTTACCCACTCTAACCTGTTTCCTTAGCTGTAAAATAGTGTGAATAAGGTATTTATGTTTCAGGATTGTTTTGATGATTAAAAGTTGCTATAAGTCAGTCAGCCCTTTGCATGGTATCTGGTCTGTGTTAAGTGTCCCATAAATGTGAGCTTTGATGGGTCATCATTCCCTTTTGGATTAGAGATATCAGTGTTGGGAAATTTTGTGTCAGTCTTGGATGTATGAATTCATTTGCCCAACCAGTCATTACCCACAGGACAAGGCTGAGCCCCAGGCTGCTTGCAGGGCAGTGAGGCAGACCTACTGCCTCCGCAGGCTGAGACCCGTGCTCCTTTGGTCTGACTTGTCCTTCACTGGATAAGTGGGCAGCAGACTTTTTCTGTAAAGGTACAGATTGTAAATATTTTAGGTGTTGTGAGCCGCAGGTGGTCTCTGTTATAACCACTTGACTCTGCCATTTAGTGGGAAAGCAGCCATGGATGACATATATATGCTGACTTCGTGCCAAAGGAGCTTTATTAATGAACACTGTAGTGTGAATTTCAGGTAACTTTCATATGCCATGAAATGACATTCCTCCCAGCCAATTTAAAATATAAAGCCATTCTTGGGACTTCCCCGGTGGCTCAAATTGTAAAATGTAAAGCCATTCTTAATTCTTAGCTCACAGGTTGTACAAAAACAGGCACTGCTATCACGAGTTGGTCCCCAGACTCACCTTGTCCCTCCTTAGAAGATGCTGTGGTCAGTGGAACCTTTTTACTTTAAATTCCAAGAACTGAAATCAAGAATTTTTCTCCATTCTTTCCCGAGATCTCCCCACGCTGACTTTGGAAGCAAGGTGTCTTGAGATGAAGAGTTTTATGGACCATTGCTTTTTTTCCTCTTATTTTTAACCCATCAAAACATATTGGCAGTGAACTTGTCATTTGAAAAGTCCTGCTCTTAGAAACTTTTATATTATACTGAGGAGAAGGAATAAAAATAACCAGCAGATGTGAAAATAGCGAAATTTGCTGAAAGGCATTGAAAAGTATAGGCAAAGGAAAAAATGGGTAAGAAACGCACACTGTTAATAAACAGAACCCTCTTGTCAGAAAACACACTGGCTACTGTTTTTAATGAGTCTGCCATTCCTGCAGCTGAAATCAGGACATTTCAAATTCTTTAGTTTTTTTTTTTTTTTTTTGATTACGTAAGAGGGCGGCAGGAAAGAGATGGTGCTGGAGTGAGGAGAGATGAAAGCATTACATTCACAGTCTTTTCTGCTAGTCATAACCTTTAAAGGTGCACGTAAATAGAGTTCGTTGGATTTGATTTAACTCATCCAAGAATATAAGTATGAAGGGAGCAGCTTATTGCTGTACTCACATAGTGATTTTCTTTGCAAGAAAAACATTTTATTTTCAAGAGCAGTGGACTTTTATGGGCTGACAAGAATAGAGATCTTCACCCAGAAGCCTGTTCTGAGCTGACCATCCTATTGATGGGCGTTGGAGCCCACAAAACCCATGGGAGCTCCGTGTTGACCTAACAGAACACAGCTGTTTCCTTTCACCCCAGCAATGGAAGTGATGGCCTTGACTCTTGGATACTATCACATAGGCTCCTTCTGTTTTGTTTTCGAACAGAAAACATCCTGTTTCATCATGCTTGTTGAATAGAATAATTTAAACATGCCTCATGGAAATAACAGTAATATTTTTACTTACCCTGAGACATTTTTTTTTCATACCCACATGAGATAAGGTAAGAAGAGTAATACTCCCTGCTTGTGCTTAGCTACTTGTTTATGCCCGACTCTTTGCAGCCCTTTGGACTATAGCCCACCAGGCTCCTCTGTCCATAGGACTTTTCAGGGAAGAATACTTGAGTGGGTTGCCATTTCCTTCTCCAGGAGATCTTCCCGATCTAGGGACAGACCCAGATCTCCTGTGTCTCCCCCATTGCAAGCAGATTCTTTACCTGCCAAGCTGTTGGGGAAGCCTAGTACTCCCTGTATTCACTTAAATAAATATGAGGAATATATTTATAAAATAAGTTCTTTTTTTCTGTAATTTTTACTTTTTAAAGTAATTTTCTTCCTACTTCTTTTCAATTGGTTATAATTATTTTAAATGGTTAGAATATCTGGTTTGGGGGTGATGAGAGAATACTATATTTTATATGTTAGCTGAATTTTGAGATTCATAAAATAAAAGAATATTACCCATTCCTTAGAGTCCTGTAGCAAATCTTTAACTTGATCAGATAGTCTGGAGTAGTGGCTCTCATACTTTTTTTTTGACCTTGACATCCAGTAAAAGATATATCTTTTACTTAGTGACCTGGTACATTAAAAAATGCACGTGTATAGGCACACATAGCTACACATGAGCATAGGGGTACACAGAAATTTACCTTCACCTCACATTTCTTCCAAAACCTGCCTTTCAGCTTTGGGTGACGGACCAAATGGTGAAATGCATACTTCAGTGTCATTTTTGGCACACCTTGTATTTTATCAAGGATTGTAGATTGCTTAGGTATTCCTCATGCCATGCTAGTGATGCAAATAAGGCACGTCATTTGGATTTATTGTTTTCTTAATGTTTACTTTGAAAGACAAGTATATACTCTCACTTTAATTTAGTTCTGATATCCTCTTTGTGCTTTATATTTGAAAATTCTCTCAGTCAACTAAAAGTATAAGTGTACGTTTTTATTGGAGAATAAAATATTGTGGTAATTAACGATGATTGTGAGGCTATGGATTTTAAATGTCCAAATGTTGACATTGTTGAGAGAATATGATCCCTAATAATTTGGGGGAAACCATTGTCTCTTTATGGAATTTTCAGTGAAATTGCATCACCAGCTTTAAGCAAATCTTTAAGCCCGGGATATGCAGAGGAGGTAAGTCTTGACCCCAGTCAGTTTCTGTTAGGGAGGAAGGACCTTACAAACTTTGTAGCTGAATCATCACAGACAAAAACTGTGCTGGCAGAACTAGCACCATAATATCTTGATTTTAACACAGACCTCATTTTATAGAGAATGGTTATTTAGTTTTGCAGAAGCTTCATTCAGGCTACAGTTAGCAATGCTGAGGAATTATAGTTCCTGCCCTTTTATATCAAGCTTTAAAAATGGGTCTACTAGAATTTTTAATAATAAAACTGTAATCATAATTAATTTTTGAATAAAATTTCAGATTTATCTTTGTTTCCCAGCAGTTCATTCTATAAAGGCAAGGTTTAGCTTTGGTAAATGTTGATTTTAATACTTGACCATTTGGCATTATGTCAAAATGTGTTATTTGGTAAATTTCTAAAATAAACACTCATGTCTCTACTCATCTGTCCCATCCCAGTGAAACAGAAGTTTCACAAAATCATAATTGGTTCCATTATGTGCAGTGTTCTCTGGTCTTTTCTGTTTTATTTAGTATTTTTAAAAATCACTAAGTTAGTTTTACCATCTACTAATATGTCATGATCTACAGTTTAAAAATGTTGACAGAGGAGTCGGGTGGAGAGGGAGGTGGGAGGGGGGATCGGGATGGGGAATAGGTGTAACTCTATGGCTGATTCATGTCAATGTATGACAAAACCCACTGAAATGTTGTGAAGTAATTAGCCTTCAACTAATAAAATAAAATTAAAAAAAAAAAATGTTGAGACTCAATGTACCCTGGGGATAGCAATACCATCTGGGAGGGATCATTTTTGTATGCAATATTAGGATGGTTTTCTTCCTCAGAATGCTTTTAGGATCTCAAAGACATGTTAAGACTTATAAAAAAAAAAAGAGTTAATGCTACCGCCAAGTAATTTTCTGTAGTGGTTGTACCAGTTTACACGCCCACTAGTAGTGTCTAAGAATTCCAGTTGTCCCATATCCTTCTTAACACTTGGCGTTGTCAGTGTTTTTAGATTTAACTATCATAGTCAGTGTGTGGTAATTATCATAGCCATTTTAAATGAAGTCCATCTAAAATGTCTCATGCCTCCCAACATTTTTCAGCTGAATATAACTGAAATAGTTGATCTGTTAGTTCTGATATTTTGAATAGTCATTCTCTTGCTGTTTATGGTATGTTTATCCATTGTAGTGAGCTGTCACCTTTTATTGCTCTCAAAGTGGCTCAGACTAGCAGCTTCTCGGCTCTTTCATCAACAGAGAATAAAGTAGATTAGAAATTTTGTGTTTGGGTTTGTAAGCTCCAAGTCCTTCTAGTGCAACAATACGTATTCTTTTTGCAGACCTCAGAAACAGTGCATTCTCTTATCTGTTGCCCGTTCAGGCCCCTGCCCCAGATCCCCTTCTACTCCATCAGCCTCAATTACTCTGGACAAGGATTAGTTTAGTGAAGTCAGAGAGTGTGGATGAGGGGAGCAGGGACAGTCAGCCTAACTCTAGAAGAAAACAGTGTTTGGCTTATGACTAGAAGACTCAGCTCTTCACTACGTGTCTGGGTGGGGTTTCAGAGAAAAGAGAAGGGAGTGCCTGGCAAGGCAAGGCGCCGGCCACTGTTGGTGTCATGGGAATTTGCTTATCTTGCTTATGTTACTGCTGAAATCCTTAGTACCATTCACACGCTAGTTCATGTTTATGAGAGTCACATAAAGCCTCAGGCAAAAGATCGGGCCGTTTCCAGTCTTGATTCAGGGTGAATTCAATTCATGCCATCTTCTTGGCTCCACTTTCTCCCTTGTGGCGTGTAACCAGACTAACGTGAGAAAATGATCAAGAGGGAGGGCACCTGAAGAAAGCATCTAATTTAGCCTCTCGGCAATATACAAGAACACAACTATTTTGCATTGTGAATCCGCCTTCATTAAATATGTTTGGAAGTGATCAGTGCTATGATTTATTAAGGTTTTTTTTTCTTCAATGTCTGCAAAGACCATACCGAGCTTCCCAGGTGGCACTAGTAAAGAATCCACCTGCCAATCCAGGAGATGCAGGAGACGCGGTTTTGATCCCTGGGTCAGGAAGATAACCATGGAGGAGGAAATGGCAACCCACTCCAGTATTCTTGCCTGGAAAGTTCCATGGACAGGGGAGCCTGGCAGACTACAGTCCATGGTACTGCAAAGAATCGGACGTGGCTAAGCAACTGAACACACACACGCACAAGGACAATACTATAGAAGTACAGAGTACCATGATTTTTTTCCTTTCACTGCTCTGTGTAAACCTGTACACCTATAGAACATTGCACACAGTTGAGTTAACTCATGATGTGAGAATGATCAGTGAGTTAAGTCTTATTAATTGGTATTTTCTTGAAAGGCTCTACCCATGGTTGGTAAACTGTAATCCTGAAAGTCACCTGCTTTTCCTCTGTATGGTTTTCTTTCATAACCTCTGCCTGTTCTTTGTATTCTTTTGTTTCAACTTGACTCAGCTCTGAGGATGGAATAAATTAAGGTCTTGGACTTTTATGATATATGGGTTCAAAGGTATCTTCAAGGGGCTAATTCTCAACATTAATTGATTAAAAGATTTGTATGCGAAAGTGTTTTCTGCAGCATTACATGAAGAGAACATTCCCTCATGTGATGGCCTGAAGAGTTGCCTGATACTCTCTGCTTAGTATAGAGATGAATAAATCTCCAACTTTCTTTTTAGTTGTGTACATTTTATAGTAAGATAGTCACAAAAGATACAAAGAATCGGCAGCTTAGTCACACTCCATTTTATTTTTCTCCAGGTTTTAAAATTTAAGCTCGTTAAGTTGACATTGGATATTGTTCCCAAAGTCAGCCATCACTTGTCTCATCACTGCCTTGCCCTCAAAGGAGCAAAAAAGTTCTGTCATTATTGATTTTGGTCATCAGCGTATGCTTCTTTGTAAACTTCTTTTTGGAAAGTTTGATGTAATCAAGATAGTTAATCTCTCCTTAGACAGTTAGGTCAGCAGAAAATATTTCTCCTTCCTTTTAATGTTTCCTTTCTTAGACGTAAGGATAGGGGGTGAAAAACAAACTCCAAATGAAAAAGAGTTTTCACTTTTGCTTCTGGAAGTGGCACTAGAATTCAGATTGCAAAAATAATGCCTTTTTGCAGCCACAGTAAGTAACAGGGGATTTGAGCAGCTCTTCTATATTAGGGTGTTTAAAAGAAAGAGTGATTTCCGTACCTCTGTGCCTCCAGTGAAAGTATCTTTTTTGTTTTCATTGATAAGAAAAGTAGTACATGCTACTTTTATTAGTAGTAATGAATTTAAACCATGTATGTAAAGTAGAATGTGAAGATTCCCATAATCGGTGTTTCCAATCAAGATGTGTGTGTGTTGTCAACATAAATGGATGGTGCTTGGCATACTGTTCTATAACTTGTTTTTTCCCACTGAATATTTTACAGGCATTTTGCCACATCAGTGTCTGTGAGTCTGTCTGCAACATTCTTTGTAAATGACTCTATCATGTGGATGAATCGGAGTTGATTTATGTCATCCCCTCTTGATGGACATTACATCACTTCTCATTTTCTCATGTTCTAAACTTGTGTTATTCAGGGTGCTAGCCACCAGCCACTTGTGGCAGTTTAACTCAATTCAAATTAAATGATGTGTAAAAACGAGTTCCTCAGCCACATTAGCCATATTCATGTGCTCAGTAGCTTGGTGTGAGTAGCACAGATAGAGAGCTTTCCCATCATTATGTGAAGATGTATTAGACAGTGCTACTCTAATCTGCTGGTTTTCAGACTTCTTTCTGAGTGCATGTTCCTTTCTTTTATTCATCCATTCTTTATCCCTTCAATAAATAATTATTAAGTGCCTCCTATGTGCTCGGCATTGTGCTAGGTACTTCGATATATCATTCATAAAACACTTGCCCTCATAATGCTTAATATTCTATCAGTGAAAGGTTTTAACTGCTTCTAATAATGTATTTTTGCCTTAGTTGCAAAGTCATGTCCAACTCTTGCGACCCCATGGACTGTAGCCTGCCAGGTTCCTCTGCCCATGGGATTCTCCAGGCAAGAATACTGCAGTGGGTTGCCATTCCTTTCTCCAGGGGATCTTTCTGACCCAGGGGTTGAACCGGGTCTCCTGCATTGCAGGTAGATTCTTTACTGTCTGAGCCAGCAGGGAAGCCCTATATGTATTCTATATCATGCCGTTATATTTTAAAGCATGTCAAAATAGGAATGGAAACAAATAAGATAAAAATGTACAAAATTCCATTGTAAAATTTTTTTATTAGGATATAGTTGATTTATGGGCTTCCCAGGTGGCTTAGTAGTAAAGAATCTGCCTATCAAGCAGGAGGCAAAGGTTTGATCCCTGGGTGGAGAAGATCCCTGGAGAAGGAAACAGTAACCCACTCCAGTGTTCTTGCCGGGGAAATCCCATGGACAGAGGAGCCTGGCAGGGTACAGTCCATGAGGTCGCAAAGAACTGGATATGACTGAACGGCTAAACAGCAGCGGCGGTTGACTTAAACGTTGTGTTGCTTTGAACTGTACAGAAAGTGAATCTGTTCTAAATATACGTATATCCACTTGTTTTTAGATTCTTTTCCCACATAGGCCTATACAGAGTACTGAGCAGAGTCCCCTCTGCCACACCGTGGTCCTTACCAGTTATCTCTTTTTGAAATGTACGTAATTTCTGAAGTAGTCTGTGTCCCATGGTGCCACTGTCCCTAATGGTGCTCTTGGACCTGGCGGTTATCTCTAAAGCTTCTTCCAGTACTGAAACTGAACTCTTGTCACATTTTAAGTAGGTCTTTGATTTTGATATTCGTAGGCTTTTTCCTATACTATTTGCATTTGTTCTTATTTATTTATTTAGCAAGAATTTATTAAGTTAATACTGTATGCCAGGTAGGTGCCAGGAGATTGAACAGGTCAGGGTTCCTGCCCTCACATGAGACAGGCTTGCACATCAGTTATTTCTGATACCAGGTATTATGGAAATGCAGCGAAGGGACATATAAAAAGGGAGATGGCTTGGCAGAACAGAGGATGTTTGCTGTTCTGTCACATACTCAGTCGCTCCGTTGTGTCCAACTCTTTGCGGCCCCCTGGACTGTGGCCCGCCAGGCTCCTCTGCCCATGGAATACCGGCGTGGGTTGCCATGCCCTCCTCCAGGGGATCTTTCCCATCCAGGGACCAAACATGTGTCTCTTGCATCTCCTGCATTGGCAGGTGAGTTCATGGTTTGGCAGAACAGAGGATCGTTCTCATGAACATGACTCATTTGTGGATTGCACTCGTTGTGGGACTTCATGGAATCATAGATTTGTCCAACAAGTAGTTTTTTTCTTCCTGGTATTTTCCTTTCTCTTGGAAAATATAAAATCATAAGCCATTGACTTAAGAATATGTAATTACTGTTAATTTTCCCATTAAGTATCTTTATGTTTAACTGTTATCTTTCAGTTTTTAAACTGAGACCTTCGGGTTGGAGAGGCTTTACATAGGACAGAAGCTAAGTAGAAATAATTAGGTAGCTCCTGTTGTTTGAGAGAGGGAAGCAAAATCACCCCCCAGAGGTGTGTGTTTATTCATACTTTCATTTAACAGATATTTAAGAAAATACTCTTCTATGTAGAAAAAACATTTAATTCCAAAATAATTTCTCAAGAGGGTTTTAGTTAGGGAATTCTGAAGATTATAAAGGATAATAAATACTATTCACTGAAAATTTAGAAATGAAAAAACTGATCATGTGTTTTTTGTTTCCTTTCTTTCAGGGCAAGTTAAAGTGTTTAGAGCTCTTTATACGTTTGAACCCAGAACTGTAAGTATATCGGTCCCAATACTGACATAAAGGGATTTCCCTGGCGGTCCAGTGGTTAAGACTCTGTACTTTCACTGTAGGGAACACAAGTTTGATCCCTGGTCAGAGAATCCTGCATGCCACAGGTGTGACTGGAAAAAAAAAAGGTACAAAAACTGAAGGTGATTTCATTTAGATACTTCCTTTTGTCCTAAATGGCCATGACCTGCTTCAACCCTTCAGTTGACTATGGACGGAGTCTCATGTGGTTCAGCCCCCTTCCCAGCCCTCCTGTCCTCTGCTCCTTCCTCTTGGTGGATTATTCCAGTCGAAATTTGGTGCACAGTAGAACTCACCTCTGACCTCTTTATGAACCTATGGCTCTGCATCCCTCTAAACTCTGATTACACCCTTCCTCTTCCATAAAGACTTTCTGATCATCCCCAGTGGAGTGGGATGTCTCTCCCTGCTCTGAATTCTATGCTTGGCCTGAAATCCTGCTCACCAGGACAGTGTCTAGGGTGGAGAACACAGGGGTTTCAAGCTGCCAGTAGCTTTAGGACCCAGTATGCCTCTTTTAACAGCTGTGTGACTTGTTAAATTCAGAAATTACCTAACCTCTGTGCCTCCGTATACTCTTCTGTAAAGTGAAAGTAAGAATAATAATTTCATAGGATTTTAGTGAGAATTAAGTAAGATTATTGTGTAAAGCTGCTATTACTATTAAGCATTGTTACTATTAGAAGAAGTAGTGATTTCTGTATTCATAGACTCTGGTTGTTCAGTCACTAAGTCGTGTCCAACTCTTTGTGACCCTATGGACTGCAGCACGCCAGGCTTCTCTGTCCTTCAGTATTCCTCGAGTTTACTCAACCTCATATCCATTGAATTGGTGATGCCATCCAACCATCTCATTCTCTGTCTCCCCCTTCTTCTCTTGCCCTCAATCTTTCCCAGCATCAGGGTCTTTTCCAGTGAGTCAGCTCTTCACATCAGGTGGCCAAAGTATTGGAGCTTCAGCTTCAGCATCAGTCCTTCTAATGAATATTCAGAGTTGATTTCCTTTAGGATAGACTGGTTTGATTTCCTTTCTGTCCAAGGGACACTCAAGAGTCTTCTTCAGCACCGCAGTTTGAAAAAAGCATCAATTCTTTGGCACTCAGCCTTCTTAATGGTCCAGCTCTCCAACTCTCTTAACACATATTTTTGGTTGGTTGATACATTGATTACTTTAATTCAACTCTAGTTCTACTCCAAGATGGAATCTCTACTGCTTTTTAAAAGTCTTAGTTATTATCAAACGCACAGGAGAAAATAGACATTTAATTCATTGCATGCTAAGTCGTGTCCAACTCTGTGCGACCTTATGGACCCGTAACCTGCCAGGTTCCTCTGTCCATGGGGATTTTCCAGGCAAGAATACTAGAATGGGTTGCCATGCCCTCCTCCAGGGAATCCTCCCAACCCAGGGATCGAACTTGGATCTCTTACATCTTTTGCATTGGCAAGTGGGCCCTTTACCACTAGTGCCACATGGGAAGCCCATTATAATTCATTACGGTCTTTGTTTTTGGCCACACCACACACCCTGCTGAACTTCCCCAACCAGGGATTGAACATGTGCCCCCTACATTGAAAGTGTGGAGTCTTAGCCACTGGACCACCAAGGAAGTCCCTAACTCATTAGGTTCTTTGAATATTCCCCATTTAACATGCTGTTTTTAATATCTATGGTTTCGAGGATCCTGGGCTATAGAGCAGTGCTGCTAATTCATTCTGTATGTACTAGATGGTCATTAATGACTACCCCATGCCCTGCTGGCCCCACACTCTGCTCCTCTCCATCTCCCCGCAATCCAGATGTTAGTGGGGAGGCATCTGGCTGAGCAGATAGCCCCTAGGTCTTAGGGGGTCTTCCTGACTGGTTAAGTGCCTGTGCTTTACCAGTTGTTCAGTATTTTGAACATCATTCCAGAACTAGGTTAGTCTTACATTCATTTTCTGAATGAGAATTTCTGTTGGACAAACTCAGTTTGGTCTCTCTCCCCTGAGGCCAAGTAGCTGTTTTCTCTAGTGGGATCAGTATACCCCCAGTGCATCCTAAACTCACCAAGCAAGTTGGAAGGGCTGAGCTGCGAGACCATTGCTGCCGTGTGCAGCACCCCAGGAAGACCTGGGTCCAGTTTTTTGCTATTGTACTACTCTCAGGAGTAGGCACAGAAATGTCCAACTTTTTTGGTGAGCTACTGAACAAGTAGGACACTGGAAGCTTGTCGCTCCTGGTTCTTCTGGCCAAGCTGTTTCTTCTCTGTCTTGCTCGAAGGTAAGGTAGTCCTGGCACTACCAGCCTTGTTTGGCTCTCATTTCTTGCCCAACCCTCAGTCTAATAAACCGCCATATAGAGGTCCTGCAAGACTGGATAGACCAGTGTAAAGTTGCACTGATGCAGAGAGAGCAGAATTTCCTGTGTGCTGGATTTACGTTGATTTCTGCAACCCACCTCTATCATACAGTGCTTGCTGGGCCCCTCTAGGTTTACAGCACCATCTGTAGCGGAAGGAGCCCTAGAATGGGATTCCGAAAGCTAAAGTAGGAGTCCAGCCCTACCGCTCACACACTGTGTGATTTGTGGCAAGTTCTTGAACCTCTCCGAGCCTGGTTGTGAGATGGAGATTATACCCATGACCCAGCCCTGCCTTAATGGATTGTTGTAAGGATCAGATGAGATTAAGTATGCTTTGCAAGTATATGGTACTGCTGTTGGCTTTGCTGTATTGCATTATGTTGGGGTAGGGTAGGGAGAAACAAGAGATAATTTCCACAGCCATTGGCTTTTATCCTGGTCATGACACCATGGCAACCAGTAATGGCTATGCAAGACGCTCCGGTATGACGGAAAGCAGAGGTGGCAATGAAGGACAGGGACTCCAGGGTCTGCCTGTCATGGTTCAAGTTCAGTGTCTGCTATGTGTCTGCTGTATGGCCTTGGACAAGCTTCTCAGTTCTGATGTGATGATAAGAATAGCACCCACTTCACAGTGTTACTGGTGAGATTATAAGTGTCCAGATGCGTGCCTGGCACATGGTAGTACTATTAAAGTGCTAATTGAAAGCATCTGTAGTGAATTTGATTTTTTTTTCTTTTATTAATTCCCTTGGCTCCAGATTGACAAAAGTGAAAAATTTCAAAAGGATGTCGCAGTCTTTCCAAAAATTTTCATAAAATATATATTTGCATAAACCAAGAAAATTAATGCCTTGAGAATTATATGTTACCAAGAATATATGGAAGAGGAACAAGGATATACATTACCAAGTTTGTACTCATCCCCATAACATCCCAGTGGCCAAGGAGTAACTTGTTCTAATACCTTGTGGTTTTTCAAGGAGAGAGGAAAAAAAGAATATGGTTAAAAAGCAAAGAACAAACTAGAAATAGAGAAGTGCCTACTTGATTGTGTCACTCTTTTCCCATCATGTTCCGTGAATATGATGCCAGGAATTTAAAAGTAGATCCTCATTGAACAGTTTACATTAAGTGTCCCACAAGTGGTTTCTTAATGGAAAATATGAATATTGGAGATAAAAATCTAACTTTTAAAACCATGAAATTGCCTTGTTGTCTATACTGCCAGCAGTCTGAAGAATTTGATGGAACACCTCCTCAGCTCAGTTAGGAAAAACCGCTCCTAGTTTCTATGCAAGAAGATATTTTACTCTTACTAAAGAGTAGCATTTGTGTGTCTGGAAGCTATTGATTAAAAAGAAAATAAACCATCCATTCTCTCTTATCTGGATGAAAAATAGCAAGACTTTTTTTTACCTGACTGAAATCAACTGCCTGTTGTTGCTGCCTTAGTTGGAAAACAAGTCTGATCTAATACATGGCTGAGGCAGACACCGCTCCCGAACGGCATTCACTAATTTACAATCTGAAATGGCGCTGAGAAGTTTTGAAATGAGTGTACTTGGTGACATTTTTCAAATCATGCATTTTACCAAACCATGAATGACAATAATTATTTGAGACCATACAATTTAAAATATTGAGGTAAAATTCACATACAATTAACCACTTTCAAATAAACAATCCAGTGACATATAGGCACAGCGTTGGGGAGCTGTCACCTCTGTCTAGTTCCGAAATATTTTCGTTACCCCCAAGGAAAACCCTGTACCCATTAAATGCCTACCTCCCACTCTTCACGCTTTATTCCTTTCTATGATGAAGACTAGTTACAGGGACGTGTGTGTGTGTGTGTGTCTGTGTGTGTGACTGTGTATTCTTTGTTTCTTTTTAAATCATTTGGTTCTTTCTTAAAACTTGTCTTTTGTTTCAAGGGTGAATGATCTTATTAAGTGTGAAAATTTAGGCAAACTTGACCTTTGTGATTTTAGAAGGTCAGAACTGTCGGTAGAGATGACTCTGTCACTTAAACGTAAACACTGATTGAGGAGGATTCATTATTGGACATAAGTGGGCAAGGTTAACTTCTATTCAAGACATTGAAGTCTTTCAAAACTTTTAGAAACTCAGAGTTACTCCAAAAAAAATTCAGTTTTCACATATACCCTGTTTCTTTACTTCCTTATAATCTGCTTTTTTCTCTCCTCCCAGAAAGATAAAGACCATTACAGTATACTAACACATATATATGGAATGTAGAAAGATGGTAATGATAACTCTATATGCAAAACAGAAAAAGAGACACAGAAGTACAGAACAGACTTTTGAACTCTGTGGGAGAAGGTGAGGGTGGGATGTTTCGAAAGAACAGCATGTATATTATCTATGGTGAAACAGACCACCAGCCCAGGTGGGATGCATGAGTCAAGTGCTCGGGCCTGGTGCACTGGGAGGACCCTGAGGAGTCGGGTGGAGAGGGAGGTGGGAGGGGGGATCGTGTAACTCCATGGCTGATTCATGTCAATGTATGACAAAACCCACTGAAATGTTGTGAAGTGATTGGCCTCCAACTAATAAAAATAAATGAAAAAAAAAAAAGAATCATCTAAAGGAGAGAGAGTCTATGCAGATTGCCAGCGAAGGCCAACCTTACTGTCGTAGCGGTGGCTGCTGTGTCCTGCATGGGATGCTGCGGTGGAAAGTGAGTTCCCTTTCTGGCCTCTGACAAGTAAGTCAGTTTGCAGCAGGGAACTCCTAAAGTAATAGTTTGTTTCTCTGATTACTTATTATTTCCATCCCACGTTGGTTGTAATATTGATCATAGATCATCAGAGCATTTTAGAGAAAAGATTAGAGAAAGTCTTAGAAGGCTTTACTCTTTTTCTTCTAAATGCCTATTTGCAGTAATATTAAACTGTATGTCATTGATCTACATAGATTCAACCGATTTTGCATAGATATACTGTGTGTAAGTCTAGTCTCTGCAGATCGAAGTGTAAATTGAACAGATGTTTCAGGAAGTGCTTTCTAGAGGAATTCAGACATTTTTTGGTTACCTCAATTGTTTGCTGTGTTTTATATATGAATGCATATTGCATCTAAATATTTATGAATTGTGGTTGCTTAAAGCATGATACACTATCCATTTATATTCAGGGAAAATAATAATAAAGATTATCTCTGAAACTAAATAAACTACTGGTGCAGAGTCACATTTACTGCCCAGATCTGCAACTAACAGAGGAGATAAACAAAAGGAAAATGAAAGAGTGAAATAAAATTCATTTCACTAGCATAATTGTTATTTGTATGGAATAGTAACCATAATCAGAAATATCAAAGCCTTTTAAAAATATTTTTCACACCAAAATTATGAAAGTAGTGCTTGCTCATGATAGAATTTTATGCATAATTTTGATCTTATCCTGTGTGAAATTTTGTGCCCTACATTTTTCACTCAATATGGTAATGTAAACATTTCTCAATATTTGAAACTTGCTCCCAATAGGTATTATATTGTGTGTGTGTATAATTTTTTTGGGAGGATTGTGTGGCTTGTAGGATCTTAGTTCCCTGACCAGGGATTGAACCTGGGCCATGGCAATGAAAGCTCTGAGTCCTAACCACTGGACGAGCAGGGAGCTCCCTCAGTTCAGTTCAGTTCAGTCGCTCAGTCGTGTCCGACTCTTCGCGACCCCATGAATCGCAGCACGCCAGGCCTCCCTGTCCATCACCAGCTCCTGGAGTCTACCCAAACCCATGCCCATTGAGTTGGTGATGCCATCCAGCCATCTCATCCTCTGTCGTCCCCTTCTCCTCCTGCCCCCAATCCCTCCCAGCATCAGGGTCTTTTCCAATGAGTCAACTCTTCGCATGAGGTGGCCAAAGTACTGGAGTTTCAGCTTCAGCATCAGTCCTTCCAGTGAACACCCAGGACTGATCTCCTTTACGATGGACTGGTTGGATCTCCCTGCAGTCCAAGGGACTCTCAAGAGGCTTCTCCAACACCATAGTTCAAAAGCATTAAGTTTTCGGTGCTCAGCTTTCTTCACAGTCCAACTCTCCCTAGGCATCATTTAATTTAATAAAGTTATGCTGATAAATTGGATCTACTGATGGGAAGAACACAATGTTTAGTCAAAGTGCCTGGCTTCATTCAAAGAGTTTGGTTGGTCCAAAAGCACATTTTGTCCATGTAATCAGTTAACCCCTTAGAACTGCTTATGGTTCAGACTAGGTTACTGCTTCATATCTTTCAGCTTTTTAGCCTTTAATTTAATTATGTATTAATTGTTCTCATATATGAGATGTTCATTCTTTCTGAGCATGAAGAGATAAGGTAATGGTTTTCTCAAAATAAATAGATAGTGATGTTGATATGAAATGTTTAGATTTGAAGCCTAATCATTTAGGAGAGAGCCAAACTTCTGGCTGTTTTTCATGGTTTTGATTCTAGACATTGATCCTTTTATAAAAATATATATATCACCTTTGAAATTTTTACAATGAGGAACTTTTATTAATAATCCTGTTTTGGCATAAAAGCAACTTTCTTTTATTGTGGAGGAAAATAAGATGGTGTATGTGGAGCTTGGAATTCTTGTTATATTAATTCTTTGAAGTTTCTCATGGGAGGATTCACCTTCTTATACCTAGGCTAGTTTGTCAATAATGTTTTGTTATATGGTTTATGTGCAGATTTAAGTATGTAAAATCTATGCTGTCTATAAGGATATTTTAGGATTTGGGATTTGTGTAATTATTTTCATGATTGTGTTCTAATTCATGAAAAAAATCGCATGGAGTAAAACTTAAAATTTTTTTTTCTTTAGCCAGATGAATTGTATTTTGAAGAAGGTGATATTATCTACATTACTGACATGGTAAGCCCAGTTAATATTTTTTCATACTATGCATGAACTAAAGATATATGACTATTTTTCAGTACTTTATTTACATGTATAGCTATATAGAAATACATACACCCAAGTCAATTCACTTAACACAATTTGTAATAGCATAAGATTGGAAGTAACCCTTATGTCCATCAGTAGGAAAATAGTTGAATGAACTTTGCTGTATATACAAAGAAAGTATTATTCAGCTATAAAAAGGAGTGAGGAACATCTCTATATAATATTATGGGGTAATTTAAGTGAAAAACAGCAAGGTGAAAAAATTGTGGATAGTGTGCCTTTTCTTACCTAAGAAAGGATGAGAGGATATACGTATACTTATTTCCCTCAATTTAAAATAAAAAGTCAAAGGAAGAGTTATACATTTTTAAAAAGTAGTTTCCTCTCTGAAAGGAAAAGGAAATAGAATAGAGGAAATATATAGACGGAACAGAGACTTTTTAAAAAATTATACCTTGTTTTGGAGAGCACACTTTGGAATCATGTAAAACTTTTGTGTAGTTATAAAATTAAATGATAAAAAGCAGTACCTGGAAATGAAAAGCAGAATGAATCAAATGAACTTAGTTGTATCCCAGAGAGGTACAACACACGGAAAGGAACTATTCCAAGTAACTTTAAAACTCGGCATTTTGACTGAATATCTCTAGTCAAATAATATAAGGAACAGAAAGAACTGCCACCCCCACATTATAAACTGTTTTTAATCATGATGTTGTTGGAGAAGCGTTGGTATTGTTATTCTGAGATTGCTGCATGTGTGTTGCAGTTTAGAGCAAATGGAGTCAGTAGGTCAATGATGTAGAAAACTGGGAATTTCAGCCTGCAAGAAAGAGTAAACAGATAGATATAAGATCAATGATGTTAAGTAGCTCTACATTTGAATTGAAAGTGTGTTGTTTTTTACCTAAAATAAACAAAAATATTTCTTAATCTGTTCTTTGAGTAGGCAAAAAAAAAAAAAAAAAAAGACCATCCCAGTAATAATATATTTCCCATCAAAAGGATAAACGTTCTTTTGAAAAATGTCTGGTACTAGGTTGAGAGCAGCAGAGGTACAAGATAAGCCCAGGACATCTTCCTCTTAGAAAGCAAGGAAGCCACCAAAGACTATGAGGTCACACCGCAAAAGCACTGGGGCTAAATAGAAGAGGCTGCCACTAGTCAAAGATAGGACAATTTAAGCAGTCAATTAGGGCAACAATCCCAAGGATTGAAATACATCTACTCTGTTTAAATTCATGAGCTCCTCATGGTACTTAAAAACAAAACTAAACATCATTGGTCAACCTGAGAGAATGCTAGGGAACCAACTTTTTATTCTGGCAACTGTTAAGGAAAAGAATCAGTATTTCTTCTGCCTTTTCTTTATGAACTTTATCTCTGGGTCACGTGAGAGTTGATGAGGAAAAGTTTGTCTTTAAAGTAATATTCTAGTTATTTAAGGACTTCCCTGGTGGCCCAGCAGTAAAGAATCCACCTGCAAGGCAGGAGACACGGGTTCAATCCCTGGGTCGGGAAGATCCCCTGGAGGAGGAAATAGCAACCCACTCCAGTGTTCATGCCTGGAGAATCTCATGAACAGGAAAGCCTCCTGGGCTATAGTCCACGGGTTTGTGAAGAGTCAGACACAACTTAGCCACTGAGCATGCAAGCGCCTACTAGTTATTTAAATGAAGAAGGAACGATAGAATTAGAATGTCACCATTTGCAACCCTTATGAAATAGTGGATCCAGATGCTCATCAGTGGTTACTAATGCTACAGATAGAGACCACCAGACATGGTCTCCTGATGGAAGAATCAGTGCTACAGATGAAATAATCTAGCTGAAGTTGCTGCTGCTAAGTCGCTTCAATTGTGTCCGACTCTGTGCGACCCCATAGACAGCAGCCCACCAGGCTCCCCCGTCTCTGGGATTCTCCAGGCAAGAACACTGGAGTGGGGTGCCGTTTCCTTCTCCAATGCATGAAGGTGAAAAGTGAAAGTGAAGTCACTCAGTTGTGTCTGACTCTTCGCGACCCCATGGACTGCAGCCCACCAGGCTCCTCCGTCCATGGGCTTTTCCAGGCTAGAGTACTGAAGTGGGGTACCATTGCTTTCTCTATGCTGAAGTTGAATCTGACTCTAATTAAGCCTTTAGAACTAATGAGCAATTTATAAACAATACATGGAACAAAGGAACACATTTTTTTTAATAACAAGGGACACAACATGCAAAATCCAGACTATTTGAAACTCTTTAGAACAAACTATTCAACAAGTCTATTGTGAAGGAGTGAAAAAAAAAATAAGTGAAGGGGGAAAATATAGACTAAAAGAGACTTAAGAGGCAAATCATCCAGTCATATTGTGTGGCCTTTATTATGAGACATATCAGAAATTTTGAATATTGTACATATATGGTGATATTAAAGAATTGTTGAAAAAAACTCTAAGGTGTGATAATGGTATTATCATTATGTCTTCGAGAAAGTCCTTATCTTTCAGAGATTCATATTGAAATATTTACAGATAAAGAATATGATGTCTAGAATTTATTTCAGAATAATCTGAAGGGGAGGGAAGTTGTAAGTGAGGTAATACATGAAACAGTATTGGCTATGAGTAGATAATTCATGCAGTTAAGAAATGGGCATGTGTAGGTTCCTTATATGATTCGTTCTATTTTGGTACAGATTTGTGGGTTTTTTTTTAATGATTAAAAAGTCACCAAAAAAAAAAAAAGTGAAATAAAAAGATCTTTAGAAAATCAAATATATGTATATCTTGAGACTAAGAAATTAGACTTTGGGCAAAAAAAATCCTATAGCTAGTCTAAACTAAGCATAATTGTTTCACTTCTCTTTCATGTTATCTCTTTGTGATTTGTTGGAACATTGGAACTCTTTGATGAAGTGTATTTGATTTGTTGCAGGCGGATGTGTGTATATTAGTAATTTAATGATAAGGGGAATGGATAACCATAAATAGGGAAACAGGAAGCTTGATCAATGTGGCCAGGGCTGATGGACATTTGGTAAAGCAATAACTCCACATTTGAATTGGAAGCATGCATTTTATCTAAAATAAGGCAAAAACATCTCTTGCTCTAGCCTTTGAAAAGGCTAGAATGACGCCAGCACGAGCCGCATGGTTTTAATTGACTGTGAACTGGATTTGGTGCCACTTAATCTAACTCTTCTTTCACCAGAGTGACAGCAACTGGTGGAAGGGCACGTGCAAAGGCAGGACTGGGCTGATCCCAAGCAACTACGGTAAGGCGGCTGCGGCGGCCCCACTTGGGCTGTGTTTGTGCGCTCTCAGTTATCTGGTTCCTGAGGCCTTCTTCCTCCCGTGGCTGAGAAATTGATGGAGTCCTTGCTAGTCTGGGACATTTTCTACTCTGAGCCTTCCCTTAATAGAGTGATCATGGACCCTGGAGGTACTTGAACTTGACTCTGGCTTAAGAAAATACCCATTGTAACATTCTTGAAAGAACTTAAGGTTTCCAGGGCAATGCTTCTGGCTTTCCTTTATTCAAGGTTAGAACATTTTTCTTTTTCTTTGCTTTCTCTTTTGTTTTTTAGACTAGCCCTTTCTTTAGTGAGTAACCTTGCCTTGTTATGTTAATTAATGTCTGGGGCAGTGATCTTCATTAAATGAATAATAGCGCAGTGAAACGTGGGTCCTGCAATGAAGCCACTTCAGTTGCAAGGGGGACAAAGCAGACTTCCATAGAAATCTGCCAAGTAGCCAGTGCACACAAATTGGTAAACCAGGGGTCCCGGTTTTTAATTCTTCTTCTTCTGACAATGAGGGACCTTACTTAAGGGACTTAACTGGAGCCCCTGGGAGCATCTCTCCATCTGTATCATGAGAAGTCTGATTCAAATCACTTCTAAGGTTCCTTTGGACATTGTAATTAGATACATCCTCACTAGTTCCAAACACTGTAAGGTGACTTACAAAATTTCTAGGAAGCACTTCACAGTTCCTAGGGGAGGGGAGGGGAGGGGAGGGGAGAGGAGGAGAGGGGACGGTTGCAAAGGAGAGGAGGGGAGGGGAGGAGATGGGAGGGGGAAGGGAAACGAGTAGGCTAAGGCCCTTCACACAGGGGCCTCACTTACCTGGTCTAAGGGCCATACATACCATTCTGGATTTTAAAAGGCTTTAAACATTTCTACACTCCTCTTTGAAATCCCAAATAAACAACTTCTGCGCACTCCCTTCCCAGCTGCTCAGAGACACGGAGGGTGCAGTATGTTCCTCAGTTGCTAGATCCCTGGTAGCCAAGGGAGTGTCCAGTTACAGCCCTCGGTGGTGGGAGGGGTGAGTCTGAAGTCTCATTTGAGCGACAGTCTGCATGTGGTCACTCCTGCTGATTCTGGGACACAGTGAACACACCTTTCTTAGAGGCAGGTAGGCGTGCTGATTGCGCTTTCTGAATACAGAAAGCAAAATATTTCTCCTTTACCCCACCCGTCTTATGCATGCATACAAGGGAAACAATTATTTTCAGCCATCTTCAAAGCAGGGTGTTTTTAAAGACTGTACAAATGAACCTTGAGTGCTTCCTTTTGCAGTTTCCTGACTGAATTTCTTGTTGAAATATTTGAGCAAGCTAGTATGCAGGCCTCGGATCTGTGTGTTTTCATTTATTGTTGTTGTTCAGTTGTTCAGTGGTGTCCAACTCTGTGACCCCGTGGACTGCAGCCCACCCGGCCTGCCTGTCCCTCACCATCTCCTGGAGTTTGCCTGAGTTCATGTCCGTTGTTTTTATCTATACTTCCAATTAATTGCTGCACTTATTTCTGTTTACACTCCCAGTTGATTGTTGTGTTATTGTCTTAACTTGGTTTCTTTTGAAAGCACAAAACATCACTTTGATTTTCTGCCATTTTTAAAATCCACAGTAAGTCAGGGTTGCTGTATGGTGGAAGGTCCTGGCATTTCTGAAGCTTGGGTACTAAGCTGGTTTCATGGAACCCTTTGGGTGGCCTTCTCAGCATCGATTTGCACTTTTTCTTTTCAATCTAGTGGCCGAGCAGGCAGAATCCATTGACAACCCATTGCATGAAGCTGCAAAAAGAGGTAGGTATGATTCTTTTCGATTGAGATAAACAGTACAGTAAAACACACAGATAATAATTATACAGTTTGATGACTTTTGGCAAATGTATACACCCGTGTAACCAACACCCAGGTCAAGATCTGGAACATTTGCATTATCCCAGAAAGTTCCTTTCCCAGTTAAATCCTTGCCTCCCACAAAGGCAGGCTCCATTCTGCTTTCTTTCACTCTACAGAAATGTGGGGTTTTAATTTTTAACATGTCAACAGATACTTTGGAGCCCCTTACCTGCTCTCTGCTTAGTGGCAAGTGAAAGTCATGGTCTGTGACTTTCAGAGCTTCAGATCTGGCGGGGAGAGGTGTGTGTAGCACATCTTTACAAGACATTGTGATAAGGACACTGGGTGAAGTGTGGGTCAGTTAAACAGGCTACAGAGGCCAGAGTGAGTAACTGGCCTCACTCTGGGCAGAGGGTTGGGACTTCTCAGGGGTCCAGGCTCTGGGAGAGTGTTGGTGAAGGGCTGGTATGTATGGGAGGATGGACTTGGGGAGGAAGGGAGCACCAGAGTTGGGATTTGTATTGGGCTGGCCAAAAAGTGTTTGGATTTTTTTCTGTAAGATGTTATAGAGTACATGGGACTTGATCCTGTTGGTCAGCGGTTCTCCACTGAAGAGTCATTCCTCTCTCCAGACTTTGGGACATTTGGCAATATCTGGAGGGATGCTGGCACCTTTTGGGTACAGTCTGGGGCTGTCACTCAACACCCTGCAATGCACAGTACTGTTCCCATAACAGAGAATCCTCCAGTGCCAAGTTGGGTCACTGTTGAGAACCCTGCCCTAGATAATGGGGAGTTTTTGTCAGGCTACAGTAAGCTCCCATTTAATTTAGGTTTTCTTGAAATCTGAATATATAAAAGGAAATTATTGGTTTAGGATTATGCATAAATAGAACCACTAAATTGACATTTAAAATTTTCTAGATATTAAAAAAAATTTTTTTAGAGTAGATATTTAGGGCATTTAGCCAGAGGATTTTAAATTAATAGTTATACTTTAGCATAAAGAACAGCACTTTGAGTAGTTATTTAGTTTTTATGTCCTTGTAGGAACTGAAAGTGTGTTTTAAATATGAATATGAGTAGCATCTGCTTGTTCTTAGGTTTGATTGTTTTTTTTCCCCCCTCAAAGTTTTAGGATTTCACAAAGGAAAAACACTTTTCTCCACAGTGTAAAAATACCTTAGGTAGACCCATTTTAGCAGCTGTTCCCATTAACCTACCATTAAAAATTGATGTTAATGCTTTCCATTAATAAACTGTAAGTCAAGATGTACCATAGAGAATGCATTTCAAGGGGAGGTTTTAATTTCAGACTTGCTGACTAATCCTTTGCAAATACAAATTTATGCAGGATGAAATTGATTTAAAAACAAAACAAAACAATACAATGAAAATATTTTTCATGTGTTTTTCTAATTATAAAACATTTCCAGGCAACTTGAGCTGGTTGAGAGAGTGTTTGGACAACCGAGTGGGTGTTAACGGTTTGGACAAAGCTGGAAGCACTGCCCTCTACTGGGCTTGTCACGGGGGTCACAAAGGTATTATTACATTTTGTTTGTTACTCTAAATGTCTTTGCCACTGAAAATGTGCTTCATCTAGGGGAGCCAGAGTTACAGAAATGAAAGAGAAAAAATGGTTATTCTTCTTAAATTCTTCAGAGCATCAGCCTTTTAAAGGCCCAGTTCCTGAAAGTTCTGTAAAACTGTAGCTGGAATGTTACTGGTCAGCCTCACTGTGGACACCTTTTCACTTAAAAGAGTGGAAGCTTCCTTTCCTCTCTCAGGCTTGGAAGAGCAATAGGAAAACAACAGTGATATAAAAACAAAGCCCACGGTCTAACCTCACAGAAGCAAGGGCCACAATTGACTCCTCTAGCTTAGTTTATCCCCCACAGCTTTTATGATTTACATTCTAAGTTTAAGATTTAAGAGAAAGACAGCATTTGCTTGAGTTGGTGATTCAGTTGATAACTTTCTCTCTTATAATCAATAATAATGACAGATGGAATTTCTAGATGTATTTCAGCCTGGCCGAGAATCTACCACAACCCACTCTGTTGCTCCCTGTCTCTACAACACACAGAAAATAATCCCAATAGTAATGGGAAACAAAGAATCCAAAAAGTTAAATAGCACGGCCAAAGGAAAATTTAAGCACAAATTAGTGATGTGAGTGTTAAGTACCCCAGCAAATGTAAAAATTTTCCTATCATAGGTATCATGTGAAAATGCAAAAGCCAAAATATTTGAAAAAAAAATTTCCCTAAATAATTCTATTTTTTAGAGTCTTAAGTCTTCTATTCTACATAGATGTTGAAAAATTTGTTATAAGGAGTTTTTTGAAGATTCTTCTAAAAAGAATCCTTTTAAAATTGTTATGCAGAGTCTTATCAGGCTTTTATTCCCATTCTTTAAAAAAGATTATTTCTATTTGAATTTCAGATATAGTGGAAATGCTGTTTACTCAACCAAACATTGAACTGAACCAACAGGTGAGTTTGCTTACGCAGAAATCATTTAACCCGTCTGCCTTGCTCTCAAAGTACAGCTTATAGGTGTGTAAAATCCTGTCTTGAGGTCTGGGAACTCAACTTTTCCCATTTATTATCTTCCATAAAACTTTTAATCTAAATACTTGAAGCATAGGTTACAAGTTATTTTTGCATCGAAGTGCAAACTGTGTAAAGCTCAGAACGCCTGCCACGTTCCTCCTCGTGTTTCACTTTAAGCTTTTAGTTGCTTTCCTCTTATCTTCACATTACAGAGAAATATGTTTGTGGAGCTGTCTCATAATTCACCATCTTCATAAGTGTTTTGGCATCCTATCTGCTAGGTAGTGATTCATGCTTGTCAGCAGCCTGTCATCTTCCACCACCCAACTTCCAATCTTTCCTCCTTTGGTTCTCCTAATATATCATATCATAATTTTTGGTTATATTACTATATAATGCTCATGGTATTATGGCTGTTTCAATATTGTCGCTGTTTATATAATATAATTTCTTTTGTTTCTGTATTTATAGCCTTTTATTTAGGACTTTATTTTTTGTATCTGACAAAGACCTCTACACTGTTTTATACTCTCTTGATATACTTTTCTGAAAGGTATTTGATAGCTGCTTTCTTGTTTTCCTTCCTGGAATCATACTGAAGGCCTCCATCTTCATTCTCTGGTTTGAGCAGCTTGATCTCTACTGCTCTTTGATGTCTTCCTGGGAAACCCTTCACCGCCCTCCTGTGTTGCATCCTCACTTTTCTGAATCCTGTGTCTTCCATTAGTTGAACACATTCAATAGATTCCTGAGAAAGGGGAGCTTGGGCTTGATTGTTTGGCTGATAGAATCTGGGTTGAATTGCTCTGTATTTTTGAGCATGTACAGTAATAATTCAGCAGTCTTTTTCAGCCACCGACTGCCCCACTGTTTGGCCTGAGCACACCTGCCAACTCCACCGTGGTGACGGCAGAGTGACCCAGGTTGCTCCTGTAAAGCAACATTCTTCCCCTGCTTGGTGGCTTTTTGGATATGCATGCCCTTCATGGCCTGGGCAGTTTCACGAGTGTTCTTAAAGTGAACATGAAGATTGGAACCTCTTGATTTGCATGATTTCCGGGTTTTCCCAGTTTTTCCAGCTCAGGTGAATAGCGAACCATTTTTAGAGGTCACTGCAGGCCGCTTACCAGTAAAGCAATTTTATACATATTTTAAAACATTTCCTGCTATTCACTACACTGTATCTTTTCCCTCTGAGATCTGTTAGTTTTGTTTTGATCTTTCTTCAAATATAGGACACAAATACATAGCGTTCAGATACACAGGGCCTTTGTCCATTCATGTTTGGGTGTGACTAGAAGCTCTGTGTCCTTGTGGGGCTTACTGACCGGTGGGTTTCTCTGTAGGGTGAAGGGTGAGGTCCTCACTGTTTTTCTGGCTTATGCCCAGATGCCAGCTAAAACAGTCACTTCCTCCTCTCTGTCGGGGATGTTCAGCTCTATCAGAGCAGCATTCTCCAGCCTCCTTCCTGGGGGTAGATGCTAGACTGTACACACTGGGGCTGTGTGTGTGTGTGTGTGTGTGTGTGTGTGTGCGCGCGCGCACACACCAGGGCAGTGGGGTGTGTGTGTGTGTGTGTGAACACACTGGGGCAGTGGGGTGTGTGTATGTCTGTATGTACAAACTGGGGCAGTGGGGTGAGGGTCTGTGGGGTAGGCAAAGGCAGCTGGGAGTGGGGTCTTACTGCTCAGTGTGTCGGTTCTTCAGCTAGCCCCCTGCTTTTAATTCCTGGCCTCATTATCACCTTCTCTTATGCCTGCAAGTTCCATAAGCTTGGAAACTGTCTGGTTAATTTCAAACTATGGTAATTCTACCATCTGTGCTGGGTCATCTGTCAGCAAGGAGAGAGAAAGGTGATCTGGGGTTTGGGGGTTCTAATTACTCCATAGAAACACTTTCACCCATTACTCTTGGTTTCACTCCCATGCCTCCTTCCTGCTCCCGAGTCTCCAATTTCTCATTCATGCTGGTTTCTACGGGGACAGGTCTGCTTGCTTCCTCCTGGTATCTCCCTCTGCGAGCATCTGCATTTCCACATGTGCTCTGCCAAGTCAGTTGCTCCTCCGCCATCGCATTCCCTCTCCCCATATGACTCATGGCTCATCTCTTAAGTCTCTTTTCCCTCTTTGGAATTTTATATGGTTTTGTCACTTTGTTCTCACTTTAGATTTACTTAGACTAGAGTAAACCTCAGTTTGTGTATATTTGCAACCCTCACTCTCTTTTTTAAAAATGCTGCTCTCTCTTGTTGTCACCATAGAACAAGCTGGGAGACACAGCTTTGCATGCCGCTGCCTGGAAGGGTTACGCAGATATTGTCCAGTTGCTTCTGGCAAAAGGTAAAGTGCTTAGTTTGTCTGATCTTGGATCACTGAAAATCAAGCTCCATCGAACTACACCATTTAAAAATAGTGGGGAAAATAATGGGCTTCTTATTTTACACCCGGGATTTTGATCTCCGTCTGCGTCATGGAGTTTTTCTGATAAGATAAAATTATTGAGGTGGTTTCTGTTTTTCATTTTAAAGTTTGGTAAGCTTTAACATTATATATGTTACTTTTAGTAAGAATTTATTTTTCTGCAGAATTTAATCCTACATTTCTGCAGGATTAAAGGGACCTAGAAGGAAGGTGTGTGTGTGTGTGTTTGCATACATGTGTGTGCACACATAGAGAGGAGATCTCTCGAGAAAGCTGTGTGGGTAAAGTTGCTGAGGCCCCAGGTTCTCACAGGCAAGTCTTGATTAGATAAGAAAGGATGCTGTGGCGTAGCGTCCTACTTTGAGCTGAGCAGGTGCTCAGTGTACAGCAAATGAGAAGATGCCTTGATTCCATGTTTTTACACAAGTCAGAAGGAGCAGTGAAATAATGGACTCAACCATCTATTCATCTGTTTGTCCCACAAGCTTTAGTTAACCCTTATAGGGGGCCAGGGATATCACCACACACTGCACCCTGGTCTAGAAGGCTATAACATAGGATACTTGAGTTCCCAGCTTGCATGTCATGTGGATGTACTATCATTAGGGATCCTCAGAACAATGTTGTGAGTTTTTTTTTTTTTTCTTTCCCAGGTGTGTTTAAGTTCTTGCTCCACTTTATTTTTTTATTTTATTTTATTTTTTTTATTTTATTTTATTAGTTGGAGGCCAATTACTTCACAACATTTCAGTGGGTTTTGTCATACATTAACACGAATCAGCCATAGAGTTATACGTATTCCCCATCCCGATCACCCCTCCCACCCCCCCTCCACCCGACTCCTCTGGGTCTTCCCAGTGCACCAGGCCCGAGCACTCGTCTCATGCATCTCACCCGGGCTAGTGATCTGTTTCACCATAGATAATATACATGCTGTTCTTTTGAAACATCCCCCCCTCACCTTCTCCCACAGAGTTCAAAAGTCTGTTCTGTACTTCTGTGTCTCTTTTTCTGTTTTGCATATTGGGTTATAATTACCATCTTTCTAAATCCCATATATATGTGTTAGTATGCTGTAATGTTCTTTATCTTTCTGGCTTACTTCACTCTGTATAATGGGCTCCAGTTTCATCCATCTCATTAGAACTGATTCAAATGAATTCTTTTTAACAGCTGAGTAATATTCCATGGTGTATATGTACCACAGCTTCCTCATCCATTCATCTGCTGATGGGCATCTAGGTTGCTTCCATGTCCTGGCTATTATAAACAGTGCTGCGATGAACATTGGGGTGCACGTGTCTCTTTCAGATCTGGTTTCCTCGGTGTGTATGCCCAGAAGTGGTATTGCTGGGTCATATGGCAGTTCTATTTCCAGTTTTTTAAGAAATCTCCACACTGTTTTCCATAGTGGCTGTACTAGTTTGCATTCCCACCAACAGTGTAAGAGGGTTCCCTTTTCTCCACACCCTCTCCAGCATTTATTGCTTGTAGACTTTTGGATAGCAGTCATCCTGACTGGTGTAATGGTACCTCATTGTGGTTTTGATTTGCATTTCTCTAATAATGAGTGATGTTGAGCATCTTTTCATGTGTTTGTTAGCCATCTGTATGTCTTCTTTGGAGAAATGTCTGTTCAGTTCTTTGGCCCATTTTTTGATTGGGTCATTTATTTTTCTGGAATTGAGCTTCAGGAGTTGCTTGTATATTTTTGAGATTAATCCTTTGTCTGTTTCTTCATTTGCTATTATTTTCTCCCAATCTGAGGGCTGCCTTTTCACCTTACTTATAGTTTCCTTTGTAGTGCAGAAGCTTTTAATTTTCATTAGGTCCCATTTGTTTAGTTTTGCTTTTATTTCCAATATTCTGGGAGGTGGGTCATAGAGGACCCCACTGAGATTTATGTCGGAGAGTGTTTTGCCTATGTTCTCCTCTAGGAGTTTTATAGTTTCTGGTCTTACATTTAGATCTTTAATCCATTTTGAGTTTATTTTTGTGTATGGTGTTAGAAAGTGTTCTAGTTTCATTCTTTTACAAGTGGTTGACCAGTTTTCCCAGCACCACTTGTTAAAGAGGTTGTCTTTTTTCCATTGTATATCCTTGCCTCCTTGTGAGTTTTTGATTTGAAGTTACTCTAGGAATAAGAGATCAGACACCTTGATGACCTCTGTAGTACCGCTCAAAAGTATGCCAAGAGATGTGTTGTCTGCTATGGCAGTCACTAACCACACAGGCTACTGAGCTCTTTTTTTTTTTTTTCTTTTATTAGTTGGAGGCCAATTACTTCACATACTGAGCTCTTGAGATGAGGCTAGTCTGAATTGAGATGTGCTAGAAGTGAAAAATGAACATCAGGTTTTGAAAACCTAGTGAGGAAAAAAAAGTGATGTATCAATAACTTTTATATTGGTTACATGATGAAGTGATAACATTTTGGATATACTGGCTTAAGTAAAATATGTTATTTAAATGAGTTTTATGTGTTGAAAATGCTGTCACTAGAAAAATTTAAATTACATCTGTGGGTCACATAATTTTCTGCTGGGCAGCACTGGTTGAAATGGTTTTCTTCTCTGGCATCCTGTCTCTGCACATTTCCCATCCTGACAGAAATCACGTATGTGAGTTCTCAAGTGGAAAGGAAGATAGGATTAATCACAGAACTGTGAACCTGCGGGGTGTTTGACCTGTGGCACAGCGAGAGAATGAGGTTTTCCATATAACCCCAGCTGTGGATGGATCTCAGGCTCTTCACGAGAGACCTTTGACACACAATCACCATATTCCTAATAAATGCACTTTCTCTCTCTTTTTCTTTTGTCTTTTTTTCCTGTTTTTTTTTTTTTTCCCTTTCTTGGCAATATTTTTGTGCATGTGAGTTTTAGCATATTTATTTTTTGTTTACCAAAGAGGATGTGGTTGTAGAGAAAATGACACTCTCAAACACTGTGGCAGAAAGTGTAAATTGGTAAGCCTTCTTGGAAGGCAACCTGACAATAGCTAACAGAATGAAAACATACATATCCTTATATTTCAACACTACTTCTAGAAAAACATCCTTCAGAAATACATAAAAGCTGTGTTTCAAGGAAGTTCATGGCAGTATTGTGATAATGAATATTAGACTCTAAGTGCCTCTCAGAGAGGAGTGGTTAAATAAATGTTGGAACATCCACAAAATGGATTAATTATCAGTGTTTAAATAGATTGAGTTATAAGTATGTGTACTACTAAGGAACAAATAGCATGATATATTGTTAAGTTAAAAAAAACAAAACTAGTATGGCAGAGGCCAACACAATATTGTGAAGCAATATTCTCAAATCAAAAAACATCAAAGATATTGGTTATGAGTGAGGAGAGGGAAGGGGGAAGGATAAAATAGAGCTAGGGGATTAAAAGGCACAAAGTACTGTGTATAATAATAACTATAAATGGAATATAACCTTTAACATTTGTGAATCACTGTTGTACGACTGAAGCATATAGTATTATACATCAACAATACATCAGTTTTTTAAAACGGAAAATACCACTGGCAAAAAAAAAAAGCACATCAAATTACAGACCAATACCTATAGTATGATTTTGTGTATGTGTCCACGAGTGTCTGTGAATGCAGTCTTGCATATAAGGGAGATGGGAACTGATGCCCACTTGTTGGGAATGGTCACCTGTTGTGGAAGGTAGAAGATGGGGAAGGAAGGGGTTAGTTGAGAGCTGAAATGAGACATAAGCTTTTGTTTAGCATATGTCTGTATTTCCAAATCTTTGACAATGAGAATATATTTATGAATTCTGTTGTAATTTATAATAAAGATGGGGAAAAAGTGAGTGGAAGATGGGCTATGCAAACAATGGATTGCCTCCAGATTTCAAGGTTTACTAATTCTGCTAATAATGTTTGAAAGTATACTTAAGATAAATATTTATCTCCTCAAGCTCAACTCACATCATCTTTTCTAAAGACCTTCTTGAACAAAAGAGGCAAAGGGTGTATTGCAAGGCACGTTGAGTCTAACTGATCTAGTGGTGTACATGGAGACTGTAAACTTCTCAGGGAAAATTTCATGTGCAGTTCTACAGGGACTTGAAAGGAAAGGCTGTATTTCAATTGTATATAATTATTACAGGTGCAGCAGTAAGCTCCCTGATTAAAGATGCCAAATATGCTATTGCTGTTTCGTGAAAGTTTTACTGAAAGCGCTTACTTCAGGGCCAGATGATTCTGTTGTTAGCTTTGCCAAAAGCAATGTTTTGATGGAAAGAGGATTGGCTGCTCTATAACTAACATCATTACTGTTTGTCATATAAGAAAGTTAAGAGAGTAAATGCTAAGAGTTCTCATCACAAGGAAGACATTTAAAAATATTTTTAAAATTTTCAATCTATATGGGATGACGGGTGTCCACCCAGCTTGTGATAATCATCTCATGACGTTCGAAAGTCAAATCATTATGCTGTGTGCCATAGGCTTATAGTTGTTGTGTGTCAATTATATCTCAGTATATCTGGAAGAAAAGAAAAAGGGGGAAAAGAAACTTAAAAAAGAAAAAAAAAGATTGACTGCTACTATAGAGTCTTCGAAACACCTAATTTCCTTTCTTGTGTTGGGGAAGGTGCTAGGACAGACCTAAGAAACAACGAGAAGAAGCTGGCCCTGGACATGGCTACCAACGCTGCCTGTGCCTCTCTGCTGAAAAAGAAACAGGGAACAGGTACTTGGTTTTAATCCTTTGCCCTCATAATGCCGTCACGACTTAAGATTTTATCGATTCAATATTGGGGGAAGTTTTTTCTTGCTGGATTCTACAGGTGATCCTAGAGTTAGACTTTATATCCTTGGTCTGAATCAGAACCTCCAACATGGACAAATATATCCGCACAGACAAATTTGTAGAGACATTGATCTTTTGCTGTGATCAGTATGTTTCTTTTATTCCTTGCAATCAAGTTCTAATTACCTTGCTTTCTATTGTATTATATATATAAAGAAATATTTCTATTTCTTTTTATCAAAGAACCATTGTTTCCATACTCTTGTTTTAGATTATGTATTTTTTTTTAGATTTAGATTTTAGACTTTTTAATTGAAGGATAATTGCTTTACAGAATTTGTGGTTTTCTGTCATACATCAACAAGAATCAGCCATAGGTATACCCATGTCCCCTCCCTCCCAGACCTCCCTCCCATCTTTCTCCCCACCCCACCCTTCAGCCTATCGCAGAGCACATCTCCCTTTCCCCTCCTCTCCTCCCACCTTGTCCATAGGTCTGTTCTCTCTGTCTGTTTCTCCATTGCTGCCCTGAAACTAAATCCATCAGTGCCATCTCTTCAGACTCCATATGTATGTGTCAGTATATGATATTTATATTTCTCTTTCTGACTTATTTCACTCTGTATAATGGGCTCTAGTTTCGTCCACCTCATTAGAACAGATTCAAATGCGTTCCTTCTTTACGACTGAGTAGTATTCCATTGTGTATATGTACCACACCTTCTTTATCCATTCATCTGGTCCATGTTCTAGCTATTGTAAATAGTGCTGCAGTGAACATTGGGGTACTTGTGTCTTTTTCAGTTTTGATTTCCTCAGGGTGTATGTCTAGGAGTGGGATTATTGTGTCATATGGTGGTTTTATTCTTCACTTTTTAAGGAGTCTCCATACCGTCTTCCATAGTGGCTGTATTAGTTTACATTCCCACCGGAAATGCAAGAGTGTTCCCTTTTTTCCACATCCTCTCCAGCATTTATTGTTTGTAGACTTTTTGATGATGGCCATTCTGACTGGTGTGAGGTGGTATCTCATTGTAGTTTTGATTTGCATTTCTCTAATAATGGGTGATGTTGAGCATCTTTTCATGTGCATAGCCATCTGTATGTCTTCTTTGGAGAAATGTCTCTTCATGTCCCTTTCCCTCTTTTTGATTGGGTTGTTTGCTTTTTTGGTATTGAGTTGTATAAGCTGCCTATATATTTTGGAAATTAATTCTTTATCAGTTGTTTCCCTTGCTATTATTTTCTCCCATTCTGAGGGTTATCTTTTCACCTTGTTTGTAGTTTCCTTTGCTGTGCAAAAGCATTTAAGCTTAATTAGATCCCACTTGTTTATTTTTGTTTTTAATTTCCATTACTCTAGGAGCTGGGTCATAGAAGATCTTGCTTTGAATTATGTCACTGAGTGTTCTGCCTATGTTCTCCTCTAAGAGTTTAATAGTTTCTGGTCTTACATTTAGGTCTTTAATCCATTTTGAATTTATGTTTGTGTATAACATTAGGTAGTGATCTAATTTCACTCTTTTGCACGTAGTTGTCCAGTTTTCCCAGCACCACTTATTGAAGAGGCTGTCTTTGCCCCATTGTATATTCTTGCCTCTTTTGTCAAAAATAAGGTACCCATAGGTGCATGGGTTAATTTCTGGGTTCTTTCTCTTGTTCCATTGGTGGCCAAAGTTTTGGAGTTTCAGCTTCAGCATCAGTCCTTCCAATGAACACCCAGGACTGATCTTCTTTAGGATGGACTGGTTGGATCTCCTTGCAGTCCAAGGGACTCTCAAGAGTCTTCTCCAACACCACAGTTCAAAAGCATTAATTCTTCTGCACTCAGCTTTCTATAAAGAAAGTCCAACTCTCACATCCATACATGACTACTGGAAAAACCTTGACTAGATGGACCTTTGTTGACAAAGTAATGTCTCTCCTTTTTAACATGCTAGGTTGGTCTAGGTTGATCATAACTTTCCTTTCAAGGAGTAAGGTTTTATGAGTGGTTATTGCTGAATATTTTTTATTTATGTATTCAAGAGTTTTATGATTATAATTTGTTTCTGTTGTAAATGATGTTATCAATAGGCTGTGATCAAAATTATTCTCGACTTTGGAAACTTATCTGTTCACAGTTCTGTGGGTGGTTTTTAAAGATAGAGTGTATGATCTCAAAGATAATATCTATTGATGTGGGAGAAGAGGTTTGAAAAGTTTACATGCACTTCTATAAAAGTGAACGGTTTGGTGGTTTCGAAAAGGTGTTAAAAGAAAGAAAAGGTGTTAAACACATTTGTGCTATTCATGATTCTAATCAGAAACTGACTGTTTGTTTGACTTCTCAGTATGTAGCCTATTGAATGTGCTCCTCCAGATTCATTCTGATATGGTGATTTTCTGAAAAGGAGTAGAAGGATGTGCCTTGAATCCATCTTCCCATCCATCTCTCCTTTGTCCCTCTTTCATTCTTCTTTAGCCTCCTGGCCCATGAGAAACCCAGAGGGGTATAAAAAAAGATGCTTGGTTGGAGAGAACATTTGAACTCAGTCCCCCTGCATTGGGAGCATTGAGTCTTAGCCACTGGACTGCCAGGGGAGTCCCATGGACACATTTTTACTACTGTTTTCTAGAAAGGAACTGTGCTTAGTCGCTCCGTTGTGTCTGACTCTTTCTGACCCCATGGACTGCAGCCCACCAGGCTCCTCTGTCCATGGGGATTCTCCAGGCAAGAATACTAGAGTGGGTTGCCATGCCCTTCTCCAGGGAATCTTCCCAACCCAGAATTCAAACTGGGGTCTCCTGCACTGCAGGCAGTTTCTTTACCAGCTGAGCTTCCGTGGGGGGGCGGGGGGGGGGCGGGGGAGGTGGGCGGTGGTGGGCAAAAATGGAAGACTTACCTTTTGCATGTGTTCATGTTGCTACTCATCATTCTGGACTTTTTTTTTAGTATTGCTTTAGAGTCCAAAGTTTAGTCTGATCCATGTTGGTGGAGAATCACCAAAACAACTTTTTAAGAAATTTAAGAAATTATAGAGGGCAAGTGCATGTGTTTTCATTTTATCCTTAGGATATTATCATTTTCAGAGTTCTCAAACTTGGGTCAATGAGATATTCATTTCTGTTTTAATCATTTGAATCAAATTCCCATTCATGTTTGAATTCTTGGAAAACTTATCTCTCCCTCAGGTATCCCTTGATATATGAGAAGAGTCAATATTATGCTGTCCCATAGTCCATTTCTAGCAGAAGCAACAAAGTACAGTCAGTTGCCTGGTCTCCTGGCTTCATCAGTCAAAAAAAGCAAACAGCCTGCTTCTCTTCTTGGCTTCCCAAAGGTGCTTCCCGGAATCATCCTTCTTGCGTACATGTGTGCTGAGTTGCGGTAGTCATGTCTGAGTTTGTGCAGCCCTTTGGACTATAGCCTGCCAGGCTCCTCTGTCCTTGGGATTCTCCAGGCAAGAATACTGGAGCGGGTTGCATGTCCTCCTCCGGGGCATCTTCCCGACCCAATGACTGAACCCCTATCTCCAATGTCTCCTGCTTTGGCAGGCCGTTCTTTAGCACTGGTGTCACCTGGGAAGCCCCATCATCTTCCTTACCTGCCATCAAATTCTCATCATAGTTCTCCTCACAAAGCCATTGCTGTTTCAGATAAGTGTTTGTTCCAGATTTTTATTTAACCTCAGTTCAGGTATAGTATACACTATTAAGCAGTTAGGGATTTCTTAATTATTTAAGCCATGAATGTTCACTGGCAGAGCAAGTCCTTCTTTAAAGAAATTACTCCTGCATAGATATATGCAGCTTCTACTAACCAAGTGAGAAAGTTTGTACCAGCTGAGTGGTGCTCCCCAGCAGAGTTTTGACCAAGAAGCCGTATTTGAAGCCATGTGGCAGAGACCCTTTTGTTTGAGGTGGACCTCCCACTCCCTGCTGCCTTGGTTGAGTCAGGAAGAAAGACTGTGACCTAATTTCCCTTCTCTGCCGCTGACTTCCTATTGCTACATTAGCACCTCCAAAGCATCCTGACTGACGGGTACCAATTTCTTATGAGTTAAAGGTGATCAGTCTCATGCACACTGAGTGTGATTGTGATAGACAAGGAGAAAATCACCCCTGCTCAGACCCCAGAGAGCTACACCTAGAAGGCTCCACATGAGCGGCTGGAGCAGGAAGAAGCAGGTGACAAAACTTTTCGCTTTTTTCCCTTCAGTTTTTTTGTAGTCTTTGTAGAAGGGGGCCTGGAGGTGGATGCCCTTTTCCCCTATCTACTCCAAGTATCTTCAGTCTACCTCCCCAAATCTGTGCAATACTGAATTCAGTATTGAGGTATAATCTTGGGACCTGGCACACAGAACCAAGAAATGAATTTTCATATTTCAGTTTTCATATTACCTTTTTCTCTGCTTTTTTTTTCCCTTGCTTCATTCCCCTAGTCATCCAGTTAAATTTTTTTTTTAATTTGTATTTTGATCCTAGTTGGAATAAGGGCTTGAAATCTGGGTCATACAGGTAATTGCCAATATGAACTCTAAACTAGAAAAGGTATATTTTCGTATTGTTGGCCACTTTTGAAAGTACCTCTTGAATTTCTTAAAGGGACAAGATAATTTACATGCTCCACTGACATGAAGAGTAACTTTAGGACATAGGGGTAGGGTCAGGCCATGATTGTGGACTGAACTTTGAACCTTTAAGTTGTTCTTCCAGTTTTTAAAAGCTCGGGTATAATTTACACCAACTAAAATACATAAATCCTAACTGAACATCTTGATGATTTTTTTTTTCACTGTGCTTTGCTTTTTTTTTTAAAATTCATTAACCTGGTTTAATTCACACTGAAATTTTGTTGTTGTTGTTGTTTTTGGCTGCATCATGAGGCTTGTGGGGATCTTAGTTCCCCCATCAGGAACTGAACCTGGGCCCCAGAAGTCGAAGTGCAGAGTCCTAACCACTGGATGGTCAGGGAATTCCCACTGTGCTTACACTTATTAACCACAACCCCGATCAAGGCGGAGGACACTTCCCACGTCCCAGAAGCATCCCTCAGCATCCCCTGCTTCTCTCACCATAGATTAGTTTTGCCTGTTTTTGGACTTGATATAAATGGAATCAAACAGTATGTGCTTTTTGGTGTCTAACTTCTTTCATGTAACACGTCTATGAGATTTATCCACGTTGTGTTTTTCCCTCCATCATTTATTTATTCATTTGTATGTCTGTCTTAAGTTCTGGTGCTTGACTTGGAACGTGTGATCCAGGGCAGTGAGATTGAGGAAAAAATGGAAGTGAGGTAGGGGAGGCTGAGAAAGACTGTTGGGAGGTACATTACTGTGATGGGGACGCCCCAGGATGGGCTGTGAAGATGCAGCTCATCATCAGCGCTTGGCCGTATTGGAAGCTTCCAGAGAAACTGTGTCTTAGAGAGTCTGTAGAAGTAAGGAAGGAAGGAGTTTATTAGCCTGCCTGTCTCACTTTCTGTTCGGTCAGCATTTGTGCCGTGGCAAGTTATCTTTCTCTTGCTTAAAGCAAAGTGCCAAAGTAACGATTGAAGGATGGAGAATATTTCCAATATAGCAAAACACAGGATTGTGGTAGCAAAGTACAAAAGAAAGGGGAAGAGCTTTGCTATGTTTGTCTTTTTGTATTTAACTTAAAAAGCTACCAGTTCACAGCCAGTCATGAAGTGTGGGGGATAGAAGAAGATACCTTACTCCCAGGTCTCCAGAACTCCTCTGAAGGAGAATGGAGACAAATACAATCAACCTGGAGACTTCTAGTAGTTTGGAAGCTGGTGTGAAATCACTGAAGCACACTTCTCTTCTGCTTCTACCCACTTGTTCTTTTCCCTTTCTTTTTGTTCCTTGTATAAGATATAAGTTGGTTTCTATACCCTCATACTGACTCTCCTCTGCCCCTCTGTTTTTTTAAATAATTATTTTCCTAGACATATTCTTTAAAAAACTACAGTATCATCAAATATCTTGTTATAGTCTAGATTTATCATTTTCTTTTATATATTTGTTTATTCTTTCCTTATCTATTTACAGTTTAAGTAGGGTCCAAATTGATAGCTATGTCTTTTATTTCTCTGCTTTTGTTTTTCAATTAATGTTTCCTTCTCACTTTCCTTGTGGTTTGGTCTTGCTTTTTATTTGTTAAAGAAATTGGAACAATTTCCCTGAATTTCCCAGACTAGACATGGCAAGCATGCATTTCCATTGTGTCGTTTGTCATGCTCTTCTGTCCTCATCTTTTTGTCAGTTGCTGTTATGTCTAGAAGCTTGGTTAGACTTAGATTTTATCTGTCTTGGGGTAGAGGGAAGAATACTTAATAAAGAAAATTGTGTTCTTCTATCAGAGGCACATAATGTTAATATCTGTTTGTCACTTGTCCTGTGATGTTGGCATCTGTGGATGATTATTGTCTAGATCCATTGTTTCACTGATGGTTACAAAATGGTGATATTTTAATTTCATTCCCTTCTCGGTTATTAGTTAGAACATCCTATAAAGAAAAATTTCCCCTTATCAACTGTTTGCTAACTTAGAGCGATAGTTTGTATAGCAGGGCAGAATAAGAGTTCTGCCCCTGAAAGCCCTTTAAGAGTTTTCAAAGTAACCTGCTGGTTCTCTATTATTTTTTGAAGGGAGCCAATGAATTCTCTTTGGTGTGTGTGGAAATATTTGCTGTGTTTTGATCCAGTATTGTTAATTACTGGTAGCCTACCTTTGGCTAGAGGAGACCCCTTCTGGTTGGATCCTGAACCCTTTTAAAATGATGCTGCGTTTGCTAGGATCCTTGTTTTATAGCTTAAGAAGGGGTTTCAGGTCCATCTTTTATAGTTTCTGTCCCAAACTTGGAATCAGTCATATCTCCAATGAGCAGGGACTTATAGTATTCAGAGACAAATGTTCTGGGTGCTATAATACACATTTATTGAGCTCTAACAATGTGTCTGAGTAGACTCCGGGGGCTGGTGATGGACAGGGAGGCCTGGCGTGCTGCGATGCATGGGGTCGCAGAGTCGGACACGACTGAGCGACTGAACTGAACTGAACAATGTGTTTATACTTGCATTTTTCCCTTAAAACTATACCTTGTGTAACCTGTTGCTGTAGGAATTTGACTAGATTATTTGAATTTGAATGGACAGGTGAACAGGTAAAGGTCAGATACCTTCCTTTTGAACTCTGTTTAGGGTTGACAACATTTGAATGGGGTTCAGCTCTTTCTGTTTTTTTTTTAAGTAATTAATTTATTTTTTTATTTCAGTTTCCTTTGCTTCTGCATATTCTTTATCGATGTTTGCTGAAATGAAACTGAAGCCTCTGTGTTTTCACTCTCTTTCTTTTCCTTCCCCCCTGATTAGTTATCTTTCTCCCCCGTGACCTTGCCTTCAGGTAAGGCTGCAGGTCGTGGCCTGGCTGAGGCCACCCGTGCCCTCGGCGCTGGGAGGGGAGCTGGGAAGCACAGTCGTCAGGGTGGCCGGGCTTCTGGTGTGTCCCACGCTGGTCCTGGTGCATGTGGCTGCTTGTGTTCTGTGCTGGGAGACAGGCCAACGCACTCAGCCCCACGTCGGTTGCTCTTCTGCGTGTCTGGGTAACATGCAGACAAGCGTAGCTGTCAGCCTCTGCGGCAGCAGAAACTGGCCAATTAGACTGGCAGGCAAAGGAGGGAAAGATCGTTGGGGGACGCACAACCCCGGGGAGCTTTGGAAGTGAAAACAAAATCCAAGCCGTTTCTAATTTTTCTGTTCTGCTTTTCCCCCTGTTCCTTTTAGATGCAGTCCGATCATTAAGCAATGCCGAGGACTATCTTGATGATGAAGACTCAGATTAATTCCCTTCCGGAGCTTTGAGATCTGAAACTTCTGTTGCTTTTGCCATTTCAAAACCTTGTCTTTGTCAGAAGAGTGTTGGTAACTGTAAAAAAAAAAAAGTCTACATGAATGTGGCAGTATTGCACTCTTTGAGTAAAACTTGTGACTAGTTCTCACCTTCAGTTTGCCGATAAGTGACCAGATATTTTGCTGTATAAACTAGATGTTTGCTCACCGGAGTAGAACAAGAAGAGGTTATTTCTATTTATCAAGCTTAAAGGAATTTTAAGAATTTTTTTCTTTAAAAAAGTCAGGTTTTTTTTTTTTTTTTAAAGTTCTTTACCTCAAGGATCATGATGTTTTGAATGGATTTTTCAAGGGAGGAATGCTTATTATAATAATAAACCAAAAGATTTAACAAAATTGTCAGCTATTCTGACAAAAATAAACATTTTAAGAGACTTTATTTCTTTTGTCTGTTTTATGGTATTACTCTTTGCTGATAAATAAATAAAGCTTTTTATATTTAGGTAAAGCCTGACTTGATTTTTCAAAATACATTTTGTATTATTAGCATAGAAGAATCATAGCAGCGAAATTTCTTTCTTTTTTCTGGGTACAGTGTACTTTATTGTTGGTACAAGAGGAGGTGGGGCCCCCTAAGCCCCTCCCGTTCTTCAGGGGCTGTGGGATGGAAACTGTGTGGACGTGGGAGATTCTCAGTGTGTTAGGGGATCAAGTTGGCATAGTAGTGGAATTTCTGTTCAGCCTTCTCTTGATATATTACTGGCTTTGATTAAAGTCAAGGCAGCAATCATTGAGGAGATACATTTCTAATAAAATACGTAAACTTAAGAAAAAAACTTTTTATATTGTATTGGGGTATAGCCAGTTAACAATGTTGTGATAATTTAAGGTGAACAGGGAAGGGACTCAGCCATACATATACATGTATCCATTCTTCCCCGAACTCCCCTCCCATCCAGGCTGCCACATAACATTTAGTAGAGTTCCACCTTGTTGGTTATCCATTTTAAATACAGCACTGTGTACGTGTCCATCCCAAACTTAAACATTATGAGACTTTCAATTTTCTCTCCAACGTTATACTTAATGTGAAAAAATCTAGCAACTTGTTACAGTTTGCTTAAGGTTTGAAAGATGAACAAAAAATTATTTCCTTATTATAAAAGATACTATAATTTTCCATAATGGAGGAGCCATGAGCCGTGAGATTTTTTTCCCTGTTCAGTTTTTCACTTTGCTAAGTTATTTTCTCTAAACATGGCTCTAGTTCATAATGATCTGGCTTCTTTTGATAAAACATCAGTAACATGTACTACCGAAGTGACATTAGAATTTGAGATTCTAATTTTGATCACAGTAGTGATGATACAAAAGAATGACCTGGCCATTGGCATTTGCCTAGATTTTAGGCCCCAGATCCAGAAGTATGTTTTGCAAGAGGACTTTAATGCTAATTTCAGAAAACACATTGGTGAAGAGAAGGAAATGTTTGAAGAAGGAAGTGGGCTAGCTCAGGAAATGAATAATTGCCTGTAGAGGAGTTTCCTCTGTGACTTTGGTTTTTCTCTCCATGGGTGCTTTGAGAAAGGATACCCTGAGAAGCCTGTTCAAGGTCTGTCAAATATCCCAAATAAATTTTAGTAGAAAGAGATCTGTGCAAGTATTAACAGTGAGAGATGAGCACAGAATCTGAAATTAGTAAAAAAAAAAAAAAAAAGTATTTTATTCTTAAACACCTAAATTTAAACATTTTTATTGCTTTATAAGCGTAGTATTGAAAATATGAAATCCTTGCTGAAATTCTTTTCCCACAGAACCGTTTAAGTATTTGTTTTTTAAAATGGGAAATCTCTCAACTTTTTATTCTTGTGTACTTTGGGCCTGGGACCAGTCAGGATAGATGCCAACTAAGCACTCAATTATTATTTTTTTTAACATTGGTAGAGATAATAAAGTTTATAGAAATATAGATAATTTTAATGAAAATACTATGTACTTGATGTAGATTTATAATGCATTTGAGGTAAAGAGGCCTTCCTGTCATTGCTTTAACATTAAGAGAATTCTAGAAAGTTGGCTAACTGTATACAATTTTGTTGGCAGTGGAGGGCAGGCTTAGGTATATACTCGGTTTTTTCTGTTGAGACAGCCACAATACACAATTTGGCTGTGGTTGAAACTCCATGAGAAAACTTACTTTGCTTCTTGTTTATTCAGTCTAGCTTATCTGAGCTTTCTCAGAGATTGTTTAATGCTGAACTCAGCAACAAAATTCAGTTCCAGGAAATTGCCACCACTCAGACTCTGTGCAGAGGAGAGCTTTGATTATATTCTAGAAATGACATTGGCGGTTTTACCGCAACCCGAGCTTTCTGATAGTCACTGTGGCCTGAACTCCTTCCCAGCCTTTGCATCCTTAACAAAGAAGATGCCGTCCAGCCCCCCGGGCAGTAAGAGACTGGTCCAGCTATTGGCCCAGTGTATGTGCTCAGTCGCTCACTCATATCTGACCCTTTCTGACCCCATGGACTGTAGCCCGCCAGGCTCTTCTGTTCCTGGGGATTCTCCAGGCAAGAATACCGGAGTGGGTTGCCTTGCCCTCCTCCAGGGGATCTTCCTAACCGAGGGATCGAACACAGATCTCCTGCATTGCAGGCAGATTCTTTACCATCTGAACCACCAGGGAAGCCCATAACCTCATGCAAAAAAGCCCAGTTTTTATTGTAGATTCCCATTTTAGTTTCTTTCCAGGACCGCTGTGTTGCAAATTATTTGTTGTTGAAGTGCCATGCATTACAGTTGTCAGTTTCTGTGTTTCTTCCCTGATCCCCCCTCACCCCTATTGGATACTTTTAAAAATAGGATTGGCTATGTTGTTACCCAAAGGGGAATGTTGAGCAAAACAATGGTGACCTTATTTTTTTTTTCCATCTTAAAAACCAAACTGGACACGCTGTAAATGAAATCTAAGATAATTTTAGGCAGAAGAAAGCAATGTTTCCATATAAGCTTTCTTCATAAATGTTTTTTACTGTGTAGAATTTCTGATTCATTGGTATTTCTTCTTTTCTTATAAATAATGCTTTCTGATAGGCTACAAGAGTCTGACATTGACACTCATCACCCACATTTCCCTGTTAACTTTGACTTTGTCCTGAATTTTGTGTTGTAAATACATATGCAGCAGTAATACACGGACAACCCATACACTGTGGAGTCAAACTTCAAAGTGTCTGATAACTAAAAGTGGAGGTTTTGATGGGAGAAGTATTGCAAAAGACCCTGCTCTTGCTGTTTTAACTGAAAATATAGCTTTGGTGAACAGTTTCTTTAAGTGAAGGAAAAATTACAGACCACAAATTTATGGTTTCTGTCTCTTTATTTCTTAATAACAAGTCTGTACATCTTCTCCTCCCTTAAAATGACATAAAATTAAATAAAACAACCATTTATTAAATGTCTATGCTGCCAGTTCTGTGCTAGGCACTTTCATAGACATGATGTCACTTGATCTTTACAGCAACCCCAGGCAGCAAACATGAATGCTCTTACCTTTTTACAGAGAAGCCAAGGTTTGAAGAAGTTAAGCAACTGTCTCAAGGTTGCACTGCTTGAAGGTGGAAAAGCAGGTCTGGTTGACTCCTGCGCTCACGCACCTTCTGCCTACTGCAACTGGCAGGCGATACCATTGGCAGCCCGCCAGAAAAATAGACACAGACCTGCTCCTTTTCTGACTCAGGCTCTGGATGTAGCATCAAATAAAGTGAGCCAATTTAATTAAATGTGTTATTTAACTAACCCTCAAAAAGAAAGAAAAAAAAAGGTCTTCTTTTTTTACCCCAGAAAAATTTTGGCAACATTTTTGGATTCTTCCCTGCTGGCTCAGACAGTAAAGAATCTGCCTGTAATGTGGGAGACCCAAGTTCAATCCCTGGGTTGGGAGAGCCTCTGGAGAAGGGAATGGTAACCCACTCCAGTATTCTTGCCTGAAGAATCCCATGAACAGAGGAGCCTGGAAGGCCACAGTCCATGGGGTTGCAAAGAGTCAGACATGACTGAGCGACTAACACACAGACAACCCTGGAGAAATATGATCTAATGAAGCAGGTCGTACTCTCAAGTTTCAGAATTTCCAAGTGAATGCACAGTGGACTGAGTAAGTGTTAAAGAAGGAAAGTCAAGATTAGCAGCTATTCACCTTGCTCTGAGTTTGCACTGTTAACTTCAGCATTTCCCTCAGATAGTCTGAGAGCTCCTCACGAATTTCCACCTCACCATGAAAATAAGTGCATCCCTTCGGAAGGGTCAGGGAATGTTTCTTACACAAGGGTGTGAGCTCATCGTGGACACAGTTGTAACCTCAGCTTCCCAGGCAGTTCAGCTGTTCTTCTGCCGACGCCCTTCTGCTTATGGCTTCCATCTAAACCTGTGCTGTTGCCAACTAGGAGCTGAGTGAGGCCAGGTTCCTGGCTGTGGCTGGAAAAGAAAACGGAGGAATCTGAAGGTGTGAGTTAGACTGAGAGGATGCAGGAAGGAAAATGGAAGAAGAGACAAAAAGGAAAAGAGGCTAAGCAGCAAAGGAGATAATGGTGACCTTCTCTAAATCACCCACAGTTCTGATATAAAAGAAGAATGCTTCAAGAAGTGACTAAGAATATGGGCTTTGGAGTGGCATTCTCTGATTCAAGTCTGGTTCTATTGCCTGTTTCTGAGTCACGTGGACAGGTTACCTAAACACTCAGATTCCTTAACTGTAAAATGGGAGAACAGTAGCCATTGCCTAATGTTAAAAGGATTAAATCAAATGATCTATGTTGATGACTTTGGATAGTACCTGGCAAAGTTACTGCTAAATAAATGTTTGCAGTACTCATAAGCTTGAATGAGGAAGTTTTCATTAAAAACAAATTGATGTGTGCAAATGAAGAATGTGTTAACAAACATGTGTTTCAAAAGCACTGTTATTTGTGAGGAGTGGATTCCCTCAAATGCTTTTAAAATGGGGGGAGGACAGTGACATTTCCTTACGGTCATTTAGGTGTGTTTACATGTGGTAGTAGTGGTTTTCAAGATAAATATACTTTCTGTGAAGTTTAGGGAAGAGGTGCGTAACTTGACCAGGTTGTTACTATTATTATTAAAATAATTCAAAGATGAAGTGAGGAGATTATCCCTGCCACTGCTTCAGTTTTATATTGTTGCTTCGGAGTGGTTTGATGGGCTTGGAAGACCATAGGTCCTCTATTTGGTATGTGATGATTTCGAATTGAAAGGGTATTTGGTGTTACCATTTTGCTCTTATTTTGTTGTTGTTCAGTTGCTCAGTTGTTTTCAACTCTTTGCGAGACCATGAACTATAGTACATCTCTTTCACCATCTCCTGGAGCTTGCTCAAACTCATGTCCATTGAGTCAGTGATGCCATCCAACCGTCTCATCCTCTGTCATCCCCTTTGACTCCTGCCTTCAGTCTTCCCCAGCATCAGGGTCTTTTCCAATGAGTGGGCTCTTCCCATCAGGTGGCCAAAATTTTGGAGCTTCAGCTTCAGCATCAGTCCTTCCAATGGGTATTCAGGATTGATCTCTTTTAGGATGGACAGGTTTGATCTCCTTGCAGTCCAAGGGACTCTCAAGTATCTTCTCCAACACCACAGTTCAAAAGCATCGATTCTTTAGTGCTCAGCCTTCTTTATGGTCCAACTCTCACATCCATACATGACTATTGGAAAAACCATAGCTTTGACTATACAGACCTTTGTTGGCAAAGTAATGTTTCTGCTTTTTAATAATATGCTGTCTAGGTTTGTCATAGATTTTCTTCCAAGGAGCAAGCATCTTTTAATTTCATAGCTGCAGTCACCATCTGCAGTGATTTTGGAGTTTGAGAAAAGAAAGCCTGTAACTGTTTCCATTGTTTCCCCATCTATTTGCCATGTAGTGATGGAACTGGATGCCATGATCTTAGTTTTCTGAATGTTCAGTTTTGAGCCAGCTTTTTCACTCTCCTCTTTCACCTTCATCAAGAGGCTATTTAGTTCCTCTTGACTTTCAGCCGGAAGGGTGGTATCATTTGCATATCTGAGGTTATTGCTATTTCTCCCAGCAATCTTGATTCCAGCTTATGTTTCATCCAGCCCAGCATTTCTCCTGATATACTCTGCAGTTAAGTAAGCACGGTGACAGTGTATAGACTTGATGTACTCCTTTCTCAATTTTGAACCAGTCTATTGTTCCATGTCTAGTTCTGTTTTGCTCTTATATATGCCTTCAAAATGGAAACAGCCTATTTAAATGGGTAGGTTTTGCAACATTGTATGTTTCTGCCATAAGGTAAAAGCTTAATGATATATGGTATCATATATTGTTATATGATATATGATATATATATGGTATATATATGATATCATATATATATGATATATATATGATATATCATATATATATGGTATATCATATATACCAGTGTCAACGATATATGGTAAAGCAGTGGTCCTCAACTTTTTTTGCACCAGGAACTAATTTTATGGAAGATAGCTTTTCCGCAGATGGACAGGGTAGGGGGCAGATAGGATTCAAGCAGTATACCAGAGATGGGGAGTGATGAGGAGCCGCAGGTGAAGCTTTGCTACCTTGCCCACCACCCACCTCCTGTTGCCTCACTGGTTCCTAACCAGCAGAGGACCAGAGGACCAATAGTTAGTACTTGTCCAACAGCATTTTTATTACAGCCACCGAGGAATCCTAAGAATGAAACTATGGTATGTTATGTTTCCTTTGAACCAAGAGCCCAGTAAACTTGCAATGACTGCAAGTGAGTGAGAATAAAAGGTCAGTTTCACTTCTTCATTTTTTATTGATGCACCTTGCTTATTTTAATGGCTTGTATATATTTTTATTGCTGTGTTAGTAATGATTTCACATAAATTTGCACCATTAGGAAAAATCTCATTGTGTTCAAATTAGCTTGTGGGTCTCTTCTGCTGCATATAATTGTGGTTTAATACTAACAGTACACATCCAGTACTATCAAATTTTCCTTTTTCTGCAAGTTGTGTAGCAAGTTTTATTCTCTATATGTCATTTTTATTTCTCTTTCAACATAATTTCTTTATTGTGAGAAAAGCCACCAGTACTCGTTTTTGAAGATTGTTTCAATTTGTACTATTTTCTTGTTCTGTATTTCATAAAATCCATGAAAATTCTTTCCTCATCTCAATACCAGTAAGGAGTTTTAAACTGTGATCTGCGTGTGCTGAGTTGTGTCTGACTCTTTGTGATCCCATGGACTGTAGCCTGCCAGGCTCCTCTGTCCGTGGGATTTTCCTGGAAAGGATACTAGAGAGGGTTGCCCTTTCCTGCTCCAGGACATCTTCCGAACCCAAGGATTGAACCTTGTGTCTCCTGCATTGGCAGATGGATTCTTAACCACTGGGCCATCCGAGAAGCCCAATTGTGACCTGAGGGATCCGCTATTATTTTGATCTTTTGGGTTACCTCATGCTGTTGCTTAAAATACTCTTTAGTTTTTAATTTGAAGTTGTGATGGCCTGTTCCCAAACATTTTTTATTGCCCTACATGTATTCTTTTAAGTGAAGAAAAATTGGTTTCACTTAAAAATATTGATTAAAGCAAACTAATATTTAAATGCAATTGTTGGATAATAATAAAATCATCTCTATGTGTATTTCCTCCTTTTAGAACTTTGAAACCTGTATTTGTCCTTTCTTCCCTATTCCTTTATCCCTTACATCTAATTTACAACCCTTGTGAATCCTAACTCTAAAATGATGTCTCTCAAATCTGTGCTTTCCTTTCCATTCCCACTACTACTGCCTGGATTTTCAAGGAGGAGTTTCAGTCTCTGTTTTGGGGGTAGCATCTAAGTAGAGGTTGGTGGTAAAAAGGGATGTCCTTGAGGATTTGAGGACAAACTGCAGGCAAAAGACACCATAATTATAATTAAGAAGAGCTTAAGTTGAGTGCCGAAAAATTGATGCTTTTGAACTGTGGTGGTGAAGACTCTTGAGAGTCCTTTGGACTGCAAGGAGATCCAACCAGTCCATCCTAAAGGAGATCAGTCTTGGGTGTTCATTGGAAGGACTGATGCTGAAGCTGAAACTCCAATACTTTGGCCACCTCATGCAAAGAGTTGACTCATTGGAAAAGACCCCGATGCTGGGAGGGATTGGGGGCAGGAGAAGGGGATGACAGAGGATGAGATGGCTGGATGGCATCACCGACTCGATGGACATGGGTTTGAGTAAACTCCAGGAGTTTGTGATGGACAGGGAGGCCTGGCATGCTGCGATTCATGTGGTCGCAAAGAGTCGGACACGACTGAGCGACTGAACTGGACTGAACTGAACTGGCAGCACCCCACTCCAGTGTTCTTGCCTGGAGAACCCCTAGACAGAGGAGCCCGGCAGGTCTGTGGGGTCGCAAAGAGTCAGACACAACTGAGTGACTAAGCATGCAGGCAAGTTGCAGCAAGTAAGATGAAGATGTGTGCCACATTTGTAAATGAGGCAAAAAACTCACTAGTGAGAATAAAATGAAGATTTGGACCAGGTGAACCTTCTACACGGTCTCCAAGGTATCTTGCAGGGGTGGGTCCAGCTGCTTGGAAAGGCTTACTGTGCTAGGTGGCCAGCATGCCAGCTCGGGCTTTTCCCAAACTCCTTCCCATCTAACCAGGCACACTTTCTGCCCTCAGGCACTTTCTTTTCTGTTCCTTCCTGCACACCAGTGATAAGATGATCTAACTGACCATTTTCCACAGGGAATGATCATCTGTCTTCTCTTGCTTTTGATACTGAAATTCAAGGCAATCTCTAGCCCTGAAGCATTTTCTGTTTAGTTAAACTGGAAATGACCTCTTTCTCCTTTTATTTCTTATAACATTTGCTGTTTTTACTTTTCAGTTATCACGTGTCAAATATTTTTGTGCCAGTTACTTTGTGTTTATCTTTACTCCTTATCTCATTGAGCACATTGCTTTTACCTCAGATAACATAGTGCCTGGCATAGAGTAAGTGCTTTAAAAAAGTTATGCAGTCAAGTTGACTCTTCTCCCTTCTCTGTGTAAAGTTCTATGAATTTTAACAATGTGTATGTTTGCATAACCACTACAATCAGGTTATAGAATAGCTCCCTGCCCCAAATAACTTCAGGGGCTACCCTTTTATAGTCATACCCTCTGGCTACTCCACCTGCTGTCAATTACTCCAGCGACTGTCAATCACTGATCTGTTCCCCATCCCTGCTGCCTTTTCCAGCAAGGCATATAAATGGAATCATTCAGCATATCATCTTTTGAGACAAACTTCTTTCATTCAGCATACTATCTCTGAGGTTATTCAAATTTGTTGCATGTATCCTTTTTTTAAACTTTTATTTTATGAACGTAACACAGTTTGTTGCTGAACATTTGGGTTGTTTCTAGTTTTGGGCAATTATGAAAAGCCATAAACATTTAGGTACGTGTTTAGTACTTTTTGTAAGAATGGAAAGCAAATCAGATTTCCCTCTGTTTCCATCTTTAGCAGCGGGTGAAGCTGCAGGAATGGAACAGGGGCTTGAATTCTAACCTCCCACGGGTGCTCGGACCTTTTCTTGCGCCCATAATTTCCTTCCCCGTCCTTCAAGTGTTTCTCTGTTGACTTTGAAAATCTACATTTCTTTGGCCGCACACTCAAGGCTAGGTGCTCGGATGTCTGCTACCTTAACCAGGCTATCCTTGTAAATCAGATTTTCCCGATGCATTCAGCAGCCGGTCCAGGGGGGTCTCCACAGGGTTCTCCCCTCCAGACTAGCACGGGGTCCGCGCGGGCCACTGCTGACACCTGTCGTTGACGGGGACCGCGGGCAGAAGCGCAGCTAAGGCGGCCGGAGGCAGGCAGCGCGGGGCGGGCCTCTGGGGGCCCCTCGCCTTGGCCTTCACCTTGCTGGCCCGCTCCATCTCCCGAGGTCTGCGCGAGGCTGTCTCTCCCCACGACCTGCAGCACCAGGCTGGCGTTTGGGGGAAGCTGTGGCTTTGGTATCTGGAACAGAAGGCCTCTCGCCACTGTGTCTTGTGCTCTGCCGCGCCCTCTGCCTCTGGGGCAGCGAGCATCCTGCTGTTGCCACATTTCCGAGGGCGAGTTCCACGAAGGCTGGCCGCCGGCTTCCTTGCCTACATATCCCCTGCCCTGGGGTACCGGAGCCCAGGCCTCCACTTCTGGCTCGGGCAGGGCGCCACCCACCTCGTGAGCACCTTTTCGGTGAGTAGAGACGCATGGTCAGCATTCAACCGCTGGCTCTTATGGACTGCTTTATGTTAGCAAAGCTGGGAATAGGCCTCAGTGGAGGCCAAAAAAGAGAATCTGTTTGCTGTTCACACTCTGACACCAATGTGTGTATCTCCCCCACACCAGCAATTCCCCAGCTTCCTGGAGGCCAACCAGTGTCCTGTGATTCGGTCAATTCTGACACTCTCTACCTGGGGTTAGCACTAAGCTCGCACAAGTGAAGGGCTCAGTCCTACCAGACCGCCCGTGGCGCTCTTCAGAGGCCAGGCACAGGCCCAGAGTGCTTCTGACCTGCCAGTTATGATTCAGGTATACTGGTGACCTCCTGCCCCATCTTGAGTGTGATAATTTGCTAGAGTGGCTCACAGACCTCGGGAAAATAGTTTCCAGTCAAGTGGAAGAGCTGCACAAGGCCAAGTGTGGGGGAAAGAATGAGGTGGGGTGGGGGGCGGTGTCCCTGCCTCTCTGAGTGTGGTGCTCTCTGCATGTTCACTAACCCAGAAGTTCTCCAAACCCCTCCCCTTAGGGTTTCTTAATGGAGGCTTCATCACACACCCCTGGTGGATTAAATCATTGGTCACAGGTGATTAACTCTACCTCCAGTCCCTCCTGCCTCCCAGGTGGCACTGAAAGTTCCAACCCTCAAATCACAGGCTTGTTTCCCTGGATAAGCAGCCTTCATCCTGAGGCCTTCCAAGATCCCCAGCTGTTAGTCATATTGGTAGTATACAAAAAAGACACCACTTCAGAGGTTACAAGGTTTTTAAGGAACTATGTGCCAAAGGGGGAGGGAGATCAAATACACATTTCTTAATGCATATTTTCTCTCTATATATAATTAATGTATATCTTATACATACATAAAAATTATACATACAAGTTGCATTGTATGTGCATATATAATGTGTAGTTCTGAAATAGTCATACAATGATCTTTCAGATTTCAGGCAAAGAGAATTACTTCTGGCTAATTATGGGTGTCACTAAGGTATGATCAATATTATTTGGATTCTGAAGTCAAATAATTGCTTCCCAAACAGAGGCTTGACCTTGCAAATCAAGGAAATATAAGCACTTATATAAAGATTTATTTTGTGATTTATGTAGAACTGGCCATTTCTGAAATGCTTGTTTATATCATTTATATCGAGCGGCCTGAAATGTCAGTTTATATATCATTGATAGAATCATTCCCTATGATTCAGAAATACAGACTATTTTAAATCTAGTTATTTTTTTTATAAGACATTGTCACTGTAGACATTTTTAGAAATTTCAAATAGAGCAAGACATTCTCAGAAAAAGTCAAAAGAGTACAAAACATTCTGACTTCTCCTTTTACTAAAACAGGGCCATATGTTTTACAAAATATGGCATAGAGAAAAAGGCATTCATTTTCAGGGAGAGTGTTTAAGTCTTGGATTAGCTGCAAATTCAGTGAATGACTTCAGGGAAGTCACTTAACCTCTCTGAGCCTGTTTCCTCATCTCTAAAATGAGAGTACTGTTGGCTACCAAGCAAAATGGGTTTGCAGATGTCAAGATAATATACAGAAATAGTTGTATTATTCATTTAATAAGTACTAAGTTCTTGTCTTCTCTGAAATGTAACTTCTTTATCTTTAAAATTTCATTTTAAATTGTCTACTATGAGTCAAACCTAGAGAATAAAAGAGAATGTAAAACATAATGGCCTTCCCTGCTGGCTCAATGGTAAAGAAATCCCCCCCACCAGTGCAGAAGACATGGGCTCCATCCCTGGAAGATCCCCTGGAGAAGGAAAGGGCAGCCCACTCCAGTATTCTTGCCTAGGAGATCCCTTGGACAGAGGATCCTGGCAGGCTGCCGTCCATGAGGTCACAAGAGAGTCAGACACAACCTAACTGATCACCAACAATAAAGGCCATAATAGTTGACTTGCTGATCTTGAAATATTGTCTCTGGAAGATACATCTGTTCATAATTCAGGCAATCACAAAAAGTAAAAGTAAATCCAGAGCTGGAAAAATTTTTATAAATCATTTGGTCTTAGTCCTACACTTAAGGAGGGCTTCCCTGGTAGTTCAGCTGTTAAAGAATTCTCCTGCAATGCAGGTTTGATCCCTGGAAAGTTGTTTTCTATTTAAAATTTCTTCAGAGGGTATGATGCAGGAGGTTATGCATTGTGATTCTGTCTTTCAAATTAAGGACTGTATAAATGAGGAATAATGACATTAAATGTCTAACCTTGAACTCAAGATTCCCAAATGCTGTCAGTTCAGTTCAGTTGCTCAGTCCTGTCCAACTCTTTGTGACCCCATGGACCACAGCACGCCAGGCCTCCCTGTCCATCACCAACTCCTGGACTTTACCCAAACTCATGTCCATTGAGTCAGTGATGCCATCCAACCATCTCATCCTCTGTTGTCCCCTGCTCCTCCTGCCTTCAATCTTTCCCAGCATCAGGGTCTTTTCAGATGAGTCAGCGGTTCACATCAGGTGGCCAAAGTATTGGAGTTTCAGCTTCAGCATCAGTCCTTCCCATGAACACCCAGGACTGATGTCCTTTAGGATGGACTGGTTGGATCTCCTTGCAGTCCAAGGGACTCTCAAGAGTTGTCTCCAACACCACAGTTGAAAAGCATCAATTATTCGGTGCTCAGCTTTCTTTATAGTCCAATTCTCACATCCGTACGTGATTACTGGAAAAACCATAGTCTTGACTAGATGGACATTTGTTGGCAAAATAATGTTTCTGCTTTTTAATATACTGTCTATGTTGGTCATAACTTTCCTTCCAAGGAGTAAGCGTCTTTTAATTTCATGGCTACAGTCACCACCTGCAGTGATTTTGGAGCCCCCAAAAATAAAGTTTGCCACTGTTTCCCCATCTGTTTGCCATGAAGTGATGGGACCAGATACCATGTGTTAAAATTCTAATTCTTCTTCTTATAAAGATAAGACAGTTTTCTTATAAGAATGCTCTTTATGGAGATGGGTACTTCAGCCTTACACATGGTCACTTAAAATCCTTTCCCAGCCTAATGGTACAAGTACTCCCATCAGTGTGCCAAGATTGGCTCTTACCTAAGACTGCATGCCCAAGGCAGGGTTTTGTAGATATTGCATGAGCTTGCATGCTCAGTTCTGTCTGACATGTTGCGACCCCATGGACTATAACCCTCCAGGCTCCTCTGTCCTTGGCATATTCCAGGAAGAATACTGGAGTGGGTTGCCATTTCCTCCTCTAGGGCATCTTCCTGACCCAGGTATAGAACCTGCGTCTCCTGCATCTCCTGCATCAGTAGGCAGATTTTTACCATTGAGCCCTCTAGGAAGCCAGATATTGCATAAATGCCCCTAAGTTCAAGTTCCCTTCCAGACTCATCTACTTTTCTTCTGCTTTAAGATACTGTGGCTTGGGACTTACCTGATTCACTGGTTAAGAATCAACACAGGGGACTTGGGTTCAACTTTGGTAAAGGAACTAAGATCCCACATGCCACAGGGCAATTAAACCTGCATGCCCAAACTAGAGAAGCCTGAGCCACAATGAAGAACCAGCAAGCCAAAGCAAAACTAAAATGCTGTGACTTGTACATCAACTTTCCTGTGCCCCTTAGCCAATAGATGTCATGTCTACTCACGATCAGTTTCTGTTTATCTGTATTTGCATTTATTTGTATGACACCTTTAGACTTTTCACCTTGACACCAACATGGAGTTTCTGTAGGATGATTCTTCCAGTAACTGCTCAGTGCTGCATACTGAAGTCACTGGCAAGAGTTGCTTCTCTTCTAAATTCTGCTGGATGAGTCTGATGATCCTCTAACCTGCTTCCCATCTGGGTATTTGCCTAAGATCCTAAAACAAGCCATGGAGATGGGAATTGAATCAAGATCTACCTGACTCCAGAGCCCTTATTTTTTTTTTCAACTTTTAATCTAAATTGCTAATGCAGTCCCACTATTTGGGTCTCAGTTAACATGTAAAGGGCTTCCCTTGTGGCTCCGCTGGTAAAGAATCTGCCTGACATGTGGGAGACCTGGGTTTGATCCCTGGGTTGGGAAGATCCCCTGGAGAAGGGAAAGACGACCCACTCCAGTATCCTGGCCTGGAGAATTCCATGGACTGTATAGTCCATGGGGTCGCAAAGAGTCGGACATGACTGAGTGACTTTCACTTTAACATGAGAAAGTAAATTTGTGTTAATTGCATTGAACGTTTTAGTTTTTCAGATTTTAGTCTCCTCTTTTTTAATCTAAGGATTATGATGGTTCATAAATAGATAAGGAATTTTGGAATCACCCAGAAAGTAGGCATACTCACTCTTCACTGATACTGTGCTCACTTATCCATATCAGCTCTCTGGATTGATCTGAGATCACCGAGGGAAGCACAAAGAGGTTCTGAGTAGTGAGAAATGACACAGAAACCACAGCTTGCAAAACTGTACCATAACTTGCAAAACAGAGAAACTTGTGCCAAACCATGACTGCAAGGCAAACCATCTAAGCTTTGATCCCTTTAAACCAGTTCATTCAGACCCCTACATTCAAGAGAAGTCACAAACTTGATTTAATGGTAACTGTTTAAGAACTTGTATCTTTTAAAGATAAAAACCACTGATTGTACCAATAACTCACCTAGTTGGCAAATTTTTACTGATCCCCACCAAAGACCTTGCTGGTTATCTTCTGTCCTAAAACCACTGAATGACAAATTCCAGGCTCCCCAACCCTGTAAATACCTTTCTCTAACTATTCTAGTTTGAGATGTGTGTGCTCCCTCTTGCTACAGGAAACTAATAAACTTAACATTTTTTAAAAGAAACTTTTTATTTTACATTACATGAACTGAGGAGCCTGGTGGGCTACAGTTCATGGGGTCACAGAGAGTCAGACATGACTGAGCAACTAACACTTTGATTTCATAGCCAATTAACAATGTGATAGTTTCAGGTGCATAGCAGAGCAACTTAGTCATACATATACATGTATCCATTGTCCCCCAGAAGCCTTTCCCACCAGGCTGCCACATAACATTGAGTGGAGTTCCCTGCGCTATATACACTGTGTCCTTGTAAAACGAACCTTCTTTTGATCAAGACTGTGTTTTGGTGATTTTTGGTGAATGGACTTTAATAGAAGAAGAAAGAGACTAGTGATACAGGAAAGGAAAAGTCAGACATTACATCTCAAGAAATATATTACTGTGCAGGGCCGCTCCAACAAAAGATCGCAGACTGGGTGGCTAAAGAATAAAAATTTATTTCCTCAGTTCTGGAGGCTGGTTGATTAAGATCAGGATGTTGGCAGGTTTGGCTCCTCCTGAGGCCTCTTTCCTCTCTCCTGAAGATGGCTGTCTCTTGCTGTGTCTTTCTTTTGTGTGTGTATATCCCTGGTGTCTCTGTGTGTGACCAAATTTCCTCTTCTTAAAAGACATCAGTCAGATTGGATAAGGTCTAACCTCAGTGGCTGCATTTTAACTTTGTCATCTCTTTAAAGAGATGTAACCACAAGCATACACAGTGAGTAAAATCTTTCCCCCCCCAGAATGGACACTTTTTTTAAAAAAAATTATTTTTTAATTGAAGGATAATTGATTTACAGAATTTTGTTGTCTTCTGCCAAATATCAACATGAATCAGCCATAGGTACACATATGTCTCCTCCCTCTTGAACCACCCTCTCTTTTCCCTCCCCATTTCACCCCTCCAGGCTGATACAGAACCTCTGTTTGAGTTCCCTGAGTCATAGAGCAAATTCCCATTGGCTGTGTATGTTACATGTAAGTTTCCATGTTATTCTCTCCAAACACCTCACCCTCTCCTTCCTCCATATGCACTCCCCCTGCCCCACTGTATCAGTATGTCTGTTCTCTAGGTCTCTCTCTACATTGCTTCCCTGCAAATAAATTCACCAGCACCATCTTTCTTGACTCCATATATATGCGTCAGTATACAATATTTACCTTTCTCTTTCTGACTTACTTCGCTAATAGCTCTAGGTTCATCCACCTCATTAGAACTGACTCAAATGTATTCCTTTTTATAGCTGAGTCATACTCCATCATGTATGTACCACAGCTTCTTTATCCATTCATCTTTTGATGGACATCTAGGTTACTTCCAAGTAAGTAAGTAGTGCTGCAATGAACAATGTGATACATGTGTCTTTTTCAATTTTTGTTTCCTCCGGGTATATGCCTAGGAGTGGGATTGCTGGGTCATATGGTTGTTTTATTACTAGATTTTTAGAAACCTCCACATCACCTTCCATAGTAGTTCTATCGATTTACATTCCCACCAACACTGCAAGAGGATCCCTTTTCTCCACACTCTCTCCTGCAGTTATTGTTTGTAGAGTTTTTGATGATGGCCATTAAGTCTGGTGTGAGATGATACCTCATTGTAGTTTGATTTGCGTTTCTCTGATAATGAGTGATGTTGAGCATGTTTTCATGTGTTTGTTAGCCATCTGTATGTCTTCTTTGGAGAAATGTCTATTTAGGTCTTTTCCCCACTTTTTGATTGGGTTGTTTTTCTGGTATTGACTTGAATGGCTGCTTGTATGTTTTGGAAATTAATCCTTTGTCAGTTGCTTCATTTGCTATTGTTTTCTCCCAGCCTTTCTCTGAAGGCTGTCTTTTCATCTTGTTTATAGTTTTCTTTGCTGTGCAAAAGCTTTTAAGTTTAATTAGGTCCCACTTTTGTTTTTTGTTTTTATTTCCATTACTCTAGAAGGTGGGTCATAGAGCATCTTGCTTTGATTTATGTCATCGAGTATTCTGCCTATGTTTTCCTTTAAGAGTTTTATAGTTTCTGGACTTACATTTAGGTCTTTAATCCATTTTGAGTTTATCTTTGCTTAGGTGTTTGGAAGTGTTCTATTTCCTTCTTTTACATGTAGCCATCCAGTTTTACCAGCACACTTATTGAAGAGGCTATCTGTGTCTCATTGTATATTCTTGCCTCCTTTGTCAAAAATAAGGTACCCATAGATGTGTGAGTTTATCCCTGGGCTCTCTGTCTTGTCCTATTGGTCTATATTTCTGTTTTTGTGCCAGTACCACACTCAGAATGGACGCTTTGTATCTTGTGTTTTTCATGTCAGTCAGTCATGTCCAACTCTTTGCGACTCCATGGACTGCAGCACTCCAGGCTTCCCTGTCCATCACCAACTCCCAGAGCTTGCTCAAACTCACGTCCATCGAGTCGGTGATGCCATCCAATCATCTCATAGTCTGTTTTCCTCTTCTTCTCCTGCCTTCAACCTTTTCCAGCATCAGGGTCTTTTCTAATGAGTCATTTCTTCATATCATCAACTGAGCTTCAGCATCAGTTCTTCCAATGAATGTTCAGGATTGATCTCCTTTAGGATGGACTGGTTTGAACTCCTTGCAGTCCAAGGGACCCTCAAGAGTATTTTCCAATACCACAGTTCAAAAGCATAAATTCTTCAGCACTCAGTTTTCTTTATGGTCCAACTCTCAGATCCTTACATGACTACTGGAAAAACCATAGCTTTGAATAGATGGACCTTTGTTGGCAAAATAATGTCTCTGTTTTTTAATATGCTGTCTAGGTATATGTCTTTCATGTACCTAGTAAGAAATCTTTACATTAACATGATATTGGATCAATTCTTTATCTGCAGAGCCATGAAGAGATACCTAGTTATCTGATTAAAGCATGGAGCTTCCCAAGTTCAGTGCAGCTTTAAAAACACTTGTTGCTGATCTTATATTTACTTTTTCAACAAGATCTCTTTGTACAGAATTCTCTCATTCTCCACTTTCCACCCTTGGCGATAAGAATGTCACTCTTGTTCTGGCATAAAGGCGTCTTCAGATACAGTCACATTCAGAAGTATTGGGTGTTAGGCCTTGAACACCCAGTGTGAATTTGAGGGGTATACAACACAGCCTATAACAAGGTACGTAGATGTTTGGGGCTGTTTTGGATAAGCATACTGGTTTGGGTGTGAGGATACTGAAGGAGCAATCTTTCTTCCTTGATTCTCTACTCTCATCATTTAGGGAAGTATGGGCCAACCCTTGGCTGAGCCTTCCTCACCTGGGTAGTTACAAACAACATATCAGATGAATCATCAGGACAGGCTCCCTCAGTGAATTCCATGAAATAAATCATCTCAGATTTTTATCCTGCATTGAAACGTGATGGATAATATTCCCTAGTACAACATAACCATGGTCACGTCCTTTCTGCCCTCAAGCGAATGCTTACTTTGCCTTTTTCAATCAGTTAAGTATGTTAAGTGCAAGTAAATAAGGGTGATACTATACAGAGAACAAGACCATTCTACTTTATTTTTCTTTAGGAAAACACATGAATAATTTGCAAACTTTAGCTCTTTGATACTCATCAATTTGTTGTCTGGTTGTCTTCATATCCTTGGAGATTGTTGGGGTCCTCTAATGGACCGGAACCTAGTGGTACAGAGTCAACAATAAAAAAGTAAAAGAGAGAAAGAGGCTGATATTCCCTGGTTTACACAGAGGACCAATAAAGCCCTTGACACAGGACTTACATCGCTCACGAATGCACCAGGCGCCCTCTCGAGAGGGTGAAGGCACAAAGTGCCTTCTTGAGAGGATCTTAGAATCCCAGGCAGGAAAGTGAGCACGACGGGTCTCCATGCTCCAGAGAATCAGCCAGAAAAAGAGAGAGAGACAAAAAAAAAGACCCAGGGACCTAAGTTCTGATGGAGTAAAGGTGCTTTAATGATTTTTCTATGAGTATATATAGGCTGTGGTACAAGAAACTTCTTTCGGGAATGATAGAGATCAGAAAACCAAACGTACAGCAACCGTTACCAAGGGAACAAGGGGTGATGTTAGTCACAAGGTCAGAAGACAATCCATATCTCAAGAAAGGGGAAGGAGATTAAGCAGTTTTGTCCTAAAGAGAATGTTTACTAAAGGAGACCCAAGCCTGCCTCACACAGTGACCTCAGCCCCTGGGAGCAGCGTGCTGTTCTGCTTGAAGAGGGACAGAGGACTCATGAGAGATAGCACGTAGGAATCCTCCCATCAAACATTCCCTGACAGGAGATTATGTGATCCTCATAGAATTATTTCAACAGTAGTCCCACATGCTGTTGGAAATCTGTGTTTTCCCCAGTATCTCTGGAGTTCTCCAGAAATTTGTTTCTTCAGGTCACACCTGCTCTGATTGCTTGTTTCTTCTGAATCCTCTTAGTTTTTTCCCTGCTATGATCTCATCTTCCCTGTTAATTTCTTTTTCTTGTGAATACCAGCACAGCCCTTGGAAAGCCCTATAGTAACCACAGATCACATGCCTTATATGGATCTTCTATATACCTACCATGTAGGCATTTTGTCAAAATTGCATTTTCTTTTGGTCTGATGTCACCTTTCTCATCTTTCAATTTTCTACAGAGTTATTCTTATGTTTATATTTTTAAAATTATTTATATTTGAGTGTGATTGGGAAGGAGAGAGAAGGAAATGTGTATGTTTGGCTAGTTATCTTGAAAACTAGCCATCACTGCTAGTTTTTAAAGAGAAAAAAGGTAAGTGATTATATCATAGGTAAAAGAATATCAAAGAGTTAAAAATTTCCATATCAACATTCATGATTCATTAAATCACAGCCAGGATTTCTGGTTTGTGTTGCAATTACTTACTGAAATAAATTTCTACACCCAAGATGGAGCTGCAACTGCCTGGGGTGTCGAATCAGCAAACTGAAACATAGATTTTTTGTGTCCCTGTAAATGCTTTGCTTGATCAGAAGCGCAGTATGTCCAGACAGCTAACCCTAAATACCAAGACAACTTTGGGGAAAAAAGCTGAACTGCTGAAGGTCAGGATATGTAGTTTATTTGTCTAGGTATCTCACATAGATATCTACAGTATCTGATACATTGCTGCTGCTAAGTCACTTCAGTCGTGTCCGACTCTGTGTGACCCCATGGACTGCAGCCTACCAGGCTCCCCATCCCTGGGATTCTCCAGGCAAGAACACTGGAGTGGGTTGCCATTTCCTTCTCCAATGCATGAAAGTGAAAAGTGAAAGTGAAGTCGCTCAGTTGTGTCCGACTCTTTGCGGCCCCATGGACTGCAGCCCACCAGGCTCCTCGGTCCACGGGATTTTCCAGGCAAGAGTACTGGAGTGGGGTGCCATTGCCTTCTCCCTGATAGACATTAGATGCTCAATATACGTTTAATCAGTGAGCAAGAAAAGGGCTTTAGTTTTTATTATCAGTTCTCATAGTGGCCACTAGAGGGCACTAGTTGCAATGACTAAAAATTAGTATTCCTAAAAAGTTATATTCAGAATTTGGTGCCTGTAGTATTAATTCTGAAATAAACTTCGATCACACTTTATGTGCGATGTGATTTCTCATGTTTCATCTGAAAAAGGCAGCTTTATTTGACGGCTACCCTGCATTTTCTGCTAAATTTTGTGAAGTTTGCAGTATGAATAAGATTGTAATGAAAAGAATTCAGGAATAATGGAAAGATCTTTTTTCTCAGGGAATGTGAGGAAATAGAAATCAGTTAAATAATGGAAAATAAATAGAAAAACTTAACAAATAGATAAATGAAGAGATGAGATTGAACAAGACTATACAGAGGAGAAAAGGAGAGTGGAGGGTTCTTGTGAAATTCAAGGGAGTATCTTTTGATGTGGTATTTCTTCATTCATTTCCCCTTTACCAGTGCTTCTCAAACTTGAGTGTTGAAGTGGACTGAATGGTGATCCCCTTGAAGGGTTTGTCTCCAGAACCGGTGAATGTGATGGGAATGGATGTCTTTGCAGGTGTCGTTAAGTTAAAGATCTCCAGGCAAACCCTAAATCCAATGATGGGTGTCCTCATAAGAGATAGAGAAGAGAAGGCTGTGTGGAGATGGCAGCAGGAGTGGAGTGAGGCAGCCACAAGCAATGTCAACAGCCATCAGATACTGGAAGAGGCCAGGAAGAGAAGGCGCCTTCGGAGGGAGGGCAGCCCTGCTGACGCCTCCAGAACTGTGGGAAAATACATTTCTGTGGCTTTAAGCTACCAGTTTCTGGTGATTTGCCATGGCAGCCCTAGGAATGAACACGGGTGTGCCCCAGGCTCATCTGGAGGGATTGTTGAAACACAGACTGCTGGGTCCCCGTCCCATAGCGTCTGGGTCAGTAGGTGTGAGTCAGGGGCGAGAAGTCTCGTTTCTGACAAGTGTCCAGGAGATGGTGCTGCTAATCTGGGAACACTTTGAGAATCACAGGTCTAGGCTTACCAGATTCTCAGTACTGGCCTTACATTACAGATTTTCCGGGGATGCTCTTAGAACACTCGGAGATTCTGATTTTTAATCAGTCTCTAGTGGGACTTAGGGATCAGTAGTTTAAAAAACTCAGCAGATGATTCTGATTATAGCTGGTAAAGAACTACTTTAGACTTGCCATTTACTTTAAAATTCCTCCAAAGTAGCCTGGTGATATGGAAAGTGATGTATTTATGAGACTTTAAAAGCAATTGATTGAATCATTTGTATAAAATTAACAGTGATTATTTTTTTCTTGCTCCCACCCCCCACCCTGACAGTGATTATTTTTAAGAAGTCAGGAATGAGAATATATTTAAACATTTTTTTATTTTATATTGGAGCATAGTTGATTAATGGTGTTGTGTTAGTTTCAGGTATGCAGTAAAGTGATTCAGTTATATATATAAATATTTCTATTGTTTTTCAAATTCTTTTCCCATTTAGGTTATTACCCTGTTTTTTTTTGTTTTTTTTTTTTTTTTTTATTACCCTGTTTTGAACAGTGTTCCTTGTGCTACACAATAGGTCTTTGCTGGTTATCTGTTTTAAATATAACAGTGTGAACGTGTCAAACCCAAACTCCCAATCTATCCTTCCCTTCTATCCTTTTTCTCTTGTAACTGTAAGTTTACTTTTTAAGTCTTGAGGCTGTTTTTGTTTTGTAAATAAGTTCATTTGTATCATTTTTTTTTTAGATTCCTCATATAAGTGGTATCATATATTTATCTTTCTCTGTTTTTAAAAAGTGTTTGTATTAATTAAATGATTTATTTTTGGCTGGGCTGGGTCCCTGTTGCTCTATGCAGCCTTCCTCTACTTGGAGTGGGGGGCCACACTCCAGTTGCAGTGCATGGGCGTCTCATTGTGGTGGCCTCTCTTGCTGAGGGGCATGGGCTGTAGGGTGCTCCGGCTTCATCCCAGGCTCAGGAGTTGTGGCTCGCAGGCTTAACTGATCTGCAGCATGTGGAACTTTTTAGACCGGGAACTCATGTTCCTTGCATGGGCAGGCAGATTCTTAACCACTGGACCACCAGGGAAGTCCTTTCTCTGTTGACCAAATGTGATAATCTCCAAGTCCACCTATGCTACTGCAAATGGCTTTATTTCATTCTTTTTAACAGCCTAATAATATTCCATTGTATATATGTATCACATCTTTATCATTCATCTGATGATGGACATTTAGGTTGCTTCTATGTCTTGGCTATTGTAAATAGTGCTGCAGTGAACACTGGGGTGCGATATCCTTCTGAATCATGTTTTTCTTCAGATATGTGCCCAGTAATGGGATTGTTGGATCATATGGTAGCTCTTTTTAGTTTCTTAAGGAACCTCCATACTGTCCAATGAGAATCTGTTTTAAAATGATTTCCTAAAATTATAAGGTCTTATAATATTACAGTTAATTCTCAGAGAATGGGGTCCAAAGGAAGTGCTACATTTTTGTTAGCATATTACGCTGACAAATGGTTTGTTACAGTTCTTCTCTGCAATTAATTTCTGAGTAATGTCCTTAATATGGTATTTGGGACTTTGTGGTGTTAGAAATGCACATCTTGTAGAGTAAGATTTAGACTCAAACATTAGAGATTTAAAAGATGACATTGCCCAAGAGCCAGAATCAGCACATAGAGACATTAAAAGCACAGATCTTGCATAACAGACTTAGACTGGAATTCTTCCACTGTTATTACTATGAGTATAACCTGTGACAAGTTACAACTTAAGAAGATTCATTTTATTATTGTTAAAATGAATCTTCATGGTTAACTGATATTCCGTAGTTTTTCAGTTTTATATATATTCTATTGATTTTCTACTGCAGAAGTTGAAGTTTTATCTCTCTTGTACACCCTCAACCCATGTTCCCATCAACCCCATCTAAGCTTTTGCTCCCATCTTCCTAATAGAGTCATATCATTCATTTTTGGTGAAATCATTATTCGCTGTTTACATTATTTTGATCATGTAAATATTCAGTTCAGTTCAGTCGCTCAGTCATGTCCGACTCTTTGCAACCCCATGGACTGCAGCACACCAGGCCTCCCTGTCCATCACCAACTCCTGGAGTTTACCCAAACTCATGCCCATTGAGTCGGTGATGCCATCCAAACATCTCATCCTCTGTCGTCCCTTTCTCCTCCTGCCCTCAGTCTTTCCCAGCATCAGGATCTTTTCAAATGAGTCAGCTCTTTGCATCAGGTGGCCCAAGTATTGGAGTTTCAGCTTCAACATCAGTCCTTCCAATGAACACTCAGGACTGATCTCCTTTAGCATGGACTGGTTGGATCTCCTTGCAGTCCAAGGGACTCTCAAGAATCTTCTCCAACACCACAGTTTAAAAGCATCAATTCTTCGGTGCTCAGCTTTCTTTATAGTCCAGCTCTCACATCCATACATGAATACTGGAAAAACCATAACCTTGACTAGACAGACCGTTGGCAAAGTAATGTCTCTGCTTTTTGATATGCTGTCCATGTTGGTCATAACTTTCCTTCCAAGGAGTAAGTGTCTTTTAATTTCACGGCTACAGTCACCATCTGTGGTGATTTTGGAGCCCCAAAAAAGTCAGCCACTGTTTCCCCATCTATTTGCCATGAAGTGATGGTACTGGATGCCATGATCTTAGTTTTCTGAATGTTGAACTTTAAGCCAACTTTTTGACTCTCCTGTTTCACTTTCATCAAGAGGCTCATTAGTTCTTCACTTTCTGCCATAAGGGTGGTATCAGCTGCATATCTGAGGTTATTGGTATTTCTCCCAGCAATCTTGATTCCAGCTTGTGCTTCACCCAGCCCAGCGTTTCTCATGATGTACTCTGCATATAAGTTAAATAAGCACAGTGACAATATATATCCTTGTACTCCTTTCCCAGTTTGGAACCAGTCTGTTGTTCCATGTCCAGTTCTAACTCAAGCTTCCTGACCTGCATACAGGTTTCTCAAGAGGCAGGTCAGGTGGTCTGGTATTCCCATCTCTTTCAGAATTTTCCACATTTTATTGTGATCCACACAGTCAAAGGCTTTGGCATAGTCAATAAGGCAGAAATATATGTTTTTCTGGAACTCTCTTGCTTTTTTGATGATCCAGCGGATGTTGGCAATTTGATCTCTGGTTCCTCTGCCTTTTCTAAAACCAGTTTGAACATCTGGAAGTTCATGGTTCATGTATTGCTGAAGCCTGGCTTGGAGAATTTTGAGCATTACCTTACTAGCGTGTGAGATGATTTTTCATACATAAGTTATCATAAAATATAATATGATTTTAGTTCCTTACAGTTTCTTCCCCTGAAGTTTATGATGGCTATGTTTTTTCATATGTGCTTATTATTACTTCTTCCCCAAACATTTTTTCAGAATGTACATGTCTTTCTTGCAGAGCCACACTCATCAGATAGTCTATTAGCTTTACCCCTACCATGAAAGGGCTTCCCTGATTGCTCAGCTGATAAAGAATCCAGCTGCAATGCAGGAGACCTTGGTTTGATTCCTGCTTTGGGAAGATTCCCTGGAGAAGGGATAGGCTACCCACCCCAGTATTCATGGGTTTCCCTGGTGACTCAGAGGGTAAAGAATCTGCCTGCAATGCGGGAGACCTGGTTTCAATCCCTGGGTTGGGAAGATCCCCTGGAGGAGGGCATGGCAACCCACTCCAGTCTTCTTGCCTGGAGAATCCCCATGAGCAGAAGAGCCTGGCAGCCTGCAGTCCATGGGGTCGCAGAGAGTCGGACACCACTGAGCGACTATGCACAGCGCTTCACCACCACGCAGACAGCTCTTTTGGAACCTTTACCCACTCCTCCAGTCTGGGCTGGCTGACTCTAGGCTGTTGAAGAACTGTGCACCAAGAAACCACTCCTTCCAAATTCCCTCACCTCTCTCATTGTTTAGCTTCTTCTTCAATAGTTCTGGTCCGTAAGCTTCGTTGCTCCGCACATGTCGGACCTTCCTGGATCAGGGCTTGAACCTGGATCTCCTCAGTGGATTCTTCACTGCTGAGCCCCCGGAGAAGCCCTCTTGTGGTTTTGTGGTTTGCTCCTTTCTTTGACTGGAATTTACACTCTAACAGCCTTCTGGGAAACAATTCTTGAGAGAGATGTTACCTGAGGAGTACCTTGTATTCTTTATGCTTTGTTTGATAATGTATATGGGAAAGAATTCTAAGTTGGAAAGTATTTCTTCCGCAGAATTTTGCTGACATTTTCTATGCCTCTCCCCCTTATTTTTGCTTTTTAGATGTCTGATGGCATTCTTATTCCTCAATCTTTGTTGTGTCCTCTTATTTTTTTTTTTCCTATTTAAACTTTTATGATCTTTTTGTTTCTGGTATGCTAAATTTTATGAGGAAATGCTTGGTATTTTGGGGTGCTTCATGGGCCTTTTCAAATTATAGGTTTATTTTCTTCAATTCTGAGAAAATTTCTTCTACTATATCTTTTATAACTTCCCCTCCACTATTTTTTGTTGATATTCTCTTTTTTTTGAAATTCCTATTTCAGATGACAAACTCCTCAAAAATATACTCTGATTTTCCTGTCTTTCCTCTACTTCCTATCAGTATTTAAAAAGTGTCGGGGTGGGGGTGGGGTTTGACTTAACCTTCCCACCCTTCTTTTGAATTTTTAAAAACATTTTGGTTATCACAATTTTAATTTTTCAAGAACTCTCCCATTTTCTTTTTGAAATTCCCCTTATTTTAAGAGTGTCTTGTTGTATTATATGAAGGTTATGCTTTCTCTTCTTTATTTAAAGTTGTTAATTATTACGTTAGTAATTGCTGTTTGGTTCCTGTTCCCAGTATTGTGTTTCTTCTGAACTCCTTAATTCTACTTTGTTTTTCTGCTTTGGTTTTTTTTTGTTGTTGTTGTTAAGAAATATGATACTTATTTATCTGAGCTGAATGCTTCATCATTCACACTTGGTCCTCTGCTGCTGCATCTGGAAGTCTACAAACTACATTTCCCAGGCTCCTTTGCCGGCTGGTCCCCTCTTAGGTTCTGTCATTAAGAGGCATTTGTGAGAGTTCAGAAGTGAGAGGAAATGACACATTTCCTGCTTTTGGCTTTCATAGTAGCAGACATTATAGTTTCTGAAATTTACTAGTGATGTGTGGGTTGTGGTATTATGGCAACTATATACTCTAGTGGGTCCTTAATCAGCAGTAGCTCCTCTGGCATTCCCACTTCTCCATGGCTGGGGAGCCTGTCTATGCTTCAAGCTGCCTGCTTATGAAGAGAATGAAGGAAAGTGAAATGGTCATTGATTTGCTATTCATGAAGGTTAAATCCAAACACATCTCATTTTCAAGGAAATCAACTCCAGACACAGTAAATGGGAAATCAATTCACCTTACCAATTCTGTACTCTCTTGACAGAACTGATGTAAACCTTGCTCTATCCTTCTTGAACAAGATGGATAAATTACATTAATATGCTGTATATTTTATGTGAACTACTAGAGAGAGAATCTAAGGGAATGTGCTGGATTTGAAATAGATTGGTAGCATCTATAGAAAACTTGTTTATGACACAGCATTCTGCTTGGCAGCCTATGCTTCTCAGGAAAATGTTACATTTGAATTGGAAATAGGATTTGAAGCCATTTATTTCTCCGTATATGAAAACACATTCAGTGTTTTCTATCCATAGTAGATTGTAGGGCTTTCAAAGGCCATGAAATCTTGCTTCAGTTACATTTGTCACCAGGTTCATTTGTACTTCTGTGTGCAGTTACCCAGGTAACGTATGCATATGCGTGTGTATGTAGCATCATTAGTGCTGAACACTGTTGGCATACGGTTCACCAGAGTTTTTCCACATTAATTACCTTTATGAGTCAATAAAGAGCCAAAGATAAAGGCAGAAGAATTAGAGCTATGAATTTTTTTGGTGCGTGAGCATAACACAGTTCCCCCCACCCATTGCTTAAGTTATGAAAGTTGGATAATTTTTTTTAAAATATGATATACATTTTGATTTTGTTTATTTGAAAAATATTTATTTGGCTGCACCAAGTCTTAGTTGCGACACACAGGATCTTTGATCTTTCTTGTAATATACAGGCTGTTTAGTTGCAATGTGTGGGATCTAATTCCCTGATCAGGGATCAAACCTGGGTCCCCTGCATTGGGAGCACAGAGTCTTAGCCACTGGCCCACCAGGGAAGTTACCTGGAAAACTTTTAAAGATATTCTGGCCCACAGATTTTGAGTCAGAAGAGATTCCTGATCCAAGTCATTAGGACCATGTAAGTTAGACAAGAACTGCATTTTTTCTTGACTCTATGTCTCAAAAAGCATATTGTTTAATAAACTGTCAGTCAGTTACTCTGGAGTGAGAATTGCATTCATTCGAACTGGGCAATCAGTGGCAATCAGTATAAACTTCTTTGTATGTGTTCGTAGGAATCTTTGATATTCTTTTCTGTATTTGTGCAGACCTATGTATGGAAAATCTAATGTGCTCTATAAATCTCCCCACTTTGGCATAGAGGAAAAAATATTAGCTCGGGATTCAGAAGAATTGGGATCTAGCTCCAGGTCAAAAATAATTCTTGTACATGAAAAACCTCCTAGGAGACTTAACCAGAAGAATGTTTAATGTTATATTATTTATAATAATGAAATTTGAAAAAAAAATACACCGAGTTTCCAATAGTTGGGAATTTTTAAATAGATTATATTAAATTTACCTAATAGAATATTTTCAGCCATTTAAAATACTGCTGTAGACTAATATTTACTGGGATAAAGTGATATTTTCACATATAGATTTCCTTTATAAAATGTTAATTCTTTTTGCCTATTTAACAGATTTTACATTTTTATTTAACAAATTTAACATATTTAGCATTTTTCAGACAACTCTTTAAAAAAAATATTGTTTTTCACCCAAGCAGTACTAAATAAATATGCTATATGTAAGAAGCCTTATGGTTTTAGGCTAATAAACACTTACCAACTTTCTCAACATAATGGTTTTTGATCAAATAATACAGTATGAAACAGTGAATTGGGCACCATATTTGGTGACTCCACAGTGATTGCTTTTGTATGTTCACTAGTCACGTGCAATTAAAATAGAGCACCTCTGTGTGCTCTTTCTATATGTTACCAAGGACCGACAGATTTAGCCTTTATTTTACCTGAAAAGTGATTTTCAGTGTTATATCCAGGCCCAATTTCAGTACAGAATAATAACCACGAGTATTCCAAAGTTTGAAAAGCTGGTAAAGAAAATGGTACGTGGAGAATCTGTCTTCTGAAAGAGTGACTCCCGCACAGCAGTCCCCAGTTAATACCTACTATCAAGACTCTTCTTCATTTTGTGAGAATAGTAAATCTTTATTATAGCTCAATCAATGTACAAACCATATTTATATCCTTTTCAAGTGTTATTGTCTATTGCTTTTGTAACTTATTTTTCAGTTAGCAGTGTGAAAATTATCTGGGTGTTATAGGTTGGGATGAAATGTATCATAACTTTTCCTATTAAAATTAATGGAAATTTAAAAATTACTGTTTGCCCATTTACCAAGGAATTACAGAATTAAATAATGTTGTTAGGTAAGAGAGAGAGGAATGATTAAATAAAGCAGGTTGCAAACTACAGGTAACAAAAGATAGGTAGGATAGAAATATATACATATACATATAAGATAATTAATTGACAAGGTATATACCAAAATTGTCCCCAGTGATTATGGTGTTCCTTGGTGGATGCTTTTATTCTTATTATATCCAACTACTCCCTGCCCATTCTTTCCTTCTTTCTTCTTTTACTTGCTCAAATAAAGAGATAATATTTGGAAAGATAAATTAATGCTCTTCCCCATGCTGCTGTTCCCCTGCCCCCATAGATTTTGTACCTCTGTGTCAGCTTGATGTGTTATGAAATTCACCTTCATGCCATGGGGATGGGTTGACACAGTGTTGATCTTAACTTTTATTTTTGAAATTAAGCCCCTGAAAAGATAGAAGTCTCATGCGTAAAGACTGGGTAGCATCTGCCTAGACTTGGACAGGGCAGAAGAGAATCAGAAGGAAAGCATGAAGGTCTGAGATGGACCACGTTCTACAATTTGGAGAGAGGAGGAGAGTGGCAGAATCTCCATTTCATCTGCGGATTTGTGAGCAGGAAAGGACTTCTTTCAGAGGAATTAAAATGTGCAGGTAGACAGAGTCACCTCAAAAGGACAGTAGCTATGATGTGGCTAGCTGCTGACTTAGGGCTCTTCCCATTTGGATGAGGAACAGAAGGAGGGAGAAGATGAAGGAGAGGGACAGGGTTGGTTTCCTCCTAGACTCAGAGATTTCTGTCTTAACAGATTGGTCAGGTTCTGGGTCAAGTACGATCCTTTGATTATGTGCAGAATATTATCATCTCCAAATAACAATAACGGTAACCAACATTACAATAACAGAGGTAGATTTTCTGGAATTTGCCTGGCTTCAGAATGCATTTATAGTTGCTTTCAAGCTACTTTACAAATAAATGGAAATCACCGTTTTGAAAGTTCAGAGATTCACGAGGCTTTGTTTCTATTAAAACCTAATCTGAACAAAATATATCAATCTGGTTCCACATGAGGTTGAAATGTGACTTCATTTCTAGCCTGCCAAGTTACGTAATTTAAAAAATAGCATTGCACAAATAAAGTATCTCTTTATGCGTGTAGTAATGAACTCTGTCCTACTATTTGCATCTATTAAAAAAAATTACAACTCAAGGGTGAAAAAAATCTGCAACTATGTATTGATCTCATTTCTCATGTTGTTTTACCTCCATTTTTCTTAGAGTTTATTCTGCATAAGTGAGTGGGTGAAAGTTGTTCAGTCATGTCAGACTCTTTGCGACCCCATGGACTGCAGCACGCCAGGCTTCCCTGTCCATCACCAACTCCTGGAGCCTGCTCAGATTTATGTCCATCGAGTTGGTGATGCCATCCAACCATCTCATCCTCTGTTGTCCCCTTCTCCTCTTGCCTTCAATCTTTCACAGCATCAGGGTCTTTCCCAAGGAGTCACTTTTTTGCATCAGGTGGCCAAAGTGTTGGAGTTTCAGCTTCTGCATCAGTCCTTACGATGAATATTTGGCTAATTTCCTTTAGGATTGACTGGTTTGATCTCCTTGCAGTCCAAAGGACTCTCAAGAGTCTTCTCCAACACCACAGTTCAAAAGCATCAGTTCTTCAGCACTCAGCTTTCTTTATACACCAACTCTCACATCCACACATGATTACTGGAAAAATCACAGTTTTGACTAGATGGACCTTTGTCGGCAAAGTATGTCTCTGCTTTTTAATATGCCATCTGGGTTTGTCATAGCTTTTCTGCCAAGGAGCAAGCACCTTTTAATTTCATGGCTGCGCTTACCATCTGCAGTGATTTTGGAGTCCCCCAAAATAAAAGTCTCTCACTGTTTCTATTATTTCCCCATCTATTTGCCATGAAATGATGTGACTGGATGCCATGATCTTAGTTTCTGAATGTTGAGTTTTAAGCCAACTTTTTCACTCTCCTCTTTCACTTTCATCAAGGGGCTCTTTAGTTCTTCTTCACTTTCTGCCATAAGGGTGGTGTCAGCTGCATTTCTGAGGTTATTGATATTTCTCCCAGAAGTCTTGATTCCAGCTTGTGCTTCATCCAGCCTGGCATTTCTTATGATGTACTCCGTGTATAAGTTAAACAAGCAGGGTGACAATATACAGCCTTGACATACTCCTTTCCTAGTTTGGAACCAGTCTGTTGTTCCATGTCCGGTTCTAACTGTTGCTTCTTGTCCTGCATACAGATTTCTCAGGAGGCAGGTCAGGTGGTCTGGTATTCTCATCTCTTTAAGAATTTTCCTTAGTTTGTTGTGATCTACACAGTCAAAGGCTTTGGTGTAATCAATAAAGCAGAATTTCTGCAGTTCTCTTGCTTTTTTGATGATCCAGCGGATGTTGGCAATTTGATCTCTTGTTCCTCTGCTTTTTCTCAATCCAGCTTGAACATCTGGAAGTTTATGGTTCACGTACTGTTGAAGCCTGGCTTGGAGAATTTTGAGCACTACTTTACTAGCGTGTGAGATGAGTGCAATTCTGTGGTAGTTTGAAAATTCTTTGGCATTGCTTTTGTTTGGGATTGGAATGAAACCGTCCTTTTCTAGTCCTGTGGCCACTGCTGAGTTTTCCAAATTTGCTGGCACATTTAGTGTAGCACTTTCACATCATCACCTTTTAGGATTTGAAATAGCTCCTCTGGAATTCCATCACCTCTACTAGCTTTGTTTGTAGTGATGCTTCCTAAGACCCACTTGATTTCACATTCCAGGATGTCTGGCTCTAGGTGAGTGATCACACCATCATGGTTATCTGGGCCATTAAGATCTTTTTTTTGTATAGTTCTTCTGTGTGTTCTTGCCACCTCTTCTTAATATCTTCTGCTTCTGTTAGGTCCATGCCTTTTCTGTCCTTTATTGTGCCCATCTTTGCATGAAATGTTCCCGTAGTATCTATAATTTTCTTGAAGACCTCTCTAGTCTTTCCCATTCTATTCTCCACCATGGTTTCTTGGATTTTTTTCCTCTCTCTTTTAATCTTTCTTAAGAGGTCTTTTTCCTTTTTCCACTCATTAAATAGTGGTGATCTTTTGTCTTATGTCATTAGTCTTTTTTTCTTGTCATTCATTCTCATATTCTTCCTGAGAGATCTCATTTATTTTCAAACCTTTGCTACTTCTGTGCTGATTATTCTTGAATCTGCATCTTTGGTATAACTTTTTCTTTTGAGCTCCACATCTGTGTCTGACTGCTCATTGGTCATCTCCACAAGCCCATCCTGTAACCTCTCAAAGTTGATCTGGGCAGAACTGAACCGCCTTTTCCATAAGCCTGTTTGTTTGCATCTCTGTCAGTGGCTGGTATCCAGACCCAGATAGAGCCCTGGATGTTCCCTTTAACTCCTTCCCTTCCCTTCATCCCCATCTGTGTTAGCCTTCTTAGGTTGTTGTTCTGGGCGGTGTACACAACAGAAATTTATTCTCTCAAAATTTTTTAGGCTGGGAAGTCCAAGATCAAGGTGCTGCCAAATTTTGTTTCTGGTGAGAACACCCCTCCTGGCTTGCAGATGGCTGCCTTTTCACTGTGTGCCCATATGGAAGGGAGAGGGAGACAGAGAGAGAGGCAGAGAAAGTTCTCTCTGGTATCTCTTCTTATAAAGACATTAATCTCATCAATCAGGTCATCCTTATGACCCCATTTAACCTTAATTAGTTCCTTAGAGGCTCTGTCTCCAAATCGAGGCACACTGGGAATTGGGGCTTCAACATATGAATTGTGGGGAAACACAAATATTCGGTCAGTAACACCATCCATCGGTCACCAAGGTTTTTTGATTCTTCCTAATAAATAGTGTTTAAAACAACTACTTCTTAACTCCTGCAGTAATTAATTTCATTCTGGACACCATTTCCTCTCATCCTCTTGACCTCCTTCTTACTTGCCTCCCTGCTTCTGGTCTACCCGTGTCCCATCCAGTGCCTCGGCTGCAGCTTGGGTGCCCTTTCTCAAATGCAGACCTGATCATGTCACTCCTCTCTTGAATCTTTTCTGTGTCCCTCCATTACTGTCATGAGGAAACTCAGATCTCTTAATTGCTCGCCAGGCCCTTTGTGAACTGGACTTTGTCTGCCACCCTAGTCTTACTACTTCCCACTTGGTGTTCGATATTCCAGACTTAAAAGCAGTCCCAGTCCCCCCTAAGGACCATGCTTCCTCACCCGCTCTTGTCTCTCTCCCCCCCAGGCCTTTGCACTGTCATTCTTTCTGCTCTCCTCCGTTCCTTTCTCCTTCCTTCTCTCTTTCCCAGCCGTTCCAGAGCCCAGTTAGTGTGGTTCATCTCAGGTTTCAGCATTGACGGCACTTTCTCTGGGAGGCTTTTCCTATCCTCTCCAGCTGGGTCGGTGTCCCTCCTCCTTAGATACTTACCTGTCACTCAGTAATATGTCCCCAGAGTCTAGCACAGTGTCTGGCCCGCAGCAAACCTCCAATAATTACGTGTTTGAAAATGAACAACTACATCTTACCTAACCTTTTGATAAGTTAATCAGTCAATAGAACTCTTATGTTCTGGTTACAGTCTCTTCCAGCTATGAAGGCAAATGCAAACTAGACACATGTCATATCAACACGTGACTTAGGGGGGTTGCCTGAAAGTATCATAGCACAGAGCCCAGTGGGGTAGGAGCTAAAGGTCATGGCTCCACCCAGGTTGGGTCAGCCCCTGTGTAGGAGGGAGGTTAGTCTTTATATACCTTCATTCATTGTTCAGGCCCTCCTCGACAGCTCCCTGTCTCCATGGAGAAGAATGCCTACACACCTGAGTGATATTTGAAACAGTCAACAACTACTATGCTTATATACATACACAAGTGAATAAGAAAGTGAGAAATGTATTTCTTATTCTCTAAAAATTTTATGTCATAAAATAAGTGCTGTGAATTCTGGTGTAAATTGTTCATCTGGTTCAAATAATTTCTGAATTGTTTGTTGATTTTAGAGAAATAGTTTTGCAGCTATCACGGATTAAATCATGTTCCACTTGGAGCCATGACTCTACATGGGGAACCACATCAAGCTCTTTCCAGGGACTTTCTCATTGGCTTTGTTGTGGCCAGAATTGCCTGTGCCGGGTGTATATCCAGATGTTAGCACCTCCCACATGGTGAGACCTGGGGACCCAAAGTCCCAGACCCCCCAGCAATGCCACCACAAGGCGACTGTCCACTGCTTGTTCTGTTTTCCAACTCAGGCCCAGGTGGAGCAGTGGATGGAAAGGGAGGCGGCTGCTGCTTCCACCACTGCCTTAGTCTGCTGAGCGGCCACCAGGGGTCGCCCTCACCTCCTAATGCTTCCAGACCCCTACACGCGCCTTTGTGGTCCCAGCAGATAGCAACGTTTAGAAGTAGCAACGCCTGGGGTGGATGAGTATCTTTGTTGGCCTAAGGAACTCCTAGCAACCTGAATCACTGGCTTTCAGTAAAGAGGAGGGTTTAAGCTTTCAGTAGAGAGGAAAGTCCTGCACAAAAATCTTTCTTTCTAGTAGGAAATACTTAAATACAGATCACTCAGCCTGGCATGAAGAGCTCTGGGTATTATGTTTCAGTCTGCCTCCCCGCCTTATGTCCTTTTGTTTTCTACAGGTACCCTGTGTTGCAGGCAAACTGGAGCTCTCCTTTTAATACACACTACACGTGTGCGCACACACACACTCACACACAGGCTTCTGTTTCTCGTGTTGCATTTGGACTCTTGCTTCTTTGTAAATTACTCTCCCTCTCTGTCCCCCATAATTCTGCCTGTTAATATTTTATCCCTCCTTCAAGGCATATTTGACATGCTGCCACCTCCTATGAGGGGACTCTCGATCCCTCCAACCAGATTATAACCATTCTCTCGTTTGAACTTCCACTTATACCTTCTCTTGTGACCTTGACCTTACTGAGCCATATATTTTAAATTATCATTTGCATCCTTGAAAAATCCTCTCCATTTTCCTAGACTGAGGATTTCAGAGAGAAATGTGTTGTACTTTTTCTTTTTATCCCTTGAAGATCCTACTGTAGTGCCTTTCAGCAGCTATGTAACACTTTTATTTTTGGTGGGAGTTGGAATTATTTTTATGTGATATATAAAAGTGTTATTGAGGAAAAGCTCTATAACCAATGTGAAAGCTGCAGAAATAAATGTTTCCAGTTTCTTTCTCTAAGTCTTAGATTCTTCCTCTGCTGTAACGTGGATGATAAAGGTACATGTGCCATAAGAGTGTTGTGTGGATTAAGTGACACCATATATTGCTTACCACAGTGTCTGCTATGTAATAAGCAATCAGTAAATGGCCGTTGTTGTTCTTATGATCATTATCTTGCTCTATGGTATGTTCTTCCAGGGATGGAAAAGTCTATTACACAGTTCTTTCTTCTTTTCCTGGTGGTATTGCTTATCCTTTCATTCAGCTTGTATTTTATGGAGTTTTATGATGTGCCAGGTCTAGGCTTAGGGGCTGGAAATCCTGTGCTTAGAATAAATACCAGCTATGGTTCCCACCTTCATAGAGATCTGAGTCTGGAGTGGGAGATGGATGCTTATCCAGTAATTTTGCTAGGAGAGGCACCTGGCCCCACGGGAGCCTAGCTTAGGGAACTTTGACCTAGTGAGGTGTCTGAATTGTTCAGGCACCTCTGACCAACAACCTGGAGAAGGGGTGTTTTAATCAGAGCTGGGACTGGGTTGAGGCATGTGAGGCCCTCATATTCTATGAAAATTTTAAGAGGATCCAAAAAGACTCAATACTCATCATAATGTTTTCATGCAATGTTTAAAAAACTGAATTTAGTGCAGAATAATCCACGGTGAGCAAAGTATCACGATTTTGAATGAAGATAGGATCAGTAACAATTCTGTGCTAAGTGAATCCTTACGCAAAAAGAAAAATCAGATACTTATCTTTAGTCTTATCTTAGCCCTGAGTTTGACTAGTAAAGATAATTTTAAATGTTTCTTCTGAGCCAGAATCTGGAAAATTATGTATATTTACGTGGGAACTTCTAATTCTGTCCAGCAGAGGGAAGCAATACCTAAGAAAATGGAGCCTTTTTCAAAATCTCGTCATCAGAGTTGTCATCATTATAAAATTCTTGGAATTACTTTATAGGTTAAAAGTTTTTGCAGTAGAAAAAGGATGTGCTATGGAAACTTTGTATGACTCTAGTGTTGGAGGACCAAGAAACTCTTATAAACTGCCTTAGAACATCATGCTTTCTTTTTTGATAGATACATTTTTGCAGGTTTGATTTGAAATAAAATTCAGGACATACAAGTTACATGGTAAAGAGCATTCTATAATTTTGAGGGGCATATTTTTGGAAACAATATTAATATTTGTATGGTTTTTCTTTTTATTTCTGCTTTTTCTTCTTTCAATATTAGTATTAGAGATTTGGAAGAGAAGTTTGATATCATGCAGAAGTTCATTTGCCAGATAAACTAGTGCAAGACAGGCTGGGTTTATTTACTTGTCAATTAATTTGTTCATTCATTTATCGCCTCATTTATTCACAATCATTTAGTGTTTACCATGTGACAAGTACTGTGGACGCAAAGACTACTATAAGTCACAGTTATTGTATTTATGAACAACCACTTAGGAGTAGGAAGCACTAGCAGAAATAGACCCTTAGGATATCTAGAGTAAGTGTACAAGGTGTGTGCCAAACGCTTGGGGAGCATCTAACAAGTATTCACTTGTCCAGTTTACTCTTAGGAATACTTTTAGTGTCTAGTATATTAGACCTAAAGTACTTTGTTTTTATTTAACTATGACTTTGGCACAAAGTATTTCTCTTATTAACCTTGATAATTTCTCCAGTTTCTATTTCAATGGAGGCATTCATCAACTGTGGTTATTGATAACCATCTAAGAGTCAAATCCTAAAGGCTGGCTCCTAGAGAAATCATCTAGGCGTGCAGTTTGTGAACTGTGCCATAGGAGACTCGAGGGCAATGTAGTCTGCATCTCTTGCATCAAGTACCCTGGAGTACTTGGTAAATGTTCTGATTTCCTTTCCTGAGACCCAGCGAATCAGATGCTGGAGGAACGGGGAGGCAGGGAAACCTATAGGCACACAAGTGCTGCAGATGATTCTCTTGTGTACTGAAGAGCCGCAGGGACTGTTCCCTTGCCTCTCCCAGCTCCTAATACACTTCAACAAGAGTGCTGCTTATAATTGTAAATTCCATAAGGTCTGAGTTCTCTGTCTGTTGTGTTCACTGCTGTATCTACCGTACTTTGAACAACTCCTGATTCACAAAAGATATGTGTTGATTGAATGATGAATATATATAAATTGAGTGTGTACCTAAGAGTTCAGTTTGAATAAAACTTTCTACTGGTAAAACTCCCAAAATTCCCAGGCCAAGAGTATGCATTATTCTATTTCTTTCAAGAAATTAAATAGAACTGAAGGCCCTCAGGTAATTACATTGGGTGTAGAACCTACTTAACTACATTTTCAAGGCTATGTTTTCATTTCTTTCTAATAGTCATCTGTAAGGCATAAGGATCACTCCAGCATTTATCCCAGTAGAGACTGGTTTGCCGAATGTCAGATCACTGGCGAGCTTGATCTCTGCTTCAGCTGTCCTGACTTGTCGGCCAGAGCTTGTAAGTCTGGCTTGTCTGACACTCTTGATTTGAGGTGAAGCCATAATGATGTGATGTGTGTGATAGATTGTCAGTGATGGAGCTGGAGCCAGGCTCTTCTACTTGGGCCCTCATGTTCAATTCTATGTCTTTTTAAATTTTTATCTTGCTTTTGTGACTCATGTGCTTGGTTACACAGCTGAAAGTAGTCATTCATTCATTCTCTTATCTGTTCCTCTATGAATAAGTATTGATTGAGCAAATCTATCTAGGAATGCCTTTATCATTTATTCAGCTTTACAGATACAATTGGGTAGTCTTCATATATTTATGTGGAGAAAGAAATGGCAACCCACTTCAGTGTCCTTGCCTGGAGAATCCCAGGGATGGAGGAGCCTGGTGGGCTGCCGTCTGTGGGGTCGCACAGAGTCGGACACGACTGAAGTGACTTAGCAGCAGCAGCAGCAGCATGTATTTATGAGAAGAATCTATTGCTATTTTATAATTTGACTTCCAGGTTTGTCTGTGTTTGTGTGGGTCCATTGCTAGAAGTGAAGTTCTTCAATAGCAAAAGGGAAGGTCCATGATTCCTGGGTCTCTCTTCTCAATGTAATAGAGATCAACTATTTTTTAAATGAATTATACAGATAAACTTTCTTTATACAAACCAGGGGTTTAAAGTAGGGAGGTGGTAGTAAGAAGGAAGGGAGCAATGCAGAGTGAAAATAGCTGTTTGAGATGGTCTTTGTGTAGGTTTTCCTCAAAGCGTATGCTGAGACCAGCATTTGGGGGCAAGTAGCTTCTGTGGGAGGAACTGTGAGGGACTGGGGAAATGAGGCAGGAAAGGGAGGAAGGATAAGTCCCACCCTTCGCAGTAGGATGGACTGAGATTCCGAGTGTCACCCTGAGTGAGAGGAACTTTCTGGTACTTCCGGTCTGAGCCTTACCTCCACTGTGGGGTCGGAGGATGCCCTCAAGTAAGGGGCTGCTGCAGGAAGCCGTCGCAGTAAACGGGAACTGTCTGCAAGTGAGCTCGTGGTCGGTGAGGAGGATGCGGGCAGGACTTGGTGTGTGTGTATGCCTGATGTCTTCTGGCGAGGAATTAAAGTGGTAACTACTTATTGACAAAGAAGGCAAAGTTCTGTTGATTTTACATATTTTAATTGTGAAATATGTTGGCATTCTAAGTTTTTTGAAAGTTGTAAAACATTTTACTTAAGCATTTTCTAAAGGTGACTAAATGTATAAACCCAGACAGCTTTGAACTCTCACACCAAGTACCACTCTCACACCAAGTACCACCGCTCTCATTTCAGAAGTGAACATCTTATGTATGACAGGGGTATACAATAGTATAAATCTGTGTTTTTGTTGTCATTTTTTCTGGGATCCTGTATGAAGGCTACATTTTTTTTTTTTTTTGCAGTGATTTAGCTCACAAATACCTTCTATCCTGAGACACTGTTCAAATTACTGTTGAAGATATAACTGGCCTTAGATGTTTAGTGCTACCCAATGTACAAAAATCAGAATGAATTTAGTATTTCTTCGTACTAAGGTACTTACACTTATCTCCAGTTCTTATCTCCAGTTATTTTGGTTCTTAAATCCCTGAAAACAACTCTTAAGAATAACTCTAGGTACAGGATAACAACATAAATGTATTCTTATTTGCATAGTCTGAAATTTCTCTATTACATATACTGCATTGTTTTACTACAAGTCAATATTCAGTTGGAGTCCTTTGAATATCTAAAAAAGCCTAAGCAAGATAAGAAGCATTAAATATGGTCTTATTTTCTACTTTAAAAAACTAATTTTCAGAGCAGCAACTCATATAAGCAAATAATCAGATTATTTCCTTTATCTCTAAGTGTTTCCCAGATGGAACAGGCAGTATAACAATATACTGTGCAGTTTGAGTTGGATGTACATCAAGGCCATTAGCTTATTTTAAAAGCTCCACTGGGAAGATGAGAACCAGAGTCAAGAAGAACTTTACTCTTTGAAGAATACCAAGAAGGTAAAGCTAACTATGTGAGAAAAACATCTTTTGAAAAAATATCAGCTACATTTAATATTAGATTTCTGTTAGGCCATCTAAAGCTGAGAGTTAGTGATGGAATTACTAAGTAGGAGATAAAGTTCGGAAGAGACTGTTTATTCTCAGCTGTCTCTCTTTTACTCTTGACATCTTGCTTGTTGTTAGAAGAATAATAATTGCTGTCTTTATTAATTAGAATTCTGCGAGAGATAAGTTACAGAAGCCTAGCCTTCAGCATAGCCAAGGATGGGTAGGGTGAAGCTGGACAATTGGATAATTAGAACCAAGGACTTGAATAATGTCAAGTGCTTCGTCCCTCCCTTGGACTTTTCTTTGGATTCGACTTCATTCATCTTTCTTAGCACAGATAAGACCATTGCTACTTCCCAAGGTTTACATCTTTAATTTCATTCACTGGAAAGAGTCTGATTTGCTCAAGTACTTATGAAATACTTGCATGCACACAACCCTCCTCAAATTGGGCAAGGGCATTCCCTGATTGAGAGTGGGACCCCTCAGCCTTGGCCAGAGTGAGCTTCCATCATGGAATACCTACAGCATTTCGGGCAGGCTTTTCCTGAGGCTCCACACACATGATCTCTAATGAAGGGACTCTTGCACGGTAAGTCATCTTCTTTTCCATAACAGACTTAGGTTAAATCATCCAGAGTTACAGTGATAATAAATGATTGATTTGAACCCCAAGTCCATCCATATTCTTTCTTCTGTACCATGCTATGTTACTAAAGAACCTTTTTTGTTTGTTTGTTGTTGAACTGCATGACATATGTAATACAGTTTGGTCACCAACATGCCTTTTTGCCTGTTAGATACCCTCAGATTTCATCACATTCATTCTATAGCTGAGCACTGGGAAGGAATTAACCTAACTTTCTTCAGCTTCTGCAAGTGGTAAAATTCTCAAGTGTTACTCAGATGAGTTTTGCTTACAGAGATTAACTAGTCACAGCAGCCTCTGCTACAGTGACACCACAAAGTTGTGTTTTTCATGTGAGTCTCAGGTACTCAGGTTTTTTCCCCTTCAAAAGTTCACTGAACCTGACAGTGTTGAACTTTGCCTGGGTCCTGAAAACATCACAGTTAAGAAAACCACTCACTCATCTTCTGGGAATAGCTTGCTGCAAAGAACCACACTTCTCCATATGACTGAGACACGACTTGCTATCTATCTTCACTGTTTCTTGTGAATCTTAGAAGACTCTCGGATAACTCCTTTGTTCAGCTGTGATAAGGCGGAACTCTGACCTATCCCCTTTGGCCTGAATCTGCTGATGATGCCAGATACACCGTCCAACTTCCCATGCTTTGCCTCATGAATGATTAGCTCAGTTCTTTGACCCTTAAAAACTAGTCAGACACAGAGGTAAACATTGGTTCACAATAGAACAAAGAGGTGTGTGTGTGTGTGTGTGTGTTTCTGTATATCTGTATCAGTCATTGTCCTAAAAGGAACATTGGAAGTTTATCCAAACATAAGTAGCATACCTCAAATTTTACAATAGAAAAGCCCAGTACTGAATATATACTGGTGCTACCACCCTAGGTTCAGAGTCACACTGAGGACAAAGAAAGTTTTATGACCAGATCCATCTAGATTTTCTTTCATTCTCGCTCCTACCATTTGTGTGTTTGGACCTGTCTATAATAGGAGCACCATGTCTTTATTAAGTACCAGTCTTTATTAAGTATAAATTCAAAGAAATAGCAGTCTGACAAAAAATTGTAATTGATTACCATGCAATCAATTTCTCAAGAACTTCCAAAAGAATCCTTTTTTTTTAATAACCCATAGTTATGCTTCTTAAAAACCCCTTTCCCCCATCTATCATTTTGTCACCGAAAGTCTTTCAATTGACTTCAGCTATTCTCTCCTGCACCCCATATACCCAAGGACACTGTGGAGACAAGTAGTTACTTAATGTGTCAGCATGTATAGTGTTCCCTCCTCTCTCATCCTCTAGGTAAACTTCTGTCTTTGCGAGCTTAGTTTCTTGGCTTTGTGATGCTGAAGCAAGATAATTTCCCAAGAATGGGGAAAACCTGAATAGTGCTGAGGTTTACTCGTGGGAGAAAAAAGAATAACACTTAAAGGAAAGAGGATGCATGGAGATAACATGTGGGGAGGAGCAGAGGAACATAAAAAAATTACAACCTTTGTGACTCAGCTTTCTTGACACAGAACTTTGTCTATGGTAAATTCCAAGAAACTATCTGAAACAGATAAATAACTTCCAATCATTTCTTTTTAAATCAATGGAATCATTTAAAAAAATCTTAAGTTGAAGTTTTATTAAACAAAACATAACCAAAGTTTGGACAAGGAGGATGGATACCACCTGCGCACTAGGCTTCTTTCCTGGCGAAACAGTTTGAGAACCGGTTAGAAATTCTAGCTCAGTGGGGGTATATGCTAGTGATTTTTAAAATTAAGGAACAAAATATTATTGACTGTTAAAAATTATGAGGACAAATATTTTATTAAATATGTATTAATATATATTTTATGTATTCGTATCGACTCAATGGACATGAGTTTGAGCAAGCTCCGGGAGAGGGCGAAGGACAGGGAAGCCTGGCGTGCTGCAGTTCATGGGGTCGCAAAGAGCTGGACATGACTGAGCGACTGAACAAAAACTTATTTTATATATTTTAGCATCTCCCTATTTACTCACTGAGTTTTAAATATGCCAGTGTTTTAATATGGTCATGCCATCGTTTTTTCTGGTTCATAGAAAGAATCACATTGTGTCATTAAAGGCTCAAAATCGATCTGAGATACTGTCATAAGCACAGGAAACTGTGATCTCCAGGTTATCAAAAAATTGACTTCCCTTTGAGCTTTTTTTCCCATTGAGTTTCCTGTTATCTGTCACATTAAAGGTAATAATCTTTCTCCTTATTTCTTACACATGGGTAAATTCTCCAGCTCCCCTGAATTTGTTTCATAAATACCCAAACAAATGAAAACCCAAATGGTCTAATTAAATTGTGCTGCATTTAGCTTCTGGGCTTAGAACCCATAGCACAGGGCTTCAGGTCAGGGGGTCTGTTAGCAGCAGGGAATAAATGGCAGACTCAGAAGTGCCCAGTGGGACCTTGAGAGGGTTCCACAATTTTGTAAGGTGCCATCACTTTGAATTAATTAAGAGATTATTTATTTAATTGAGGGATTCTGTTTAGTCAGTCTATTAAGTAGGTGTAGTATACTAATAAAATGGGACTGAACCTGGAGTTTAAGATTAACTGTGAAATTAATTTATCGTTGTTATGCATGACTTTCATTGGCCTAGATAACTAAGAATTACACTCTTTTCCTAAGGAAATTACATTTCTACTTTGGGGGAGATAAGAGCATTTGATGAGAGAAGAAGGGACATGGAATTTCTTAGCAGTCCTCTCCCATTCCTGCCTCAGTTAGGGAAGAGAGTCCAGGGTCTGCAAACGCAGAGCCAACCTTCAAATCACCTACTTGACTTTAAAAAGTGAGAAGCATATTTTGCTTTATGTTTTAAACTCTTGACCCCTGATCATTATCAGGTAAGAACCATATCAATTACCATAACTGTAATTGCATTGCTTTTAATATTATCTAGAAAATCATGTGCATTAATAGTGGAGCTTTTTATCTCTGCTGAAGAACAATTACTCCTAAAAATTTATTATTCTCTGAAAGTAGATGATTTTTGTTTCATTTTTGTGTGAAAGAATCCAAGGATTGAAGTACTTTAAAAAATTGTTTTGGGGAGAAATACATTGTTTCTTAAACAACATGATCTTTTAGTGCAGGAGCAATTTTGCATTATAGAAATGCAAATGTTCCTTCCTTCAGGATGAATGTGTTTATTTCTTCACTGATGATCAGCCCCTTTATCTGGCAGGGATGTGATAAGCCCAGGTTGACTACTTATGTGTTTTGTTTTACAAAGCTTTATAGTTCCTATGTTATTTCATTTAGCCTGTGGGCTGTAACAGCTTAAAATAATTATTTTAATATCCAGAATTGATAAGAACAGTCTAAAAAGAAATACAGCATTGTTTGAATTATATCTCTACTTAGAAGGTAATGGCTGTAATAAGATTAAACTCATATATGAATTAATCATATCGCTGCTTCATCTTTCCTGTGAATATCTCTTGAAAAACATACAAAAGAACACAGCACATTTGTAGGTCGTGCTTGCCTTAAATCTTTGGTTGTAATATATTTGTTGTTGAACGGATAGCAATTATCTTTACTGAGGACCACCATGGTAAGCTAATATTTATAAAGTTTTGGTTATAAAATGGATTTCTGTTTATTCAATGGTTCCCAAGGCCAACTGCTGGAGTGTTTCTTTTGCTTAATATAGTTAAATTCTTGGTAAAAAGATCACTGTGTTCAATAAAGAAACAAATGTAATTCCTTTTTCTTTTATATTTCCTTTTTTCTCTAGATTTTTTTTTCCCAGCAGCACTTCCCCTCAACGTTATTTCCTTTCTCTGAAAACTAGTCCAACTGGATGTATTTTAGGGTATATTCTCAGTGATACTTTGTTCTATGAGAAATAATCATCATAAATATGACCACAAATTATCCTGGTTGACTTGACTCTGTGTTTGAGTATAGCATCTTAATACCAACTATGTCATGAATAAATCTTTTAAATTTGAGATTTTAAAGAAAACTGAGGTAAAATTCACAAAACATAAAATTAGTCATTTTAAAACAAGAAATCCAGGGGCATTTAGTACATTTACAATCTTGTGCAACAAGTTTCCACTTCTATCAATGTCCAAGATATTGTCATCACGCAAAAGGAAACTGCTGCCTGTTAAGCAGATATATATATATACATACACACACACATATGTGTATATATGATTTCCTTCCCCTTGTCCCTGGAAACCACCAGTCTGTGTTCTCTGTCTATGGATTTACCTATTCTGGGTATTTCACGTAAATGGAGTCAAGATGATTTGTCCGTTTGTGTTTTACGTCATTCACTGAGCCTGATACTTTTGAGAGTCATTCGCATTGTAACATGAATCAGGACTTCGTTGCTTTCTATGACTGAATAATATTCTACTGTTTGCGTATATCACAGTTTATCTATTCACCCACTGATGTGCATTTGGATTGCTTCCTTTCCATCTTTTGACTGTTGTGAGTATGAGTATCGCTGTTATAAGCAGGATGTGTAGGCACTTTTTTGAGTCGCTCGCTTCAGTTCTTTTAGGTATGTAACTTAGAATGGAATTGCTGGCTAATACAGTAATTCTTCATTTAATTTTTGAGGATTAGAATTTTTATTTCAAATTTTTGGCAGATATTTATATCAGTAATGCTTCTGTGCTTGATTCATCTGTTGACTCACTAGGCAAACTTAAATACGGTGCTCAACTAAAGACTGTGAAATGAATGAGATATGTAATAGAATGGGAACAACAGTACTCACCTCAAACCAGGACAAGTAGGATGCTTGCTTGGGTCCCTGACTTCAGAGGGGCCCATGCTTTAAAATGCCTTCCTTACTAATTTGTAAGACCCTTTTGGTCCGGGGGTTGGCCAGAATTGCAGTACAGATGGGATTGACCAGATGCCCCAGTAAACTCATGTCTGTCCTGGGGCCCTGTCCTGGGGCTGATTCCAGGAGGGCAGCAGATTGCCCCCAGTGTGTGTGTGTGTGTGTGTGTGTGTGTGTGTGTGTGTGTCTAGCTGATTCCAGGAGGGCAGCAGATTGCCCCCTGTGTGTGTGTGTGTGTGTGTATGTGTGTCTAGCTGATTCCAGGAAGGCAGCAGATTGCCCCCAGTGTGTGTGTGTGTGTCTAGCTGATTCCAGGAGGGCAGCAGATTGCCCCCTGTGTGTGTGTGTGTGTGTGTGTGTGTGTGTGTGTCTAGCTGATTCCAGGAAGGCAGCAGATTGCCCCCAGTGTGTGTGTGTGTGTCTAGCTGATTCCAGGAGGGCAGCAGATTGCCCCCAGTGTGTGTGTGTGTGTGTGTGTGTGTCTGTCTAGCTGATTCCAGGAAGGCAGCAGATTGCCCCCAGTGTGTGTGTGTGTGTCTAGCTGATTCCAGGAGGGCAGCAGATTACCCCCTGTGTGTGTGTGTGTGTGTGTGTGTGTGTGTGTGTCTAGCTGATTCCAGGAGGGCAGCAGATTGCCCCCAGTGTGTGTGTGTGTGTGTGTGTGTGTGTGTGTGTGTGTGTGTGTGTGGCTAGCTGATTCCAGGAGGGCAGCAGATTGCCCCCATTGTGTGTGTGTGTGTGTGTGTGTGTGTGTGTCTAGCTGGTTTCAGGAGGGCAGCAGATTGCCCCCATTGTGTGTGTGTGTGTGTGTGTGTGTGTGTGTCTAGCTGGTTTCAGGAGGGCAGCAGATTGCCCCCATTGTGTGTGTGTGTGTGTGTGTGTGTGTGTGTCTAGCTGATTCCAGGAGGGCAGCAGATTGCCCCCATTGTGTGTGTGTGTGTGTGTGTGTGTCTAGCTGATTCCAGGAGGGCAGCAGATTGCCCCCATTGTGTGTGTGTGTGTGATCATAGAGATCGTGCCACCAGAATGATGCTGACATGTCAGCATCTGTGAGAGTCTGTGTGACTTTCATCCCACCACACTCAAGATGAGCTCTGGTTTTGATTTCCGATGATCCGCCTTGAACTTGCACCGTATGTGTGGGCTTGTGTGTCTTTTCCTGCTCACCCATGTGTCTTGGCCATAATGTCACCTCAGGTTTCTGTAGCACATAATCATGACTAGGTGTCCTTTGCCCCGGATGCCCCCTCCAGTAGCACCCGAAGTGGTCACTCCACCTTTCTGGTGCCCCCCGCCACTTGTCAGACAGCTCCAGGCATAACTGCCTGTGTTCTCTATGAGCTGTCAAGACCTTTCATCTGAGCACTGGTGGACCCTTCCGATCCGTGTTCTTTCCTGCCTCCAACTGATGTGGTGACACTGTGCTGCCTCAGGTTGGTCATAAGGGATGAATCTTCCTTGGGTACATGGATCAGCTCCTCTTACAGCCCCCATGGACACCCACCTGTCCTCCTCATAGGCAGTGTGTGGAATGCAGGTGTGTGGTTAATACTGAGAGAGCTCACAGTCTAAGAATGCAGTGATAACAAGGAAGACGTGGTTGGAATATGTTTATGGTTAGTGTTATCAGATTTTGAGTGATAAATTTAATGTGGCTAGAAAATAAATTTTTGTTCCCATTTTCCCTTTTTGTTCTGGGTAAATCTTGTGTTTGTGATCGTCCTCAGTGAACCACAGGAATAACTACCTTTGAGAGAATTGTTAGAAGCCAACTTCATGGGCAGAGCAATGGATGATTCAGCATTGAGTAATGAAGTGATCAGCACTAAATTAATAGTGTTAGGGAACTGCAAAGGCAAGACAATTTATATTGTTTCAATACAAATAGTTTCTGGAGTGTTAGGGCGTTGTGAATAAGTTGTGTGGCTGCTTTCTCTCATGGTGAGGGATAGGACGTTTTCTAGTCATGAAGCGTTTGACAGTTAAAAAAGGAAGAAAGAAGACATGATGTACTTGAATAGAAAGATATGGTGCCTGGATACTCTGAAGAATCTTCAGATACACCGATTGGACAATAAGCTAATTCTAAGTATGTTTCTCTACCCATCATCCACTATACTTTGTGGATCCATAATTTTACAGTACCTTTAAAATCAAGTATTGCCCAAGGCCCTGCCTGCCCAGAGCGTGATCCTAGTGAACAATGCTGTGGGCTTGTGTAAACTAATGGGTGCTTTCTATAATTAAGCCTGTAGTTTCTCAAATGGCGGAGAAAGTAGTCCTCTCCAAACTGAGATTGGTCTTCATTTCAGGTTATAAAGAGAATACGCACTCAAAATCAAATTATAAGTAATGTCAACAGAGTCTAGATCATGAGGAATTCTAGGTCTTGTTTATAACTTGGATACTGTTTCATACTGAGACTTGTTTAGAGAGGCTACTATTTAGTAGAGAATCATTTTGAAAGAGCCAAGACCAGACAAAATAATACTATTTATGAAGCCATTGCAACAGTTCTGGAGGAGATAATGAGAGGAATGGTACAGAGAATGAACACGAATGATGTTCTCTATAATGCAGTTTATTACATTTTAAAATTGAAGGTATTCAGTTAATCATTAACGTGGAACTGATTAAAAATGTAGGATACAAAAAAAAAATGTAGGATACAGTCATTCAATAGAAAGTAATCCAATTATTGTAAGTGATGTAGATCTGTATTTGATATGGAAAGTTATCACATTGTTTTTTCAAGTGAAAAACAGACTATAAAACAGTTTGCGTAGTATAATCTCATCTTTGGTGGGGGGGTTAACTCTTTCCCTATATGCATTCATACATTTAAACAGAAAACATTTCTGAAAATATATATACCAAAATACTAACAGTGCTTGATTCTGCATGGCTGGATTAGAAGTATTCTTAAAAAAAAAGTCCACCCCCACAACCTATAACCTATATACAAAATAAGCTGCTCTATCCTTATTAGGAAAAGGATATATTATATATTATTTATATAATATAGGGATATATTATATCCTTATTAGGATATAATTAGACCATCAGATATTTGCTATTCAAATGAAGATGGCTTTGTATCCCTATCTAAACATATGAAAAGTTCATTTTTCTTCAGAAGTTCTCCTCTCTGATATTTCCCAGGACTCCCAGCTTTACTTACCAAGTTCAAAGGAGTCAGTTAAGGTTGAAGAGTCTAGCCTTTTTGCTGCCATTTCTGCTTCTGTTGGGACACAGTGTAACCTCCAAGATCAGGTACTTGGAGCAGGACTTTGAGCAGGACTCTGTCCTTGGCAGGAATCATGGTGGTCACTGAGGCCCCATTGGCCATAATTCTGATCCTGCAGTCATTCCTCAGGATGCTAGATCAAGAACTGTTCTAGCTTCAACTTCTTGTGTTCAGGTTCATCTCTTTTCTTCTACTTTGCTTAAAATGCAAATACAGCTGTCTTATTTAGCTGGCTTAAATGATGGTCCTGTATAAACTTTCTCCTCCAGCCTGAGTAACACAATAGTCTGAAGCACATTTTTCAAAATGTGTATCATTTAGTCATAAATAGCCCAAAGTGATTGAATATATGTTTTATGTAGGTGATGGGAGCATGGAGATCCTTATATACCATAGTAATGGTCTCTCCTCCAGGACATCTTTTTTTTTCCCTCCTCAAGGGTGTAGTCCAGTTAAACAAATCCTTAGTTTACATGATTAAATTCAGTCAACAGCTCAATCAGTAGGTGTTGCATTCAGATACAGGGTGACCTACCATTTTTCTCCAAAAGCAATGATTGGATGATTATCTTATATTGATATAGCTAAAGGATATATCTTGGTAGTATTTCCATACATAGGATAGCTCCAAAGGTCTTCTAAAATGTTCAGAAACTGCCTAAAAGATGATTCTCTTTTTAAAGTAATAAAAAGCATTAACAAAGTACTTTGCTGATCATTAGTCTGGCTGGTGTTTATTGCAGCAATAAGGAGGCTGTAATTTCATGACTTCCCTCATTAAAGAGGAATAATTGATTATCTTTCAAGTAAAAGAAAGTGAGTAGTCCTCGTAATTAAAGGAAAATGTGTTTAAGTTTTCCAAGTACTGTGAGTTTTATGAATGACTTAACCTCAAGTCTTAGAATTAGCTGTCTCTAAAAATTAAATTTGTATTTTTATGAAAAGAATGGATATGTTGGGACTTCCCAGGTGGTCCAGTGGCTAAGACTCTGCACTCCCAGTGCAGGGGGCCCGGGATCGATCCCTGATCAGGGAACTAGGATCCCACATGCCCCAACTAAGGGTCCCCATGCAAGAACAAAGATCAAAGGTCCTGCGTGCTGCAACTACGGAAATGAATAAATATTAAAAAAAAAAGAATGGGTATGTATAGCTAAAATATCAAATAATGAACAAAAGCTTACAAAATCCAAAAAGACTTCTATTTTATCTTACAATTTTCCTTTTTAGATCTTTATTTCCCTTCCCACCCATCTGTCCTCACCATTACTGATCTACTTTCTAGAGGCATCTGTCTTTTAAAAAAATTTTATTGGAATATAGTTTGTTTTCAACATTGTGTTACTTTCGCATGTACAGCAAAGCGAATCAGTTGTACATATACATGTGTGTGTGTGTGAGTGCTAAGTTACTTCCGTCGTGTCTGGCTCTTTGTGACCATTTGGACTGTAGCCCTTCAGGCTCCTCTGTCCATGGGATTCTCCAGGCAAGAATACTGGAGTGGGTTGCCATGCCTTCCTCCAGGGGATCTTCCTGTCTCAGGGATCGAACCTGCATCTCTTATGCCTCCTGCATTGGCAGGCAAGTTCTTTACCACTAGCACCACCTGGAAAACCCCACATATGCATATATCTACTCTTTTTTAGATTTTTTTTCCTTATAGGCCATTACAGAGTACTGAATAGAGTTCCTTGTGCTATACAGTAAGTCCTTATTAGTTGTCAGTTTTATAGATGCAGCGTGTATATGTCAATTCCAGTCTCCAATTTATCCTCCCCCATCCCATTGTAACCATACATTTGTTTTCTACATCTGTAACTTTATTTCTGCTTTGCAAATAAGTTAATCTGTATCATTTTTCTAGATTCCACACTTAAGTGCTATTGTATATTTGTCTTTTTTTGTCTGACCCACTTTACTCAGTATGATAATTTCCAGGTCCGTCCATATTGCTACAGATGGCATTATTTCATTCTTTTTAATGGCTCAGTAATATTCTGTTGTATATATGTATCACATTTTCTTTATCCCTTCCTCTGTTGATGGCTTTTTGGCTGCTTCCATGTTCTGGATATTGTAACTAGAGCTGGAGGCATCTATCTTTAATTTTTTAACTTATATCTTCTATGTTTATCTCCATATTTCCAAAAATTATAGTTTATATCTATCTCTTTATTCTGCAACCTTAGACATTTATTGACTTCTTGTTATAAAAGATGAGAATTTTAGCTCTTTAGCAACTTCCTCTTTTTACCCATTCATTGTTTCATGTGTTAATAATTTGGGCAAGTCTATATTCAAGTGATTTTATTTTCTTTCTACTATAACCTTTTATGTTTCCTGGAGATAATGACTCTCTCTCTTAACCTCTCTCTTTATTGATACATTGAAACTTTATTGATGCATTTGCTAGTTATTTATCTTTACTGGGGATGTTAGTTGGAGCTTCTCTTTAATTATGAGATGCATTTTTTCAGTTGACAATGAGAAATACAGGATACCATAAACAGCTAAAGCAGCTATAGTTATATAGCTGCTTTATGAACATGGAAAATTTATTCCTGAGATAGTTCTTAATACAACATAAATGAAAAATTATACCAGTAACTAAAAATTTGAATGAATGAATCATTTGAAATGTATTAGGCTCTGAGACAACAGAAAAAAAAATGACCAAATTGTACATTCTGTTAGAAGAAAAAGCCAGAAGTTTAGCAGTCAAAGTCTTTCATACCCTCCCCTTAAAAACCAGGGGGACTTTCCTTTTCTGCTGTTTTGTCAGTCCTGAGGATGCAGCTTGCTCTGTGATATTTTCTCCTCTGCAAGGCTTTCATTGCAATGGATCCATTGGTCTGGATACAGGTTATCCTATGAGGGTAGTAGGAATTATAATACAGTTTACTAACTCAGAAGTCCAGGAAATACTACATTACATTGTTTTTGGAAACGAATCCAATTTCTGCTTGGACACTCTCTCCCTGCCCTCTCCCCTCCCCATTCTGCAATTTTGGGCAAGTGCCAAGATCTTTGTAAGCCTTTTGGGGTCATTTGTCTTTTGTACAAGTCATTACCTGTGAGAACATCATTATCGCAGACTACATGGTCTCTTCAGATCTGGCTGACCTGGTGCTTTTGGGTTGAGCTTGGTGTATGGTAAGCATTGCTTAATCTGGGAGCCCCCAGTCTAGAAGATTAGCCTTTATTGTGCCTGGTGGGGTTCTTTCTTGGCAGTCCTGCCATTTCCTGGGCATTGCCAGGGAGCATTCCACAAGTCCTCTGCTCTCTACACTTGCAGACACCTTTCTCTTCAACTTTCCTCTCTTAAATTCTTTTCTCTTACATGGTCTTGATTCTTTGGGGAATTAAATCTAGGGAAGGAATTACATGGAGGCAGCTTTTGCTTTCTAGTGTGCTCCGCAGAATAAATTCATTGACTTCTACCTTCTTGAACAGGCAGAGGGAAACAAGAAAATTGTAATTAGTATCTCAAAAAAGTTATTCTATCAAATTGTGAGCAGTCAAATCTTTAAATGTGTTTGGAAGATCATGAATTCAGAGAAAATGAAATTATGGAGGACGCAAAGTCCCGGTTTTTCCTTTGTCACAGGAGGAGTCTGAAGGCCTGAAAGGTCATGACTTGCTGAAGGCCACGTGAACAATCCTTCGTGTGCGTTTGGTTACTGTTTCTGTTGATGCCAAACAAACTCGGAATCCGTGTCATCCAGGCCTTTGGAATAATCTCTAAGGGACACTCAAAATAGCTGGAGTTTGACTTTTTCTGTGGTTAGGTAATGTTTGGAACCAAAGGCCTGAAGCTTGTTCTATACAGTGCCTAGAACACTGTGGACTTTTCATGACGATCAACAACAGTGTTTTCCAGTGCTGGGCAAGTGGGCATAGAGCTGGTTTTGACAGCATCCTTTCCTGACCCGCTGAGCATGTAGCTTGTTTGCTGTTGAAAATAGAGGACAGCTTCATTATCACCTCCTCTCTTGGAGTGGAGGAAAGACAGCATTGAATGATTATGGAAATCACCCTGAACCTTTTTGGTTTTTAAATACCTTTAGCAGTAAAATGAGTTTAATATACCCTTGACTGCCCACTTCCTAGAGTTAGTATGGAAGTTATGTGAAAGAATGCCATTAATTAACTAATATACCCAACAAATAGTTATTACACATCTGTTGTGTTCTGGAGCATATACGGCACAGCCAGTACAGGGGTGAATAGAATTGTCTCAACTCTGGCCTGTATGATGTCAGTAATCACATAAATGAATCTATAGTTATTAAGAATTCTGATAGAAAAGCACATGGGAAAGTCTAATAGAACAGCGATAAGCCCCCTTGATGAGGTAATATTTTTTTTTCCAAACTTTGAGCTTTTTATTTTGTATTGAGGTGTAGCTGATGAACAATGTGGTGGTAGTTTCAGGTGAACAATGAAGGCACTCACCCATTCATGTACATGTATTCATTGAGGAGGTAACATTTAAACCGATGTCTGAAGGGTAAGTAGGAGGTCATCAGACAGAGGGTTATGAGAAAAGCATTCTAGATACAAGGAATGGCAGGCGTTAAGGCCCTGCAGAGAGCTCTGAAGTAGGCTGGTGGGACTGGAGCATGGCAAGAATGGTGACGCTGTAGGCAGGGGACAAATTTTGTGGCCTTGTACTTGAGACTGCTTAGTAAGCTTGTTAAGAATTTTAGTTATTAAATAAGATTCAGTGAAGCTTAAGAAATCATGGCATATACCATATATAAAAATAGTCAAAATGGATTAAAGACCTAAATGTAAGACTTGAAACTATAAAACTCCTAAAAGAGAACAGAGTCAGAATACTCTTTGGCATAAATCATAGCAATATTTTTTTGATCTTTCTCCTAAGGCAGATAAATAAAAGTGAAAGTGGACAAATGGGACCTAATTAAACTTAAAAGCTTTTACACAGTAAAGGAAACCATCAACAAAATAAAAAGACAACCTACTGAAGGGGAGGAAGGATTTGCTAGTGACAGGACCAAAGGGTTAATATCCAAAATATATAAATAGCTCATACAACTCAACATTGAAAAAACAACCCAAATAAAAAAATATGTCAAAGACCTGAACAGACTTTTTTCCAGAGAAGACATACAGATGGCTAACAGGCACATGGAAAGATGCTTAACTAATCTAATTATTAATTAGCTTAATAATGCTAATAGTTAAGAGAGATGCAAATTAAAACAACTGTGAGAAATCACCTCACACATGTCAGAATGGCTATCATGAAAAAGTCCACAAGTAGTAAATGCTGGAGAGGGTGTAGAGAAAAGGGAACCCTCCCACATTGTCAGTGGAAATGGAAGTTGGAAGAGCCACTTTGGAAAACAAAATGGAAGGTCCTCAAAAAGCTAAAAATAGAACTACCGTATAATCCAGCAACTCCGCTCCTACCTATATATCCAGAAAAAAATGAAAACAAATTTGAAAAGATATGTGATTCCCAATGTTCATGGCAGCACTATTTTCAGTGGCCAAGATATAGAAGCAACTTGTGTCCATCAACAGATGGATAAAGAAGATATGGTGTGTGTATACATGCATACACACACACACACACACACATATACACATAATGGAATATTACCAAGTCATAAAAGGAGAGAAATAATGCCATTTGCACAACATGGATGGACTTAAGTAAGTGAGACAGAGACAAATGCTGTGTGATATCACTTATTTGTGAATCTTAAAAAAATCAATGAATGTAGGTAGCAAAAGAGAAACAAACTCACAGATATAGAAAACAAACTAATGGCTACCTGTGAGGAGAGAAAGAGATCGGGGCAAGATAAGGATATGGAATTAAGAAATACAGACTACTGTGTGTGGAAATAAATAAGCAACAGGGTATTTTGTACAGCACAGGAATTATAGGCATTGTTTTGTATTAATTTTAATGGAGTATTATCTATAAAAATATTGAGTTATTATGCAGTACCCATGAAAACTGATGTACTATTGTAAATCATCTATACTTCAATTAAAAAAAAGAAATCATGGCATGATGATCAGGGTTTTGGGGTGGTTATTGTCACTGTTCAGTCTTTGGTTCATTTATGTTATTAAGTAGTGATTCTACACGTGGGACTTGGAGACAGTGGCTGGGGCCTGAATCTTGACTCTGATGGTTGTTGGCTGTGTGATCTCAGACAGCTACTTACCATCTCTGTGCCTCTGTTTCTTCATCTGTAAAGTGGTAAAGTAATGTCATCTACTCAGAGGGTTGTTGGGAGTTAAATGAATCAATATGTGGCAGTTATTTTATGGAGAGCCTGGGATATATAGTGTATTCAGCATGTGATTAACTATTATTACTTCTGTTTGGACTATATTGAGGTTGACAGTCTGATTTTCAGATAAAAGGTGCCGGTATTTTTATTTGTTTGAAAATACATCTTCCGTAGCATCTTTGTTTTGTGAGAGGAGAGAGCTGAGTCTGGGGTAGAACTCCTGGCCTAGTGTACGATTAACTTATAAATCTTAGTTTCTTCACCTGTAATTTAGGAGAAATCTTCCTCCTGGACATTATTTTCATCACTTTTATCCTCTGCATCACTTTCAGTAACCTACATTTAACATGTAGACATAGATTTCTCTTGTAATATGAAAGTTCCTTTTCTGTAGTCTGATGGTTTATAGACTAGCAGTTGAATTCATTCAAAAACTGAATGCATTCGCTTTCCCTGATCTTGAAAAAACTGTAACAACAAAGGAGTCAAGAACCTTGCCTCTCCTGTTAACATTGACAAAAACCTTTCCATTTCTCACTGGACAACATTGTTCTATCCTTGTGTTGTTGCCTTTGCCTCACAGAATAGCCTTGCTTTTTTCAACAGTCTTTCTATTTTCTGTCTTATATTTAGAGTCTGCTGTGTTGCATGATTTCCCTTGTGATGAAATCTAACACTTATACAGAATCGGAAATGAGAATGGTGATTGTTTTCTTATTAATTGCATTATTGCCTTTCCCTAAATCCTGTGTTAATCGGTAGCCACTCCATGTAGCCTGCTTCCTTCATATGTGTTAGATTACAGCAACTTGGTGTCTGGGATATCAAATGCCACCCATCTGTGGGGAATTATATTATAGCAGGGAATAATTTAAATCTTTAAAAATAAATTTTTATGTGTTGTGAGAGAAAGGAGTCCAAGGGAAAAAAGATAGAGAAATAATGTTTTACGAAATGCTGTCCTGTATATTGCTTTATCCAGTCTTGCCCTTTGGGGAAGTAGCATGTCTGACCTCTGTTTTTGAGATGAGGAGACTGAGGGTCTAACTAGCAGTGACTGATCTATCCAGAGTCACACTGCCAGCATATGGGAGAGCTGGGCTTGAACCCTGGAATTCTGATGACCTCAGTTAGTGCCTGCACCAGGACACGCAATTGTGGGTTATCATGAAGGAGCTAGGGTCTCTGGTTGCTAATGATCTCCCTGGCTTTCATTTTAGTGATATTTTCTGCAGGTTTGTATTTGAAATAAAGAAGCAATGTGTGCAGAATGTTTCACGTCCAGAGAACCGCGGTGCTGGTGTGTTATTCCCGGTGACTCAGCCCATGATGTTTGTTTAGATCACATACATAGGGAGCGTGTGCCTAGTACATTGGGCTCCATGGAAAGATCTAAAGCTATGAAGTCAATCAAGTACAGATCTTTCCACATGTGTGACATCCAAACCCAATCACATTCTGACCATGACTCTTGGTCAAACTGATTATTCTACGCTGGACCGTGTTTGCATGCCATCTTCGACCTGATTGGACAGGAAGGCACGTCTTGGGAAGCCTCATTCCCTTCTGCTTTGAAGACAGTGCTCAGGATTGTTCATATTGGAGGCAAGTGACCGCCCCTTTTGAACAGCAGAGAGAGCTGTCGATACAGTCAGAGCTGTCAGAGGCAATTCCTGTAGTAGAGGGAGTTTGCTTTTATAACGTGCATCAAGGATTGTGCTTTAAGGCTGGAATTTCAGCCTTGGCATATATTAAAATCACTACAGGAGTTTGAAAAAGTATATATGCCTGAAGTCTCCCCCCAGCACAATCAAATCAGAATCTTTGGAAAGCAAATTAAAAGAGCATAGAGAAGGGAGTATCTTTTAATGGGATCCTTCCTCTTTCATTCTCTCTTTTGATCATTAACTCTTGACTTCCAAAGTTATACCTGCTCTGCTACACAACCACTGTTGTGGTTAGGTTATTGTGGACTCTTAAAAAGGAGCAAGACTTCTTGATTTCAGCAACAAATGACCTCTTCCTGGCTTTCATTTCAGTGATGCTATTACTTCTTTGGGGCTCTTGGAAACTAATGAGAAAGGAGGACAGAGCATCTCAAGCCTGAGAATTCTCTCAGGGACTGATGTGTCTATTTCCATTGGATCACTACTCATGATGGTTTTGTTAGAATAACCCGGGAAGCTTTCAATCACCTGTGACACCTCAGCACCACCTCACAAATATTCTTATTTAATTAGTCAGGTGTGGGGCCCAGGCTTTGGTATTTTTCAAAGTTCCCAGGTATAGCCAGGACTTGGAAAAGCATTGAGGGCTATTGGGTGCTAGGCACCTCACCTGCATACTGAGGGATTATGCCCTCAGGTGTAAAGAAGGGCATGGCAACCCACTCTAGTATTCTTGCCTGGAGAATTCCATGGACAGAGGAGCCTGGAGGGCTACAGTCCATAGGGTCACAAAGAGTCAGACATGACTGAAGCGACTTAGCATGCACGCATGCTCTCAAGTGAGTCAAGGTACTTTTGGTGTCCAGCTTGTGGCCAGAGAGGAGTTATTCAGTCTTGCATCAGCAGGTGGCTATATTGTCATTCTGCTCATTGCTCTTAAGCTCCTTAGTTCTGTTTGGAAATAATGAGTTTCTGTGCTCCCTGCTCCCACCCCAGGAATTCAGAGGCAGGCAGGATAGCAAGTCTCCTGCTGAGGAGCCCCTAGGTAAGTTTGTGCAACGATGTGAGGATGGCTTTAAGAGGTCCCTGTCTGTCCACACTGGCCTTCTGGGCCTTTGACCATCACACACTTTGGGCTTCAACAAAAGTGATCATGTTGCAGTCAAGTAAGAAACCAAGACCCTGTTAGAAGAGAAAGGCTGGAGAGAATAAGAGGTGGTAGATCAGGAAGGATCCTAGACGATAAAGAAATTCTGTTTTGATTTTGACTCTTTGATGGGAATCTGACATCATCCTTCTAGCCTCTAGAGCTTAGGCTTGTCACAGCGGCTTTCCTGCCTTTTATAAAGGTGACCGAAAATGCCCCAGTGGTCAGGTCAGTCCTGATCTCCCTGGACCAGAAAAAAATGGCAATATGATCTTGTGGTACTTCAGAGCCCCATTTGGAAGATCTTGTGGAAAAACACTAAGCCAAACAGAAAGAGGGGGAAAAAAACCCCCTATGGATGCTTCCTCTGGCTTTCTACCCATTTAGTGTACAAAATACCAGTGGAAACTGGGGGCTGGCAAGCCTTGGCCCAGACATCTCTTCATCACCTCCCGTCTTCTCCGTACAGACTGCCGTCCTTTGTGAATCTCTGCTCTTCTTGTCAACTGAGTCAAGCATTTTTTTTTCTTCCTCTTTCAGCACTTGGTTGCCTCTTTCAAGTGCTGTCTTACTTAATAGTACTTCTTTCTCCCCGTTAGACTAAGTTCTTATTTATGTGTCTAACATAGCACCTCTATATAACTGATGCTCCCCAAATTTGCTTTTTTAATAAATAAATTACTATAGAAGGCCTTCTGCTCTCTTTCTTATCCTCTTGTTTTGGATGCTGAAAGCATTGCCTTCCTGGGTTCTTAGTGTTAACATTTAAATGAGAAGAGCTCTGTGGACAGTGGTTGTGGTGGAAGAGGCTCGAGCTGACCTTTCTTTGAAGTTTGAGGTCCAGTGATCACCACAACTGGGAAGCTGAGGGGAGAACTGTTGAGCCACAAGCTCTGTTCCTTTCTTGACTTTAGTAACTCTTGAAAGTTCTAAAATGTGGGCTCTGAGATAGGAGAACTGATTGAATAAAGGCAAAGATATAACTCCTCACCATTTCATGAACAGAGCTGGAGAGAGGGCCTCACCAACCTCAGTGCCTGGCACTTGGCAGACATGCAGTAAATATTTGTTGGATGAATTTGTCTGATAAGAAGGCACCAGTTCACAGAGGCCTCAAGTAGCTTCTAATGTGTGATTTGGTTCCACTTCTGTTGCTTTCCTAACATTATGGAGACACCATTAAGTTGAGGTGATTCATTAGTGATTGCCAGAACAGTTTTATTGGGATAACTATTACCTTGTATTTAACTTCTCAGATCCCCATAGCATTTTATTGCTGATTATTGTTCCACTAATCCATTCAACAGGGATGGAGTTTTATTCAGTTTCAGCAGGGTCAATCTATTTATCTAGCTGCCAATGAAACCCTGGTTAAAATCCCCACAGAGACCCTCCCAGTGTGTATCAGGACCTTTAATTATGTGGTGCTAATAGAGATTACACAGAGTTTCCTTTGACATTTTCACTAGACAAATATTCTAGACATCTGTGATTACTGTTGTATAGAAAACTTACTTACTGGTGAGGGTATAATTAAGATGGGTTTCAAGGGACAAGCATCCAGGAAATTTTTGAGGTTTTTTTATTAGATGAGGAATAAAAGATGACTGACAGGTATCTAGGACTGTCATGTTTACATATATACCCCATAAAAACCAATTATTTAAATAGAATATTCTTTTCATTTTGATCTCCTTGAGAGAGTTCTGTGAATTCTGATCTAATAGAGGAAAACAATAGAATAGAAAAGACTAGAGATCTCTTCAAGAAGATTAGAGCTATCAAGGGAACATTTCATGCAAAGATGGGCTCAATAAAGGACAGAAATGGTATGGACCTAACAGAAGCAGAAGATATTAAGAAGAGATGGCAAGAATACACAGAAAAACTGTACAAAAAAGATTTTCATGATCCAGATAACCACAATGATGTGATCACTCACCTAGACCCAGACATCCTGGAATGTGAAGTCAAGTGGGCCTTAGGAAGCATCACTATAAACAAAGCTAGTGGAGGTGATGGAATTCCAGTTGATCTATTTCAAATCCTAAAAGATGATGCTGTGAAAGTGCTACACTCAATATGCCAGCAAATTAGGAAATCTCAGCAGTGGCCACAGGACTGGAAAAGGTCAGTTTTCATTCCAATCCCAAAGAAAGGCAACCCCAAAGAATGCTCAAACTACCGCACAATTGCACTCATCTCACACGCTAGCAAAGTAATGTTCAAAATTGTGGAAAATTCTTAGAGATGGGAATACCAGACCACCTGACCTGCCTCTTGAGAAATCTGTATGGAGGTCAAGAAGCAACAGTTAGAACTGGACATGAAACAACAGACTGATTCCAAATCGGGAAAGGAATACATCAATGCTGTATATTATCACCCTGCTTATTTAACTTATATGCAGAGTACATCAAGAGAAATGCTGGACTTGGATGAAGCACAAGCTGGAATTGCCAGGATAAACATCAATAACCTCAGATATGCAGATGACACCACCCTTATGGCAGAAAGTGAAGAGGAACTAAAAAGCCTCTTGAAGAAAGTGAAAGAGGAGAGTGAAAAAGTTGAATGAAAACTCAACATTCAGAAAGCTAAGATCATTGCATCCAGTCCCATCAGTTCATGGCATATAGATGGGGAAACAATGGAAACAGTGAGAGACTTTATTTTCTTGGGCTCTAAAATCACTGCAGATGGTGACTGCAGTCATGAAATTAAAAGACGCTTGTTCCTTGAAAGAAAAGCTGTGAGTAACCTAGCTGCTGCTGCTGCTGCTGCATCACTTCAGTTGTGTCCAACTCTGTGCGACCCCATAGATGGCAGCCCACCAGGCTCCCCCGTCCATGGGATTTTCCAGGCAAGAGTACTGGAGTGGGTTGCCATTGCCTTCTCCGATGACCAACCTAGACAGCATGTTAAAAAGCAGAGACATTGCTTTGCCGACAAGTGTCTGTCTAGTCAAAGCTATGATTTTTCCAGTAGTCGTGTATGGATGTGAGAGTTGGACTATAAAGATGGCTGAGCACTGAAGAATTGATGCAGTTGAAGTGTGGTGTTGGAGAAGACTCTTGAGAGTCCCTTGGACTGCAAGGAGATCCAACCAGTCCATCTTAAAGGAGATCAGTCATGAATTTTCATTGGAAGAACTGATGTTGAAGCTGAAACTTCAATACTTTGGCCACCTGATGTGAAGAACTGACTGATTTGAAAAGACCCTGATGCTGGGAAAGATTGAAGACAGGAGGAGAAGGGGACGACAGAGGATAAGATGGTTGGATGGCATCACCAACTTGATGGACATGAGTTTGAGTAAGCTACAGGAGTTGGTGATGGACAGAGAAGCCTGGCATGCTGTAGTCCATGGGGTCACAAAGAGTTGGACATGACTGAGTGACTGAACTGAACTGAAGATATATTATATATAGAGAAAGAAGACAAATATCTATGAAATACAGTTGTAAACCAAGGCTTTTAATTGTTACAAAGTATTATTTATGTATGCCATTCTATGAAATTAGAATGTTTTAAATGTATTTTCAGCTAGAGAATAATTGCTTTACAATGTGTTGGTTTCTATTGTACAACAACATGAATCAGTCATAAGTATAGATATGTTCCCTCCCTCTTGACCTTCTCTTACCCCACCCTGTCCCACCCTTCTAGATTATCACAGAGCACCGGGCTGGGCTCCCTGTGTTATACAGTAGCTTTGGAATTAAATTTTTGATGTATATGGTGACTTAATGTGATATTGTCAGATATTTTATTTTTAGCAGCAGCAGAATCATTTTTGGGGGAACAAAGGATGAAAACTTATGTAGGACCCCAATATACAAATTGTTTCAGTTTATCCAGAATTTGTTCTATCCACACCCCCCACTTTGGAGGCCCCTGTCCACAGTCACCATCCATTCAGAAGCAATTTTCTGGAACTCTTGGGCTCTATGCAGTTTGAAAAGTGTGATTCTACTGAGTAGAGTTTATAGAAGAATTCTCTGGATTGAAAATAAATCCCTTTTCCTCCCTGGAAAGATGCCCAAGTAAACTCAGTTACCGCCTTTGTCTGGGCATTCTTTTCAGTAGTAATGGTAATAGCAGATAGATCAGCCCAGTTTTAAAACATGTCGTTTGCTTAATTTTTAGCATTGTTGCTAAGGGAGATCCTCCAGAAATGTGTTTCCAGTTCTTGTGAAAATCTCAAAAGACAGCAGGTGCAAAGTGTGGATGTGGTGGTATCAGAATCTGTTCTCATCTTAATATGCAATAACAGTTCAAAACACAAGAAATAGAAGGTGGACCATAATAACCATGCTCTCATGAAGCATCTTTGCTGAGTTTTTCAGAAGAAAAGATTAATCCTAACATTTAACAAGTATTGGTTGGCTAAAAAGTTCACTGGAGTTTTTCCATAACATCCTATGGAGAAACCCAAATGAATATTTTGGTCAACCCAATATTTCACACATAAACGTTATTCAGTAAATATTTGAGACTCACATTAAGAAGCGATTTATATTATATATGATTTTAAGGAGAAATTATATAAAATTTTATTTTCTGTTATGGCTTGGCAGAGCAGCCACGTTTTCGGAAGTGGAATGGAGGAAAGGTTACTAAAGTTTCATCATCTGGGCTGTAGTCTTAACTTGGCACAAGTGAGTTGGTATGACATCAAAGGCCAGAGAGGCTAAATTACTTGCCTAGGTTTCTTATCTATAACACAAAGAGGGTCAGTTCAATGATCCGAGCTTCCTTTCACCCTGGAGCATTCACAGGTATCCATGCTCTCTGCTGTTTTTGACTGTGCTATTGCTGTAATGTACACGGGTGAACTCACCTGGAGAAACCAGCTGGGATGTGTGTTCCTGCACTTCCCGTTCTGCTCCGTGACTCCTTTTCTGGTCCCACCAGCCTGAATTGTGCTTTGCAAACTCCTCCCTCTTGGGAAATTGCCTTGTTCAAAGGGAGTTTCTGGCTCTGGTTCATGGCCGTCAGCAGGGCACAGTATTTATCCTTTTGCTTTTTATACTTGGTGATTAGCAATCGTGTTTCTGTTAAATAGCCCATTGTTAGTTTCTGTACATGGGACGGATTATTGACTCGTTTTGTTTGTCATGGATCTATGTTTTTATGACATATTTATATTGTCAAAAATATACAGTATGATAATAAAATGAGCTGCATTTGGCACTTTTTAATACCATAATTATCTTTTTTTTTGGAGAAGGAAATGGCAACCCACTCCAATAATCTTGCCTGGAGAATTCCATGGACAGAGGAGCCTGGTGGACAGAGGAGCCAGTCCATAGGGTCTCAAAGAATCATACACAACTGAAGCGACTTAGCACAATTATCTTTTTAATGTAGCTATTTAGAATGTAGTGTGTTAATCCACAGTACCTTTATAAATCACTTGTTTATCGTTAAATCTTCCTCACTCAGAACCTCCTACAGTGTTTGCATTTTGTCCCAATATTATATCTATTTACTGTTGTTTCATTTTTTTCTCCTTAAATGTCACTTCTCTGTACAAAAACTCTTTTAAAGAGGCACATAGGTACAATTACAGGCACTCAGTGGTGAGATTTTTGTGAATGGTGTGAATCTGATTGCAGAAGTCCCCTTCAGGGTTGTAGTCAAACTTTAGTGTCAGTGAAGATCACCAAGTGAAAGTGGAAGTCGCTCAGTCGTCTGACTCTTTGCAACCCCGTGGACTACAGAGTCCATGGGATTCTCCAGGTCAGAATACTGGAGTGGGTAGCCTTTCCCTTCTCCAGGGGATCTTAGCAATCCAGGGATCGAATCTGGGTCTCCCTCATTGCAGGCAGATTCTTTACCAGCTGAGCCACAAGGGCAGCCAAGATCACCAAAGATGTTTGTTAAAATACATCTTTGGGGCCTATTCCCCAGGGATTCTGATTTAGTAGCTCTGGAGTATATCCCAGGAATCTGTATTTCTTTCAGCAATTCCAGGTGATTCTGATACAAGAGAATACTCTTGCTGTAGGGCGGTGGTGCTGTGAGGCCAGGGCCTGGTATTATATGATCCCCGTGTAGTATTGTCTCCTAAGTTTGCTCCCTGTGTCCTGGGGCATGGGTAGCACCAATGGCTCTTTTAAGCCAGTTATTTTTATAGCCTTCATAGAGACTTCCAGATACATCACCTCTGGAAGCATCTTTCTTTTTCCTGTGTGAATTTTTGCATGCTAATATTTGAGAAGCATTTCTTGAAAGGAACATCAGAATTAGATTTAAACCTTCAAAAAATTTCCTAACAAAATGCTTGAAAGGAAGGATTGTCTAGATTTTAGTGTGGGGCTTAGAAAAACAACATCCTAAGTGGAATAGTGATATGAGAAGAAATAGATTAGATAGTGGGAGGAAAGCAAATACAGGTGATATTCAATACATAATATATTCCAGATTTAATAAACGCTTATAAGGACTTCATGCATTGAATGGTCACCTCCTTCTCTGAAAATTAACACCTAAACTTTCAGGGACAGCTGTTCAGAAGCATTCTCATTAGACTTCTCCACTGGAATGATCCTCCTTATTGCTAATGAAGCCCAAGTGAAATTCTGAAGATATTTATTCAACCATCGTTTCAAGCCATTTATATCCAAGTCCCCTGAATGTGCAAGTGAAAAATGCAGATTTGGTGGTTCCACCTCAAATATGGTGAAATATAGGCAGTAAAGCTTGGAAATAGCACATGCATTTTTAGAAAGTTCTTGGACTGATTCGTATGCATACTGAAAGCTGAGGATTAGGGCTTAAAGATGCTCTTAAGATTATTAAATATAATAATATTGAACACTGTATTTCTCCAAAACAAAGCACAGTAGAGCAAGTGCTGGGGAGTGATGAGAAAGAAGTGCCCAAGAGCTTAGAAATTTTATGAAGGGGAGGTTTAGAAGGTCATAGGCTTTCAGATCAGCTCAACCCCTAGACAGTTCCTCAGAGTGTATGAACTCACTGCGGTTGGCAAAAAGAGCCAAGGATTGGTCAAATTGGGAGAGAACCAGTGCTGTCCTTAAAAATGCTGCTCAAGTTTTTCTGTTTAGAGGCAGAAAATCTTGGTTTTTTGAAGTGATCTTAGCTAGTTTGACCTTTTGGCAAAATTCAGGCCCATTTGTTAAAATTTCACAAAGTCCTTATATACCAATTTCTCCCACAATCTCTCTACTAGGTGAGATTCTATTGGGTTGGCCAAACAGTTGGTTTGGGTTTTCCGTAAGCTGTTACGGATAAACCTAAATGAACATTTTTGGCCAACCCTTATATTAAAAACAGTCTTAGGCCAAATTCTGCCAAACATTCCCAGTTTTATTAGTTAAGGAGACATCAAAATGATCATATTACCTGTTCTTGTAAGCTTGTTGTTATTGTTGCTTAGTCACTAAGTTATGTCTGACTCTGTGACCCATGGACTGTAGCCTGCTAGGCTCCTCTGTCCATGGGATTTTCCAGGCAAGAATGCTTGAGTGGGCTGTCATTTCCTTCTCCAGGCAATATTCCTGACCTGCGGATTGAACCCACGTCTCCTGCTTTGGCAGGCAGATTCTTTACCACTGAGCCACCAGTGAAGCAATCTTATAAGCTTAGAAGGTCCTTGTTTCTCTGACTTTTGGCATTTCTGTGGGTGTCTTAAAGAGAAGTTCTTGTGATGCTGATTCACTGCCACTCTGACGATTAGGTGCTAACTTTCTGTTTGGTACAGATGACAGTCCTCTATGAAGTGGGAAGAACATACGACCAAACAAAGCTCTAGATTGAGCCAAGGATTAGGATATTTAGGACATTGCTGACTTTACTCTTCTGGTTCAAGAAAGTTTGGTGAGGCCCTAACAGTCTTTCTAGCCCATGATATATCTGAATTCCATTTACTTTACCAGAGAAAAATGATTTCTAACAATCCTTAAGCTAATAAAGAAACCATCTAGTGTTGATTTTGATAACCATATTTGAAGTTCTTACTAAAACCTTCTGGAGGTTTGTGTTCTTGATAAGTGTATTTCAAATACTAAACAGATGCCTCTCAGTTTAGTTCAGTCACTCAGTTATGTCTGACTCTTTGCGACCCCATGAATCGCAGCACACCAGGCCTCCCTGTCCATCATCAACTTCTAGAGTCTACCCAAACCCATGTCCATCGAGTCGGTGATGCCATCCAGCCATCTCATCCTCTGTCGTCCCCTTCTCCTCCTGCCCCCAATCCTTCCCAGCATCAGGGTCTTTTCCAATGAGTCAACTCTTCACATCAGGTGGCCAAAGTATTGGAGTTTCAGCTTCAACGTCAGTCCTTCCAGTGAACACCCAGGACTGATCTCCCTTATGATGGACTGGTTGTATCCTCTTGCAGTCCAAGGGACTCTCAGGAGTCTTGTCCAACACTACAGTTCAAAAGCATCAATTCCTCGGTGCTCAGCTTTCTTCACCATTCAACTCTCACATCCATACATGACCACTGGAAAAACCAAAGCCTTGACTAGATGGACCTTTGTTGGCAAAGTAATGTCTCTGCTTTTTAATATGCTACCTAGGTTGGTCATAACTTTCCTTCCAAGGAGTAAGCGTCTTTTAATTTCATGGCTGCAGTCACCATCTGCAGTGATTTTGGAGCCCCCAAAAATAAAGTCTGACATTGTTTCCACTGTTTCCCCATCTATTTGCCATGAAGTGATGGGACCAGATGGCATGATCTTAGTTTTCTGAATGTTGAGCTCTAAGCCAACATTTTCACTCTCCTCTTCTACTTTCATCAAGAGGCTTTTTAGTTCCTCTTCACTTTCTGCCATAAGGGTGGTGTCATCTGCATATCTGAGGTTCTTGATACTTCTCTCGGCAATCTTGATTCCAGCTTGTGCTTCTTCCAGCCCAGTGTTTCTCATGATGTACTCTACATATAAGTTAAATAAGCAGAGTGACAATATACAGCCTTGACGTACTCTTTTGATGCTTCTAGATCCAGTCTATTTTAAAGTAAATTACCACACAGCCAGCATTATAGCACATGATCAATGTTTCTTTTTTACCTAATGGGGGGTTGATCTCAAGGTTTAGAAACATCTTGGCAATTCATATAAAGTCCTGAATTAAACATAGCAAAGTACTGGAGTTTCCAACCAAGTTTTAGGTTTCATATATTTTAAATATATTTGAGATCTGAAGGAGTAATACTGGGGAAGCTGCATTTCCATTATTTATTTCCAGCTTTCTACATCTTCCTGCAAGGGGGCTATATTATCCCCAATTAAGAATTACTGTTAAAAGCTATTGGGTTGATAGAAAAGTTCATTTGGGCTTTTCTTTAAAATGGTATGAAAAAACCTAGATGAACTTTTTGGCCAACCCAATATAATCTCAGGGACACTCCCAGCTGGTTTGTGTTGCTGAGAAGGACTCAGATACCCATTATGTTAATTGCACACTTAATGGGTAGGTGTGAAGCTGGGCTTCAAGCTACTTAGCAGTGAGGCCAAGAGAGCAGATCTGTACTATGAATGGGTAGACCTGGTAGTTGGAAATAGGTAGGAACTGGAAGGCGAGTTGGGTAGGGGGTTGTGGTGGGGAGGAGCCTTCAGCCATCAAGGTGAATGAGAGGTTACTTGGGTTGGCAAAATAAGTGACAAGCTTCTGGTGTGAGGATGACAGAAAGGACTTGAAGAATAGGGAAGTCTAAAATGGGATTTAGTGTTTGTTATCTGGTGTAGAATGAGATCTCTTTTTTGCTTCCTTAGTGGATCAGACAAATCTAGATAGCATATTAAAAAGCAGAGACATTACTTTGCCAACAAAAGTCCATCTAGTCAAGGCTATGGTTTTTCCAGTAGTTATGTATGGATGTAAGAGTTGGACCATAAAGATGGCTGAGCACCGAAGAATTGATGCTTTTGAACTGTGGTCTTGGAGAAGACTCTTGAGGGTCCCTTGGACAGCAAGGAGATCCAACCAGTCCATCCTAAAGGAAGTCAGTCCTGAATATTAGTTGAAAGGACTGATACTGAAGCTGAAACTTCAATACTTTGGTTACCTGATGTGAAGAACTGACTCATTTGAAAAGACTCTGATGCTGGGAAAGATTGAAAGCAGGAGGAAAAGGGGACAACAGAAGATGAGATAGTTGGATGGCATCGCCAACTTGATGGACATGAGTTTGAGCAAGCTTCAGGAGTTGGTGACAGACAGGGAAGCCTGGTTTGCTGCAGTCCATGGGGTCGCAAAGAGTTGGACAAGACTGAGTGACTGAAATGAACTGTATGCACAGACATGAAATCTAGAAACATGGTACAGATGAAACTATATTCAACAAATATTTCTGGAGGACCTATTACTTGCTTAGCTAGGTGCTAGTAAATTATCTAAAGGAAAGATAAAATAGTTCTTGCTCTCCAAGAACTTATTTTCTCTGTAGAAAAACAAAATATTTCTACTTAAATATTTAGCATGTCAGTGACCACTGTCTTTGAAGCAGCTGCTGTGTTCAATTCAGAACACTTAGGAAAAGATGGATCTAGAGCCATGGTTGTCAGCTTTGGCTGCACAGTGAAATCACTTGTGTGTGTGTGTATTAGTCGCTCCATCATGTCTGATTCTTTGTGAGCCCCTGGAGAATTCCACGGACAGGGAAGCCTACCCTGTCGTGGAATTTTCCAGGCAAGAATACTGGAGTGGGACCTGGGTCTTCTGCATTGCAGGAGGATTCTTTACTGTTTGAGCCACCAGGAAATCCCCTGAAATCACTTATGGAGTCATTTAAAGCTTTTTTTAAAAAGTGAAGTATTATTGATTTACAATGTTGTGTTATTTTCTGCTACACAGCAAAGTGGTTCAGATACATATATTCTTTTTTATCATCGTCTCCATTATGGTCACTCACAGAATATTGAATTTAGTTCCCTGTGCTATACAGTAGGACTTTCTTGTTATCCATTCTATATGTGATAGTTTGCATCCCTTTAATGATTCAAAGACACACAAAGGCATATATATTCCTAACCCCACATTATTATATCCTCTGTATTTTCCCGTTCTCGTGTTTCATCAAAGAAGCCTTAATTTCCCCTTCCTTAGAATTTCTAAAATGTCACATTCTTTTACCTTCCACATTTGTGTAACAAGGCAGTAGGAGTGTACTCTCAATCACCACAAAAAGTGATCTATAGCCAGAAGATCTCCAGGGCTTGGGTAGTCCACGATTTCCTATAGCTAGCATATCTGATACAATTGCATTCCAACCCAGCCGAATAATGTCAGCCTGTTGGCACTCATTGTGTGGAATTTGACTTACATGGTTCTGCTCTAGCAATAAAGTCAGTCTCTTTAGAAAGTACTCAGAGAAAACAATAAAGGAATATATAACAGAGGAGCGTTGCCTAAGTCAAGCCAAGTCAAGGCACTGTTGGTATCAATCCCAGAACAAAGATATCGAGGATGTTTGAGTTATCTGATTTTATATAATTGGACAATCATTCCTCCATCCTTTCTTTGTCCATGCCTAGAGTCCATCAGTAACCTTGTAGAAAAATAATCCTTGTTCTTTTCTTCTTTTTTTCTCAGTGCTGTTTCTGGCTCTCTGATCAAATGAGTGACCAGAGAGTGAGCGATTTTCCTGGAATGCTTGGTTTGTTTTATGGTTGTGGAACTCCAGGAAAGCGGGGCAGCTCACCTGCCTTACTGTGTGGCTGATTCTCGCTGGGAGAGCTCCCAGCATCTGTGTCTGTAATAAAAGGCCCTAAAAAAGCCACATAAATCATCTTTCCACCTCCATTTCTCCTGCATATTAAAGGCTGATCACCCACGGTCATGATCCTGGCCTTGAATTTGGTTGTAGCATCTGATCTGATGGCACAAAGCAAGATCAATACCTGCCATGGTACAGTGTCAATGGGACATAAATTAAGAAGAGAATATTTTCACTGTTTGCTTGCCCCAAGCAGTGGCTGGTTGGGTGCAAGCCATGCTGTAAGCCAATGAGAAGAGAAAGCAGCTTTACTTAGCAGCAGGGTAGACTATATTAGGATCATATTATGTGCTATTTCTAGTTCTCTTTGTTGATCTCCAAATAATGAATTGAAGTGTGGTGATTCTCTCTAAAATTTTTCAAGATTTTACTACTAAAATGTTATCAGTAAGTTTCTAACCATAGCTAGAGAAGTATGTGAAACTAATCTAGGCATCGGGTCCGTTATAAGAATGTTAAGCATAAAAGATGATTCTGGTCAACCCCAACACATGGTTTACTAATACAAGACTGATTTAGAGTTGTAATTATGTTTGTTACTGATGAGCAGATGTGTCTCCTCTCTGTCCTTCCTTAGGCCTCATGCCTTTCCCTGATATAGGATACAATGTTTTCAACTTTCCAAAATGGAGATAGCTTTTTTCTCATTTCTAATTAATGCAAATTTTGAGGAGAAATAATTCCCATGAAAATAAAGAAAGAAAATAAATCTTGCCTATTATACTGTCACTCAGCAGTAATTACTGATTGCATGTCAGCATACCTGTTTTCAAGTCTCTTTTTGTGTGTTCTTACACACACGAATTTGTCAGAAGCAGGAACACGGTGCAGGTGATATGTGATCTTCATGGGAACTAAATAAATAGCAAGCTACATCTCCACCACTTTTTTATTGATTATTAGCAACAAAGATTTATTGCAAATGGAGGTCAAAATATAACATTAATTATTGATAAAATCTGAAGAACGGAGGGTGTTTTATGGCTGCAGTTGGGAGAACTTCCTAGTACTGAGACTTATTACTGTGCTAATTTGTGTCTGACTCCTTATGACCCGATGGACTCTAGCCCGCCAGGCTCCCCTGTCTATGGGATTTTCCAGGCAAGAATACTTAAGTGGATTGCTATTTCCTTTTCCAGGGTAACTTCCTGACCCATGGAATGAACCAACATCTCCTGCCGGCATCTTTTGTGTTGTCAAGTGGATTCTTTACCACTTGAGCCATGGGGAGCCCAAGACTTATTCCTAGATAGACTCGATGTAATTAAGTAGGTCTCTTAGTGTAACATGTCCACTTCACATAGTGCTTTACAGATAGTTAGCTGCTATATGTCCTTTTGATTGGGTGGAATTCAAGATTTAAAAATTAGTATAAACTAAACTGTGGTGTTGGAGAAGACTCTTGAGAGTCCCTTGGACTGCAAGGAGATCCAACCAGTCCATCCTAAAGGAGATCAGGCCTGAATATTCATTGGAAGGACTGATGCTGAAGCTGAAACTCCAATACTTTGGCCACCTGATGCAAAGTGTTGACTCATTGGAAAAGACCCTGATGCTGGGAGGGATTGAGGGCAGAAGGAGAAGGGGACAACAGAGGATGAGATGGTTGGATGGCATCACCGACTCGATGGGCATGAGTTTGAGTAAACTCCGGGAGTTGGTGATGGACAGGGAGGCCTGGTGTGCTGCGATTCATGGGGTCACAAAGAGTCAGATACGACTGAGAGACTGAACTGAACTGAACTGAACTGAAACACCAACAGAGAGGATGGTTATATTAAACACAGAAATGTAGAAGAAGCTAAACTATTTTAACTAGAAAGGACAGGAATTGAGGCAATGCAGAGACTGGTCACTCTCTGATACACAATGATATATGAGACTGGAGTTTACTTACACATTCCAGCATATTCTTTTCTCTAATTTTAGTTGGTAAAGTCACTATTTTTAGTTTAGCAATTTCCAGTATTAGAATTAAAGCACTTTTGTTGTTGCTGAGTTGCTCAGTCGTGTTTGACTCTTTGCGACCCTATGGATTGCATGCACACCAGGCTTCCCTGTCCTTTACCATCTCCTGGAACTTGGTCAAACTCATGTCTATTGAGTCAGTGACGCCATCTAACCATCTTGTCCTCTGTCGTCCCTCCCCTTCTCCTCCTGTCTTCAGTCTTTTCCAGCATCAGGGTCTTTTCTAGTTAGTCAGCTCTTCCCATCAGGTGTTCAAAGTACTGGAGCTTCAGCTTCAGCATCAGTCCTTCTAATGAATATTCAGGATTGATTTCCTTTAGGATTGACTGGTTTGATCTCCTTGCAGTCCAAGGGGCTCTCAAGAGTCTTCTCCAACACCACAGTTCAAAGCATCAGTTCTTCAATGCTTAGCCATCTTTATGGTCCAACTCTTACATCCACACATGACTACTGGAAAAATCATAGCTTTGACTATATGGACTTCTGTTGGCAAAGTAATGTCTCTGCTTTTTTAATATGCTGTCTAGATTTGTCATAGCTTTTCTTCCAAGGAGCAAGAGTCTTATACTTTCATGGTTTTAGTCACGATTTGCAGTGATTTATCAACTTTCAACTGTGTCTCCAAACTCCCAGCATCCCTCTCTTTTAAAAGATGACCCATTGACACCCCTTTCCTTTCTTCAGCTGCCCTCAACTCTGGTCGGCTATCACATGGCTTAGTATCATAAGGGAGATAACTTTAATATATTTTTTGTAACTATGATTAATGTCTTCTGTACCTCCAAGTTGATGCTAAGAATTGAAAACTAATATAAAAAATTGTTTGCATTTTTATAATATGTTAAAATTTTTAACTGCTGAACAAAAGCTCTGATTCTAGTTCTTTTTCTATACTGCAATATTATAAATCCTGTTTCTCTCAAGGTAAGAGTTTCCTTTTATTCATTGCACCAGTGAATCAAAATCATCCTTCATTCTAGTTACTTTGCATATGGCCCATGACATCCTCATGTGGAATTCTGTTTTTCCTAGAGTTTTTTTTTTAAACAGCAGCCTTATTTACATATAACTTGTATACCATAAAATTCACCTATTGTAAGTGTGATGTTGTTCAATTGTTCAGTCATGCCCTACTCTTTGCAACCCCATGGACTGCAGCATGCCAGATTTCCCTGTCCTTCACTATCTTACAGAGTTTGCTCAAACGCATGTCTATTGAGTCCATGATGCCATCCAACCATCTCATCTTCTGTTGCCCACTTCTCCTCCTGCCCTCAATCTTTCCCAGCATCAGAGTCTTTTTCAGTGAGTCAGCTCTTCACATCAGGTGACCAAAGTAATGAAGCTTCAGCTTCAGCATCAGTCCTTCCAGTGAGTATTCAGGGTTAATTTTCTTTAAGGATTGACTGGTTGGATCTTCTTGCTGTCCAAGGGACTCTCAAAATCTTCTCCAACACCATAGTTTGAAAGCATCTATTTGGCAGTGCTCAGCCTTCTTTATTATCCAACTCTCAATCCATACATAACTACTGGAAAAACCATTGCTTTGACTAGATGGACCTTTGTGGGCAAAGTGATGTTTCTGCTTTTTATAATGCTGTCTAGATTTGTCATAGCTTTTCTTCCAAGGAGCAAGCATGTTTTAATTTCATGGCTGGAGTCACTGTCCACAGTGATTTTGGAGCCCAAGAAAATAAGTCTGTCAGTGTATTCATTGTTACCCCATCTATTTGCCATGAAGTGATGGGACTGGATGCCATGATCTTAGTTTTTTGAATGTTAAGTTTTAAGCCAACTTTTCCCCTCTCCACTTTCACCTTCTCAGGAGACTGTTTAGTTTCTCTTTGCTTTCTGCCATAAGGGTGGTGTCATCTGCATATCTGAGGTTATTGATATTTCTCCCTGCAATCTTGATTCCAGCTTGTGATTCATCAAGCCTGGTATTTCTTATGATGTACTCTGCATAGAATTTAAGTAAGCAGGGTGACAATATACATCCTTGATGTACTCCTTTCCCAAATTTGAACCAGTTTGTTGTTCCATGTCCAGTTCTAACTGTTGCTTCTTGACCTACATACAGGTTTCTCAGTAGGCAGATAAGGTGGTCTGGTATTACCATCTCTTGAAGAATTTTCCAGTTGGTGGTGATCCACACAAAAGCTTTAGCATAGTCAATGAAGCAAAAGTAGATGTTTTTCTGAAATACTTTTTCTTTTGCTATGACCCAACAGATGTTGGCAGTTTGATTTTTGGTTCCTCTGCCTTTTCTAAATCCAGCTTATATACCTGGAAGTTCTCAATTCACATACTGTTGAAGGCTAACTTGAAGGATTTTGAGAATTACCTCACTAGCATGTGAAATGAGTGTAATTATATGGTAGTTTGAACATTCTTTGACATTACTCTTCTTTGCGATTAGAATGAAAATTGACCTTTTCCAGTCCTGGGGCCAATGCTGATTTTACAAATTTCCTGGCATGTTGAGTGCAGCCCTTTAACAGCATCATATTTGAGGATTTGAAATAGCTCAGCTGGAATTCCATTACCTACACTAGCTTTGTTCATAGTGATACTTCCTAAGGCACACTTGACTTCACATTCCAGGATTCTGGCTCTAGTGAGTGATCACACCATGGTCTTCATCTGGGTCATGAAGATCTTTTTTGTATAGTTCTGTATATTCTTGCCACCTCCTAATATCTTCTGCTTCTGTTAGGATCATCCTGTTTCTTTCCTTTATTGTGCCCCCCTTTGCATGAAGTGTTCCTTTGGTATCTCTAAGTTTCTTGAAGAGATCTCTAGTCTTTCTCATTCTGTTGTTTTCCTCTATTTTATTGCCTTGGTCACTGAGGAAGGCTTTCTTATCTCTCCTTGCTGTTCTTTGGAACTCTGCATTCAGATGGATATATCTTTCCTTTTCTCCTTTGCCTTTCGTTTCTTTTCTTTTCTCAGCTATTTGTAAGGCCTCTTTAGACAACCATTTTGACTTTTTTGCATTTCTTTTTCTTGGGGACGGTAACTTCTGTACGATGATCTGAACCTCTGCCCATAGTTCTTCAGGCACTCTGTCTATCAGATCTAATCCCTCAAATCTATTTGTCACTTCTACTGTGTAGTCAGAAGGGATTTGATTAAGTCATACCTGAATGGCCTAGTGGTTTTCCCTACTTTCTTCAATTTAAGTCTGATTTTTGCAATAAGAAGCTCATGATCTGAGCCACAGTCAGATCCTGGCTTGTTTTCACTAACTGTATAGATTTTTTCCATCTTTGGCTAGCAAGAATGTAATCAACCTGGTTTTGTTATTGATTATCTGTGGTGTCCATGTGTAGAGTCATCTCTTGTGTTGTTGGAAGAGGGTGTTTGCTATGACCAGTCCGTTCTCTTGGCAGAACTCTGTTGGTCTTTGCCTTGCTTCATTTTGTACTCCAAGGTCAAACTTTCCTGTTACTCAAGGTATCTCTTGACTTCCTACTTTTTCATTCCAGTCCCTTATCATGAAAAGGACATTTTTTTTTTTTTTTTTTTTGGTGTTGGTTCTTGAAGATCTTGTAGGTCTTCATAGAACCATTCAACTTCATCTTCTTCGGCAGTAATGGTTGGGGCCTAAACTTGGATTACTGTGATATTGAATGGTTTGCCTTGGAAATGAACTGAGATCAATCTGTTATTTTTGAGATTGCACCCAATTACTGGGCTATTCCTTTTCTTCCAAGGAATTCTTGCCCACAGCAGTAGATATAAATGATCATCTGAATTAAATTCACCTATTCTGTCCATTTTAGTTCACTGATTCTTAAAGTGTTGATGTTCATCCTTGCCATCTCCTGTCTGACCACTTCCAACTTACTTGGACTTGTGTACCTAACATTCCAGATTCCTATGTGATACTGTTCTTTGCAGCACTGGACTTTACTTTAATCCCCAAACATATCCAGAACTGGGTGTTGTTTCCACTTTGGCTCAGCCTCTTCTTTCCTTCTGAAGCTATTTCTCTGCTCTTCTCCAGTAGCATAATGGACACCTACCAACCCAGGAGGTTCATCTTTCAGTATCATATCTTTTTGCCTTTTGATACTGTTCATGGGTCTCTTAAGGCATAGCATATAATTTTTAGCCCATATTCAATTCCTCAGTTTTCCAAATATCTTTAATACATTAAAAAAACATGATCTAGGTTTATACACTGCATTCAGTTGCTATGGCTGACTTTTCTTAGCCTGAGAAAGAATACTGACATTCTCATCCCCACATTGCCGCCAACTTTTTTCTTGTATAGTGTCCCACAATCTAGGTTTATGTGGGGACCCGTGGTATCATTTAGCATGCTTTCCAGCCCTCTGCATTTCCTCTAAATTGACTCCAGAGAATTGATTATACTCAGGTTAAATATTTTGCCATGAGACTCATAGGTGAACTTACGTACTTCATATTGTGTCACATAAGAAGGTAGATTATATCAGGTTATTCCAGTAATGGTTACTAAGTCCACTCATTTTGTTAAGGTGATACCCTGCAGAGATCCCCACTGAAATGGTTCATTTTCACTTTGCAATCAGTAAGTTATCTCTGGGTGACTAGGTTTTCCATAGATCTTTCTCTTGGTGGTTTTAACAAAGATTGATTAAGGTGACCTAAGTTAGTTACATGGAAAGTTGCAAAATGGTGATTATCTACTTCTGTAATTCCTTATACATTTATGAACAGACATTCTTTTACAGAGAAGAACTTTGTTTTTATCTCTTTGCTCTCTCACTTTGAGTTTCATTGTGGATTCAAGGGCTTTTTATTCAAAATGTTATAATCAGTAGTGATTACTATTCTTTTCAATGGCCAGATTGTCCTGAATTTGACCACTGGAAACTGATTTAAGCTAGCTCCCTGCATCTTTTTCTCATGACTCAGCTTGTCTTTGGACATTTCTTACTTTTTGACACAACATGTCCCACATTGCTTAGTATTTTCTGTATCCCATATGTGTAATCAACCATTTCTGCAAGGGTCCCTGGTTCCTTTTACTGGGATGTGGTATTTAGAAACCAAGATCTTAATGGTTGTTCATTGCTACTAGTTGTCATTGGTTCTAGGCCCTTCCTATAAATAGAACTAGGAAAAATCTTTTTAAAAATTCATACTGTTTCCAGTTCAAATTTAACATTACAATATTTTTTAAAAGCTTATTTTATAATGTTTAGCCTTTTCTGTAACACTGAGAATCTTTGTTCTCAATACGATTCACATGCTCGTTTGCTTTATCCTGTAATATGCACAAATTAATTTCTAAGGTGCAGTATTAAAATCAACAATAAACATACTGAGTGAGTTTTTACATATCTTTGCAATTTTTTTTTTGTCCTTGCAATATATCACAGTAAGAACAAACAGTTTCCTGTGCTTGAAATAATACTTTCTCTGTGCGGTTATTGATTTTATACAGTTAGATTCATTTGTTTCTGTTGGTGTTCAATTTTATGGTTTGCTTTTCTCCTTTTTATTTGATTTTTGAATATATAAAACATTTACATGTTGCATCAGTTATTAAGCTATTGATTCTCAGCCTTCTGCACCCTGCTTTGTGATGCTCAGGCTGGGATTCTGTAAACCACATTTCTGTTTTTTTCCAGCTGGTTCTCTGCTATAATCTTCCAAAGGTAATGCTACAGGGAGTCTGCAGAGCTAGAAGAGTTGGATGGAACTTTGCTCCTTTGCTGTCTTTACCTTGTGGGACTATTTATTAGCTTTCAGTTTCTGTGCATGCCTCCCTAGCCATGCTTCCTCATCCCATAGAAGCAGTTGAATCCAATTTGCAGTTTTCAAATACTTGCAGAACCAGCCTCCCTCAGAGGTCCTGCTTGTGGGCCCTGCCTTTGAACTCAGAGACCACAGCACCACCTGAAGAATGACCTGTGCTAGAGGTTCGGCATTTCAGCCCAGCAGAATAATTCTAAATTTAAATAATTTCTAAATCTTATTAATTCCAACATCTCTCATTATTCTTCTGCCCCAAAGGTGGCAGCTACTCTCTGAGGTTATTTGTTCTCCTGATACATTTGTGTTTTTCTAACCCTTTCAGTCATATAGTTAACAATTTATATATTAAATTACCTCTGTTCAAATAATTGGTATGCTTTTGTCTCATGACTAAACTTTAACTGATAAACATGTTTCATACAAAAAAATAATTGCTGAGAGAAACCTTTCTTTCATACTTAACCTTCCTATCCCATTCCCATCTACCCCCTTGAGGTCATCATTTCTTTAGTCACTATATTTTTGACTGTGTTTGTTTTGACAAAATTAATCAAATAAATACACACGTGTGCACACACATACATAGACATTCTTATTTTCTCTTTTTAAAGGTTTTTTAAAATTGAAATAAAGTTTATTTATAAAGTTGTGTTAGTTTCAAGGGTACAGCAAAGTGATTCAGTTATATATTTATGTATACATATGTACATATTCTTTTTCAGATTCTTTTCCATTATAGGTTATTTCAAGATACTGAGTATAGTTCCCTGTGCTATAGAGTAAGAATATGTTTTTTACCTATTTTATATATAGTCTTGTGTGTATGTTAATCCCAAGCTCTAACTTATCTCCCCCACTCCACTATCACATTTGATAAACATGTTTATTTTCTATTTTGTGAATCTATTTCTGTTTTGTAAATGAGTTCACTTGTACCACTTTTTGGATTTCACATATAAGCAGGATCATGTGGTATTTGTCTTTATCTGTCCCACTTCACTCAGTATGACCGTCTCAAGGTCCATCCATGTTGCTGCACATGGCATTGTTTCACTCTTTTCTATGGCTGAGTAATATTTCATTGTATTTATGTACCATATCTTCTTTATCCATTCCTCTGTTGATGGGCACTGTGGTTGCCTCCATGTCTTGACTATTGTAAATTTTTCTGCTGTGCACACTGGGGTGTGTGTATCTTTTCAAATTAGAGTTTTCTCTGGATATATGCCCAAGAATGGGATTGCAGGATCATATGATGGTTCTGTTTTTAGTTTTTTTTTCAGGACATCCATACTGTTCTTCATAGTGGCTGTATTGATTTATATTCCCACCAACAGTGTAGAAAGGTTCCATTTTCTCCACACCTTCTCCAACGTTTATTATTTGTAGACCTTTTAATGATTGTCATTCTGACTGTTGTGAAGTGATACGTCATTGTACTTTTTTTGCCTGCATACCATGCAGGATCTTAGTTCCCCAACCAGGGATTGAACCTGCACCCCCTGCAGTGGAAGCAAAGTCCTAACCACTGAACCACCAGGTGATTCCCACTTCAGGTAGTTTTGATTTGCATTTCTCTAATAATTAGCAATGTTGAGCATCTTTTCATGTGCTTGATGGTGATCTGTTTGCCTTCTTTGGTGAAATGTCTACTTCAGTTTTCTGTCCATTTTTGGACACCTCTTTTTCTTTTTAGTATAAAATGTAGTATAACATATATATTGCTCTGTACCTTGCTTTTTCACTAAATAATATATCCTAGAAATCATTCCATACCAGTTCTTAGAGATTGTTTTCGTTTGGGTTGATGCACCATAATTTTTCCACCAGTCTTGACTAATTTGGATCAATTCTGATAGTACTTTGTTTTCACCAATTATTCTACAGTGAATCCCAGCTTTGAGCACCTATTGTTTTGTATTTGAACTGGTATATCTTCAGGTGGAATCTTAAATATGAGATTGCTGAGCCAAAGGAAAAACCCATATATAACTTTATTATATTTGTATCAAATATTCCTCCATAGGATGTTACCCATTTTTGGCTCTCATCAGGAGTATGTGAAAGTGTTTGTTTCTCTTCAATTTTAACAACTGAGTGTGTTGTTAACTTTTTGGATTTTTATCACTTCCATAGGTAAGAAATGTCATCTTAGTGTTGTTTTAATTTTTTTTTTACTGTAGTGAAATTGAGGTTCATTTGTATGTATTATGTGCATTTGCCTTTCTTCTTTCTATGGGTTGTCTCTTTATCCTGTATTTTTTTTAATTGGGATTTTGGTCTTTTTCTTCTTGATAGTTACATATGATTTATGTATCAGTGAGATTAGTTCTAGTCCGTGATATATGTTGCAAATATTATCTCATATCTTTGTTTTGACTTTGCTTATAATTGTTTCTTCATGCAAATATTCAAAAATCGTTACATAGTCAAATTTTTAATCTATCTTTTGACCGCTTTGGGGTTTTGAACAAAAGTCATAAATTCTTCTAATACTTAAAACTATGGTTTTAATATTAAAGAATTCTTTCATTTTTTATGATATTTCCTTTTCATAATATTATGTTGTCATTTCATGAAAGTAATAACTTCATGTACCTCTTAGAGGATATCAATTAGGGACTTAAGAAATTCTCTTTCCTTCTCTGAATTATCTGTTCATCTGGAATCAATTTTTCAGTGCATTTGTCTTTAACATCCTCTTTGATGATGCATATTTTTTGTTGAAAATATGGTTAGTTTTATATCTTAAAAAGAGATCTTAAGAGTGATCTGGGAGGTTGAAAACTTAAAGACTTTCTTTTGGCTTAAGTGGTTAGAGCTCTGGCTTATTATACTGTCAGAGAAGCTCCCTTTGTGTGAATGAAGGGGACATTTGCTGGGGTTCTAACACACTCATCCTCAACAGCAGTTCTGACCAGAATTTTTTTGCCTTTGGTATGTGCCAGAGTACCTGTGTTAAGATTGTAATTTGTGAGTAGGCAGGCTACTATGGTGTATCTGGATCTTAAATTACCTGTCTTGTTTTTTTCTTCACTTCTTACTTTTACACTTTATTATGTCTTTAATCTCTGAGTCCAGAAACTTTCCAGAGATTTTTCTCTCCTCCTGTCCAATTTTCATACATGTTATAGTCTAGCCTCAATATCATGCTTATGTCTACCTGAAATTTGTTGAACTCTTTCATCCATTTAGTCATAATCTTCTTTTCCTTTCTGTACAGGATTATAAACTTATTATTTTTTGACTATTATTTTAATGGGTCTTTCTTAAGAAAGAAGAAAAACCAAAGTTTAACCAGACGTCTCTGTGTCCAACTCATAAGTCAGGTCATGTAATTCTGGCATAGATTTTGGTCAAATTAATTCATTCTACATTGGTTACAATTTAAGTTTTTCCTAATTTTTATGTTTTGTATAATCCTGTAAAGAACATCTTTTACATATATTTTGGGGCACATTTCCAAATACCTTGAGGATAGTTTTTGAAGATACATTTTAGATATAGAACTGCTGAACTAAAGAACATTGTTTCATATAGCTTTTGACACATTATCCATCAGAAATGTTATACCAATTTTATTCTCAGATACAGCAGGTAAAAGAGGTCCTTTTCTCAAACCTCACTGAATATGAGATTATAGTCTGGTTAATTTTTTGCCAGTTTCAAAAGTAGAAGCACTGTACAATTCAAGAACTTTTACATTGATTTTGGAAGTGATGGTGATTATTTGCTTTCACTTATGAAGTATACAATTTGTGTCATGAATTATATCTCTGATTTTCACATCAGTTCTTTATGACGTGAATTAAATTACATTTTGGAGAAGATGAATATGAGATTCAGAAATGTTAAGTTATTGTTTCAGGGTTATGCAGCTACTAAACAGCTTATCTAGTATTCAAATTGGTATCTGTTTATTACTGCTGCTGCTGCTAAGTCGCTTCAGTCGTGTCCAACTCTGTGCGACCCCATAGACGGCAGCCCACCAGGCTCCCCCATCCCTGGGATTCTCCAGGCAAGAACACCAGAGTGGGTTGCCATTTCCTTCTCTAATGCATGAAAGTGAAAAGTAAAAGTGTCGCTCAGTCGTGTCCGATTCTTTGAGACCCCATGGACTGCAGCCTGGTGGGTCTTGCCTGGGGTTTTCCAGGCAAGAGTACTAGAGTGGGGTGCCATTGCCTTCTCCACTGTTTATTACTGTAGAGAGCTAAAGGTAGAATTTTGTGTGAAATAATAGTAAAGATATGTAAATGTTATGTTATTCTTTGAGCATAGTTATATTAATATTATTAATAGAGCTATCAATATTTGGAAATAAATCCCCTATTTAGTGATGATGAAAGCTAAATGCTTTCCACCTTCTATTTAAGGAACAGGTTGGAGCAACTGTGATCATTGCACTCGGATATGACTTTCATGTCACTTCAAACACCAAGTATGTTATGAACTGCTTTGTACCATTGATACTCTTCACTCACTACTGATAGAAAACACATTGATTTTGTTGGGTGAAAGAATGAGATTTTGCATAGTTTATTAGTTATCTATATCTGAGTGACAAATTCCTTCAAAAGTTGACTTAAAACAATGACAAACTTTAATTTTTTTTTCACAATTTCTGTGGGTTAGAAGTTTGGGAGTAGTTTAGCCAAGTCTGGCCCAGAGAGAGATTTCAGTCAAGAAATCAGCTGTGGTTATACTTATCAGAAGACTTGACTGGGACTAGAGAATCTGATTTCTAGGTGACTCACTGACATTGCTGGCAGGTTAGTCCTAGTTAAGAGGCTTCAGTTCCTCAGCTTGTGAACCTCCGCATAGACTGCTGAGTAGCATCCTGACTTAGCAGCTGGCTTGCTCCAGAACGAGTGATTCAAGAGGGAGCAAGGCTGAAACAAAAATGTCTTTTATGAATCAGTTTTGGAAGTCACACTATCACTTCCACAATATCCTATTGACTATATAGTCATCATGGGAGGAAACTATACAAGGGCATGAATATCAGTAGACAATAATCATTGGATGTCGTGTTGGAGGCTGGTTACCACACTTGGGTATGTAATATCCAGGCAGACAGCGGATGCAGGAATCAACACAACACTGAAGATATGCTGATCATAGTGGGTTGGAGTAAACAGATAGATGGATCCCGACTCACATAAAAACTGAATAGCTCTCTATTTTATAGCAGTAAAAAATTGTGGTTAGAATTCTTTTGTAAATGTTTGTCCAAAATGGTGGTCCTTCAATCGCAACATTTATATGACAAATGCTCGTAATGTTACTTTCTGCACCAGACAATGAACTAGGCAAGTTTACTCAGTTCTCACAATGTTGGCACTATTATTCAGATTTTACACAGGAAGAAACAGCCTAATTGAAATTAAGAGACAAGCCCGGGGCTACTTAAGTCAGAGGTGGTGGAGTTGAGTTTCATCACTGGCCCTTTGCCTCTCTTCTCTGTTGTCTCCCATAGCGTTTCATGGGCGGAAATTCCAGGAGCATCAGACTTTCATGTTGCAGATACTAAAAGGCAGACCTGAGCCTTATTTCTGATCACATAGTGAGAACAAATACTTTGCGGCTGATCCCCAACCTTCTAACCATCCTACGGGGAAAATTAAAGGGACTTTTTGAGGATATAGGTAGAAATTGGGTTTTAACCACAGAGTAACAGAATCTGTTTTTGAGAAAGAAGAAATTTTGATGTTTTCAGCATACCTTGACCTTCTTAGTAACAAAATTCAATTTTTATCCAGCCAGAAGGAGAAGATCACTGAGTTCTTCCTTTGCAGTACTCGCTGCTTTCTCTTTCCCAATAAAGGAGGAATATGCTTCTTCAGCAAGTCATCTGCATTTCTTAAGGCAATTTTTAAAGGCCAAAATTATTCTCAACAACCTAGTAGTATTTTATCTGGCTTAAAAGTCACTGCTTGCTCACTGAAGATACTTCTCTTAGGAGTAATAGTTACCTGCTTAACTTACGTATAATTGTATAGAACTTCAGAATGCTGATTCAATTTGATGGACATAATGATGCATTTTAAACTACTATATACACTTTAGTGTCTCAGGATGTCAGATTCAGTTGGGTCTAATTCACCTGGGATCAGCTTTTATATTTCCTTCAGAGTTGATCTTGGGTTTTAAGAAGTTCATAAGTGTGGCTATACCCTTCACTTGGGGTTAGTGAGGATGGTTGTGACCTGCTCAAGAGATATTTGAAGAGATACAGTGTTGGAGATCTATAGGAAGCTGGTTGTTCTAGCTGGATAATATCTTTTTTTTTCTAGTAATATTCTTTCAGTAAGATTAAATCTTGTTTAACATTCCCTTTATCTGCATCGATATTATTACCCTCATCTTTTCTTTTTTTTTGCATTTCAATTTTTTTCTGTAAATTGTACACAACCTACATTGTGTTTTTGTGGGTTGTGTACATTGGGAGGTTAAATGCTTTGTAGACGAGAATAAAAGCTGCACTAGAACCAAATTATTCATTATCATCATCTTCTTCCTCCTCATCTTCTTCATCTTCCTCCTCTTCCTTTTTTTCTTGCTTTTTTCAGCCTTGACGACTTCCTTTTTTGCTGCACCTGGCTTCCTTTTAGCTGACTATGCAGTAATATGCCTTTTGTACTTTTTCCTTCAGCTTCTCATAAGGCTTCCTTCCTTCCTTCTCATAAGGCTGCTTGTCATCTGCAGTAGTGTTATTCCACATCACTCCCAATTTCTTTGCAACATCACCAGTGAAGAGGCCAGAATGTTCACCTTTGATTTTGGGGCAATATTAAGAACAAAATGAGAAAAAGGCCAAAGGGAGCCTCTTGAGAGCATTGGGATACTTGAACTTCTTTCTTGAAACTTGTATCCCTTTTAGGATGGATGTAAGTTTTAATTTCTCTTTCATAACAGGCCTTGTCAGCCTTTGCCATGTCTTCAAATTTTCCTTTCTCTTTAGCAGACATGATCTTCCACTTCTCTGAGCACTTCATAGAAAACTCTGAGAAGTTGACTGAGGCATCTGGGTGCTTCTCCTTGTGCTCCTCCGGGCAAGTTTGCACAAAGAATGCATATGATGACATTTTGCCTCTCAACTTCTTAGGATGTCCTTTGCCCATGTTTAATTATTTTTCCTCCGAGAGACACAGAGTTGCCCCATGCCCTCCCCTCTTGTCTGAGACAGTTTTTTCCTTCTCACTGGGTCTTAGGGGAATGAAAGTGCTGTAGACTGAATGATTGTGTCCTCCCAAAATTCATATGTTGAAACCTTCTCTCCAGTGTGATAGTATTTGGAGGTGGGGCATTTGGGAGGCGATTAGATCATGAAGACTGAGCTCTTATGAAGGGGATTAATGCCCTTATAAAAGAGTCTCCCAAGAGCTCCCTAGCTTCTTCAATCTTATAAGGACACTGTAACAGGATGGCCATCTGTGAACCAGGAATCAGGCTCTCCTCAGACCCTGAATCTAGCAGTGTCTTGATCTTGGACTTTCCAATCTCCAGAACTGTGAAGCTGTTGAAGCCACCTGGTCTATGGTAATTTTGCTAGAGCAGCTCCAGTGGACTAAGACAGGAAGTCAAATCTGGCTCACTTCTGATGATAATGCCCTAAGTCTCTGTAAACTCCCATCTACCTAGACAGAAAGGATCTGCAGTAGTTTTCTTTGAAATGGGGAAATTAGTTTTTAGTCTGGTATAGGCCCCTTATTTTGACATCTGTCTTTTCTGACCATGTTACCTATGTTTGTTTGTACCCTGATTATTCTTTATTATAGCTTCCTGTTTCTTTCCTTTAAATTATCTACTTCAGTCTGTAATTATATTATTTGGTGGTTTATGTATTTATTATCTGTTTTGTCCACTAGAATGAAGGCTGTGTCAGTGTGGCTGCATTATCTGCCTTTGCTTACCACTCTTCTCCAGCACCCTCCTGGTGGCTGGAGACATGAGCAGAAGCTCCAATAGTTACTTGTTCGATAAATACATGAGTATTTACTAAATACTCAAAGTTAGCCTAACAGACGATATTGATGCTCTGCCCATAACTCCTTGCCATCGCCACTGTAGGCATAGCAGCTCTCTTCAATTGCTAGTGTTTGCACTTAATTACCTGAGGATTGTTTTTTTTTTTTTTAACTTTAGCCACTAGGTCCTGCTTTTCACCCGCCCAGCAGAATAGAATTTCTATACCCTTGGAAGCAGCCCTCAGCTACAGACAGATTGAAGTGTATAGACACCCTAGCTCCCTTGTTCCTTGGGTGGGATAACTCAAGCATTTTCACACTGGCTCCCAGAATTGCTGAAGTAAAATTAAGCTTCAATCACTGAGTGTACCCTCTAGCTGCTCTTCATTCCTTCTTTGCTTCACATCCCAGCTCCCTTACTGTTTTCTTCTTACTTCCCCAAGAAACCACTTGCACTTAAAACATTGTTTCAAGAGTCTGTTTCTGAACAACTCAACCAAGACAGATAGGAAACAAACGTTTACAAAAGCTCTCCAAGTGTTCTGAGCTCTATTTCTAAATGAGGGAGCTTGCAATCTATTTTGAAATGAAAGTTAGTTGGAAAAAGATTATTTCCTTTCCTAAAGCATGTATTGTCTTTTGATTACCTTGTATACCAAAAGTATTGCTATTTAAAGCATTATTTTACTAAATTGCTTTTCTAAGTTTCCAACTTTAGTTTTTAACATGTATTGTTGCACTTCCAGACCACTATCTGGCAATTGGAAGCATGCATGTTGTGAGTCACTGTGTAGAAATGCAGCTAGCAGTTTAATGGTCATTGATAGCACATTTACTATTTGAAAAACAAAGTCCTTATAGAGGACACAGCGTTGAACAGGATATTTGTCTCCATCCCCAAAGAGCTCATAATTCAGTAGTAGGGAAAAGTATTTACACATTAAAATGGAGTTCAGCACTTCTCCAACTAAAAGAAGTGTTCTATGGGGTTCCAGAGTAGATCAGAATTCCGGTGAGGAACTTTGCAAGATGAGGCTTGAAGGATTGTAAGTCTGTAGAGGAAACATTGTCGACACAGATGATAGATTGGAAAATATGAAGTATAGTGAGAAGATACTTCTTACTCTGATTTCAGAGAAGAAGAAACAGTGGTAGATAAGGTTGAAAGGCAGAAATAAATCTTTCTGAAACACTTTATATTAAGAAGATGAAAAGATCATAAAAGTTGGGACAAATGTAATAATCACAGAGTGGGTCTGTTACTACTCCACTCATAGCGAAATCCTCAGCTGGTTCGCTTGTAGAGAAATATTGCCAAGGTATCACCCATTCCTAAACAAGTTCTCAGCCCTCTGACCAGGGGAGCTTATACTTGTCTAGATCAGGAGCCCGCGAACTTTTTCTGTAACGGACTAGACTGTAAATATTTTAGGCTTTGTGGGCCATATGGTTTCTTTATTCAATTATTCTGTTATTCTTTATTCTGTTATTCAATTCTGCTATTGTAGTGTGAAATCAACCATATATATGAATGAGTGTCTATGTTCTAATAAAACTTTATTTACAAAGCAGATTACCAGCTGGATTTGGCCCACAGGTTGTATTTTGCTGACTCTCTGATAGACTAATTCTAGTCAAGCTGCTGTTGCTACTAAGTCGCGTCAGTCGTGTCCGACTCTGTGTGACCCCATAGATGGCAGCCCACCAGGCTCCGCTATCCCTGAGATTCTCCAGGCAAGAGTACAGGAGTGGGTTGCTATTGCCTTCTCCGCTAGTCAAGCTAAAATGTCCTAAATGACTTCCTCTTTTTTGTTAGGTAATATTTGCTTTAAACCCTTGTTTTAACACAAAGAAAGTAGCAGAGCTAGAGGACAATATTAAGGGTGGGAAGATAGAATTTCTGGTGCCCATTCAAAGCTACTGGATAGATAACTGCTTACACAAAAATTGGGTCAAATATTCAGTCTCGTGTGTTCGGGACTCAATCTCAGAACAGAGATCTAGGGCTATCCTGAAGAAACGAGGCTAACACTGCAGTGGGTAGCCATTCCCTTCTCCGGGGAATCTTCCTGACCCAGAGATTGAACCCAGGTTCCTTCATTTCAGGCAGATTCTTTACTGTCTGAGACACCACGGAAGCCCTGAGGTTGTGTGAGCCAACTTAGGTCTGCACTGACCGCATAGTGAGATTACTGTGGGTTAGGCTTGGGAAGTATATTACAGTAGTTTCCTAGGGCTCCATTAACAAAGGACCACGCACTTTGTGACTTAAACAATATAAGTTTATTTCCTACAGTCCTGGAAGCTGGAAGTGTGAGTCAAGATGCTGGCAGGGTTAGTTTCTTTGGAAACTTCTCTGCTCGGCTTTTAGAAAGCTGTCTTTTCCCGCTGTGTTTCCCCAAGGTCTTTCTCTGTGTGTCTATGTCCTAATCTCTTCTTATAAAATTACCAGTCATACTGGCTTAGGGCCCATGCTAACGCTCTCATTTTACCTTAATTACAAATTTAAAGATTCTGTCTAAATACAGTCACATTGTGAGGACTGGGGGTCAGGACTTCAACATATGAATTGGGGGAGGGGACACAATTCGGCTCATATCCAGGCAACAGAGAGGGATAAGGTTTATACGCATGTTTATGGATTTACATACATATGAGGTGAGGTCAAGTTCATCCAATTTCCTTGAAGTTAAGGAATGTGGTTTCATTGAGCAAAGAATGGGAGAAGGAAGGATCAAGGTAGGCTGGACAGAAGGAAAAAGAAAAAGAAAAGAGGCTGAAAGTAGTGGTAGAAGAAAGAAAAGATAGATTAGGAGAAAGAATAGAGGACTTCTGCTTCACTGAATACACTAAAGCCTTTGACTGTGATGATCACAACAAAATGTGGAAAATTTTTAAAGAGATGGAAATACCAGACCACCTTACCTACATTCTGAGAAATCCGTATGCAGGTTAAGAAGCAACATTTAGAACCGGACGTGGAACAACAGACTAGTTCCAAATTGGGAAAAGAGTTTATCAAGGCTGTATATTGTCACCTTGCTTATTTAACTTATGTACAGAGTACATCATGTGAAATGCTGGATTGGATGAAGCACATGCTTGAATCAATGATTCCAGGGGGAAATATCAATAACCTCCAATATGCACATGACACCACCCTTATGACAGAAAGTGAAGAGGAACTAAAGAGCCTCTTGATGAGAGTGAAAGAGGAGAGTGAAAAAGTTGGCTTAAAACTCAACATTCAGAAAACTAAGATAATGGCATCCGGTTCCATCACTTCATGGCAAATAGATGGGGAAACAGTGGAAACAGTGTCAGACTTTATTTTCTTGGGCTCCAAAATCACTGCAGATGGTTAATGCAGCCATTAAGTTAAAATATGCTTGCTCCTTGGAAGAAAAGCTATGACAAATCTAGACTGCATATTAAAAAGCAGAGATATTACTTTACCAGCAAAGGTCCATATAATCTAAGCTATGGTTTTTCCAGTAGTCAGGTATGGATGTGAGAGTTGAACTATGAAGAAAACTGAGTGCTGAAGAATTGATGCTTTTGACCTGTGGTGTTGGAGAAGACTCTTGAGAGTCCCTTGGGCTGCAAGGAGATCCAACCAGTCCATCCTAAAGAAAATCAGTCCTGAATATTTATTGGAAGAACTGATGCTGAAGCTGAAACTCCAATACTTTGGCCACCTGATGCGAAGAGCTGACTTATGGGAAAAGACCCTGATGCTGGGAAAGATTGAAGGCAGGAGGAGAAGGGGCCGACAGTGAATGAAATGTTTGGATGGCATCACTGACTCGATGGACATGATTTTTAGCAACGTCTGGGAGTTGGTGATGGACAGGGAGTCCTGGTGTGCTGTAGCCCATGAGGTTGCAAAGAGTCGGATATGACTGAGCAACTGAACTGAACTGAGAGAGAGAAAGCAAGCAATGATGAACAGATAACAGTGATTAGCAAAAGGCGTGGTCATGACAAGGAAAAATCAGGGTGGTTAAATACTTGAAAAGCAGTGATCCCACAGGCCGGAAGAAGAAAGTCCATCCATTCATATGTATTTTACCCAAGACAAGTGCCAAGCATGGTCTAGTAAAGCAACATTACATGTACATTTAGGTAGAGGCAAGCTGGTATATTTTTTGAATGTAGGACAAACATGCTGATGATGACATACAATTGTGTTGTTGTGTATTATGTGTCCTCCTGTGTTCCACATTGACATAATGGAAGCTTCTTTACTATGAATACTAAAAGATTCATTATCAAATAATGGTGAAATGAGATTTTTACTGTAAATAAACAGTGTGTAGTACCAGGTTCTGCATTGGGACCAAGGAGATAAGATATGACATCTCTCCAGAAGGAGTTCATGTTGCTATTCAATGTATATTTTTAGATATCTATATAATTTCAGCATTAAGGAAACCTTTTATTTTTCCATGCTTCATTTGTGTGGACACTCATTCCTATCCGGAAACCTCAGTAGTTGGCATGAAAAGAAGCATTTTGTTATGAGTTTGGTTGAAAGATGAAAACTTTATCTCAGTGGTATTCAAAGTATTTGAATGTGGAAATTTACTAGCTAGCTTGAAATTTAAAGTCTTGTTTCTGCACTTACACTGGAAACATTAAGTTCACAAATTTGCCATTTTACTTGATTCTGTCAGTTTGTGATTAAAAACTCACAATGTAAAATGCACCATGGAGGATAAAAGAACTATAAAATGTGGGTGTTTAGAGAACTTAGTGGTACAATACATATATTCTTGGGCTGGAAAGCAGAAGAGCTTATGCTAATGCTGACCCTTGCACTGGGGTTTTGTGCTTTGGAAAATGTCACTTTTTCTCTAAGCTTTCATTCCTTCCTCTCTTACCTTATATCTCTTTATTTTAAAAAATTCCAGACCTTCAGAAAATATAACAAACATTAATATATCCCTGTAGGTTTACCAGCAGATAACATTTTGTCCCATTTGTTCAATTTATCTATCTACATAACTGTTTATGTGTGTTTAAATTTTTTTTCTCAACCGTTTGAAAATAAGTTGTGGATATAACATGCTTAAATATGCTGTCATTTCTTACCTACAAAGACATTCTCCTTCATAGTTTCATAACCATCTACTTTATTTGTCAAGATATTTAACACTGATACAGAAATACTGTCTATACTGAGACTTTCACAGGTGTTCCAAATATGTCCTTTGAGTTTTTTCCTTTTCAATATAGAATCTCAACAAACAAAATGCATTGCATTTAGTGTTACATCTCTTTTATTTCTTTTAATTTCTTTTATAATATTGATAATTTTGAAGAGTTTAAGCCAATAATTTTGTGGACAGTATCAGTTTGAAATTATTCTGATTATTTTTTAATACTAAATTTAAGCTAATAATTTTGCAGGCAAGATTATTACATACATGATATTATATACCTTTTACTGCATCCCATTAGAAGGCACAAGTTGTTATCTGGTTGTTTGTGTTATTGTGACCAGTTGTTGAGGAGGTGTCCTCTAGATTTCTCCACTGTAAAAGGTATATTTCTTCCTTTTTAATTAATAGATAATATATGGGTAATTTTTTTGAGACCATGTCTTTTATTTTCCAACAAATTTCGCCCAATGGTTTTACTATCCCTTAATGATCCTTACTTGATTCAATATTAAATTGATGATTGTAAATGGAATATTGAAATATTCAACTTTTACTATTGTCTGTTTCTCCCTTCAGATCTGTCAATAACATATTTTATTTATCATTTTTTTCATTAGTCTATTGGGTGTGAGATCTTTCATTGTGCTTTTGATTTGCATTTCCCTAGTCAAGAGATATTAAGCATCTTTTCATGTGCTAATATATAATTTTTGGAGAAATGTTTATTCAAGTCCTTTGTCCAGTTTTGCATTGGTGTGTTTTTTTTTTTGTTGTTGTTGTTGTTGCCGAATTGTAAGAGCTGTTTATATACTGGATATTAACTCCTCATCAGATATAGATTTATGATTTTTTTCCTTTCCATGAGTTACCTTTTCACTTTATTAATTGTGTACTTCGATGAATAAAAGTTTTTTTTTCATTTATTTTTATTAGTTGGAGGCTAATTACTTTACAATATTGTAGTGGTTTTTGTCATACGTTGACATGAATCAGCCATGGATTTACATGTATTCCCCATCCCGATCCCCCCTCTCCACCTGATTCCTCTGGGTCTTCCCAGTGCACCAGGCCCGAGCACTTGTCTCATGTATCCAGCCTGAGCTGGTGATCTGTTTCACCATAGATAATATACATATTTCGATGCTGCTCCCTCGAAACATCCCACCCTCGCATTCTCCCACAAATTGAAAGATAAAAACCATATGATTATTTCAATAGATGCAGAAAAAGCCTTTGACAAAATTCAACATCCTTTTATGATTAAAACTCTCCAGAAAGCAGGAATAGAAGGAACATACCTCAACATAATAAAAGCTATATATGACAAACCCACAGCAAGCATTACCCTGAATGGTAAAAAATTGAAAGCATTTCCCCTGAAATTAGGAACAAGACAAGGGTGCCCACTCTCACCACTACTATTCAACATAGTTTTGGAAGTTTTGGCCACAGCAATCAGAGCAGAAAAAGAAATAAAAGGAATCCAGATAGGAAAAGAAGAAGTGAAACTTTCTCTGTTTGCAGATGACATGATCCTCTACATAGAAAACCCTAAAGACTCTACCAGAAAATTACTAGAGCTAATCAATGAATATAATAAAGTTGCAGGATATAAAATTAACACACAGAAATCCCTTGCATTCCTATACATAAAAGTTTAAAATTTTGATGTAGTTCAATTTACTTGCTTTTTCTTTTTTTACCTTTGCTTTCGGTGTCATAACCAGGAAATCATGGCCACATCCAATGTCATGAAGTTTTTCCCCTGTGTTTTATTCTAAGAGTTTTATACTTTTAGGTCCTATATTTAGAGTTTTTCATTTTGAGTTGTTTTATATATTGTGTAAGATAAAGATTCAGTTTCACTGTTTTGCATGTGGATATCCAGTGTTCCCAATAACATTTGTTGAAAGACTGTCCTTTTCCTATTGAATAGTCTTGGTACCCTTATCAAAAATCATTTGACCACATTTGTGGAGGTCTTTCTGTTTTATTCCATTGTTTTATATGCCTGTCTTTATGGCATTACCACCTTGTTTAGATTACTGCAGCTTTGTTATAAGTGTTGAAATCAGGAAGCGTGAAACCTTCAACTTTTTTATTGTTTTGGCTATTTGAGATCTCTTGAGATTTCACATAAATTTTAGGATGGATTTTAAAAAACTAAACCAAAACAAAAGACCAAACAAAGACAAAACATAGACCAAACACTGGGATTTGGATTGCATTAAATCTGTATATAGCTTTGGGTAGTATGACTTTTTTTTTTTTTTTTTTGACACACACTACGCGCCTTGTGGAATCTTAGTTCCTGGACCAAGGATTGAATCCAGGTCCTCGTCAGTGAAAGCAGAGTCTTAAACACTCCACTGCCAGGAAATTCTCAGTGTTGACATGTTAACAATGTTAAATCTTGTAATCCATGAACATGGGTTGTCTTTCTATTTAATTTTTTGTATTCTTTGTTTTCTTTCAGCAGTGTTTTGTAGTGTTCAATACAAATCTTTCACCTCCTTGGTCAGATTTACTCCTAAATTTATACTTATTGATGGTATTATAAATAAAATTGTTTTCTTAATTTTCTTTTTGGATGTTTCATTGCTTATTTATTTATTATGATTTTTTAATTGAAGTATAATTGACAGTATATTAATTTCAAGCATAAAAAATAGTGATTTGGTATTTTTATACATTGCTAAATGATGATCACCACTGGATGACTCATTGTTATTGTATCGAAACACAACTGATTCTTATTGTGTCAATTTTATATCCTGCAACTTTACTGAATTTATTTATTCTGACAGTTTTTCTTTTTTGTGGGGAACACTTAGGCTTTTCTACATCTAAGATCATGTTATCCATGATCAGAAATAATTTTAGTTTTTCCTTTCCAAATTAGATGTAAAAGCAAACATTCTTGTCATCTCATAGGAAAAACTTTCAATCTTTCACCGTTGAGTGTGGTGTTAGCTATGGGATTTTCTTACATAGCCTTTATTATGTTGAGGTAGTTTACTTCTGTTCCTTGTTTATTGAATGTTTTTTATTATGAAGCTTTGTTCTTTTTTCTTCTTGTTTTTTTCTTTTCGTTCTTTGAATTGTATATTCTCTATCAACATATCTTCAGTTTTTCTGATTTTTCTTCTGCCATCCAAATCTATTGTTGAGCCTCTTTAGTGAATTTTTCATTCAGTTACTGTATTTTTAATGCCAAAATTTGTATTTGGCTCTTTTTAATTTTTTGAAATAATTTCTCTCTCTTTATGTTCTCTGTTTAATGAGATCTTTTCATCGTAGCTTCCTTTATATCTTGAAGTATGATTACCTTCTCTTCTTAGAACATGTTTACAAAGGAGACTTTGATGCCTTTGTTAAGTCTGACCTCTGAGTCGTCTCACAGACTTTTCAGCTGTTTGTTTCTCTTGTGTGTGGGTTACACTTTTCTGTTGCTTTGCACGTCCCATGATTTTTTGTTGATGGACCACTCTAGCTTCTGATTTTCCACTGCATCTGGGTCTTATTTCTGTTGTTTGCTTGTTTGTTTGTTGAATTCCTTGGCTAGATAATTTTAGTGAGTTCTGTATCTCCTATAGCGGGAAGCTTTTGGTTTTGCTTCTTATTGAGGACAGGGTTGGATGTGTGCACAGTCACTCTGACTTCCTTGGTGGCTCAGATGGTGAAGCATCTGCCTGTATTGCAGGAGACCTGGGTTTCGTCTCCAGAGGTCTGGAAGATCCCCCTGGAGAAGGGAATGGTTACCCACTCCAGTGTTCTTGCCTGGAGATTTCCATGGACAGAGGAGCCTGGTGGGTTATAGTCTATGGCGTTGCAAAGAGTTGGATACGACTAAGTGCCTAACTTTCTGACTTTTTCTGAGCAACTAACAGCCAGCAACTCGGTCACTCTGGGACTTTCTCTTTCACTGCTAAGCTTTTGGCCTCATTTTTTTTTTTTTTTTTTTTTTTTTTAATCACAGCAAGCTATTGAGCCCCACTAATTGCCAGATGATTGCTCTATTCTTTAGATGGTGCTGTGGGGCATAAATTGCTCTGCACTCTGATCCAATTAAATTTGAGCAGGGGAGATTTAGAGGTCCATCTCTGAGGTTTATTCTAACCTCAGGAGGGCTCTTAGCTTTTTCCCTGTTTCTCTCTGGTGAACTAGTTGGCCTATGGTTTGTTGCTGTTAATTAAAAGAAGCTCTTGTTTTTGAGAGCATTCTGAGGTTTGAACTTCTCTGCCCTCTGTTTCAAATAAATTATTTCAGTTTATTTGGGGAGAATTTTAGACCTTTCTGTTCTTGTGAATAGCTTTTTTCTTTACTATCTTGGGTGCTGGGTGGAGAAAGAGATCTATTGACCTTTTGGCTACATCCACCGGAATTTAGCTTCTTTGACTAAATTTAGAGTTGGAAGGTATGAGAAATGTTGATGACCTGCCCCAGTGGGTAAGAAACTGTATTTCTTGATTGGCAGCTGAGGTAGCAGAAAGCTTTGAGTCTTGGCCACACCCCCTGAGAGTGCCAGCTAATAAGTTGGAGGTTTTGGTGATGGGGAGGGAGCAGGTGTGCTGTAAATAACAGAGACTCTCCCCATTTTTTTTTTTAACCAAGTTTTAGTAGCTCTTCTTGAATAAATGTTTCTTCATTTGCCATATGCCTTTAGGACAATTCCAGAGATGGTTGTTTTTAAAATACTTTTCATTAGTTATTTATAGTTATGAATCTATGAAGCTTGTTATACAACCATCCCAGAAGTTCCTCATCAGTTTAGAGAAGTCTTAAATGAAGGTGATGAACGGCCCATGCTCTCTGTAAAGAGTCTAAGAGGGGATCCTTTCTTGCCTTGTCCTAGCTTTTGGTGGCTTGCTGGCAATTCCTGGTATTTCTTGACTTGTATGTGTCACTCCCACCTCTGCCTGTCTGTTCCCATGACTCACTTCCCTCTGTGTGTATGCATCTATGTCAGATTTCCTTCTTATAAGGACCGTGTGACCTCATTTTTACTTAAGTACACTTATAAAATCCTATTTCCAAATAAGGTCACATTTGCAAGTACTGGGACTTAGGACTTGAACATGTTTTTTGGCAAACACAATTCAGCCTGTGTCACCATCAGCAACGTAAGAGTGTCTGCTTCCCCATAGTCCTCCCAAAAGACTGTTGCCAAGCTTTCAAATATTTGCCAACTGTATAATTTCTAAATGGTATATCAGCATTTATAATTCTTTTGCTACAAAAGAAGTTGAATATTTTGTTACATATTATTGTGCCTTTTAAAATCTCTTTATGGCTTTTCAAGGTTGTAGTTAAAAATATTATTATGGAAAATTTCAAATATGCACAAAAAGCAGAGAGACAATTTAATAATCTCCTGTATGTCTAACATCTATCCTAATCAGTTGTCAACATTTTATCAATATTATTTCACCTATTATTCCCCACCACTGCCACATATATTTAAGAACTTTGGTACATAATTTTAATACATTTAACTTTAAAAAAAAAGCACATAATAGCAGTATCATTTTTACATGTAATAAAATTGCCAATGATTTGTTAATTTTATCTAATGTCCAGGCTATGCTCAAGTGTCTCAAAAAATCTCTTTTCTAGTATATAAAAATCTCTTTTCTGTAATTTTTTAACTGGTTAAATGAAGGGATTGGATAAGATAATGTCTAGGGTCCTCTTTCATTTTAAAATTTGGAGATTCATTCTCTAATTCTCCATAATAAATGGAGAGGAACCTTGCTATTGTAAGGCTTGAAATACTGCTGGGTAATGATCTCATTACTTACTGGTGAATTCTACAGAGCGCAGTTTTCATGTTCTCTTTCTTCAGTTTGTAATAGTCTTATCTATTGTGGTATCATTAGATTGTTATCTATTACTTCTCTGGAAATAGAGTGACTTAGTTCTCTAATGGGACTTTGTTCTCAAAGCATTTTTCAGATGTGACAATAGACCATAATGTCACCTTAATCTTGCCGTGAGCCTAATAGGAAGTGAAACATGTCATTGGTGATGGTATGATTGTAGACCCATTTTTCTCATTTGCTATATCCTATTAATTCTCTCAAAATGTTGACTTTACCTCTTCTCTTTCCTCCTGTTGTTTGCATTACTGCCACAATCCATGTGGTTTCTCTCCCAGGCAGAGCCAGACTTCCAGGGTTCAAATCTTACATCTGCCATTCATCATCTGTGATTTTGGGTACTGTTTTCTTATTTGTGCAAGAGGGAAATAATAAAGTTATTGACTGCATTGTGTTTTTGTGAAGATTAAATGATTTAATCCATAATCCATGTTAAAACTATTAGCAACAGGAACAATGACCAGCATACAGAAAGTGCCAAGTGAATGATAGATTTTACTAATCTGTTTCCTGTCCTAAGTGCCTCTGCCTTAACCCTGTTCAGCTAACTACCATCAGATTAACCTGAAAACTGTTCTTAGAGGCTTGCACTCTTTCATGTGGATGCCACCATTAGCCAGATGTGGCTCATTTTAATTAAAATTAAAGGAAGTTAAGCATTTGGTTCAATGTAGCCACTTAACAAGCATTCAATAGCCACACATGCTTAGTGGCTACCATACTGGGCAGCATAAATATAAAGATTTCTTTCCAACAGGGCAGAAGGTGCTGTCGGACAGTGCTGCTGCTCTTAAACTTTCTCCTGTTGGGTTGATGGCGCTAATACCGAAGGGAACACTTGTTCCCCTTCTCCTCTTTTCATGAGGACTTGTGTCTGTGCTTTCAAGGAGACAACAGCTCTCACTCAGTCCACTTTATGCAAAAATTACCCAGCTGGATAGATAGCAGGAAAGAAGAAAATTACTGGACCAACTTCCTCTGTTAGGAGAGGATAATGTATTAAAACTCATCCCTCATACATGACCTGCTTCTTGCCTCTTGTTATTTCTTAGACATATATTGCTGTGAATGACTCCCTTATTTCTGTTTTTGACTCCCATGTGGCAGGCACACGAGGGCATAGATTTGTGGCAGTGTGTCTTATCCTTCTACCTCTTTTGTGACTGGGTAGATCAGTTTAGTTCAGAGAAGAAGAGCTAGCCTGAATATTTTTGGCCACAAATCTGAGCTGCATTAGTCATTCTAGTTTCATTAAGGATCCTTGTGCTTAGAGTATAAATATAATACCTTATTTTAATCACCATGTATGTATTCCTCAAATTGGATAGATCCCATGAAGGAGTTTGGGAGATGAATTACTATCCTGTAAAACTTTCATTTCCACAATTGCTCCCCCAAGCCTACCCCATCAAGTCAAAATTCCTCTCCCTGACTCAAAATTCTCCATAATTTGACTCCACTGTAATTATTCAGTCTTCTTCAGTGACTATTGGCTAGATGTCTATTATACTCTAATTCCTCTGCTTTACCTTGAGATTCCAAAAATGATAGGACATGGGATCTTCCATAAAATTCGTATGGATTAGTTTGATAGAAAGGCCTGTAAATAAATAACATATATAATGTGTCAAGTGCTATAGTTGAAAAATGATCCAAGTACTAACTTAACATGAAAGAAATAGCAGGAGGTCCTACCTGGAGAGAAAGAAAGACACGAGAACAAACGCTCACAGATACACACTGACACACACAGTTGAATGGCTGATAGAAGGTTGCCAGATAGAAATGTTAGGGGAATGTTGTTCTAGATAAAGGGGACAGTATGAAAAAAAGAAGACATTTTTATATTCTTTACTTCAAACAGGCTTTTGTCCACAGGCCATGACTCCGTGCAAGTGTCTGAGCTGCTGTGCAAGCTTATGGAAGAATCAAACATAGAACTCTGTTTGGTTAAAATCTGAGGATTTTTATTTTTTGCAGCTGTAAGGCAGACCGGGAAAAATACTTTTTGTTTAGTAAGAGGACGTATGCAATATACTACAATCGAGGGTTAGTTATCCCAAGGCTCTTAAGTTCATTTTCAGAGGGGTTGATTATCTCCATTATCTCCATGGTTGGTGCATTCATTTACAGTAAAAAAAAAAAATTCATTTTTTCTGACAAATGTATATATTTTTTTAATTTATGACTTCTTATAACAAATATTTCTGAAGACTATTAAAACACAATTTACCATGTGAAAATACTCTATGATGAAGTGAACAAACCCAGTTTTCCATACAAATAAGCTTTGTGATTATCATAGGCTTCAAGTTTAAGAGTTATATTCCTTGGAAATCAAAAAAACAAAAAATAAAGAAGCAGAGATTATTTAGTTAAGAGTTGAATATCTTAGAGTACTTTGGTAAACATTAAAATGAGGATTGTAATTAATTTCATATCAAGAATTAGGCCACACAGAGGCGTATGTCATACTAGTTTTCCAGAAGTGCTTTTTTAAATTTAATTTTTATTTTATATTATAGTTAATTTACAATGCTGTGTTAGTTTCAGGTGTACAGCAAAGTGATCAGTTATATATATATTCAAATATCCATTCTTTTCACATATAGGTTATCACAGAATGTTGAGTAGAGTTCCCTGTGCTATACAATAGGTCCTTGTTGTTTACCTATTTTATATATATAGCAGTATGTATATGTAAATCCCAAACTCCTAATACATTCGTCCCAGCGTTCTCCTTTGTTAATCCCAAGAGTGGGATCACTGAACGATATTTAGTTCTGTTTTTAATTTTTTAAGGAACCTCCATGCTATTTTGTATAGTGGCTGCACCAATTTACATTCCCGCCAACAGTGTAGAAAGGTTTCTTTTTCTTGACACCCTCTCCAGCATTTACTGTTTGTAGACTATTTGATGACAGCTGTTCTGACCAGTGTGAGGTGACATCTCATTGTAGTTTTGATTTACATTTCTCTAATAATTAGTGGTGTTGAACATCTTTCCATGTGCTTTTTTGACCATCTGTATATTTTCTTTGGAGAAATGTCTATTTAGATCTTCTGCCCCCCCCTTTTTTTTGGATTGGGTTGTTTTTGTTTTTACATTGAGTAGCATGAGCTGTTTGAGCGTCTTGGAGATCAGTCCCTTAGGGCACATAGAAACATATATTAGTTTTCTAAAACTTTTTAAAAAAATAGCTCTGCTCAAAATGTCAATATGGTTTTTTCCTCCTTATCTTATTGTGAAGAACAATAACCATTTCAGTACTGAGTTACTATTCTCAAGAATTTTCATCAAATATAGTAATAACTTTCATTTTTACAACTTTGATCAGTAAAAGAAACTAAAACCTTAAGTTTCTGTGTCTGCTATCCATATCCTCAGTTCCTCCTAGAAAAGACTTGTTCATTGGTTGGATGTTGGAGTTGGGTGATCTGGTGAGGAAAAGTCAGATAGATAATAGATGATAGAGTCTTCTCACCTAGGATGCCCTGTAGATGGAGTCTGGGATAGGGGAATAGTATTGTTTGGTAGAGAGGAGACGAAAATGTGTTCATTTTGGACCTGGCAAGTTTAAGGTACTTGTCACACAAACAACAACAAACAATAAAGAGTCCCTTTTCACATAAAAATGTAGGTATAGTCCAAAATGGACGGGAAGAGGAGGGGGAGGAGGAAAGAGCACCAGCAAGAACAGGAGCAGTGACCTACACGAGACTGAGCCAGGTCTGCTTTTGAGAGTTTGAGGGTCTCCTGTGATGCACAGGTTCGCAGTGGTCTACCATGGATACGGGGGTTCTGGCAGCAGTAGTCATGGGAGGCGTGGCATGTGGCATAAGACCTCTTGGAGGAGGTCGACATTAGCCCCACTGTGGAGCTTCTGGGTGGGCAATCCACAAACTGGAGAAAAATTATACCAAAGAAGTTCTTGCACTGTAGTGAAAGTTCTAGACCCCACAAGAGATTTCCCAACCCCATGAACTGCAGCATGCCAGGCTTCCCTGTCCATCACCGACTCCCAGAGTTTATTCAAACTCATGTGCATTGAGTTGTGATGCCATCCAACCATTTCATCCTCTGTCATCCCTTTCTCCTCCCACCTTCAATCTTCCCCAGCATCTGGGTCTTTTCAAATGAGTCAGCTCTCCACATCAGGTGGCCAAAATATTGGAGTTTCAGCTTCAGCATCAGTCCTTCCAATGAACACCCAGGACCGATCTCCTTTAGGATGGATTGGTTGGATCTCCTTGCAGTCCAAGGGACTTTCAAGTCTTCTCTAACACCACAGTGCAAAAATATCAATTCTTCAGCACTCAGCTTTCTTTATATTCCAACTCTCACATCCATACATGACTACTGGAAAAACTATAGCCTTGACTAGATGGACCTTTGTTGGCAAAGTAATGTTTCTGCTTTTAAATATGCTATCTAGGTTGGTCATAACTTTCTTTCCAAGGAGTAAGCGTCTTTTAATTTCATGGCTACAGTCACCATTGCAGTGATTTTGGAGCCCCCCAAATAAAATCTGCCACTGTTTCCACTGTTTCTCCATCTATTTGCCGTGAGATGATGGGACTGGATGCCATGATCTTGTTTCTGAATGTTGAGCTTTAAGCCACCTTTTTCCTCCCTTCTTTCAATTTCATCAAGACGCTCTTTAGTTCTTCACTTTCTGCCATAAGGTCACTTCTCAACCTTGGGATCCAGCAAAGGGATTGAGAATCCCCAGGGAATCTGACTTTGAAGGTCAGTGGGGTTTGGTTATAGAACTTCCACAGGACAGGGGAAACAGAGACTCTTGAAGGGCTAACCAAAACCTTGTGTGCACCAGGACCCAGGAGAAAGGAGCAGTGACCCTCCCCCCGCCAAGAGACGGAGCCAGACTTGCCTGTGAGTGTTTGGGAGTCTCTGGCAGAGATTTGGTCAACAGTGGCCTGCCTTGGGATTAGGAACACTGACTATAGCAGTTCTGGAAGGCCTAGCATACTGGCATAAGTCCTTTTGGAGAAGGCTGACATTACCCCTACCATAGTTTGGCCTCAGGTCAAACTACAGGGTGGAATCATAGCCCCACCCATCTGCAGAAGATTGGATTAAAAGAGTTACTGAATAGAATGGAAATAAAAACAAAAGTAAACAAGTGGGACATGATTAAACTTAAAAGCTTTTGCACAGCAAAGGAAACTATAAGCAAGGTGAAAAGACAACCCTCAGAATCAAAGGATATAATAGCAAATGAAACAACTGACAAAGGATTAATTTCCAAAATATACAAGCAGCTCATACAACTCAATACCAGAAAAACAAACAACCCACTCAAAAAGTGGGTAAAAGACCTAAACAGACATTTCTCCAAAGACATACAGATGGCTAACAGATATATGAAAATATGCTCAACATTACTCATTATTAGAGAAATGCAAATCAAAACTACAATGAGATATCACCTCACATCAGTGAGAATGGCCCTCATCAAAAAGTCTACAAACAATAAATGCTGAAAAGGATGTGGAGAAATGGGAGCACTCTTACATTGTTGGTGGGAATGTAAATTGATATAGTCACTATGGAAGATGGTATGGAGATTCCTTAAAAAACTAGAAATAAAACCACCATATGACCCAGTCATCCCACTCCTAGGCATATACCCTGAGGAAACCAAAATTGAAAGAGACACATGTAACCCATTGTTCATTACAACACTATTTACAACAGCTAGAACATGAAAACAACTTAGATGTCCATCAACAGATGAATGAATAAAGAAGTTGTGGTATATATTCACAATGGAATATTACTTAGCCATAAAAAGGAATGCATTTGAGTCAGTTCTAATGAGGTGGATGAACCTAGAACCTATTATACAGAGTGAAGGGAGTCAGAAAGAGAAAGATAAATACTGTATTCTAACATATATATACAGAATCTACAAAAATGGTACTGAAGAATTTATTTATAGGGCAGTGATGGAGAAACAGACATAGAGAATAGACTTATGGTCATGGGGAGAGGGGAGGAGAGGGTGAGATGTATGGAAAGAGTAACATGGACACATATCACCATATGTAAAGTAGATAGCCAGTGGGAATTTGTTGTATGGCTCAGGAAATTCAAACAGGGGCTCCATATCAATCTAGAGGTGTGGGATGGGGAAGGAGATGGGAGGGAGATTCAAAAGGGAGGGGATGTATGTATATCTGTGGCTGATTCATGCTGAGGTTCGGCAGAAAACAGCAAAATTCTGTAAAGCAATTATCCGTCAATTAAAAAAAAAAAAAAAAGAGTTGCTGAACGGGACCTTGCCCACCAGAGCAAGACCCAGTTTTCCCCATAGCCAGTCCCTTCCATCAGGAAGCTCCACAAGCCCCTTATCCTCATCCATCAGAGGGCAGACAGAATGAAAACCACAATCACAGAAAACTAACCAAACTGATAACATGGATCACAAAATTGTTGTCTGAGGAGGCCTTACCAGTAGCTGAGAAATGAAGAGAAGCAAAAGGCAAAGGACAAAAGGAAAGATATATCCATCTGAATGCAGAGTTCCAAAGAGTAGCAAGGAGAGATAAGAAAGCCTTCCTAAGTGAACAATGCAAGGAAATGCAGAAAAGCAATAGAATGGGAAAGAGAAGGAATTTCTTGAAGAAAACTAGAAACACCAAGGGACCATTTCATGCAAAGATGGGAACAATAAAGGACAGAAATGTTGTGGACCTAACAGAAGCCGAAGATATTAAGAAGATGTGGCAAGATACACAGAACTATACAGAAAAGATCTTAATGACCCAGATAACCACAATGGTGTGATCACTCACGTAGAGCCAGACATCATGGAATGCAAAGTCAAGTGGGCCTTAGGAAGCATCACTATGAACAAAGCTAGTGGAGCTAATGGAATTCCAGCTGAGCTATTTTAAATCCTAAAAGATGATGCTGTGAAAGTGCTGCACTCAGTATGCCAGCAAATTTGGAAAATTCAGCAGTGGCCATGGGACTGGAAAAGGTCAATTTTCATTCCAGTCCCAAATGGTAATGCCAAAGAATGTTCAAATTACCACACAATTGTACTCATTTCACATGCTAGTAAGGTAAGTCTCAAAATCCTTCAAGCTAGCCTTCAGCAGTTATGTGAACAGAGAACTTCCAGATGTATACACTGGATTTTGAAGAGGCAGAAGAACCAGAGATAAAATTGCCAACATCTTTTGGATCATAGAGAAAGCAAGAGAATTCCAGAAAAACATCTACTTGTGCCAAAGCCTTTGACTCTGTGGATCACAATAAACTGTGGAAAATTCTTAAAGAGTTGGGATTGTCAGACCATCTTACCTGACTCTTGAGAAACCGGTATTCAGGTCAAGAAGCAATAGTTAGAACTGGACATGGAACAACAAACTGGTTCCAAATTGGGAAAGGAGTACTTTAAGGCTATATATTATCATCCTGCATATTAAACTTATATGCAGAGTCTCTCTCTCTGTCTCTCTGGTCACTAAATCATGTCCAATTCTTGCGATCCCATGGAATGTAGCCTGCCAGGCTCCTCTGTCCTTGGAATTCTCCAGGCAAGAATACTGGAGTGGGTTGCAATTTCCTTCTCCAGGGGATCTTCCCGACCCAGGAATCGAACCCAGATGTCCTGCATTTCAGGCAGATTCTTTACCCACCGAGCTATGAGGGAAGCCCAATCAACTGTACTCTAGTAAAAATAAAAACCAACTATACTCCAAAAAAAATTTAAAAAGAAAAGTATTAAAGGAAAGCCAGCACTATATAAACACCATCAGTTCAGTTCAGTCACTCAGTCATGTCCGATTCTTTGTGACCCCATGGACTGCAGCACGCCAGGCTTCCCTGTCCATCAGCAACTCCTGGAGCTTGTTCAGACTCATAGCCATTGAGTTGGCGATGCCATCCAACCATCTCATCTTCTGTTGTCCCCTTCTCCTCCTGCCTTCAATCTTTCCCAGCATTAGGGTATTTTCCAATGAGTCAGTTCTTCGCATCAGGTGGCCCAAGTATTGGAGTTTCAGCTTCAGCATTAGTCCTTCCAATGAATATTCTGGATTGGTTTCCTTTAGGATTGACTGGTTTGATATCCTTACAGTCCGAGGAACTCTCAAGAGTCTTATTCAACACCACAGTTCAAAAGCATCAGTTCTTGGGCACTCAGCTTTCTTTGTAGTCCGACTCTTAGATCTATGTATGATTACTGGAAAAGCCATAGCTTTGACTAAGATGGACCTTTGTTGGCAAAGTAATGTTTCTGCTATTTAATATGCTTTCTAAGTTGGTCATAGCTTTTCTTCCAAGGAGCAAGTTTCTTTTAATTTCATGGCTGCAGTCACCATCTACAGTGATTTTAGAGCCCAGGAGAATAACATCTGTCACTGTTTCCATTGTTTCCCCATTTTTTTGTCATGAAGTGATGGGGCTGGATGCCATGATCTTAGTTTTCTGAATGTTGAGCTTTAAGTCAGGGTTTTCACTCTCCTCTTTCACTTTCATCAAGATGCTATTTAGTTCTTTGTTTTCTACCATAAGGTTGGTGTCATCTGCATGTCAGAGGTTATTTATATTTCTCCCGGCTTGATTCCAGCTTCTTCATCCAGCCCAGCATTTCGTATGATAAACTCTGCATGTAACTTAAATAAGCAGGGTGACAATATACAGCCTTGATGTACTTCTTTCCTGATTTGGAACCAGTCTGTTGTTTCATGTCCAGTTCTAACTGTTGCTTCTTGACCTGCACACAGATTTCTCAGGAAGCAGGTAAGGTGGTCTAGTGTTCTCATCTCTTTAAGAATTTTCCACAGTTTGTTGTGATCCACACAGTCAAAGGCTTTGGTGTAGTCAATAAAGCAGAAATAGATGTTTTTCTGGAACTTTCTTGCTTTTTCAATGATCCAACAGATATTGGCAATTTGATCTCTGGTTCCTCTGGCTTTTCTAAATCCAGCTTGAGTATCTGGAAGTTCACAGTTGACATACTGTTAAAGCCTGGTTTGGAGGATTTTGAACATTACTTTGCTAGCATGTAAGATGAGTGCAATTGTGCTATAGTTTGAGCATTCTTTGGCATTGCCTTTTTTTGGGTTTGGAATGAAAACTGACCTTTTCCAGTCCCATGACCACTGCTGAGTTTTCCAAATTTGCTGGCATGTTGAGTGCAGCACTTTCACAGCATCATCTTTTAGGATTTGAAATAGCTCAACTGGAATTCCAACATCTCCACTAGCTTTGTTCATAGTGATGCTTCCTAAGGCCCACTTGACTTCACATTCCAGGATGTCTGGCTCTAGGTGAGTGATCACACCATTGTGGTTATCTGGGTCATGAAGATCTTTTTTGTATAAAGAGATGAATGCTTAACATAGAATTTTTTTTAAATCTAAAGTCCATTTCAAGATGTTTCTGTTGTATGCTTAATTTGTTTTATTATCAAGCAAAGCTCTATAAAGGATGTTGTCATATAGTCCTCAGACTCAGATTCATCTTCATCTTGACTAATCTGTAAGTAATGAAGCTCATAAGTCTCCTTGTTAGATGTACCACACAAAGTCAGTCACGAAAATTGTTCTTTTTAAGATATTTCTTGGTAAGTTGCTTCAAATACCTTTTAGAGAACTGTTTCTCAGATATGAGTATGATTTTATTCTTGAAGCGTTCAATGTGAATGACATTCCCAAGATATCCAGTCTTTCCATTCACTTTAACCTTCTCTCACAGAAACTGTTCAAAATTTACCTTATGTGAAATGCCAGGCTGGATGAAGCACAAGCTGGAATCAAGATTCCCAGGAGAAATATCAATAACCTCAGATATGCACATGACACCAACCTTATAGCAGAAAGCAAAGAAGAACTAAAGAACCTCTTGATGAAAGTGAAAGAGGAGAGTGAAAATGCTGGCTTAAAACTCAACATTCAAAAAAACTAAGATCATGGCATCTGGTCCCATCACTTCATGGCAAATAGATGGGGAAACAATGGGAACAGTGACAGACTATTTTCTTGGGCTTCACAATCACTATAGATGGTGATTGCAGCCATGAAATTATAAGATGCTTGCTCCTTGGAAGAAAAGCTGTGACAAACCTAGGCAGCATTTTAAAAAGCAGAACATTTAATTTACCAGCAAAGGTCCATCTAGTCAATACTATGGTTTTTCCAGTAGTCATGTATAGATGTGAGAGTCGGACTACTATGAAGGCTGAGTGCCTAAGAACTGATGGTTTTGAACTGTGGTGTTGGAGAAGACTCTCGAGAGTCCCTTGAATTGCAAGGATATCAAAGCAGTCAATCCTAAAGGAAATCAACTCTGAATATTCATTGCAAGGACCAATGCTGAAGCTGCAATACTTTGGCCACCTGATAGGAAAAGCCGACTCATTGGAAAACACCCTGATTCTGGGAAAGATTGAAGTCAGGAGTAGAAGGGGTTGACAGAGGATGAGATGGTTGGATGTTATCACTGACTCAGTGGACATGATTGAGATGGTGAGATGGCAGACTCCGAGAGATGGTGAAGGACGGGGAAGGCTATGTGCTGCAGTCCATGAGGTCTCAGAGAGTTGGACGTGACTAAGTGACTGAGCAACAATCAAAATGGAAATCTGAATGAAGCCAGCACCAACATTTGTGGGCCCCACCTGTTCTGTTATATGCTAACCCTGCTCTGTAGTGGTTCTTGAGTTCCTAGAGTTCCACACGATGTAGTTCAGAAATCTCCTAGTCTAGCACTTGTCTTTCACAGGTGAGAAATCCAAAGTGTGAACCACCTTGTTAAAGGAGGCCTCTTACATAGATAATGTCTGAGGGCTAAGATCAATTCTCTCAGCAACTTGCAAATATTCTATGCAGCATTAACTGTAGTCACCATAGTATATATTACATGCCCATGACTCATTTATATTGTAACTGGCAATTTGTACCTTTTGATCCCCATCACCCAGTTCGCCCTTCCTCCCTCTGGCAATCACCAGTCTATTCTCTGTATCCATGAACTTGATTTATTTTTTAGATTACATATGTAAGTACATGTTATTTTCTCTTTCTCTGTCTGACTTATTTCACTTAGCATAATGCCCTCAACATAAATGCATGTTGTTGCAAGTGGCAGTCTTTCTTTTTAACGACTGAATATTATTCTATTATATCTCTATATCTAAATCTATATCACATCCTTATTCATTCATTCACTAATGGACACAGGTTATTTCCATGTTTTGGTTATTGTAAATAGTGCTGCAGTGAACATGGGTGTGTAGGTATATTTTTTAATTAGTATTTTCAATTTTTTAGATAAGTCATCAGAAGTAGAATTGCTAGATCATATGGTAGTTCTGAGTTTTTTGAGGAACCTTCATACTGTTTTCCATAGTGCTATACAATTCACATTCCTACCAACAGTGCACAAGGGTTCTCTTTCCATTACATTCCTGCCAACACTTGTTATTTCTTGTCTTTTTTGTTACTAGCCATTCAAACAGGTGTAAGATGATAACTCACTGTGGCTTTGATTTGCATTTTCCTGATGATTAGTGATGTTGAGCATCTTTTTATGACTTGTTGGCCCTCTGTATGTCTTCTTTGGAAAAATGTCCATTCAGATCCTTTGCCCATTTTTAAACTGGATTTTTTTTTTTGCTGTGTTGTATGAGTTCTTTATATATTTTGAATATTAACCTCTGATTAGCTGAATGATTTGCAAATATTTTCTCCTACTCAGTAGGTTACCTTTTCATTTTGTTGGTGATTTCCTTTACTGTGCAGAAGGTTTTAAGTTTGAAGGAGTCCCAAGTATTTATTTTTGATTTTGTTCCCTTTCCTTTTGGAATCAGATACAAAAATCTGTCACCAAGGTTAATATTAGGAGCTTATCATCTGTGCTTTCTTCTGGGAATTTTATGATTTCAAGTCTTACATTCAAGTCTTTAGTTTATTTTGAGTTGTTTTGTGTATGGTAGTTTAGTTTCATTGTTTTGCATGTGGCTATCCAATTTTCACAATACCATTTATTGAAGAGACTCTTTTATCCATTGTATATTAACAACTCCTTTGTCATAAATTAATTGACCATTGAGTATGATGTTAGCTATGAGTGTGAGAAGAAACAGGAGGATGCAGAAATGTAGTAAGTGTTTACTTTTATGTTTTAAATTATATAGATTTTTAATCATTAACTTTTAAATTAATGTCAGGGGATAAACATACATAGAATTAATATTTTAGTGAATAGAAGTAATATTAAATATAAACCAATAAATTGTCAAATTGAAGCTAGAATTTTTCTGAAAACTCTTGGAAAAGTCTTGCAAATGTTTTTAAAAATCCTAGGCTTGAAAAAATTTAATCAAACAATATTGGGTTGGCCAAAATGTTCATTTGGGTTTTCCATCCCAAATGAATTTTTTGAAAAACCCCATATATACCATGGGCTTCCCCTGTGGCTCAGCTAGTAAAGAATCTGCCCGCAATGAGGGAGACTTGGGTTCGATCCCCGGGTTGGGAAGATCCCGTGGAAAAAGGAAAGACTACCCACTCCAGTATTCTGTCCTGGAGAATTCCATGGACTGTATAGTCCACGGGGTCACAAAGAGTTGGATACTACTGAGCGACTTTCACTTTCACTTTTTCATATAGAACATATATTTTGAAAATACAAAGTTATATGTGTATATACTATATAATGTTTAAAGGCCACACATGATTTTTAAGTGCATTTAAATTCATATATAATTGTGATAGCCAGACTGTAGGATGGCCTCTCATAATCCGTATTTATGAGAGCCCTCCTTGAACATGGTTTGAGCCTAGTGGCTTGCTTCTAAATAATAGAAGTTTGACAGAAATGGTGGTACGCTGCTTTGAAATTAGGCTGTTAAAGACTGTGGTTCCTGTGTTGGGTACCTCTCTCTCTTTTCACTTGCTCTGGGGTAAACAGGCTATTATGTTTTTAGCAGTCCTATGGAAAGATGTATATGGCAAGAAACTAAAGCCTCCAGCCAACAGTGAGTACTTGAGGTCTACCAACAATCAGTGAGCTTGAAAAAAGTTTCTGTAATTGAGTCTTGAAATGACTGTGACCTTGACTGACATCTTTAATGCAACTTTGTAAGATACTTTGACCCACAACTGCCCAGCTAGACCATACCTGGATACTTGACCCTCAAAATCTGTATCAGATCATAATTGTTTACTGTTTTAAGCTGGTAAGTTTTGGGGTAATTTCTTATGCATAGAGAGAAAACTAGTACAATAATATTTGATAATGTATATATACAATATCTGGACTTACCTGGTGGGTTAGATGGTAAAGAATCCACCTGCAGTGCAGAAGACCCACATTCGATCCCTGGGTCGGGAAGATGCCCTGGAGAAGGAAATGGCAACCCACTCCAGTATTCTTGCCAGGAAAATTCCATGGACAGAGGAGCCTGGCAGGCTGTAGTCCATGGGGTTGCAGAGTCAGACATGACTTAGCCACTGAACAACAAACTTATGCCAGATATACCTCAATAAGTTTTGATTCTTTAACCTAAAAGCACTGTTACTTCTTACCTCATGCAATCTGCTTTTTTTGTTTAGAGGAGTTTGTTATTAAACTTTAGTCATAAGAATTTGTTCTGAGAGACTGTCTTTGGGGGTGATGGAGGGAGCATTGTCTTTTTTTGTATTACTTTGTAAGAGATTTTATATATCCTATATATTCATTATTTTCTTGATATATTGAGGGTAATGTCTCCCAATCTACTGGTTACTTGAAAAGTCAATTTATTTGGTATCATTGTCAGCCAGAGGTACTTACAGCTAGGTACTCTTAATTTTAAAATTTTCTTTAGACATCTTGGATTTTTACAGGTTTTTTGTTTTTTTTTAAGAATTCTTCTTCCCGTCTAAGATTATAAAACTTCTGTTTTATTTCTTTTGCTGCTTATTTTTATAATATTAGTATTAATTTTCTAATCTTTAAAATAACTGTTTCTGCTTAGCTTTCCTAAATTTTAAAACCATATTTCTATTCTTTTATAAAATAAATGCAATTTTTCTTTATATTAAGAAAATTTTATTCATAACTTTATTACTTTTATTTTGAAATATTTGTTTAAAAAGTTTTATTACTTCAGTTGTTTCAAATTATCTCATTAGAGTCTATATTTTATATTAGACAAAATATTTTATCTTAGATATATTTTAAAATATTTTAAAGTATGTTAAAATATTTTATCTTATTATTGAAGTTAGATAAAATATTTCTTTTAAAACGTTTTATTGCAAAATAGAAAAATAATACAAAAGTTTCTGTACATGGTAATAAATCTAGTGTTTATGCAGTTGACACCTATATGCTTTCCAACTAGGTCAAGAGAGCTTTGATAACGTCTGTAGAGCTTTTGCTTTTTACAGAAGGTTCTGAAGAAAACATGACAAAATATTAATAATTAAAAATCTACATAATGATTTTACAGATGTTATATTATTCTCTGGGCTTTATGCTTAAACTAGCTCATGATAATAACATCATCAATAATAAAAGAGAAATCATTAGCCCTGGAAAGCTAAAACAGTGTTAATAACATTTTCCACTATTTAAGATAATCCTTCAAATAGGTTTTAATGGTGAAAAGAAAAAGTTAAAAGGAAAGTTTGTGGGAAAAAATCCTCCAAACCACTTCTGCCTGCATACTCTCTAGAGAGAAATGAGTGAACCTAGCTAATAGTCTGAAGTCATTAACTTCTTACAACAGAGACATTTGATTGTAGAATACCTAATTTTTCCACCTTGCTTAGTTAAGAAAATAATAAGATCTTACCCAGAGTAAAATCACTGCAAGATGTTAATTTACTGTTCACAAGGTTTATTCCAAAAAGGAGGATATAACACAACAGAAAATCTTTATTGGGTTATAAATCCCCCTTTGGGGGCACATGGAGTTGATGACCCATGAGTGTATGAGGCTAATTAAGACTTCTTAAAAAGACTTCAGGGAAGAGATTTTGCAGAGCCCTGAAGTCATGGAAAGAGTCCAGAAAATTAAAGGAAAAATAAAACAAAAGTGGAAATATGTTTGACTAAGAAGCTAGGCATCTGTTTATGGGGTTGTCTTTTGTAGATATCTGCATCAAAATATCTTTCAAGAGATTCCTGGTTTCAGCATGAGTTGCTCTAATTTAAGTCTATTAGTGAATAATGTGATCTGTAAATTCTTGATGGGAAGATAGTTATCTGATGGTTCTCAAACTCAGAAAATCATCTGGAAGGTATGTTAAAAAATAAACTCAGTGTTCCCAGCATTCCTGATTCAATGAGTCTGAGGTGGGGCAAGGATTAGCAAATTCCTAGAAAACCACACTTTGGGATGCTATAGTAGATACTCTTGATGTCCACCTGGATCTTTTTTTCCACTGCTGCATCCAACCCTCTGTTAAGCATATACCTGCTAACTTCCTCAGAAAATTGTCCTGGCTGAGGGAGCTGCCTTTCTTGGACGCCTGGAAGGTCACTAGCCTTTCCTCCACCTGTCACCTCCCTAGTGCCTCTAGCAGTAAGTCATTGACTGGCCTCTTTCCTTAAGAGAAGACAACTCTGTAATCCCGTAATCTACCTCTTGTAATCTACCAACCGGAAGTGGTCTCCCAGTCTTTCATGACCTGTTTGGCAGGGGCCAAAGCTGCTTCCCTTTCCTTCTATTTTCATCAATCTTTTGCAGGTTTTTCATGAAGAAAGTACCTTCAGTAAGTCGCTGGTGCCTAAATCTCTGTCTTTGGCTCTGCTTCTACGGAACCAGACCTAAGACAATAGGCAAAATGTACACTTCGGTTTCTAGGAGTTGTTCTAAATTGTATCTGCTTGGTAGCTTTCTAGGTTCAAGTAAAACTGTTCATGGAGATCTGTTCTCTGGTTAGCTGTTGCTTCTTTGTCATTAAACATTTAATACTTGAAAAGTATCCCCGTGGACTTGGCATGCAGGACTGTTTTGTTCAAAACAGGTTTAAAGAACAATAGCTACTTTGTCTAGCTTTAAACACTTTTAGTTCTGAAACTGAAAACAGGAAAAAAATATGAAGCTGATCAGGCTGAATTTTAGCCATGGAAAAAAGTTGATCTTAAAAATCAGGAGAAGAGACCATAATGTGCTTTTAATGAAATGACAAGGAGAAATAAATTTATGGGAGGATGGAGGGAAGCCTGGTTTGAAATGTATTACTATCCAGCTCATATTAGCTCATATTATATGACTGAGAGCTAACTGTCATTAGCTCTGAGGTGTCATTAGTACTGCTACTGATATGCCTTCCCCTAAGGGCCAACTGTCTCCAACAGGAGGTGGGATGATGCTAAAAGGACTTTCCTAACTTCAAGTTTAAAAGGCGACTGGGGCCTTTCTCATTCCTCCTCACACCCAGCAAATCTGTGAATTTGCATTGACAACAGCTCAGCTTTATGTCAAAAAATTGTGTGGTGTGTGGGTGTTGACCTGAATGCTTGATCAGACCAAGGTTTACATCTTGGTTTTGCCCTGAAGCTAATCAAAGGCAAGTTATATCAGCGCTGATGACCTCAGTTTCTTCTGTTAAATGTGGCTGAATGAGATAGTGTTTATAAGCCTACAGCATATTTCTCAGCTAAGTGCTCTTTTTTTTTTCCCCACTCTCCGAGATATTTGATTCCATCTCATTCCTTCCTTGCTTGTAAAGCAAGTGTGCTATCGGGTGTCCTTCCCAGTAGGCTCTTTTGATTGCTGATTCTAGGGGTCTGCATTCCTTCAACCCTTTGATTTTTAGAGAGCTGGCTTGCATATTGTATACAGCCACTGGGGAAGAATATAGCCACACAGGCTATCACCATCTCAGCAATTTTCTTATGGAAGGTGAGCAAGATAAATGCAAAGTATGATTAGCTCTGGGGCTGTGAACAAAATGATGTAACCAGATTTAAAAAACCCAAACAAAAGCAAACACTCTCTCTCAAGAACTTGTAAATTGAAACAGTGATAATATTTCCAAATGCAGAAGGAATATAAACCGGTTATTCCCCTCTATGTTTAGTCACTTAATTTCATTCCTTAAATTGTCCTTTTCATCACCAAATTAAAAACGAAAAAAAGAGCAACACAGCACATCCTTTTGATCTCCCAGGGCAAAATGGTTTGACGTATGTTTTCCTGGCAAGTTATGATACAGACATAGCTGACATTTTGATGACATCGGTACGTCAAGGCTAATAGAAGTCAGGGAGCAGTTCTCTCATGTTAGAGCTCTCACAGTAAAAAGTCATAGGATTATCCTGACAAATGTCAGTTTTGAACTGAAATAAGTGAGGGCACACTTTTGGACTTCATGCATTGCTGCTTTAGGTACTTAGTCTGTAACATAGACTAAACCATAAATCCAATCTTCTTCTCAGCATTCCAACAGGGTCAGGAAAGGATCCCAGAAGTAGAGCAATAGAAAAATCTTCATACTTGCCATTAATCTGTACATTAATCTCTGTTTTGAATTCTAAGAAGCCCTAACTCCAAAGGTGTAAAATAAATCAGAACAATTAATTAGCACATTCTACTGCAATTAGATTTAAGTTCAGTGTTCTGGGTAGAGGAGTTCAAGACAACAACATATGTTGAATTAGGGATTTGGAGGCATTCTGAAATGAGCATTATCTTTTGCTTGTGTTTTCATCTGGTGAGGTAGACAGATGTACATGTAAAGTCCCTCTCATGTCTATGATGGCTGAGCCGTAGGAACATAAAGTATTTTACTTTTCATATTGAGTCAGCTGTCGTTTTTTCTTTAAGCCCATGTTGGATGGACAACTGGGCGTCCTCCCTCTCTCTGGCTTCGCTCTCTGCCTTCCTGTCCATGGTTTAACCCATCTTTTCTCCTGTTGGTTCTCTGGAATTCAGACAGTTAGTACCAGATTGGTTCTAATCACAACTGTTTTCCCTCTGAAGGGAGCTAAGGCTGTAGGTTCCAAAGTCTATGTCCAGTTGCCTTTAGACACAGCAGCAAATTCAGAGGAGTATTGTCACAATGGATATTTTGTTTTTGAGGAAAACAACTTGACCTCTGCTGGCCATCACATGAACTACATTATTTAAGTTATTTTTTTATTGAGGTACAGTTGATGACAATATTATATAAATTTTAGATGTGCAACATAGTGATTCACAGTTTTAAGGGTTATATTCTATTTATAGTTATTATAAAATATTGACTATATTTCATGTGTTCTATGATATATTCTTATAGCTTATTTATTTTGTACATAGTAGTTTGTACTTCTTAATCACCTACTCCTATTATCCCCTCCTCTTTCCCTCTTCCCCATGGTGACTACTAGCTTGTTTTCTATATCTGTGAGTCTGTTTCTTTTTTTGTTATATTTACTAGTTTGTTTTATTTTTTAGATTCCGCATATAAGTGATATCATGTGTGTTTGTTTTTCTCTGTCTGACATTTCATTTAGCATACTACCCTTCAAGTCCATTCATGTTGTTGCAAATGGTAAAATTTCGTTCTTTTTTATGGCTGAGTAGTATTTCATTGTATGTATGTATTTTCTTTATCCACTTATCTGTTGATGAACACTTAGGTTACATCCATATTTTGGCAATTGTAAATAATGTAGCAGTGAACATTGGGTACATGTAACTTTTTGAATTAGTGTTTTAATTTTTTTTTTCTGGAGATATACCCAGGAGCGGAATTGTTGATAAATGACACTTTTAACATAAAGTGCTGTATTGCTTTTAATTAAGTCATAGTTGCAGTGATAAAAACCTTGAAAATCAGTATCCTTGAAAATCAGTATGCAATAGGAAATGAAGATGGCAACGTGCAGGCTAATTCCAAGACTTAAGAAGCTGTGTGGTGGCCAGTCGGTGCACACATCTCATTAGCTAAGTGATAGTGGTTATGTGAGAATAACATAAAAATATTTCAATTTATGCATAGTATTTTTTTTTCCAACTGCTCTAAGTTGTTGGGCTTAAGGTGCTTATTAAGGATTTAGATTTAATAACTTTATAAATGGAACTGTTAGATATTTTGTTTGATCTTAATTAAGTTGACATTTAAGGTGTCTTGGACTGAGAAAGTCTAGAGAACTCTGAGCTGGAGGCAAGGTGACATGTGAAGGTCCTCCACTTATAAGAAAAATAGAGTGTTTTCTCTGTAATATTAATCACCTTTTTGTGGCATAATTTTGATATGAGTCTGAATCATATGCTCTTTTACTTTCTTTCGTCTGCTCAAAGGTCTGTTTTGAGGGAAGAAGTATAAATGTCAATGTGTGGTGGGGGGAATGGGGAGAGAAAGGAAGGGGATTAAAGAAGATGAAAATCCTATCCTGTCCACATAAAGGTAATTATTATACACATACTAAAAGTGAGGTTCAAAGACATTGTAATGGGGATCAGAAGAGACGGTACATGAAAATAAATGGCTAAGTCTGTTATTTCCTCTCTCCCTTTTGTAGGTAGACTGGTTAGATTTTAGAGTCCATAGGACTGAACGGTAGGATTTTATAGTTGGAGATGACCTCAGGGTTGCTCTAATATTGAACATTAGAATTTTCTCCCTTCACAGAGGAGGGAACAGATCTAGAGAGGGAACGAAGTTTGTGGAAGGTCCCTCTGACAGGGTGAGGTCTGAGCCTAGACCTGTATTTGGGGAGATCCCACCCCTCACCTCTTCTGTTTTTTAGCACATCCTTAGGTACCACTGGGTCACGGCTGCTGTGAGGACAGCAGACTAGTGCTCTGCCTCGATGGAATGGTGCCACGAGGCAGCCAGTGTCTCATATCACACACCCACGGAAAATACACGCAAAGTCAAAATTCAATCACCAGGCTGTTAGTCATAGTCCTGTATTCATCCCTGAGAAGAATTACAAAGCCCTTAAACCCAATCCTTGCATCCAGTCCACTGTTTTTCACACACCATGCTGCAGTTATAAACTGATGCTGTTAATATGTCCAGCTATTCTTTTCCAAGGTCATGAACTGAGAGTAATGATGTTATCAACTGTAGGCCATGTATTATTGGTTTCTCTTTTTTAACCTAGTGCTTTAAGAAGAATCCTATTAAAATTTTATATGTTCAAAGGGTGTGCAGGAATTTTAGGTGATTGTTTTTTATTGAAGTATATTTATAGCACTTTTTTCCCATATAATAGGGGACAATGATCATATAAGATTAAGTATTAAAAATTATCTTTTTTTTCTTATGAAGTCTTTTTTTGAAATAATATGCTGTGAGCAACTCTACCTTACCTGCTTGACCATGAAGCAGAAAGGCTAGTAGGAAATGTACCAGCATGAATTCTCCAAACCTACTGGGAATATTAATTCTCAGGGACATCTGGGAAGTACTTAAGCAGAACATGAAGAAATACATCTACCCCAGAGATCTGATATGTTTGTAAGTCTAAAATAGATACTCTGAGCTGGTGAGGAATTTTTAGGATTATAAAAAGGAATATTAAAGAGGAAATTTTAATAAAAGAGAAAAGATAGTGAAGAAGACCTAAAGAAGGAAGATCTGGGAGAAAGGTGCCAGGTGGTTTCAGAAAGTAAAAGGAATTTTAATGCTATTTTATTATTTGGTAGGAATGGAAAAGCAGCATCATATAGTAGAAAGACAGGGCCTAGAGCTATGCAGTCCTGGGTGTTTGTGCCCTGGTTTCTACTGGCTCATAAGCACACTATTCAAGAGGAATGCCAGAGCCTTATTAGTATTAGGACAAGTCACGGATGATATGCTGTAAAATTTTCGTGTTTTTAACTGACTATGAACACAAATTCACAGAATTAATATTTGTTGCCAACATAGATGGGCAACGAATCCCATCTGTGAGACATTGAAGGGAGCCCATCAAGTCAACAGCAATATTTATTTCTTCAAAAAGCCTTCCTTGGGTATAAGAGCATCTTGCTTATTTTCATTAGCTGGTTTCCATTGTGTGTAGTTCATTCGTGCCTCTAACTAGATCACCTGGAGGTGGCTGTTTTTTCCCCAGTGGTCTTGTACCTTCTTTTGGCTTTCATAGTGGCTTCTCTGGGTAAAGTTGGACTATGAGACAAATGGTGAATATTTCTCCAACTACTTCTAGGTTTTGATAATTTTAGGTAATTATGTCAATGTCAGACACCTTTCAGACACATATACATATATCACAAGATTTTGAATCTTTTGTTCTTTAGTACTTCTGGGTTATCTTGACCTGCAACCATCTTGTAACCAACCATCAGGGTTAGGTAGCAAGAACCATAAAGAAGTAGATCCAGCAATGGAGTGGTTGAACAAAGCATTGAATTACTTAATTCCAGGCCTCTTGTTACTTAGGAAATATAAAACACTATTTGATTAAGTCACTGTCAATCATATATTCCATTACTTGCAGCCCAAACAGGCCTATTTAAATTCCATTCTGCAAGGTACCAATTAGAATAATTTGAAGCAGCAGATAGCATAATTCTTCTGATCCTAGTTATCACATTGTTAAAAGTGGAGATAAAATGTCCATACTGGAGAATCATTGAGATAATATATGTGAAGAAAACCTAAGATGTTGTCTGCAACATAGTAGATGCCTGATAATATGTCCTTTTTTCCTGGCTTGGTTCCACTAGAGCTAACATACTTACTGAAATTGTTTATCTATGCATCAGTTTACCACTCTTTTGAATAGGGATAATAATTCTATATTTAATTTTTTTTTCTTATTAACTTTTCATGTAGACTCTCTTATGCTAATGCATTAAGTTTTTAAAAATGATTTTTTTTTTTTTTTTTTAACTTCTTATAGACTTGGGAATAAGTTAGTTACTAAATGCTTCATTAATTCTTCTGGGCCTCTGGAACACAATTAGCTGTTTGCTAAAGTACAATATACAGTTAAATACAAGTGCTATGAAAACATTTCTAGAGAATGATTTGAGACCATAAGATCATATTGCTCAAGAAAATTTAGGGCTAGAAGATAACTTAGAACCATTTATGATACCTCTTTGTGAGCAGTTGAAGAAACAGATCCAGGCATGTAAGTGATGTGCCCAAGATCAAATAGTTAATAGGGGCAGATTATGATCATTCTGCAAAAGATTTTTCTGGATGCAGAACATGAAGACAATGCAAGTTTTATAAAGCTCTGCAAAGGACTATGAGATATTTGCTCTGAGAATTTTTATTTTAAAATAAGTTTTCTACTCTATTTTAGTAATTCTTAAAAGGCACAATGGTGTTTTACTATTTCAATTCAGTTAATGAATTTAGATATACTTTAATGGAAAATGTACAAATGGATCACAGGCATATTTTTCTAAGAAATTTAGCTCTCTGGTTTTCTGCTTCAAAACTTTTTTATTTTGAAAATATTCTCTTACAGAAATATAGAACAAATGTATTATCTACCCCTTGGGCAAAATTTTTAATACTATTTCATAAAACCAAGATTGTTAATAAAGTAGGATTGCATAATCATAAAATTATGGACTGTGTGCTGCAGTCCATGGGGTCGCAAAGAGTTGGACACAACTGAGTGACTGAACTGAACTGAATTATAAAATATGACTTGTTTTAAGGAAAATATTTCCATCATGGGAAAACCAAGTCAAAAGATTTGACCAGATTAGAATATGGGTCTCTCAGCTAACTCTGTGACTGAACTCATGCACCTGTCATACTTAGAATAAAAACTCAGAAGCTCCCAATAATACTCTATATCAGAAGCTCTGAGTGTTGCATGTATCTTTGCCTGGGATTGTGTCAATGGATATGAAATAAACATTTCAGGAAAGTTCAGGCACAAGTTTTAGTTCTGGGTGGGTACTTATGAGCCACATACTTTCAGAAATTTTATAGTAAGTTGTGAGCATGTGTATGAATATAGGTACTGTAGTCAAGTCAGCCAACTCGTGTGCTTTCATGATTGGACCTGAATTGCAAGGCTTTTTCCTATGTGACATACGCTCTCCCCATTCCAGAAGTAATATTCACTTGAAAATCTTGTCATTTCCAATAAGCTTATTACTATCACCACAGGACCGTGGAACAGTCTTCAAACCCCACACGTGGAACACTCCCCAACAGCTTGTTAAAGTTTCATGAGCTCATCTGTTGTCTTTTGTTAACAGCTCCCTACTCTCCTGCTTCCCCTGCAGCCTCTACTTACACACAACTCATCCAATATTTAAAGAATTTTTAGAGACGAGAGGTGACTTCAGCCAGGAGCTTAGCCAAATTCCACAGCTGGCCCACACACGTTGCTTTAAGTCTCCAGCCATTGGCTCAGGAAGGTCACAGCTACATGTTTACAAATTAAATTTAGGCCCCTTATCAAAGAAGTTGACTCACATCATGGGCCGTAAATTCTTCATTGTGCCTGTTCAGTGCTGTTCACAGATAAGTGGAGCCTATGGGTTTTCAGACTCAGGTTTTATTTTTGTCTGAGGGTCAATGACTCAGAAAATATCTGCTCTCTCCTAGGGCATTAAAAAACAATATAAAATTAAAGAAAACCATCCAGCATCACTGCAGTGTTTTATCTTATAACGTTGGTTAACTTGGTAAGTTTTTCATAATGACTGGAGTATTGAGTAACTTTTTAATGTGATACTTATATTTCTGGGAATAAAGACGCAGGACTGGTCAATGTCACCATAACCTCTTAAACTATTCTTTTACAGCTAGGGACGAACAAAGCAGGGTGTTTTGCCTCACTTAGAACCAACAAGATTGACTTTACAGTTCTGACTTACCTGAATAAAGAATTTTGCAGTTTCAAAATCACATATATAAATATTACCTCCTTTTAGTGACATACCTCCAGGCTTGTCTTGGAGAGTCTTGGATATCAGTGCATTTTCTTGCTCAGTCTCACCTTCAAGAACAAAAACTAGGAGTATTTTATTTTAGATAAGAAACCAGGTTTTATTCTGGAAAATACTTCATCTCACAGGACTGTGTCCATTTCTCAGAGGCAGTTTCAAAGGAGGATTTTCGTAAATACTCGAGCGATTGTTTTATCTGACTAGTTGTGAGTTCTCTGAGGCCATATTCCAGAAGTCCAAGACATTTGCCACAGTTGGCTTTACCCTTTGCTGGGACTAATTTTTAGATTTCTCAGTTCTTTGATGCTCTTCCCCTCTACATAGTGCTTCAGTGATGTCTTTGTTCATGTGAAAGGAATGCTGTGAGATGACTCTTTCCGGTAGAAGCTTCCTACAAAGCAGCTTCAAATCATGTCTTCTCAAAAAAAGGGAAGAGAAGAATTGATCCCAAAGCCACATAATCCAAGCAAAATTCCTGAAGTTTTTCTGCTTAAGTAAGTGACTCAAATATAAGCTGGATCTGACTGGTCTATCTATCTGTCTAATTCATCCATCCACCCATCCATCCATCCATCCATCCATTATCTATCTGAAAGGAAAGCTCATAGTGGAGGGTCTAAGACTGTGCAGTTCTGTAATTATTCTAGGACACTGTCTGAGGAGATAGGACTTTCAGCTTGTTAGTCAGTGAGTGAGAGTATGGTGTCTACATGATAAGAAGAGTACTGGATTTGAATTCTAGTTTTGCCTTTGGGCTTCTAGATAGGCCTCTGCCACAGACAGCTATGTTATATCAGTTAAGCTGATCTCTTCTACTTTCGAGCTCCCCTGGTGGTTCAGATGGTAATGCATCTGCCTGCAGTGCAGGAGACTCTGGTTCGATCCCTGGGTTGAGAAGATTTCCTGGGAAAGGGAATGGCAACCCACTCCAGAATTCTTGCCTGGAGAATCCCACGGATGGAGGAGCCTGGTAGGCTATAGTCCATGGGGTCGCAAAAAGTCAGACACGACTGAGCAACTTCACTCACTCTACTTTCATTGCTTATTCTATAAAATGAGAATAAGAAATTGCCTTGTATAGGTTATTGAGAAGTGTAAATAACAGTCTGAATATAAAGAATTGACACATAGTAATAGTAACACTCTTATAGTAATGATAACAAATGAGAACTTGAAAAACCGTGTGGTGTACAGGAAAGATAATCAAGAATCCAAAGGACTTGAGTGATAGTTCAGCTTTTAGCCAAGGTATTTTATTGTCATGGACTTTATGATAAACCTATGGGGATAAAATGGTCTTTCTCTGAGATCCGTTTCAGTTCTAAGCATTCAATAATTCTTCTGCTTATGTCTGTCTATGTACGGTGGATAGGATAAGTGGACATCCCAGACATTCTCCTTCCCATTAAGCCAGCCCTGTGCCATCTGTGATGGAGTTTCTCTGTGTATGATTTAAACACTTTCAAGCCACTGATTTTATCTTATATCCTCTTACAGGAATTATAAATTTTTTTTACTTTTATTTTTTGTTTTATTTTAGCAGTGATGTGAGGAGTGTGCACATGTGGGTTCTGAGGACTGGGAAGGATGGTTTCTATACAAACATGCTTTTATTGTTTATTTTTTTCAATAATTGTCATTTCCTTTATAGTCACTCAGACCAGCTTCCTTCTTTCATTTGCAAATTTTCTCATATAATTAGTCAAGCAGTTCTTTTTGAGTCTATATTTTTTTTAACATTTGTTTCTACTCTCACTATTGCAGATCAGATCCCTATTTATTATTTCTTACTTGGATCATTGCCCTGGCCTTGTAACTCCTCAGCCTCTTCCAAACTATTCTAATCTTACTGCCAGATTAATCTTTTAAAAACTCTGTTCTGATTTATCATTCTTCTATTCAAAAGCCTTCAGTAATTCTCTCTTGCCAGCCAAAAGTGTTCATGTTCATTTGCAAGGCATTCGAGGCACTCCATGACCTGATTCCAACCCAAATTTTCAGCCTAATCTCCCACTGCTGTCCTTTACATAACTTGTACTCCAGCCAAACTGAACCACTTACCATTTCTCAAATGTGCACTTGTTCCTGCCTCCTTACCTTTTGCTCCCTTTAAAATGATTTCCTTCAGCTTATAATTTCCTCTGTGTCCATTGTGCCTGTCAAAACTCTGCCATCCCTCAATAATCACATCAAATACCTCCATAACATCATTTCTCATCTCCCCAGCAAGAAAGAATACCAATAATGCTCTGCACATAACTCCCTTTCGGCAATGACTTGTAGGGGATTTGGTGTCAGATAACTGAGTGTTGAGTCTGGATTTTGACTTTTATTACTATTGTGTGGTCTTGGTGCAAATCATTTAAGCTCTCTTAGCCTCAACTTTTTTTCACATTAAATAAGAATGAGTGCTTATTCTGTATAATTCACAGAGTTATTTTGAATATCAAAAGGAAACACATATATAAAAATTTTACAATATAAGTTTATCTCTTGTCTTATTTCAACTATATACTAAAGTTCCTATATCAAGGAAGTATGTTTCACTTATTTTGGGGGGTTTTGTATATGCCATCAGGTACTCTATAAATGCTTATTAAATTAATAATTTTTAAAATATAATTTTCTTTGAAAAGAGAATATCAAGAGTTATCAATAAACATATGTCTCTTAGTGCAGTATTTCTCCTTTTAAGATTTTTTCATAGTACACTTCCACTCTGTTATCTTAATGGGGCAAAATCATACCATGTAACCTAATCCAGTTAAAACTTCTCTCTGAAGGCTATGAAGAACAAAGTAGTTTGTTTCAGTGTGGAAATTTTCTGAAAGTTTCCGCATATAATTCTATAGTACAACAACTTTGGGAACTTTGATTTCATCATTCTTGTACCTCAAATAAAGCCAACAAACACACTCACTCACTAACACACACACACACACACACACACACACACACACACACACACAAAGAGAAGAAAAAGATTTTAGGCAAATCAGATTTCTTATGAATGAATGATTCTTCTTTAATGCCCTGAGTTCTCATGGAAGTGCCAGAAACTATAGGGTAGATGTCTGGGACTTATATATGAATTGCATATAATTTGCACTTGCTCGCTTAGCTTCATCTGTGTTTTTGGTCAATTAAGATGATTGCCCAACTGAATTGTTACTCTTTACTTCTGTCTTCCTTTTCTTCTAATGTCATTGGCCCAGGTGCCCTGCCTCAGAACTCTTCAGCAGTCAGGAATGAATGAGACCCCTAGGGGAAGGAAATGCATAAAGACAGAGAAATATTGAAGAGACAACAGTTTAAGTGTGTGCAGCACAATGAAAGGGTGTCACTCAGAACAGAATGTTCATCTAGTAAAAAAGAAATCACTCTTGTTTGTTTCTGTGATTGTACCAATGAAGAACAAGCCAAGAAATCCACAATCCTCTCCTTGGTCTACAGAGAGAACTGGGGGTACATTACTTCTCCAGTGGGAAGGGAGTTTGTTTGGGTTACTTAAGCAGCAGCATAGGATTAAGGAGTGACATAATCCCTTCTTGGAAGAATCTGGCTGAGTTTTGTGTCATTTTCGGAAAGTGAGGGTGATGCACCAAGAATGACAGATTGACCGGAAAGAGAACTATGTGGAAACCTCCTAACCTCCTTGAGTTTTATCCAAGGAGAAACTAGAGGGCGAAAGAATGCCTAGGCACTAATATGCAAGTTCCTGCTAATAATCCAGATCTGGAAAGAGGTGTGTGTCTGGAATACTTGAAATCAAATCTCTCTGATCCCATAAGGACTGTATATATTTAATTGGAATCTTAGAATTGTCTCAAAGGTTCTTATGTAGAATGTTCTATCTTGTTCTGAGTTGAGAGAGAAGAGAAGAGTGCAGAACAAAGGCTTATCAGAAGCTGTATTAAGTCAATGAAACACTGGAGTGTTGCTTAAGTAAAAATGGGGCATAATTTGTTTATGAAATTTTCTTTAAAATGGCCCTTGCCATAGTCTCTGAGCACTCTAAGCTTGTGCAGTGTATGGCTGGATACAGGATCTAGCTTATGCCTCTGTTCTTTCAGTTGTCTATGCTGACTGATAGGGTGGTGGTACAGATGGGGTAATTCAGTATCAAGGTTCTCCGTTTTTCTCTGTCACACACCCTCATTTCTGGCTTTTCCGGAAAAGAGTGTTCTGCTCCTCTTTAATCTCCTGATTCTGCTGGGTTTTCTCTCTTACTTTCCACATAGGGTTTTTCTTTTCTTTATTTTGCTGATGTTTCTCACAGTCATGTACATCTAAATAAAAGTCATATTTTTGACAAATTGATAAGTGATAGGAAGATTAGCCTCCTGTATTCAAAAGACATAGGGACGGTTGATTTGCTTAAATCTTGCTCAAGGTAATAGAAGTTGAAAGTTGAATCTCTGAAAGGACCAATTTTCTTTTAAAAGGCCCACTAGAACTGGACATGGAACAACAGACTGGTTCCAAATTGGGAAAGGAGTACGTCAAGCTTGTATATTGTCACCCTGCTTATTTAATTTATATGCAGGGTACATCATGTGAAATGCTGGTCTGGATGAAGCACAAGCTAGGATCAGGATTGCTGGGAGAAATATCAATAACCTCAGATATGCAGATGACACCACCCTATGGCAGAAAGCAAAGAACTAAAGAGCCTCGTGATGAAAGTGAAAAAGGAGAGTGAAAAGTTTGGCTTAAAACTCAACATTCAAAAAACTAAGATCATGGCATCAGGTCCCATCAGTTCATGGCAAATAGATGGGGGAAAAATGGAAACAGTGAGAGACTTTATTTTCTTGGGCTCCAGAATCACACTGCAGATGGTGACTGCAGCCATGAAATTACAAGATGCTTGCTCTTTGGAAGAAAAGCTATGACCAACCTAGACAGCATATTAAAAAACAGAGACATTACTTTGCTGACAAAGGTCCATTTAGTCAAAGCTATGGTTTTTACAGTGGTCATGTATGGATGTAAGAGCTGGACTATAAAGAAAATTGAGCGCTGAAGAAATGATGCTTTTGAGCTGTGGTGTTGGAGAAGACTCTTGAGAGTGTCTTGGACTTTAAGGAGATCCAACCAGTCAATCCTCAAGGAAATCAGTCATGAATATTCATTGGAAGGACTGATGCTGAAGCTGAAACTCCAATAGTTTGGCTACCTGATACAAAGAACTGACTTCTTGGAAAACATCCTGAAGCTGGGAAATATTGAAGGCAGGAGGAGAAGGGGATGACAGAGGATGGAATGGTTGGATGGCATCACCGACTTGATGCACATAAGTTTTAGCAAGCTCTGGGAGTTGGTAATGGACAGGGAAGCGTAGCATGCTGTAGCCTACGGGGTTGCAAAGAGTGGGACATGACTGAATGACTGAACTGAACTGAACTGTGCCCCACTGACCAAGACCATATTGAGGGCAAGTTTATGTTACATAAATGCACTTTCTCCCAACTTCTTGCCAGTGACTTTTTCTTTTTAAATGAATGGACTAGAAATGTTGGTTATAAAAAAAAGCTGATAGAAAATGTTGATGATACCTTCCCTCCTGGAAAAGCTAGTGTGGCAACTTCAGGATTTGTAGGCAGGAATGTATTTTGAATTATAAGCAATTCAAGAAAGTGACCTGGAGAAAGGGCTGGAATGGGGGAAGAATGCTACTTTTAGCCATGAGTTTTTTTCCTCTGTGTTCAGTTTACTTTTTTAATCCTTTGAGATGTCCTGAACCCTGAGCTCTGGTCCAGGGAGGCAGAACTGCACGCAAACTCCTCCTGGCCCTGGCACATGTGCACAGTTAACTAGAACACGTGGGCTCAGTTACTTGAATTGAAAACAGACCTGAATGAAGAGAGATCTGTTTTGTGTCCTAAAGCCTCTGTGTCCAACAAGTTATCAGCGGGCCATGAGGGATGAAAAGGTCTTCCAGCAATCCGTGCTCATCATCACTGCCTCGTGATTTAATTCAGAGTTCAGATCGTAAATTGGACTTGATGTAAAGCATCAACCAGGGCTGAGCGTCTGCCTGGGTGTGCTGGGCTTGCCTCGGGCTGACCTAACGACAAAGCATGCTGTCACGTCTGGGTCATCGGCTGTCAGTGGACGGCTCCCTGTGGGACATCCAGGTCGTGAGCATTGCAATTGTCTAGACAGGAGGTGACAAACACGTTGACCTTTGGGATGAGATTGATCTCCTTATTTTTTGACAGGAGGCCTTTCCAAAAGGGGTGGGGTCTCAGGAGACACAGTCTAGAAGCTTCATCATCTGTGAGTGGAATCAAACCTGTGTATCTGCTCCACCCAGACTGCAATGCCAAAACGAGTTTCTCAAGGGTGTTTTTTTTTCTTTCTTCTTTTTTTTTGAGCTAAACGGTGATGCTATATTCACTGGGTTTGAAGAGTGTGAGGAAGGAAAAAGGGAAAAAAGAACCTACTTTAATGCTGTGTCAACTCTGAGGCATAGAGTATTTCGTTTAAACCCCTTAAGATGTTATGAGATTTGTTATCTTCACATTAGAGAGGAAAATATATAGACTCAGAGATGATCAGAACTTACTACCTAGGGCCATGTAACAAGTAGTTGCCATGGCCCAGATTTGAACTATGGTTCATTTTGATATTGTACAATGATACCTTTCCAGGATCTGGGTTTTCTATTTCAGTGGAGATAATATCAGCTACCTCTTGAATTCTGAGGGTTATCAAAATGTTAAAATAAGTTGAAAAACAGACTTTTGTTTCCCCTTAAAACATCTACTTTTGAGTACACTGAAGCTTGTCTCAATATCTTGCAGCTACCTCATTACCCTTGGAAGAGAATAGAAATTATTCAGTGAAAGAAGTGAAGGAGGGCCTTGGTTTAGACTAATGTGTCCTAAACATTCCATTGGTCACTAGTCCTGGGACATTCTCTGCACAAACACATTTGGGGAACTTGGCATAAATATTTCCTTCATGAAGAGCCATGTGATTAGATTTGCATTTTGTTGAAAACCAATCTTTTTTAAACTTAATTGATCATATAACTTTTTCCCCCTAAAAAACTAACATCACATGGCCTAATATTCTGGGGAGTACAGTTTGCAGACAAGTTAAAATTTAAACGGTAGTCATGTTTCCGTGAATCTAGACTCAGAAACTTTATTAACTTCATCTATGTAATGAGGATAGAATTAATTTTCTAGGTTTTTAAACACTTGCTGTGGCCAATGTTCTGACCTATTAGCATATGCAAGGACAATCCCAAACATTTTGAGAACTCTTTGAATCATATTTTGAATATGGTGAAGATACTTCAAGTCTGAAAGAAATATACAAGGCTGTACATACGGTCTTCTAAAGCGTATGGTATGTGTTTCCTTACACCCTTAAGCCTGAAATATTTGCAGAGACTATCTTTCAGAAATGCGTGATTATCAAGCACAAATATTTCAAATCCAAAAGCTGTTTACCATTTTGCAGATAAAAAAGGCCCCAAACCAAAATGTTTTCAGCCATTTGGCAAAGGCAAATATGATTTTTCTCTATTCATCTTTCTTTCTTCTTTTTGTTTCTTTTCTCTTTCCTTTCTTCTTGTTATTTCTCCATTCTACCCCTTCCCTCTTTAACTGTTGCATCTGCAGACTGGGAGAATGGATGTGATAATAATTCTTACAAAGACAACTCTATATACAAAAGTTTTTAGCCATCTTCAAGCTGAACTTCAGACTCTTACCTTAAAAAGAGATTCCCATTGAGATTAACCAGGGTTTTCAGGTTAATAAAAACCGTTCTGGTTGAAAATTAATTTGAGCCTTTATTTCATTCTGTGAACTATCAAGTAAAATTAGGCCATTCTTCTAGTCATTTATTTTGGATTTCTTGGTATGTTTAATAATACACCAGAGATGCTTTTTATTTGATTTTTAAAAATAATTATATTTGTAAAGAAAAAGAAGTTTCAAAGCTAGGGGGAATTGTGTAAGTATATATACTATTTTAGTTGCTGCAAGGTATTTATTGATTCATTCTACAATAAAACATTTCACACAGAATGCCTGCTTAACGGGGAACAATATGTAGCCCAAGGATTTCCTTTAGATTTATTAGGAGACTGAAATTTTATTTTTATTTGCTCTGATAAACACGAAATCCAATCTCCCAGACCTTAAATCCAGCACTTAGAAGAGTAACTCCCTCCAAAGAGACTTTGAGACAGCTTAATTTCTCCAGTGGGAAGCTTTATATACGCGCCACCCAGGCATAACCTGGCATTTTGATAAGCTTGGTTGAAGATCCCAATTAAAAAATGTTTCACAAGCACAACCAGTAATGCACTCTTTAAAATACAAAGAGGAAACAAATTACCTACCTCTTGACTCCTTTACTCACTCTGAAAATGACTTACATACAAGACAGGGAGCAAACCAAGTCATGAAGCAAGATTTGAAAGTTTGAACAGTAAAGTTTGAACTTTACCTGCAAGGATTTTTCACATTTCTAAGCTGATTCCTTGGTTTGTACCCAGAACTCTAAAGTTAAGAAATAAAGCTTGATTCTGTTTTTTTTTTCCTCTCCTTTGTCTCTTTTCAGCAGGTTATTTTCCTGTGTCATAAGGAGTTAGTTTAAACAAGGATGCAGATTGCTATTAAATTAACTAATCACAGCAGAGAGTGGCAAATAAAAGTTTAAAAATATTTGCCTTCCATGGTAAAACTCCTATTCCAGACTTCAGGCAGCTGAGATAAAATATTTGTTTTTATGGCATTAAGAAGGAGAAAAAAGTGATGACCTCCAGAGTGGTTTAGAGTATTTTCTAAAAAGTCTGCTCTTCACAGTCTAGTAAATGAAGTTCCAGTTGCTTTAGAATTAGGGAAAATTGATGGAGTACTAAAACTGAAGCACAAATGAGGACACACAGTAAAGACAGTTCTTAAGAGTGCAATCAGATTGTGTGTGTGTATGTGTGTGCACGCTCAGTTGTGTCAGACTCTTTGCAACTCCATAGCATGCCAGGTTCCTCTGTCCATGAAATTTTCCAGGAAAGAATACTATGCTGCTGCTAAGTCACTTCAGTTGTGTCTGACCCTGTGCGACCCCATAGACAGCAGCGCACCAGGCTCCCCTGTCCCTGGGATTCTCCAGGCAAGAACACTGGAGTGGGTTGCCATTTCCTTCTCCAATGCATGAAAGTGAAAAGTGAAATTGAAGTCGCTCAGTCATGTCCAACTCTTAGCGACCCCTTGGATCTCAGCCTACCAGGCTCCTCCGTCCATGGGATTTTCCATGGAGTGGGGTGCCGTTGCCTTCTCCACCAAGAATACTATGCCTGGGTTCAGATCTGGTCTTGGACATCTACTAAACATGCAGAGCAAGTTTTTAAAAACCTACCTTGGTTTTCTCATTTGTAAAATGGGGTGAATGGTAAAAAATGCTCATCCCAAAGAGTTTTAGTGAGGCTTAGAGAATATGTGTATAGCCTGGCAGAGAAGGCTTTTGTAGATGATTTATTTATCTTACATTTTTAAGCACTCTTGATATCTACTGATACCTAGATCTGTGGTCTCTCTGGTTGCTACCACATATTTTGTGTCCCTGGATGGATAAATAAGGAGTGGGAATTACTGCCATATCAGTTGACTTATGGAATCAGTTATACAATACAGTTTTAAATGAATGGCTATGGACTGTCTACTCTGCCGAGACTAGGACTAGAGAAGTGAAAATAGAAATAAGGTCCCTGTCTTCATTCATGAAGCTTATGTATATGTGGGTGCTCAGTCATGTCTGCCTCTTTGCAACCACATGGACTATAGCCCACTAGTCTCCTCTGTCCATGGAATTTTCTAGGCAAAATACTGGAGTATATTGCCATTTACTACTCCATCATAAAGTTTACTGGGAGGATAATAAGTAAACACACAAATAATTTATATGGTGCTTTGAAGCAAAGAAAACGAAGAAATGATTGGAACGGTTCATTTTAGATTACCTAGTCAAGAAAGACCTCTTTGAGGAATGTTATTTAAGCTAATACCTAACTTACAAAGCAATGTAATCGTCTGAAAAATCTGGGGAAGGGGGAGAGGGTACATTAAATGTAAAGGCCTTGGGACAATAACCTGGGAGTTTGAGTGATAGAAAACAAGCATGGGTGGTGCAGCATGAGCAAGGAGGAGAGCGATAAGGAAAGTCAGGCAGATCCCAGGCTGCAGGTCATGGTGAGAATTGCAGATTTTATCCTATAATGGTTCTAATCAAAGTACTGTGGTCCTCCACATGCAGAAGGGATATGGAGCTTCCTTAGAAAAGCTAAATGCTTCTGGATTTTTGCTGAACAGTGGCAATAGTTTTACATTGTTCTCTTTCTATATATACACATTTGGGGTACAGTCAGCTACAAACAAAGAAGCGAAGCCTTTGCTTAATAAATAAACTGAAACGTTAAGAACATTCTAACCCCGGACCTTAACTGTATCAGAACCAGGCTTTAACCTGCTGTTTTGAACCTATGCCCACTTCTGATGAACACCCCAAACATGCCCCACTGAAGATTCTATGTCCTTGGGTAAGAAAAGGGGAAATTGATTCAACTCTTTTTCTCATTCCTGTTAAGAAAAGAAATAAAGAATTCAGCTTCCGCATGCTCCCGCTAGTCAAGAAGCTTTTGTCCAGCTGTTCTTCATGTGGTTTATAAGACACAAAATATAGAGGCTTGTAGGATTTTCAGTTCTAACACTGTTATTGATTTTTTCATACCATATCCAACTTCTACCCGGTTGACCGTCCATGATCTAACCCACTGAGAATTACTTAAATACGGCACTGAGTTTGATGTGCTATCATTTTATGTCCTTCATGCATCTACATAAACCAGCTGTATGGAAACAGAAACTTGCAGAAGAATCAAAGCAGGCGATAGTCCTTATACTGGTGGCAGGAGACCCTAATTCTAAACCCAGCTCTGTCCCCTCTATCTTCTGAGCATGTCATTCAGTCTCTCTGGCTCTGCGCCCTTCCCCATCCTTCACTCACAGAAGGTGATAATTAGCTCAGCTCATCAAGAAGTTTCCTTTTTGGAGCCAGCATCTGTCCATAACAAAGCCAAAAAGAGGCAGAGGCAAAAAGGGAGGGAGAAAAGAATTACCACTGTTACCTGACCTGCTCATTCTTTTAGTATCTCCTCAAAGGCACAAAGCTCAAAATGTGGTACCTTGGACATTATTCAGTAAATGGAAAAGTATTCTCTAGTGGTGAGACTTCCCTTACCCTTAAACATACGTGGTGCAGGAGATAACTTAACTCCATCTCTGTAAAAAAACTTGCTGAAAGAATTCTCATATTTATGTGGGTGTCAGAGCTAGGAGCTCATTGCTTCCAAGTTATGTGTCATCAAATTCAGTAAGCCTCCTCAATCAAATTTCTTTCTCTTTCTTCCCACTTCACATTTTCTTTCTCTTCCATGTATTTATTATTTTTAACAAACTTCTAATAATGACAGTGTACAGGTTTAGTTCAGTGGGTACCCAGCCATATTGATGGATGAATGTGATGAAGTTAATCACTGGAAGTGGAGGCTGTCTTAAGGATTTTAAGATACTGTGTTGAGACCCATCAGCTAGTCTGCATGTTCAGCCATGGCACAGAATGAAAATGCATTTGCCTGAAATTCCTTTAACCACAAGTAAGCCATTTCCTCTCCTACAACTAGTCACTACAGTTCATGACATAGGTTGTATCTTTAGCAGTGATTTTCAGGTGGTCAATTTTATAGTCAGTGTCCACTCTGTTTCTTGATGTTTTAAACCAGGTCAAGCCACCCATGTACCATGCCCCATCTGACTCAGGCAAACAGACCTCCTACTAAGAGAGTTACTCAGGACTGCCCTCTTCCTGTTTTTGACTTGCTCACATGGTTTTCACCTTCCTAGTCCCATGTTTGGATGACTTCAGAGTCTCTGTCCAGTCAGAGACCCAGTGCTTGGCATCAAGTGGGGTGAGTGGAGGAGGATATCAGACATATTTATACAGTAGGGACACTGATTTCCCAACTTGAAAATAAAAATAATTCCTTGTGTTGTCTAGTTACTCTGCTCCACATTGGTGTTTTTTTCTTAAATTTATTTTTAATTGGAGGATAATTGCTGTATAGTATTGTGTTGGCTTCTGCCATACAGCAACGTGAATCAGCTATAACTACACGTACGTCCCCTCTCTCCTTGACCTCCTCCCCACCGCCTCCCCAGGCCCACCTCCATGTTGTCACAGAGCCCCAGGCTGAGTTCCCTGTGCCCATATAGCAGCTTTCCACGTGCTATCTGTTTTACACGGGGTAATGTATATATGTCGGTGCTACGCTGTCAGTTCGTCCCACCCTCTCCTTCCCCCACTGTGTTCAAAGTCTGTTTTTTTTGTCTTTGTCTCTATTTCTGCCCTGCAAATACGTTCATCACTACCCTTTTCTAGATTCCATATATATGCATTAATATATGAAATTTGTTTTTCTCTTTCTGACTTACTTCACTTTGTATAACAGATTCTTGGTTCATCCCCCTCACTAGAACTGACTCAAATGCAGTCCTTTTTTTGACGGAGTAATATTCCACTGTATGTATATATCACAGCTTCTTTATCCATTCATCTGCTCATGGACATCTGTGTTGCTTCCATGTCCTAGCTATTGTAAACAGTGCTGCTATGAATATGGAGGTACCTGTGTCTTTTTCAATTATGGTTTTCTCAGGGTATAAGCCCAGTAGTGGGCTTTCTGGGTCACTGATATTTTTTAAAGGGAGGTTTATAAGAAGAGAAGCTATTAATACTGGGTCATTTTTGTCATAAATTCCTCTATTAGTGCATTGAGCTTGAGCATGAAAACAACTCTCTAAAACATGGTACAAAACTGTTTCTCATATCTAGGTCCCTGAGACCTGAACATTTCTAGTGAAATGACTCTTTTATTATTATCTCCCTATATTTACCTGCCATACTCTTCAGCAGATGAATTTTTTCCAGTTTAGTATTACTGTTATTATTTTCAACCATATAACACACCAGAAAGAACAATACAAAATATTCACAAATAAGAGAAAACAGAGGGATTAGAGAATCAACTTGATTTTCATTATGGCTAAAGGCAATGAAATAATAAAGAGACACTGAATAAAACAAATCTAAAAAATTTATGAATATCTACAGGACCTTTTTTGCTGGTGGAGGTATAAAACCTTAAATAGTTCATTTCCTGACTAAAATCATCATGAAAATGCTTGTGATCTGCCTATAGAAGGCTTTTTTCCCCCATATTTAAGAGCTACAATGATTTAAGATAACAGAAATGGGCCACAGCTATTTGTGACATAAACATGGACTTAAAAATCTTCTAGGATAGAAGGAATTTGTGGGTCACATATACATATATATATTTTACATACAATGTTGTTAAAATGTGTAAAAGGATGTGCCCCAAATAGGGTTGATAAGACTGTATTGGGTATGGTCTCTAACTAGATTAGAGTCCCTTTAGCATATGTTTTATTAGTAAGAATGCATTCATTCATCATTTGTTCATTAAATACGTTGGGTATCATGAGGTGCTAGATTTCCCCCTTCAGAACCGAAGCTTTCAACTCCCCGCTTGCCCCAAGTTTTGGCTGCTAATAGCTCACAGTTGAGGGCTTCTTCAGCTCTTGTCCTTGGCTGAAGGAAGCTGCCTTGCCCTGAATTAATCCCCAACCCCTCCCTAGGTGCAGCCCATTTACTGTGACTGGACCCTGTCAAACTATGAGGCTGAGCCCTGTTCTGTCTGTATCAGGAGCCTCTCTGAAGGTCCATGCTAGCTCAACTGCATCTGGGGGTTCAATTCATCCCTCTCTCTATTTCTGTTCCCCTCACTCTATTACCCATTTTACCCAAGACCACTCCCTATTAATTTCCTGAGCACAAATCTCTGACTCAGAACCTGTTTCCAAGAGAAAAATGACAGAAGATTTTCATGAAATACTTTTGAGTGCCTGTGACGTGCCAAGCATGGGTCATGTGGCACATTGGGGTGTGTAATAAGACAGAAAATTACTTGTTCTCATATATCTTGTATTCTAGTGGCAGTAGGGGGAGGAGGGTGGTGGTGGTGGTGGAGGTTGACAGTTAATTTAAAAAAGTCAGATAGTGATAAATGCTATCAAGGATGTGAAACAAGACGAGGTGTTTGAGATGGTTGCTGGGGTGTGTGTGTGTGTGTGTGTGTGTGTGTGTGTGTGTGCATGTGTGCACATATGTCCAGGAAACCCCATTTTGAAGAAATGATACTTCTGCTGCTCTCAGCAGCAAAATAATAATTCTGAATAATGAGAAGGAGCTTCAGTTCAGTTCACTCGTTCAGTCATGTCCGACTCTTTGCGACCCCACGGACTGAATAATGAGAAGGAGGTTCAGTTCAGTTCAGTCATTCAGTCATGTCCCACTCTTTGTGACCCCATGGACTGCAGCACCCCAGAACTCTCTGTCGATCACCAACTCCCAGACCTTGCTCAAACTCATGTGCATCGAGTCGGTGATGCCATCTAACCATCTCATCCTCTGTCATCCCCTTCTCCTCCTGCCTTCAATCTTACCCAGCATCAGGATGTTTTCCAAGAAGTCAGCTCTTTGCATCAGTTGGCCAAAATATTGGAGCTTCAGCTTCAGCATCAGTCCTTCCAGTGAATATTCAGGACTGACTTCCTTGAGGATGGACTGGTTGGATCTCCTTAAAGTCAAAGATTCTCTCAAGAATTTTCTCCAATACCACAGTTCAAAAACATAAATTTTTGGTGCTCAACTTTTTTTATGGTCCAGCTCTCACATCTGTACATGACTACTGGAAAAACCATAGATTTGACTAGACAGACCTTTGTCAGCAAAGTAATGTCTCAGCTTTTTAATATACTGTCTAGGTTGGTCACAGCTTTTCTTCCAAAGAGCAAGCGTATTTAAATTTCATAGCTGCAGTCAGTATCTGCAGTGATTTTGGAGTCCAAGAAAATTAAGTCTCTCAGTGTTTCCGCTGTTTCCCCGTCTATTTGCCATGAAGTGATGGGACCAGATGCCATGATCTTAATTTTTTGAATGTTAAGTTTTAAGCCAGCTTTTTCACTCTCCTCTTTCACTTTCATTAAGAGTCTCCTCAGTTCCTCTTCACTTTCTGCCATAAGAGTGGTGTCCTCTGCATATGTGAGGTTTTTGATATTTCTCCCAGCAATCCTGATACCAGCTTGTGCTTCATCCAGCCTGGCATTTCATGTGATGTACTCTGCATACAAGTTAAATAAGCAGAGCAGCAATATACAGCCTTGACATGCTCCTTTCCCAATTTGGAACCAGGCTGTTGTTCCACGTCCAGTTCTAACTGTTGCTTCTTGACTTGCATGTAGATTTCTCAGGAGGCAGATCAGGTAGCCTAGTATTCCCATCTCTTTAAGAATTTTCCACAATTTGTTGTGATCCACACAGTCAAAGACTTTGATGTAGTCAATAAAGCAGAAATAGATGTTTTTCTGGGACTTTCTTGCTTTTTCAATGATCCAACGGATGTTGGCATTTTGATATCTGGTTCCTCTGCCTCTTCCAAATGCAGCTTGAACATCTGAAAGTTCTTGATTCACATACTGCTGAAGCCTCTCTTGAGAATTTTGAGCATTGCTTTGCTAGCATGTGAGATGAATGCAATTGTGTGGTAGATTGAACATTCTTTGGCATTGCCTTTCTTTGGGATTGGAATGAAAACTGACCTTTTCCAGTCCTGTGGCCACTGCTGAGTTTTCCAAATTCACTGGCATATTGAGTGCAGCAGTTCCACAGCATTATCTTTTAGGAGTTGAAATCGCTCTGCTGGAATTCCATCACCTCCACCAGCTTTTTTTGTAGTGATGCTTCCTAAGGCTCACTTGACTTCGTATTCCAGGATGTCTGACTCTAGGTGAATGATCACACCATTGTGGTTATCTGAGCCATTGAGATCTTTTTTTGTATAGTTCTGTATATTCTTGCCACCTTTTCTTAATGTCTTTTGCTTCTGTTAAGTTCATACCATTTCTGTCCTTTATTGTGCCCATCTTTGCAAGTTCCCTTGGTATCTCTAATTTTCTTGAAGATATCTCTAGTCTTTCCTCTATTTCTTTGCATTGATCACTGAGGAAGGCTTTCTTATCTCTCCTTGCTATTCTTTGGAACTCTGCATTCAGAGGGTTTTATCCTTTCTTTTCTCCTTTGCCTTTAGTTTCTCTTCTTATCTCAGCTATTTGTAAGGCCTCCTTAGACGACCATTTTGCCTTTTTGTATTTCTTTTTGTTGGGGATGTTCTCTTTCACTGCCGTCTGTACAATGTCATGAACCTCCATCCATAGAGACTAATAATGAGCTATCAGAAAGGGGAATGAAGAAAACAATGGCATTTACAGTTGTATCAAAAAGAATAAAACACCTAAGAATAAGTTTAACCATCTAAAATCTATTAGACATTGATGACAGAATTGAAGAAGACACAAATGGATGGAAAGATATATACCGTGCTTATAGGTTGGAAGAATCATCATTAAAATGTCCATATTACACAAAGAAATCTATGGATTCATTTAACCCCAATCAGAATTCCAATGGCATTTTTTCCCGCAATACAAAATATTCTGAAATTTGTGTGGAATCACAACAGACCCTAAATAGCCAAAACTTTTTCATCTCGTGCATGAGATAAAGACTGTGATTCTGATTCTTGAGTTTATTTACAAATAGAGGCTCAAAAGATAGGACTGATGGTGTTTCCAGTCTGTTTCTTTGTGGAAGACTGTCATGTTGCTGAAAGGTGAAATGGCAGGGCAAATTTAATGGAAGAATGTTGCTTTGACATCTTTCTCAGGCAGTAACTACCTGGGCTCATGAAGCAGCCACGGTCCTGGGGACGGGAGTTTCAAGTCTTCACCTGACACATGTTGCTGTTGCCTCCTATTATTTCATCTTTGCATGACAGCATATGACATCACTACACATTTAAGAAAAGAATAGCAACAGAAAAAGAGCAAGTTTCTTGCTGCTGCTGCTAAGTTGCTTCAGTCGTGTCCGACTCTGTGCAACCCCATAGATGGCAGCCCACCAGGCTCCTCTGCCCCTGGGATTCTCCAGGCAAGAACACTGGAGTGGGTTGCCATTTCCTTCTCCAATGCATTCATGCATGCATGCTAAGTCACTTCAGTCATGCCCGACTCTGTGCGACCCTATGGACAGCAGCCCACGAGGCTCCTCTGTCCATGGGATTCTCCAGGCAAGACTATCTCTCTTTTTGGAATTTTTAACTTTATTATTACAAATATAACTTTACAGAAAAGCAATATCATAAACTTTAACTTACAGAAAGGTAGAGTGGCATAGAGCTTTAGAGCTTTCACTGTGGTGGATCTGTCACTGTTAACCCACTCTGCTTCCCGTCAACATGAGGGATTAGAGTTCTCCATGTGATTGAGTCTGGCCTTGCTTGGGCCAGTGGAAAATAAGTGCAAGTAGAACATGGATTTTCCTGGACAGAAGCTTTACAAAGCTGTTTGGACTTCACTTTGTTCTCTTTTTCCTCAATCCTAGGCCAGGGTGCCAAGGGTGTTGCTTCATCAACCTGTGTCGCAGAATAAAGACGATGCAGAGGAGAGCCACAGCTGACTCTGACAATCATGTTGCAAGAATGAGAAAACATCCTTTGTGGTAAGCCGCTGAGATTTGGGGGGTTATGTGTTAATGTAACATAACTGAGAGCATCTTGACAGATACAGAAATATATGAGCTTTGCAATAGCTAAGAGTGAGCTTAAGTCTCTTAATGATCATGATAATCGTAATAATTACACTAACAGTTAACTTGAATTGGCACTTTCTATGTGCCAGGCATTGTCTTCAATACTTTCCTTTCAACAGCCATTTGATGGAATGGGTATTATTAACATAATGTATGTCTTATAGATGAGAAAACCGAGAGAGAGCGTTTAAGTGATTAAACAAAGAGTTTAATCTTAAACAGAGAGTTTAAGTGATTTGCCAAAGACTGTACACCTAGTGAGTGACAGAGCGAGGATTTGGTCTTGATCATGATCGAGGCCAGAGTCCTGGGTTTTCAGTTTCCCAAGTTGTCTTCTTCACTGTTACAATTATCAAACTTTTCTTCTGTAAAATGAGGCTAGCAGTACCAACTTTCACGTCACTTTTCCTCCAGTTGTTGATGTTTTAAGGAAAGACCCAGAAGGAGGAAAGCCTTTCTGGTTTCTACTCTGCTTCCCAGGATAATGGAGACAGAATCTGAAAACAGATCCCAGAAGGTGGCTGGCTGTGGGACATTTAAACTGATGGTATTAATAACTTACCGTTGTTTGACCTCTTTTGGCCATACACCCAAGCAAGGATTCGGTACGACCTAATCAAACACGGGGCAGGCAGTGATCAGTCACAGTGGGTCCTTGATGGCCATGGTAAGATGAAACGCCGGGACAGGGGCTGGTCCCACAGCTCACTTGTGACAAGGCCTTGAGAAAAGTGCCATGATCTCAGTATTGCAGTGGCTGGGTGTAAGGGGACCAAAGAAACTTTTCTCCCCTACGGTCTGAATGAAAGCCCTCCAGAAAATCCAACAGAGACCCTTGCTTGGTTGTTTCATGAATCAGTAAGTAGACTGGAGAATGTCATAACAAACCACAAATGACCACAGAAATAACTGGGCGCAGCTTTTGTCCAGATTGTTTAGCTATCATCTGTTCTTATTGCAACAGTCTGAAAAATACACCATACTTGGAATTTTTAAAGCCCCAGGGAGAGTACTGAGAGGCCACTGTTTTTTGCCCCTGGTAACCTTATTGTCCTTCAATTCTAACAGCATCTTTCCTCATAAAGCTGCCCATTTCCTTGCTTTTCTTTTGTGGAATTTCTATGTATATATGGGGATTTGATCTACCCACAGGATAACTGCATTGTTCCTTTCTAGCAGGAGTTTATAATAATAACTTTATTATTAATCCCACTTAATTCAGAATATTTAGGAATAATGTATTATTAGATTATGTTCAAAGTAAATAAAATTATACACCTACCTGAAAAATATCAAGTGCAAGGGTCTGTGCATGTGTGCATGTGTATGTGCGTGAAAGGGAAAGAGAGAAAATGAGAGGAGAAAAAAAAAGGTGTAAGATTAACTGACACTTTTATCCCAATAACTTTAATATAAATATCCTTCCAAATTAATAGTCATCCCAGTTCTTTGGCGGAAGTGTGTGTGTGTGTGTGTGTGTGTGTGTCTATGTGCTCAGTCACGCCTGACTTATTCTGTGACCCCAAGGACTGTCGCCCACCAGACTCCTCTGTCCGTGGAATTTTCCAGGCAAAAATACTAGAGTGGGTTGCTATTTCCTCCTCCAGGGGATCTTTCTGACCCAAGAAGTACCGTGTCACAGACAAATGATAATAAGTAAAGGAAGAGAGCGCTCAGAATGATGGAGGCAGTTGGGGAAATGTTTCCAATTTTCTTCCAGATAGTGAAACAGATGGTGATTGTTCCTGATGCTTTTATGCTTCTTCCTCTCTTTTTCTTCTGTTCCTTTCTCTTCCTCTTTTTCTTCCTCTTTGGTTTCTTTATCTTCTTTTTAATTCTTTTTTACATAGTAAAATGTACATGAATTTACTATCTTAAGTGTACAGTCCAGTGACATTAAGTACACTCACGTTTCTGTGCAACCATCATCATGCATCTCCAGAACTTTTTTCATCTTGCAATCATGGACCTGTTCCTGTTAAATGACAACTCCTCATTTCTTCCCTGTGAACCCCTGGAGGACTACCAATTTTCTCTATGAATTTAACTCTTCTAGGCACCTCATATAAGTGAAATCACATTGTATTTGTCCTTTTGTGACTGGCTTATTTCACTTAGTGTAATGTCTTTAAGGTCCATCCATGATGCAGCATGTCTTAGAACTTCTTTTTTAAAGGCTGAATAGTATTTTGTTGTATGCAGGTATATTCCACATCCTCTTTATCCTTTCATCTGTGGTTGGATACTTACGTTGCTTCCACCTATTGGCTATTCTGAATAATGCTACTATGAATATAGGTGTATAAATAATTGTTTGAGTTCTTGCTTTCAGTTCTTTTGTGTATATACGCAGAAGTGGAGATATTGCTAATTCTGTTTAATTTTTTTTTTAAGAAATTGCTGTACCAGTTTTCATATTAGCTGCACCATTTTATATTGCTACCCATTACACACAAAAGTTTCATTTTCTCCACATCCTTGCAACTGCTTGTTATTGTCTATTTTTTTTTAAATCACAGTCATTCTAACGGGTATGAAGTGGTATCTCACTGTGATTTTGATTTCAAGTTCCCTAATGTGTTGAATATGTTTTTATGTGATTACTGCCTATTTGTATAGATACGTTGGAGAAATGTCTTTTCAAGTCCTTTCCCATTTTAAAATCGGTTTGTTGTTGTGTTGTTGAATTGTTGGACTTTAAAAATATATTCTGAAAAAAATATATATTCTGGTTATTAACCCCTTTTCAGATACATGATTTGCAAATATTTTCTTCTATTCTGTGTTTGCCTATTCACTCTGTTGATAGTATCATTCTTGTACACAAGTTTTAAATTTTGATGTGTCCAATTATCTATTTTTTCTTATGTTACTTGTACTTTTGGTGTCACAGTCAAGAAATCATTGCCAAACCCAATAGCATGAAGCTTTGACATGTTTTCTTCTAAGAGCTTTATGATTTTAGCTCTTACTTTTAGGTCTTTGGGCCATTTTGAATTAATGTTTGTGTCACTTTCTTTTTTTAAAGCAGAAAGAGTACTACATTTTATAGATGTAACTTCCTCTGTTTAAGTTTGTTTGTCTGGCATTGTGTGGGACCCCAATACATGAAACATGATTCTGACCTCAGGAGTTTAAAAGATGAGCAGGAAAACGACTTAAAAGGGAAGTAGAAATAAGCTAACTTCCCTCTGGGTTCTTATAGTAACTTGGGAACTTCAGGTTTTGTAGTATACTTTGTGCAAATCATAGGTCAAAGATGGCACGGGCCGAGGTGGAAGGGGAAGATAAACTGACAAGATGTGACGGGTGACAGGGCCAAAGTCCTTCTGTGTAGAAGGGGCTGCTTATTGGGGTTTATCTCTTCCGGCTTTAGCCCTGCAACCGTACCTGTCCGTTAGCCCTGTCCTGTTCAAGCACCATCCAATAAAACCTGAAGGAGCTATTTTAATTCCAGCTTTATAAAGTGACAAGAAAAGGCTTGTTGAGAAGACGAGCACGGACATTCCCACTGATAATTTCAGAGCAGATCACTTCTTACTAAGAGTGGCTGAGGGAAGTGCCTTTACACGACCTCTGTCTGGACCCTTTTGTGGAGGTCCTCGTTCCATGTAGGTCCTCCATTTGTTTCTCGGTTCTGTATTGTTTCATGCTGGTCTCAGTGATGCTGTCGCTACTCTGGCTCAGAACAGCTGTACTCGTCCATTACAGAGAATTCTCAGTTTCCACCTTGACATTTAAAGAATAAACATTTTGTCATATCACATGAACTCCTTTCATCTTATCCATAATTCTCTTTATTCTCACAAACGGTTTGTGTATTTATTGTACCCCTAAGTGTAAGCTCCATGAAGACAGGGGCTTATTTCTCTGCTCTATCTAGCACTTAGAACTGTATCTGGCCCATGGTGGGTACTCAGTAAATACGTCTTGAATGGGTGAATGTATAAATGCTGCTGCTAAGTTCGACTCTGTGCGACCCCATAGACGGCAGCCCACCAGGCTCCTCCGTCTCTGGGATTCTCCAGGCAAGAACACTGGAGTGGGTTGCCATTTCCTTTTCCGAATGTATAAATAAGATTGAGCTATTTTTTGTTCCTGTTTGGTATTGCACATTTTTGTACAAATTAGCATTTCTGAGTGTGCAGCGTTATTCCAAGTGTGTACTTGCAAATGCCTTCTAAAATGTTTTTCTCTGTGTCCCTCTGTGTGAGGGTTTTTCTGTTTTCCCAGTTTTTGGTAGGAGAGAGATAACTCGGGTAATAAGCCTCGTAAAGAGGCTTCCGACCGTTCGTACATGTAATCCTTCTCTGGACACTTCCTGTGCCACACCATTAAATGTCTAGCCTTGACTACACAGCTGGATTCCTTCACTGCCTCTCTGAAGTTTTATGGTTTACTTACTTAATTCCTTCTGGCAACATACATTAAAGGGCCAACTGCTGCTCTTTCAATAACCAACACCTAGGTAACCTGGGCAAGTTATAAAATTTCTTCATGCCTTAGTTTTTCTCATATGTCAAATAGTTTTTTTCAAATGTCAAATTGTTAATATGTCAGTAAATAAAATTGGTTGAGGTGGGCCCTGTTCCAAGCGTTTTACATGCAATAGACTTTAATGTTTAATAATGTTTATTAACAGTGAGGTAGGTACTATCATTATCCTCATTTTATAGAAAAGGAAATTGAAGTATAGAAAGCTTAGGTGCTTGACTCAAAGTCTTACAGGTCTTAAGTGGTGGAACTGGAATTCAAACCCGTGGAGTTAGAGTACAGAGTTAGCACTTTGGGATATATATCCCCGATCAAGGGATTATGAAGAGGATAAGATAATAAATTAAATTGCTTGCATGTCTGGATCAGAACTAGAACTCCGTAGATGTCAGTTGTTCTTTTTGCTAACAACTCATCTCCCTCTATGACAAATATAAAGAAGGTCTTATGAAGACCACAAATATCAGATGAAGACACAAAGGGATTAAGTATAAGTGGGTAAAGAGTGAATAAGGATATTTTAATTAGGAGCAGTTTTTTAAAATTCATTAAAAAAATGTTCACAAAGTTGTGTTGGCTTCTGCTATACAGCATGTGAATCAGTCATGATTATACATACATCCCCTCCCTCCCGCATCCCATCCCTCCATGTCATCACAGAACGCCAGACTGGGCTCCCTGTGATACACAGAAACTTCTCACCAGCTAGTTGGGAGCAGTTTTAATGGAAGGGTGAACTCTGAGTAAAGAGTAGCAGGGCTAAATAGACCCAGTTCTTACATAGTGAGGAAGCGGAGATGCTTAAGTCTTCGACTGAGGCCAGTTTGAGAAGAGTCTGTGGAGGGCAGTGGTAGACCTGCATGCCACACCAGTGAAGGGAGGAGGGGGCCTGAAAGTGGGGCAGTGATCTCCCCCCATCAGCTGTGGGAAGAGAGGATTTCTGTGACAGAAGTTCCAGGCAGGTGGGAGTTGGAGCAGGAAGGAGAGTGTTCCAATCCCTGAATGAAAAATCCCCACCATTTGTTATCCTCTCTTTGTTTATTATATCTTGCAGGTATGTATGGTCTTTGGAATTCCAGCAGGAAGATGGATGGGAGTGATTTCAGTAGGGGAAAGGCAAACTATCCATGCATCAAGTAGATATGATGATAAGATATGGCACCTTGGCAGAAAGCAAGGAAATATATTTAAAGAGTTATAGGACCCTTTCCATATATTAGGGAAAAATATGTTTAGGTTATACAATAGCACATTGCTGAAAGGTTGAGAGACTTGAGAGATGATGCACAAAAAAGCATACGAAATAAATTATTTCAAAACTTGATTTAAGAACATAGGAATGAAGATATCTGGTCTTACATAACACACTCCAGTGCTAGAAAGTTCATTTTTAGGAAGAGTAGAAGATAAATTTAACTTGACAGGATCCAAACACCCCAAAGAAAAACTTTTAAAAATAGGAAGTAGGATAATGTATATGTTCGGAGGTGGGATGGGATGACATCAAAATGTTTTTCTTTGTGGTCACATGTCACTGCCCTACTTTTCAGGAGACTAGAACCTTTCTTGGACAAGCCATTTCATCAAAGAATCAGATTGTCTAGTTCTTAGAGAAATATAAGCCATGATAAGAAAACAAATGGGAGATCAGGGTGGTCATAACAGAGCCTAGGGTGAGGTACAACCCTGGATATTTTGCCTCCGACTAAAAAGGCTTCTCTAGCTTTAATGTGCATGTGAATCACCCAGGGAACTTGTTAAAATGCAGATTCTGATTCATTCAGTGGTGATGGTGTTCTGATTAATTTTGTGTGTGAAAGATGTGAGGTCCTGAGATTATGCAGTTCTAACAACTTACCAGGTGATGGAGGATTTGCAGATCCATAGACTTCATCTTGAGTAGCAAAGGTAGACTTTTTGATCTGAATGATGATAGTTGAGAAAACATGCAGATTTTGGAAAAAGATGAGGAGACTCGTGTGTGTATGTGTGTGTGAGAGAGAGACAAAATCCAAGTGAGAGAAAGACAGAGACAAAGACCGGGAGAGACCAGCTCCTTTCAGGGCAGCTTTAGATGGGAAGGGGAGGGGGAATCAGGAAGGTGGGAGGGTGGATCAGGATGGGAAACACATGTAAATTCATGACTGATCATGTCAATATATGGCAAAACCCACAATATTGTAAAGTAATTAGCCTCCAACTAATTAAAAAAATGAATAAAGGAAAAAAAATAGAATTTTAACAAGAAGTAGAACACAGATATGAAGAAGGACTGGAAGAGTGGGAACATGGTAGCAATTAGACAGTGAGACCAGGGCCCCAGATGATCAGCATCTCTATGCTCCATTCTTACTAGCTTTATTTCCAACATTCTCTGTTCTATCCCATTTCATGGATGTATACTTCCCATTCTTCTTGAACTGTGTTTTCCCTGCCTTCACCAGATCCCTTCATCTTTTAGAGGAGACCTCTCATCAGGCAACATTTTCAAATGTTCCTATAGCATATAGTCCTTTTCTTTTTTTAACTCCTTTCATGCTTAGAAATGTCCATCATTTCCAAGTACAGGGATGGGCTCGTTTTGTTCTTTCCATTCTCCTTACACCTAACCCAACTTAGATCCTGGCACGTAGCAGGTGAGCAATGTTAATTTTGAATGAATAGATAAAATAGTATGGATAATCATATGTCCTAGATTTTCTGGGCCTTAAGCCTTTTATATTATGTTTAACACAGATGAAAAAGCTAGTCCCAGAGCCATCATAAAATATTAACAGGATGAGTTAAGGGATAAAGGAGGAAAAAGCAATGAATGTACCCAGTTAGTCAACTTTAAGGTGGAGAAAACATAGATTCAGCCAAAATAGGTAAATATGTAAGAGAAAACCACCAAATAATAATATGAATAATACTATTTTCTTATGCACCTTGTATGTTCCTGACATGGTGATCATATATTCAATCTCATCTTGAATCCTTACAAAAATGTTGTTAGGTGGTAGAAACTATGATCTGTAGAAAGGAATAATTTTCCCAGGCCACTTGGCAAGGAAGTTAGGAAGAAGATTCAAATTCAGAGGCTAAGTTAGATGCCATGAACACTTGACCTTGTGATTGTCATCAGTGTACATCATCTGCCTTCTGCAATAGCCTGTATGCTATTGAGAGCAAAAGTGTCTGTTTTGTCTGGTTAGCATATTTTTTCATATGTAGATACTCCAGAATAATTGCTGAATGAATGGTCAATGCAATTTGAAATTACATGTCCTGACATATGGATGGCTAACAAACACACAAAAAGATGCTCAACATCACCCATTATTAGAGAAATGCAAATCAAAACTACAATGAGGTACCATTTCACGCCTGTCAGAATGACTGCTATCCAAGAGTCTACAAGCAATAAATGCTGGAGAGGGTGTGGAGAAAAGGGAACCCTCTTACACTGTTGGTGGGAATGCAAACTAGTACAACCACTATGGAGAACAGTGTGGAGATTCCTTAAAAACCTGGAAATAGAACTGCCATATGACCCAGCAATCCTACTCCTGGGCATACACACTGAGGAAACCAGAACTGAAAGAGATATGTGTACCTCAGTGTTCATCACAGCACTGTTTATAATAGCCAAGACATGGAAGCAACCTAGATGCCCATCAGCAGATGAATGGATAATACATTGGTACACAATGGAATATTCCTCAGCTATTAAAAAGAATGCATTTGAATCAGTTCTAATGAGATGGATGAAACTGGAGCCCATTATACAGAGTGAAGTAAGCCAGAAAGAAAACCACAAATACAGTATACTAACAATGGCAACCCACTCCAGTACTCTTTCCTGGAAAATCCCATGGGCAGAGGAGTCTGGTGGGCTGCAGTCCATAAGGTTGGGAAGAGTCGGACATGACTGAGCGACTTCACTTAGACTTTTCACTTTCATGCATAGGAGAAGGAAGTGGCAACCCACTCCAGTGTTCTTGCCTGGAGAATCCCAGGGACGGCGGAGCCTGGGGTCTATGGGGTTGCCGTCTATGGGGTCGCACAGAGTCAGACACGACTGAAGTGACTTAGCAGCAGTAGCAGTAGCAGCAACACATAAATATGGAATTTAGAAAGATGGTAATGATAACCCTGTATGCAAGACAGAAAAAGAGGCACAGATGTATAGAACAGACTTATGGACTCTGTGGGAGAAGGCGAGGGTGGGATGACTGAGAGAATAGGATTGAAACATGTATATTATCAATTGTGAAACAGATCGCCAGTTCAGGTTTGATGCATGAGACAGGTGCTCAGGGCTGGGGCACTAGGATGACCCAGAGGAATGGGATGGGCAGGGAGGTGGGAGGGAGGTTCAGGATGGGGAACGCATGTAAATCCATGGCTGATTCATGTCAATGTATGGCAAAAACCACTATAATATTGTAAAGTAATTAGCCTCCAACTAATATAAATAAATGAGAAAAAAAAGAAAATACGGTACAAAAACAACAACAAAAAAAGAAATTACATATCCTTTCTATTACATTTTGCCTTTTTGCATTTCTTTTTCTTGGGGATGGTCTTGATTACTGCCTCCGGTACAGTATCACAAGCCTCCGTCCACAGTTCTTCAGATACTCTGTCTATCAGATCTAATCCTTTGAATCTATTTGTCACTTCCACTGTATAAATGTAAGGTATTTGATTTAAGTCATACCTGAATGGTCTAGTGGTTTTCCCTACTTTCTTCAATTTAAGTCTGAATTTTGCAATAAGGAGTTCGTGATATGAGCCACAGTCAGCTCCCAGTATTGTTTTTGCTGACTGTATAGAGCTTCTCCATATTTGGCTGCAAAGAATATAAGAAGTCTGATTTCGGTGTTGACCATCTGGTGATGTCCATGTGCAGAGCCTTCTCTTGTGTTGTTGGAAGAGGGTGTTTGCTATGACCAGTGCGTTCTCTTGGCAAAACTCTGTTAGCCTTTGCCCTGTTTTGTTTTGTACTCCAAGGCCAAATTTGCGTGTTACTCCGGGTATCTCTTGACTTCCTACTTTTGCATTCCAGTCCCCAATAATGAAAAGACATCTTTTTTTGGGGTGTTAGTTCTAGAAGTTCTTGTAGATCTTCATCGAACCATTCAACTTCAGCTTCTTCAGCATTACTGGTCGGGGCATAGACTTGGATTACTGTAATATTGAATAGTTTGCCTTGAAAATGAACAGAGATCATTCTGTTGTTTTAAAGATGGGTGTATCTTTCCTTTTCTCCTTTGCCTTTAGCTTCTCATCTTTTCTCAGCCTTACAAGTAACTGCATTTGAATGCAGAGTTTCCAAGGAATAGCAAGGAGAGATAAGAAAGCCTTCCTCAGTGATCAATGCAAAGAAATAGAGGAAAATAATAGAATGATAAAGAATAGATATCTCTTCAAGAAAATTAGAGCTACCAAAGGATTATTTCATGCAAAGATGGGCACAATAAAGGACAGAAATGGTATGGATCTAACAGAAGCAGAAGATATTAAGAAGAAGTGGCAAAAATACAAAGAACTATACAAAAAAGACCTTCATTGCTGAGATAACCACAATGGTGTCTTCAGTCACCTAGAGCCAGATATCCTGGAATGTGAAGTCAAGTGGGCCTTAGGAAGCATCACTACAAATAAAGCTAGTGGAGGTGATGTAATTCCAATGGAGCTATTTCAAATCCTCAAAGATGATGCTGTTAAAAGGCTGCACTCAATATGCCAGTAAATTTGGAGAACTCAGCAGTGGCCACAGGACTGGAAAAGATCAGTTTTCATTCCAGTCCGAAAGAGAATGTTCAAATCACCACCCAATTGCATTCATCTCACATGTTACCAAAGTAATGTTCAAAATCCTCCAAGCCAGGCTTCAATAGTACATGAATCGTGAACTTCCAGATGTTCAAACTGGATTTAGCAAAGGTAGAGGAACCAGAGATCAAATTGCCATGATTTGATGTTAAGTTTGATCACTGAAAAAGCAAGAGAGTTCCAGAAAAATATCTATTTCTTCTTTATTGACTATGCCAAAGCCTTTGACTGTGTGGATCACAATAAACTATGGAAAATTCTGAAAGAGATGGGAATACCAGACCACCTGTCCTACCTCCTGAGAAATCTATATGCAGATCAGGAAGCAACAGTTAGAACTGGACATGGTAAACAGACTGGTTCCAAATTGGGAAAGGAGTATGTCAAGGCTATATATTGTCACCCTGATTATTTAACTTATATGCAGTGTACATCATGAGAAATGCTGGAATGGATGAAGCACAAGCTGGAATCAAGATTTCCAGGATAAACATCAATAACCTCAGATATGCAGATGACACCACCCTTATGGCAGAAAGCTAAGAAGAACTAAAGAGCCTCTTGACGAAAGTGAAAGAGGAGTGTGAAAACATTGGCTTAAAACTCAACGTTCAGAAAACCAAGATCATGGCATCTGGACCCATCACTTCGTGGTAAATAGATAGGGAAACAATGGAAACAGTAACAGCCTTAATTTTCTTAGACTCCAAAATCACTGCAGATAGTGACTGCAGCCATGAAATGACACTTGCTCCTTGGAAGAAAAGCTGTGATCAACCTAGACAGCATATTAAAGAGAAAAGACATTACTTTGCCAACAAAGGTCCATTTAGTCAAGTTATGGCTTTTCCAGTAGTCATGTATGGATGTAAGAGTTGGACCATAAAGATGGCTGAGCACCGAAGAATTGTTTCTTTGAACTGTGGTGTTGGAGAAGACTCTTGAGAGTCTCTTGGATTGCAAGAAGTTCCAAGCAGTCCATCCTAAAGGAAGTCAGTCCTGAATATTCATTGGAAGGACTGATGCTGAAGCTGAAACTCCAATAGTTTGGTCACCTAATGCAAAGAACTGGCTCACTTGAAAAGACCCTGATGCTGGGAAAGATTAAAGGCAGGAGGAGAAGGGGACGACAGAGAATGAGATGGTTGGATGGCATCACTGACTCAATGGACTTGAGTTTGAGTAAGCTCTGGGCATGGTGATGGACAGGGAAGCCTGGCATGCTGCAGTCCATGGGGTCATAAAGACTCGGAAATGACCGAGCGACTGAACTGAACTCTATTATATTATGTAGAGTATAATGTATGTATGTATGTAAAATGCTAAAATGTATATATGTAAAATGTATGTAAACCATGTATGTATGTGAAATGCTAAAAAGATTTGCCAAAAGACACATATTTTCCTCTTCAACTTTGAGGTTTATTTCTGGAAACTCTTGCATTAGAATAGTGTTTTTCTACTGTTTTTCAGTATCCTTCCCCGCCTCCCACCATTCAAAGAGCCTTTTGAGTTTTTTTTCCCCCTAGAAGCCTTCCCCTTGAAATTTTAATACCGCATTGTATATCTGTTACGTATTTTGTATATATTTCTGTATTTTATATGTAATAAGAGTAAGATTTTTTTGCCCTGTTCTTTCCCTCCCAAGAACCAGTTTCATGCTCTTGGGAGCAATATCAGCCTATTGAGATTGCATGGGTTAGAAGGTCGCACATTGGAGTAAACTGTGAAAGACTCAAGATATGTTTTATTTTCAGTTCACAGAGATGCAGTGATGCAGGAGAGATTGTCAATTATCTCCCTGTGCCCATTCTTCTCTTCTTAAGTAATCAATTGCAGATCTTTAGCTAAGAAAAAAATCATCAAATTAGAGAACTATGTATTCCCTAGCCTCCCATTCCTAATCTTCCCTTTGGCTAGCGGAGCACAATGACCCAGAGCCAAAGGACTACCTTTCTTAGTTTTCCTTATAGACTCCCTTTGGCCACCTGCCCAAGTTAGGGCCAATGAACTAAGAGCAGTGGGAGAGAAATAAATGTCCACATTAAATCACTAGATTTTGAAGGTCTCTGTTGCTCACTACATTCTAAATTATTAATTATTAGGTCTGTATAATTAATTGACATTTATCAGGCCACACTACTTATAAATTTTTCAGGATTTCTTCGTATGTCCTTCCTTTGTGTCCACCTTCACAATTTTAATGACTTGCATTAAACATTTGTATAGAGACAAAAAAGTTATGATGCTTTGTATATATAATACAAGTTGCTACAAATTATGGTGATTGCCTTGGAAGTCCACTGATTTTGACTTAATGACTTACAGTCTGTATATAATTGAATTTAGAATAAGGGGAGTTCTCAACTAGGTATGGATCATTAAATATTCAGAAACAGTTAGGAGGTAGCTGATAGAAAGAAAAAGGAGGAGAAATAAGATTAGATAAAGTCAGGAATAAAAATCATTTATGTTTTAGATTCATTTCAGAAGGAAGGAAGAAATGAAGCAAAGGAATATTTGGAAATCCTCTTGGGTTACTCTTGATTAGTAGGAAAAAATAAAGATCCAAAGGTCAAAGTTAGTGTCAGAGAGAAAAAAGTTCAAAAACAGAAACCCTTATGGAAAGAATGTGCTTGTGCTGATTTGAATTAGGGTTTTTCCCGTTGTTATAGGAAAGCTGCAGAAGACTTGTTACCTGCAGGCTTGATACAGAAGCCATCAATTATTTACCTTAAGAATGAGAGAGAAGAGGTGACATCAGGAATTGGACATTGTTAGGTTGAGTTTGGGTTTTTTGTTGGTGGTGTTTTTTTCTGGGAATTTGATTGCAAGGCCTTTTATAGTGTAATGGTAACTGGCAGAATGACTCAGTGAAGTACAAAATTGGGCAATGAAAATTTTAGATGTTTCAGAGATTTTAAAAGAAATAACAAAACACACAAAAATAAGGAGAGAGTTTGGTTGCTTTGTAGATCTGAATCAGGAGAAAACATTTGATGGAATGGAGCTATTGCTTGACTTGAGATCATGTAAACACACAGGTTCTCTCTCCTTAAGCCATAAATCATGCAAAAAAAAAAAATAAAAAAAAATTATTTTGTTGTTAGACATGCTATATGTATTATCTGTATGGTAGACATTGTTAGTATATAACCAGTAGCCATTCCGCTTAACTTCCTTGTTAATGAAACCTGCATTTTGATCAGAAAGCAAACTGTCCTGCCCCAAGGATTGGATCAGCCTTGGTCTAAGTGAGTCATGGAGCTCTCTTTCCTTTTGCTCAGATTTTTCCAACCACTCTTGCAAGCCAGAGTGATCATGTGACTCAGTTCTGCTCAATAACTTGTCAGTAGGAAGTCTGCTAGGGGACATTTGTGAAGTATTTTCCCATTCAGTTACAAATGCAGGGATTTGCAGGAGGAAATTTGTCCCCTTTGCCCATTTTCCTGGAGGAGGTAATGGCAGCCCACTCCAGTACTCTTGCCTGGAAAATCCCACAGACAGAGGAGCCTGGTCGGCTGCAGTCCATGGGGTCACTAGGAGTCGGACACAATTGAGCGACTTCACTTTCACTTTTCACTTTCATGCATTGGAGAAGAAAATGGCAACCCACTCCAGTGTTCTTGCCTGGAGAATCCCAGGGACGGGGAGCCTGGTGGGCTGCTGTCTATGGGATTGCACAGAGTCAGACACGACTGAAGCAACTTAGCAGCAGCAGTTGCAGCCCATTTTCCCTGGCTCAGTATGCTGGCTTGATGATGTCTTGACTGGATTTGTATTGGTCAACTTTTGTGACCTTGAGGTGACAAACAAAAAGATAAAAAGCATATACATAGAGATTGAGAGAATTTAATTTTCTAAAGAGTTTGTTTTGTTTGGAGCCTCGATTTTGGAAGACAACATTGATGCTAACTTACCCCATGGTTGCTCTTGGACAAGGTCTAGTAGGTTTGCTGATGCAGTGAGAAATACAACATGAAATAGCTAACTGGGGCAGCAAATATTTCCTTATATGATAGCAGGGCAAGCCATTTTGTGTTGTAATTGCCTTCCTTCCCAGCTAACTGGCACTGAGCAGACAGTTCTGAGCTCCTCTAAGTTAGTGGATTCCTTATATTGACACCATTCTTTGACACCAAATTTGGAAATACTCTTAAGGAATAGGGGAGGCATTGGAGAATCTCTAACTTGTCTCCCTGGGCTTGTGTGTATTAAAAAAAAAAAAATTTGGTCAATTTGGTAATAAGTGAAGGGCAGAGTAAAATGAAACTAGCCAATACTGAATTGTTCCAATTGAACCCATACCAGTCTTTGTAATCTTATCTTTATGTTTTAAGCCTCTGAGAACTGGGTCATTTGTTACCTATAGTCCAAAACATACTTAAGGAATGCCAACAGGAATTCTGACAAAGTGGGTGGATTGTGAAAGAGACATGGCCTGTTGGATGGGATGGCTAGTTTTCAGGCACTCTCATTTTATACACTGACAGTGCTGATCAAAGGGGAAAGTGCACTAAGAAATAGGAGTCCTGAATGATGTTCAGCTGCAGGAGAAAAGAGTATATAAATAATCACCAAGTCCAGCCACGTCCTGGCACTAGAAGTGGTAGAAGTTCAAAACAGTGGCAAGAATTGGAAGACCTGGGTGGAAAACTCATCTCCACTACTTACTAGTTGAGTGACTGTTGGTAGATAGATCACCTCTCTGAGCCTCAGACTCCTTATTTGTAAAAACGGAGTAATAATGTCCACTTCATGGGGTTGTAAGATAGTTTGAGATGTCATATAGTAAGTTTATGGTGCCCAGTATGTACTAGATTCTGAGCAAGTAATAAGCTGTTTTCCCATCTGTGATGAACATAGAAAGTTGAAGCCTTTGAGAAAGTCGCTTCAACTTCTTTGGACCTATATTTCATAATCCATAAAAATTAAAGGTTTGTACTAGATGTTCCTATGTTTTTTCATTTTTTGGATTTATGCATCTATTTCTAACTACACAGAAACAAGTTCAGTAAGAGGAGAAAGAGAAATATGAAGACAATGAAGTCTACGGGAGATTGGCCCTCTCAGGGTAAAGGACTGTAGGCATATTTTATCTTTGTACTTTCCTTTGATCCTTACACAGCCGTGGTTGAACCCCATCCCCCAATGGTATTTTTGAAAGGAGAGCTTCAGAGGGGGTGCATACAGTGATTGGAAGGGAGGACAGTGGCTCATGTTCCAAGTCTTGTGTTTAGAGGTAAGAAAGCATCTTCCTTCACATCTTGCTTCACTTGCACACTGCAATCTCAAAGCAGGAAAAGGGGAGTTGAGATGGGACTTCTGGGTCCCTGTGCAGCCAAATGACACTGTGTGTGGTTATTCTGACATCTATAATATAGATTTCCCCCAAGTGTGATAAAAACTAGTGGGAACTTCAGGAAAATGGAGTGAGCAAAAGTGAACTGGGAGGCAAAAAGACCTAGGGAATTTTTGCTGAGGATGTTGTTGGGTGTACAAATGAGGAATGAAAAGAACCATGTAACACTAAACCCTGAGAGTGGGTGACTATGAGAGATAATGAGAGTGGAGGAATCTATGAATCTTGGGTAAATGATGTTAAAGGATATTTTCACTCCAAAGTTGTGAAAACATACATTGTCTAGTGCTTAAAATGTATTTCTCCAAATTTGCTAATTTTTGTAAACCTGGTGTGTTCTCAGCCTTGTGGACCCACCTTTAGTTTTTCACTCTATTTCAGCCTCTAGACCTCTTCAGTGACCATGTATTTATCCCTCTTTTTGTGCACTGTCTGGGTTTTCTTATCACATGGTCCTGAATTCACACCTCAGCATCTGATTTCTGGTTTATGCCATCAAACTAATCCCTTTGTGAGAGGGATTCACTCCCTACCCCATTGATATCTGGAGTCATAACACTGTTAATAAGAGCAAGTGTTGCTCTCAATGTGCTATTAATATTAACACATTTAGTCCTCCAAATAGCCCTATAGAACAGGTATTATTATTCCCATTTTACAGATGAGGATACTGAGGTTAAGTGACCCACTCAGGGTTACAGAGCAAGTAGGTGGTGTTTGGCACCTGAATTCAATCCCAGGCTACCTGGCTCCAAACCACTGTGCTGTGTTAGATCTCCTTTTGCTAGGTGTGTTTTTCATTATGTTTCTTTCCTGCTTCAAAACCTGTAATGACTTGTTTTAGGAATAATAGATTAATTTTTAGGATGAATTTCAAACTGTTTGGTTTGACACAGGAAGTTGTTCAGCAAATGACCTGCGCCATCCAGCCTGGCTCCTCTCCAGTTGTATTATTCATCTCCTTCCACAGATCTTTCTCCATGATGGAGACTTTATCTTCATCACCATTTCCATTTCTTCCTCCATGGGGCTCAGCCTGGGTCATTTTAGTAACTTTCTCCTTCTCTGAATTCCTATAGAATTTGAAGGTTTTGTGTTGGACAATGTAACAATTGATTAAACTGTGCTCAAAAGTTTTTTTTTTTTTAAGCTGTGTCAAAGAGTATGTTTTGTATCATAAACTAGGTTTAAAAGTTCTCTAAGGCAAGAGTCAAGTCTTCTATATAAATCCAAGTTTTCTAGATCTCGGTTTTTTTCCCTCAGTAACATAAAAAGGATTCCCAAGCTCTTGTCCAGTTCTGGAGTTCTGTTCTGTTTCCTGGATGTGTTGCAACATGAAACTAATTGCTAGGAATGCTTACCAAATATCCATTGGTATGACTCATCCTGAAGTCCTGCTGAAATAAACCAAATACCAAGATTTGTGTGGTTGGATTAGAAATTTTTGGAGCCTAGACTCATTGTGGGCTTCCCTGGTGTCTCAGCTGGCAAAGAATCTGCCTGCAATGCAGGAGACATGGGTTTGATCCCTGGTTTGGGAAGATCCTCTGGAGAAGGGAATGGCTTACCCACCCCAGTATTCTGGCCTGGAGAATTCCATGGACCTTATAGTCCATGGGGTCGCAAAGAGTCGGACACGACTGAGCGACTTTCACTTTCACTTTAGACTCGTAAGTTTTCAGCTGCTATTTTCCATCATGGAAAAATGGAAGATAAGAATGATTGTTGGCTGAATTTGTCACTCAGAATCCCATTCTAGTTTCAACTTCTTTGTCAACAGTCCATGACTTGAGGGAGCAGGACTGCATTGTTCTTTGTGCAAGGAAGGTCTAGATCTGGAGTGTGCTTCAGACCTAAGGCAGCCCAAACCCAGGAGATGACCTTGAAAAATGATAGGGCTCAGGAGACGAGATGGTCATAAGCTGCTCAGCTTCCAGAATTAGACTATAAGATGGGGAGAAAAGTAGGTTATAGGAAAAAAAGTAAGGAATGACAGAGAGGCCTTTAGAGATGGAGGTAGAGAGAGAGAGAGAAAGAGGAATAAGAGTGAGAGAGAGTGAAAAACAAGGAGACAGACACACCAAGAAAAGAAAGGATAGCCAAGCTGAGAGCTGTCCACGTTCAGTGTGGCTTTTTATTCCTTTGAATATGCATACTTTTTTGTCATCAAATTCATTCAGTAGCATATGATAGTTATACAGATCTGCCAGTGTGAGTAGTGCTTTGCATTAAAAACAAAATAAAACCATCTTTTCCTTAGAGATATCTGTTAAGCATCCTGTATCTTAAATTAATTGTGATTCAAGAGACAACATTTTATTAGATGTTTTCTTTTTCTTTTTAACTCAAGAAAGTATTTTAGAATATGACTTCAAAGAATCTTCCAGGGGGAAAAATCCCACAACTCATGAATTATAAAGAAAAAAGAGGTTTTTTTTTTTTTTTTTTTTTTTGTCTTTAAAACAATATCTTATGCAATTAGGGACCAAGTGAACTTAATTACCATGTGAATAATTCAGAGAGGCAAATTAACTGCAACAGGAAAAATTTTGGTCCAGTGTGGTCCTCCGTGTTCATGCAACTCAAATGAAATGTGATTTAATCTTGAAACAGTCAGTTTAAGGTTCTGAAATCTGGTTGTTGCATTGGAGATACTTGTTCAGCTTTTATGTGTCCTTACACTAAATTCTCATGAAGTATTTTGGTCATCTCATGTTCATTGTTGCCTTGCTTCTGTTCACCCCTTTCCAGTGGGGCAGGAACTACAGACCTTTGTCTCAGCATTTGCTTTTCCTTCATCCTCTTCATTTGCACTCCTGCAACCTTCCACCTTGCACCAGTCAGACAGAAGAAAGGAGCATTAGAATGGCAGGAATGTGACTTCTCTCAGGCAGGATTGAAGTTCGGTAGCAGTGCTCCAACTAATTGAATTCAATAAATATTTTCGAGGGGGTTACCTTGTAAGAGACCTCATAATCGAGACTCTGGGACAGTCAATGAAACTCAAATACAATAGTGTTTTCAAATATTATAGTAAATGGTGAAGACAACAGATCTACCAGTAAAGTATTATAGTATAAAACAAAGGGCTGTGTGCCTTAACAGTGGTCCAAAGAAAGACAAGAAAACAGATGAGGAACATAGACATGGAAAAGGGTCCCTTGCAAGTAGAGAATTTTGGATCTCTCTCTGAATAAAAATGACAGGCTATTCACAACCGAGGCTGAGGCAGACAGGAGGATGTCACACAAGGGGAAAGCAGAACAAGCAATTGTCTGAAGGCAGAGGAGCAAATGCCCAAAGAAGCAAGTGTGTGTTATCAAATTTGAAGACTTTTCTGGTGGCTGGACACACTGGAGTAAATGCAAGGCAGAGCTCTTTGTTACTGACAGCTCCAAGGAGAGAATGCTGCCTCTAGGTCCACACAAAGGGCTGCACCTTGGGATGGGGTAACACTTGCTAAGCCCTGGCTGGGGTTTGTGTGTGGCAAGCAGGGTCTTTCTGGGTGGTGCTAGTGGTAAAGAACCTGCCTGCCAATGCAGGAAATGTAAGGGATGTGGGTTCAGTCCTTGGGTTGGGAAGATCCCCTGGAGGAGGGCACAGTAACCCACTCCAGTATTCTTGCCTGGAGAATCCCCATGGACAGAGAAGCCTGGAGGGCTACAGTCCATAGGGTTGCAGAGAGCTGGACATGGCTAAAGCAACTTAACACGCATGCACATGGCAAGCAGAGTGGGTTTGGTAACTAGGTTTTGCAGCTTTCCTGGAGGATTGATTAATTTGTATAATCACATGGCTCTCGAGAAGGAACTGGCAAGCCACTCCAGTACTCTTGCCTGGAGAATCCCATGGACAGAGGAGCCTGGTGGGCTACAGTCCATGGGGTCACACAGAGTCGGACATGACTGAAGCAACTTAGCACGCACCCACAGAGCACAGAGGCTGTCCCTAAATGTTCAGTACCTGGTCTGGGAATGCAGAAGCCTCATACTGGAGAGGGGAGGCTTAATGGAGGGGGGTTGCTTGGCCTGTGTGCCTAGCGGCCCTGGAGAGTGGGAGCCAGGGAAACAATGTATCTGGTGTGGGTGTTAGCAAACCGCCCGTGAAGGGGAATTGAGAATTTTTAGACATGACTTCAAAACTAGGTCAAGACAGCACTTGTGAAATATATTACAGTGTGCATAAACACATTGTACCTAGCTTGATTGAGGTTGGGTGAAGTGGGAAGGCATGAGTTAGGACAGGGAGTTATAAAACTACAGATAGAGAGCAAATCTTAGAGAACATTGAACCCCCTGGTAATAAATGATGTTCTCATAGCAGGGTAAGAAATGTGATTTTCCTGAGTAAATAAGGTAGATATCAAAGCAATGTGCTATATTTACCATGATTTTCATAAAGTTTACCTCAAAAAATGTACATATTATGTGGCAAAATATTATGTGGAATTCTGTAACCCTTCAGAACACTATTTGGTCAATGAAGACAGGAAATGTTAAAGCAATAATGTAACAAATTGGAGGTATTTCACAGTGACTGCTATACACTTAAGAGATAAGATGAAGTTGTGAGGAGAGAAACTCTCATCTGAGAGGCTCAAAACCTCTCATTCCTGAAGGCAAAAATTATTGTATTTGCCAAATGGAAAAATTGTTCATGTACTTATAGTGGTCCTATTTGAAAATTACTACTTTAAAGTCCACTGAACTTCCAAGTTGTGAGGTAATAGTTTTCAGAAAGGCATAAAGAAATTTTACAAAACCTAGAAATTATTGACCTATTCTCATATTTGTTCTAAGGGGATGAGGTGGAAGTTTTAGTCCAACTGCAGCACGTGCAGTGGATGTAGTGGTCCACCGCTCGGACCCACCCATACAGACCAACATACACTCATCCCCTCGGTCGTTAAAAGTGTCGGCTGAGGATAGCTCACAGTTGAGTCTATCCCATAGACTTGTCCTTGGCCTGCAGGAGTTGACTCACCCAGGAGAAGTTTCCCTGCCCAGAGGCCGAGCCCATCCAATGACTGATTATGCAAGAATACAAACCAAGATACAAAGACTCCCCGCACCTCCAACTCACTCCATACTTCATTAGGGAATGATGTGGTTAATTTTGTGTGTTAACTTGACTGGTCCATAGAGTGGTCAGATATCTGGTTAAATATTATAGATCTGTCTGTGAGGATGTTTCTAGAAGGCCTTACTTAGCATCTGAATTGGTGGACTGAGGAAAGCAGATTGCTCTGCCCAACGCGGGAGGGCATCATCTAGACTGCTGAGAGTCAGAATAAAACAAAAAGTTGGAGGAAGGGAGAAGTCTCTCTTCCCAACTTCTGATCTAGAATATCAGTCTTCTACTGCCCTTGGATGGGGATTTACACCATCAGCTCTCCTGGTTCTCAGACTTTGGTTCAGAACTGCATCTCCAGCTTTCCTGGGCCTCCAGTGTGCAGACTTCTTTGCTTTCATAATTACATGAACCAATTCTTCCTTATAGTAAGTAAATCCCTATCTATCTATCTAACCTTTGCTTCCTATTGGAGGAAGGTGATATATGTATCTTCTATTTGTATTATTTCTCTGGAGAGTACTAAGTAATACAAAGACAAACCTGGAGTGCCATCCTAGCTCTAGTGTTGCTGGTCCTGTCAGCTTCCTTCCCCAGCAGCTCTGCTTCCTTCACTCTTTAACAGGTCAATGCTCCCAAGAGCATTTCCCAATAAATCCCCAGTACTCTGGTCTCCTTCACGTAGTCTATTTCAGGGAATCCAACCTATGACAACATGCATCTATAGAATGACTAAACAATTCCTGAAATAATGTATAGATTCCATTGTTGCTGTTAAGTCGCTAAGTCATGTTCAACTCTTTGAATCCCACCGGGCTTCTCTGTCCTTGGGATTTCCCAGGCAAGAATACTGGAGTGGGTTGCCATGCCCTACTCCAGGCGATCTTCCTGACCCAGGAATCAAACTTGCGTCTCCTGCATTTGCAGGCAAGTTCTTGCCACTGAGCCACCAGGGAAGACCATACAATCTATTGTCACCTGAATTTTGTTTTATTCCAGATTGAGAGATGTGTTGTGAAACAAAGAACCAGTATAGGTTCTTTCAAATTTTTATCTATGCTTTAAAATTTAAAAATTCAGTGTTATTTGAATTATTCCAGACCATGGAAAAGGAACAAAGGATCTCCTTATTCTTTTTATAAAGCTAACATAACTTGAATACTAAAAGTTGATCAATATATTATAAAAAAGGAAGAATATATGATTATAGATATAAAAATTCTTTATCTTATGTACCAGTTGATTCCAGCTGTGTATTGTAAGGACAGTATAATATAGACTTAGTAGGATATTAGAAAGCAGAGATATTACTTTGCCCACAAAGGTCCATCTAGTCAAGGCTATGGTTTTTCCAGTGGTCATGTATGGATGTGAGAGTTGGACTATAAAGAAAGCTGAGCGCTGAAGAATTGATGCTTTTGAACTGTGGTGTTGGAGAAGACTATTGAGAGTCCCCTGGACTGCAAGGAGATCCAACCAGTCCATCCTGAAGGAGATAAGTCCTGGGTGTTCATTGGAAGGACTGATGTTGAAGCTGAAACTCCAATACTTTGGCTACCTGATGGGATGAGCTAACTCATTTGAACAGACCCTGATGCTGGGAAAGATTGAGGGCAGGAGGAGAAGGGGATGACAGAGGATGAGATGGTTGGATGGCATCACTGACTCGATGGACATGAGTTTGGGTGGACTCCAGGAGTTGGTGATGGACAGGGAGGCCTGGTGTGCTGCGGTTCATGGGGTCACAAAAAGTTGGACACGACTGAACGACTGAACTAAACTGAACCAAAATAGAGTTTATTCTAAAACCATAAGCGTGGTTCAGTTTTGGGAAATCAATCAATGTAATTTATTACACCAGCAAATTAAATTAAGAAAACCAATGATTGTATCAATAAATGCCTGAAAGGCATCATAAAATTAAATAGTCATTTCTAATAAAAATTATAAGTAATTTAGAAATGAAGAAACTATTTAAATATGATAGATTCCTTTTACCAAAACTCAAAAGCAAGCATTATAATAAAACAAAAAATTGCTGAAACTCTTTCCATTAAAAAATAGAGCTGATATCTTGTTAAATTTAATTGATAGTGAAATGATCACACCTTTCTCTTAACACTCACTGGTCTAGGGCATACTCCTAATGCAGTGATTGCAGAGATGTATTTAAACATCTTTTTCTCCCATTAGACTGAGACTTCCTAGAGGCAGGTGTAGGCTTTACCAATTTTTGTCTCCTTTGTCACTGACAGTTTATGGTACAAAAAATTTCTGGAAGGCACAAGCAATTGAATGGCTATAATAATAGAATTTGTACTTTTCAAAAGACCATTTCCTCTTCACCACAAGAGAACTTGTGTCAGTTTGATTTACATATGAGATGCTGAGCATGCCATGAGCATTATTTGCAAAGCTTTTTCAAAATGTTATAATTATATCAGAAACAGGGACTAGAGACCAATGAGTCCATTTCACTTTTTATTTTTTTCTTGAGATTTTAAAATCTCACATAGTTTTATCATTATTTTTGAAACTCCTTTCATGATTTTCTTGGACTTATCCATCATACTTAGAAATGAACTGTGAACAGCTTGGAAATGCAAAAATGCAAGTCATTTAGCTTAAGTCTGTATACCTTAGAAACTATAACAAGATTAAAAACAAACAAATGAAATACCCCCAAGTACTTGGGAAATGCTTTTCTAAAAGAAATTTTAGTTTCACATCCTTCCCACCTTCTAAAATCAAATTTTCCTTTAGTATGTTTTTCTTTCAGAACGACTATTTAAATCTGAGGATACCCACATATTTAAGTTCTCTAGAGCCCTGAATTATTTCATCTGGTACCAATGGGCCAGGCCCCTTTGCTCATACTTGCTGCTACATTTTTAGAAGCTAATGTTTCCTCCTGCTGCATCTTTCTCTCAAAAGGCAACAGATGTATTACCTCTGATAGAAAACAGAGGTTGGATTTTCAGGATTCCACTCTGAAAGTGTGGACCAGAATTAAGAAAGATTAAGAATTGGGGTAGTCCATGTGTAATGCCCCTGTTATCTAAGGTAAGGATTGAAACATGCCTATGAGGTTTAGCCACAAGGATGATGTTATTGATCCCGGAGAGAGCAGTTTTAATGAAGTGTGCACCAAAGTCAATGGTAGTGTGTTCATTCAGGAGTGAGTAAGGACAGTGACAATTTTTGGAAAAGTTCAACTAGAAGATGCAGGAGAGATAGAGATAGAGACCAACACAGAGATAGACATGGGGCAAATAAAGAGAGAGTTGGGATTGAACCTTATCTCAGAGGCTACACATTCACCTGCTGTAGTCAAAGCTATGCTCTTTCCCAGTAGTCACGTATGGATGTGAGAGTTGGACCACAAAGACTGAGCACCAAAGAATTATTGCTTCCAAATTGGTGGTGCTGGAGAAGACTCTTGCAAGTCCCTTGGACAGCAAGGAGATCATGCCAGTCATTCCTAGATGAAATCAATCCTGAATATTCATTAGAAGGACTGATGCTGAAGCTCTAATACTTTGGTCACCTGATGCGAAAAGCCAACTCGTTGGAAAGATGCTGGGGAAGACTTGAGGGCAAGAGGAAAATGGGGTGACAGAAGATAAGATGACATCACTGACTCAATGGATATGAGTTTGAGCAAACTCTGAGAGATAGTGAAGGACAAGGAAGCCTGGCATGCTGCAGTCCATGGGGTCACAAAGAGTCGGACATGACTTAGCAACTGAACAACACCACATTCACCCAGTGTAGTGTAATTGTCTCTTCTAGTAAAAGTGGTAACCTTGATATCACAAAAGTTGCCTTCATAGTTAATTTCTCTGTTTTCCTACTGTAATTTAAAGAACAAAATTAAGGCATAAAAGGCATAGCCTATCTGGAAGTTTAAATTTGAATCTTGTGCTTTAAATAGACTTACTAAGTTGCTGTGTTCATGAACTGAGACCCAATCTGTGTCATATAGCCCCTTGTATTTTCTTCCTGAGTAGAGAGAAACATCATACAGGCTTATCATCACTCTCCAATGGCTGAAGGCATCATCAAAAATTGAGATAATTACTCTTAACAGGGATAAATGAATTTTGAGTACATAGGCTGTCACCTCTTAACGCGGGGCAGAGGAGGGTAACAGGGCAGGCGACTCTTGGCTGGAGGAGGACACATCAGTCATTCTTAATTGGAGGCTTTACCTTTGTTCTTCTGAGTAGCTGCCAAGGAACTTTCTACATGTGACTTGAGATAAATGAGCCAGTCAGGGAACTGCTTGCATCTCTAAGATGAACTGCTAGACTATTCTTTTGAAATCCTAAAGGGGATGGTGGTGATTAAAGATACATTTTTTACAACTTAGTGTAAAAGACAGTTAAGAATTCCTGAAGGAAGAGGCAGGGCTCAGGCAAGTCCATGATTAGTGACTCTGGGATGCTGTATTTCATGTTGTTTTCCTTATTAATGCTAGAGGGAGACCGATTTGGAAGACATACCATACGAAGAACTTGAGAGCATGACTCAAAGCATTACTACTTTTTTGGGTAAAGAACCAAAGGGAAGCCTTGAAAGGAGAGTTACATGAACACACTTTCTTTTACGATAATCTCTTCTACTTCTTGAGGGAACAGACTGAGCCATCTTTCTTTCAAGTCTCGAGCTCCAGTAGCTGGAGAAGGCAATGGCACCCCACTCCAGTACTCTTGCCTGGAAAATTCCACAGACAGAGGAGCCTGGTGGGCTGCAGTCCATGGGGTCACTAGGTGTCGGACACAATTGAGTGACTTCACTTTCACTTTTGACTTTTGTGCGTTGGAGAAGGAAATGGCAACCCACTCCAGTGTTCTTGCCTGGAGAATCCCAGGGACAGGGGAGCCTGGTGGGCTGCCGTCTATGGGGTCGAACAGAGTCGGACACGACTGAAGCGACTTAGCAGCAGCAGCAGCTGCAATAGCTACATGTTGAATGCAGTTGGATGATGCCTTGAAACCATTCTGGGTGGAGAGTCAGGGATATGAAGTTTCAGACCCAGCCACTGGATGATTATGAGCGATCCTTTGACCCCTCAGGACTGCCTGTTCTCCCATATGTACCACAGTAGAAAGCAAATGGCCACTGGGATTCTTGCCCATTGTGGGGTTCAGAGCATCTGGAAAGCTGGACAAAAGAATGTGTATCTATAAGAAAGAGGCTCAAAAGAAAGCAAATACTTGTGTATTTTGCTTTGGGAATAGCATGTGCCATTTGATTATATGGGAAAAGAAAGAATGGGTGTGAAACTGAGATGTTGGCACATGCAGATAACAATATTCTTATATAAAACTTTGGATAAGCGTTTATTATACACTTGTTTTCACCCCAAATATTTGGATTTCAATTTCTTAATCTTCTGGAATGCTGGAAATTACTTTTGGCATTTTCACTATTCCTGGGGTACAACTTTATGCTATTTGAAACAGAAATGGTTTCAGCCTCAAAATAGCACAGTTCCTGCTAATCAACTCAAAATCTTCCAAGTCACACAGGCTATCGGAAGCCAGAACCTATTTTTCTGGACAGGGAGTATGTTTGCTCAGTCCATGAGATTGAGATCAAACTTGGATATTATTTTCCAGATCCTAGTGTTTGTAAAGCAGATGGAGAATACTCTAATGGCATGAGATGTTTTGTGAATAGCAAACTATATAAACATTTTCTTAGTAACCACATTTTGTCCTGTGCATAAATTAGGTAGGTCATAGGTGTATTTTCATAAACTTATTTTATGTTTAGTATGGAACACAGCATATATTTAGCACCCAAAAGTATTTGTTGAATAAATGAATGAATGCATACATATATGGCATTTAAAAGAGACTGTGAAAGCTATCATTAGGAATTTTCCTAATTAAAATTTAATTATTGCTATCAATTTTGATCTATTATATATATAAAAGGATTGACAGTTAATGAATTTCTGAGTAGTTTCTTCTGAACCCTTCTTGAGATAGTCTTATTAAGTTTGAAAGGCTTCTAATGGCATTAGGCTTTCTTAAAAAAAAGTTTAAGAAGTAAGAGAATCAGTCTATCTGGTTATCCAGACACCTATGGTCTGATCAGGGAATGATTTATTCTGGGAATAGCTTTCTAAATTAAGTAGCCTCTCTGAGAGGTCTTTCTCTGTTAAAACCTTCTTGAGTCCCTGGTGGTGCCATTTTAATTGTGGGCACACTTAGATTCAGAGAGAGATCTGGAAAGAAAAAGCATTGATTCAAGAAGAAGCTGATCGCTTTTGGCACTAAGAGAGCACAGTCACCGTGTTGAGTAGGAAAGTGCTAGCTCTTCATTTATTATTCTGGCCTCTGATTAAAATTTGTGAGTGAGAATATTCCTCTCTGTCTCCCTTGGGCTGTAACTTGGCAATATTTAATTTTGATCAGCTATTTTCATTTTTGATTGAGACAACTTTTCCTGGAAGCTTTGTCTGTAGAAAATAAACTCTGCGATTCCTCACCAATACTGAGTTTTCCTCTGATGCCTGTGTCTGTGAATGAATCCAGTGAAGGTGTGCACCATAGGTAGCTCTCAGGTTGGGACCAAAATGTCTAAAGGACCTCTCTGCAGCTTGACAGCTGACACTTGTAGGTTGACGTCATTCCAGGTCTGTTGGATCTCACATACTTATTAAAAAAGTAAGATGCTTTTCCTCCCGCCCCAACCCCCCAGCCTAGAACATTAGAGTTGATCAGCTAATCCAACATCCTCATTTTACCATAAGAAACTGAGGCCTGGAGAGCTGAAGTCACTTGACCAAGAGCACTATTAGCTATAACTGGAATTCAAGTCTCTTGATGTTTTTGAAATTTGAAACATGCTGCCCTGCCACTTCTTAGCAAACTTTATATAAGTTCAGTACTTTCATTGAGGTTTTACTGGGGGTAGAAAATGGTGTTTTGAAGAGCTCTCAAAGTGTGACTCTTCTTGTTCTAAGATTTTTTCCTTATCAGTCATAAGCTCATAAAGCTCAGTTCAGTTCAGTCGCTCAGTTGTGTCCGACTCTTTGCGACCCCATGAATCGCAGCACACCAGACCTCCCTGTCCATCACCAACTCCCGGAGTTTACCCAAACTCATGCCCATCGAGTTGGTGATGCCATTCAGCCATCTCATCCTCTGTCGTCCCCTTCTCCTCCTGCCCCCAATCCCTCCCAGCATCAGGGTCGTTTCCAATGAGTCAGCTCTTCACATCAGGTAGCCAAAGTACTGGAGTTTCAGTTTCAGCATCACTCCTTCCAATGAACACCCAGGACTGATCTCCTTTAGGATGGACTGGTTGGATCTCCTTGCAGTCCAGGGGACTCTCAAGAGTTCAAAAGCATCAATTTTTCAGCACTCAGCTTTCTTCACAGTCCAACTCTCACATCCATACATGACCACTGGGAAAACCGTAGCCTTGACTAGATGGACCTTTGTTGGAAAAATAATGTCTCTGCTTTTTAATATACTGTCTAGGTTGGTCATAACTTTCCTTCCAAGGAGTAAGTGTCTTTTAATTTCATGTGTACAATCACCATCTGCAGTGATTTTGGAGCCCAGAAAAATAAAGTCAGCCACTGTTTCCACTGTTTCCCTATCTATTTGCCATGAAGTAATGGGACCAGATGCCATGATCTTCGTTTTCTAAATGTTGAGCTTTAAGCCAACTTTTTCATTCTCCTCTTTCACTTTCATCAAGAGGATTTTTAGTTCCTCTTCACTGTCTGCCGTAAGGGTGGTGTCATCTGCATATCTGAGGTTATTGATATTCTCCCGGCAATCTTGATTCCAGCTTGTGCTTCTTCGAGCCCAGCGTTTCTCATGATGTACTCTGCATATAAGTTAAATAAGCAAGATGACAATATACAGCCTTGACGCACTCCTATCCTGTTTGGAACCAGTCTGTTGTTCCATGTCCAGTTCTAACTGTTGCTTCCTGACCTGCATGTAGGTTTCTCAAGAGGCAGGTCAGGTGGTCTGGTATTCCCATCTCTTTCAGAATTTTCCACAGTTTATTGTGATCCACAGAGTCAAAGGCTTTGGCATAGTCAGTAAAGCAGAAATAGATGTTTTTCTGGAGCTTTCTTGCTTTTTTGATGATCCAGCGGATGTTGGCAATTTGATTTCTAGTTCCTCTGCTTTTTCTAAAACCAGTTTGAACATCTGGCAGTTCATGGTTCACGTATTGCTGAAGCTTGGCTTGGAGAATTTTGAGCATTACTTTACTAGTGTGTGAGATGAGTGCAATTGTGCCGTCTCAGGATAACTTATTTCTTTGAACCTGACCTCAGGTCATGAATGCAACAGCTAATCTGTTTATAACCACAAGGACAGCTGCAAAAATTTTGGGTGTGGTGGTGGGGGTTATATTTGAAAGGTGTGTAGACTCATAAATCTGAAGATAACTTTGGGGCATCAAAATTGCTTGCCTCATTTTCAGTTCTTATCCAGTTCATCTTCACTTTGGTGAAGGCCTGGAGACTTTGACTTCAGATCAGGTTCTCTTGCCCTGGTCCTTGGATTGCATGTCTGGGGTGGGGAGTGTCTAGAAACCAGTAGTCACATGGCCCAGTCTCGGCATTTTCACGGGGGCAGGGGACAGCTTCCGTGCTGCACTTTCCCAGCAAGACAGGAAGGCAGATGCTAAAGTGGTGAGGCTGCACAGAGCCTCTGAAGCCTCCTGGGCAAACTGCCTCATTTTTCTGTGCCTCAGTTTCTTCATCTGCTAATGGGGATGATAACTGTGTCTCAAGAATAGGGATACATGGAATGATATGTAGGTTTGTCCAAAAATGGCCTTGAGTGGTTGTCCCAGATTGTCTGGTGCAAGCTGGCTCAAACTGGAACCACTGCCTTCACCTCAGCCAGGACAGGGGAGCTTTCTCCAGTCTGAGAATCTCATGAGATTGGGGCCTTCCTCTTCCCGGTGGGGGTTGAAGATGGGAGACTGCAATGTGCATGGGCAGCTGAGGTTTTTAGGCGTTGGACAGCTGGCTTTCCCGGCAACTGATGTAAGTGGCTGGCATCTAAGCTCAGGCTCCCTGATTGTGTGAGCCAAAGCTCTTGCTTGCCCCGTGTGAAAACGGAGCAACAGGAGGTAGCACCCTTCGCTGGAACAGGCTCTTTTTATTGGTGCAAAGTCCTCCAAATGGGGCCCTCTGCAGAATGCTCCAAAAGCATACTGTTGTCCAAAGTCAGAATCTGTTTTCCTGATGTGCTTTACCAAGCAATTCTTCTTGTGCTTACCCCAGGCTCTCAGAATATCAGACTCTTGTAAGGGTTCAACTCATTAATACATAAAAACACTTAAGACAGAACCGGATGTTCTTGGCTTTCAAAGGAATCTGATCATTCAATTGACGGGACTATAGTGAGATACAGATGTAAAAGTCATATGTAGACTATGTAACACACACATGCATGTATTAACGATTATATTATTAGCTGTATCTATCTTTTGTGTCATAAAATCCTCTTCATCCAAACTGTGGTATAAAAGAACTGGGGTCCATGTCAATATTTATTAGAGAATGGAAATAAATGGGGTATATATAATAGTAAACACTTAGGCAGGAAGACTTTCCAACTAACTGATTTTCCTCCCAATATTAACATTTTTATTTATTTTTAAAGGATCTATATGAGTGGGAGGAATTAGACTTGTCTTCTCCCTTAGAATAGGAGGATTCCTTTTTTCTTCTCACTCAGTAACTACCAAAAATCATATCTAAGCCTTTCTACATAAAGTTGTTAAAAATCCAGTTTTTTCTTCCTCACTCTTTCAGATGTATACACATCTTTATTGCTCTAACATAATTTCAGTATGAATATAAGAAGGATAAACTTCTGTTAAAAATACCACCAGGTTGCTACTGCCTAGAATAAGAAATTATATGTCGGTAAGGCTGGAACATAAATCTGCTTATCTCAGTCTTTGTGTACAAAAGGGCTCTACTGTAACTGTGGCAGCAAGGAAAAGACTCAGTTGGCTAAAATTACCCCATAAATAACACCTCTAGGAGCCTGAGAACCAGTCTTTATTCCCATCCTTTCCTCACCCCCAACATGGAGTCTTTGCATTTCCAGCATCAGCCACATCTTAAGGCCATTCACTTCTCCCTGTTATCTCTAACTACTGTCTTAGCCTAAGCCACCATGATCTCCCATTTGACTACCACAAAAGCCTCTGTCTCATCTCTCTGCTTGTCCCACTTCAACTAATTCTCTACAAAAAAGTTAGAGTAATCTTTTAAAACATAAATCGGAACATGTCTCTTCCTGGCTCTAGCTGCTGCTCACTTCAACATGGCCTGCAAAGGCCTGCATCAGCTCACATTCTCAGCCTTTGTGTGGAGAAGTGCAACTATACTGGATTTCTTATAGTTTCTTCTTTAGTTCCTGCAAAGTGTTAGGTGCTCTGAGCATGTGTACATGTTAATCTTTTTCATAGAATCACTTTCTCCCCATTTCATTCTAGATCCTCTTTACTCCCCAGCTAGTCTCAGCTCAAGTGCCTTCTCTGGGGTGCACACACACACACACACACACACACACACACATGCACAAATTCCCCTCTAAATAAGTTCCCCTCCTTTGTCCTCTCTTAGAATACTCTGGCCTTTTCATTCACTACACTTAGAGTATATAAATGCATCTATATTTGTTAGGGCATTTATTTAGCAGTTTTCTTCCTCAGTGGATGGTAGATGGTAAGATCCAAGAGGACAGAGACCATGTCAGTTTTGTTCTCTTTTAAAAAATATATTTATTTTTCTTTATTTATTTGGCTTCACCAAGTCTTAGCTGTGGCACGCAGAATCTTCAATCTTTGTCGGCCTGTGGAATCTTTAGTTGTGGCATGCAAGATCTTTACTTGCGGCATGAGGGATATAGTTCCCTGACCACGGATTGAACCTGGATCCCCTGCACTGGGAATGCAGTCTCAGCCCCTGGATTACCAGGGAAGTCCCCTGTTTTGTTCAATTATGAGTACTTAGTATCTAGCACAGTGCCTGGAACGTTGTAGATGTTCAGGAGACTTTGATAAGTGAACGAAGATTCACATGGTTACATATTGTCATGAAGTAAAAATGAAAGTTGCTCAGTCATGTCCGACTCTTTGCAACCCCCGTGGACTATATAGCCCATGGAATTCTCCAGGCCAGAATACTGGAGTGGGTAGCCTTTCCCTTCTCCAGGGGCTCTTCCCAACCCAGGAATTGAACCCAGGTCTCCCGCATTGCAGGCAGAGCCACAAGGGAAGCCCAAGAATACTGGAATGGGTAGCCTACCCCTTCTCCAGCTCTCTAAAAGCTAAGGACACTGAGGGAATTCCATTCGGGATGTGTACAGAAGGTCAATGTATGGAACCACTGGGAACCCTGAATTCTAGATCTGTCAGACCTCAAGCAGGTTATTAAATTTCTTTGAGCCTATTTTTATCATTGGAAGATTGGGGATAACAAAGAATCATAATACTCTCCCTTTCTACCCTCTGAAATCATTGTAAGGAGCAAATGAGAGACTTGTTATACTAGTGTTTTAGAACCTTATAAATATTATAACAGATTTACATTGTTGAAATTATTAAATGGAAAATTATGTCTGAAAGCAGAATGGGAAAGAAGGAAAGGCAGAAGAAGAAGGGACACATGAATGACAGCCGAGAGGTTATTGGTAAATGAATACAGTGGTCTGAAATTCATTGTCCATCTGTTTGAGAAAGACCAAACCCATCAAAGCAATCAAAAAGTACTTATAATATATAGATTTTTAAGGCTGCCTGCATCTTTGGCAAATTTCCTTGCAAATGAATCCCACTCGAGTGAGAACAGATGTTATCTATATTTTTAAACTTCTTAGATCATCCAGATTTTGAATATTGCATCAACATGCAGTACTTACTTTTGTCATGCATTATTTCATATCGTCTCCAATTTTCCTTTTCTTTTGTAAATTATATGCTAATTTCCAAACCTGTATGAATTATTTTTGATGTTAATGATTCCTTTTCTTATGCCCACTTAATATACTTAATTCTGAAATTTTTAACTCATCAATTTAAGCAAAACTTATAAAGCAACCATTATAACCTGTCTCATTGCATTTATTGTAGATGATTTTAGCTCAGAGGGTATTAGTTAAGCCTTAGCTACAAGATTTAATAATGACATTATTTAACTTCTGGTTTCATAGTGGATTTTATGTTATGACCATCATACTTATTTCTTGCCTGAAATAGTGTATAGCTCAAGTATGATGTAGAAACCTTGTCTTTGGTTTCCAAGTGAGAAAGAAGTCACTGTGAATAAAACACTTTGATTAGCTGTTATTTTTTAAAATGATGGGTTAAAGAAGTGTCTTATTTCATTTGATCTGCATTTAAAATCTTTAAAGAAAATGTTTTTTTGGCATACAGGAGGTGCTCCAGGTATACTTATAAATTCACTATTTGTTTGGTATTTATTTGTTTGGTAAACTATTTATTTGGTAAACTACTTATAATGTGTCAGAATTAGTCTAGGTTCTAGAAATTTTAAAAAAAGCAAAGAAGATGACCTTTAACTTTTTAACTTTCCTATTCATTTGCATCTTTGACTGAGATTTCAGTTAGGTAAAATTCATAAAAATCAGGCTTGGTAGGAAGATTGTTGATTGTTTAGACTTACTAGGGCATTAATGAATGCTTGATGGTTGATTCCTAATGCCAGTTTGCAAAACCTGGGTTGTCATTAGTCACACACACATGTCCGCACACACACACCTAACCACTCATTTAAATTCACTTCGATTTTCTAAAAATAAGGATGCCACATAGTACTTTGTTGACAGACTTTATTATTCAGGATATAGTTTGGCTGCTTTAACAGAAACCATAGTAGCAGTGGTTTAAACTAGATAGAGGTTTCTTTCTTGAAACCATAGTAGCAGTGGTTTAAACTAGATAGAGGTTTCTTTCTTTCATATATAAAAGTCTAGGTTGGCAAGGAGTCACGGGGAAGGATGACCCTGGACAAGGTTATCCAGGGACCCAGAGTTCTTCCTGTTTTGTGACTCTCATCCCCTAGGACATTGCCTTCATCAGTCTCACTCCCCTCTTTCTGTGTCTCAGCCGCTAGGAAGGGAAAGATAAGTGGAAGACATGGTTTGATTTCAAGAACATAATCTATGATTTGCTTAGGTTACTTCTTTTCACAACCCATCATACAGACTATGCCATTTGACTATATCAAGCCACAAGAGAGGCTGGGAAAGTCATTAGTTGGGAAATCAGTTGTGGCCAGCAAAATTCTGGAGAAAAAGGTAAAGTAGATACGGGTGAAAGCCTAGTGATCTTTAGAAGATGTCCTGACTCCCTCTTCCCGTCATATATTCTCTACATTTGCTAAGGATATTTCATTTTTATTTTATAAAAACAAATTTGAATATAAAAAAAAATACATAAAGCTTTAGAATACTCATGATTCCAACATCCCAGATCTACAAAGGTTTCATTTTTTGTAGATGAGTTCCAAGGCATGAAAGTTCAAACTCCCTGAATAGTTTCACTTGTCCTCTTTAGTCTTAAAAACTAGAAGTATGGGCATTTCCCCCCTCACTAATCAGAGAGATGCTCATAGGGAGAAAAAGGGCTACAGCAGAAGCAGCCTATTAGTGACAAATTGTATAACATTTTATGTACTCATCACTAGGTATGTAAGCAGTAGCATATCTGGAGCTGGGGCTAAATTTGATCACCTCAGTAGCTGAATCCTACCGGCAGCCATTCATTATTTGTCTCTGCGATCAAGCTTGGCTTCTGGAGACTCTTTTAAGTACTCATTTATTCTTTCACTCAGTCAGTATTGAATAGTTGCTATGTGCATGGCACTGTGCTTGCTATTGGAGGAGTGTGGATAAGAGGGCGAAATAATGTATGATCCTTGCCTTCATGGTACCTATGATCAGACAGGGAAGACAAAGGGCCCACACACTTAATTCATCCTGCATTGTGGGGGGTCTCAAAGCTATGGGGTGGGCGGCAATTCAGAAGCAGAGTTTTGGCTGGTGTGGTGATCTGCTTTAGGAAAGAAGTGGCTGGCTAGAATGTAGACCTTTTTTTAAGGGAATGGCAATGGGAGACTCTCTAGGAAGTGGGAACAGTATGACCAAGTGGTAGAGATGGAGAATCTAGGAATGATATTGTGCAGGCGGAGATTTCTCTAACCTAGGTGGGAGCCTTGATGGCATGGTAGACACAGATGCTGACCTCGTAAGGCAGCTCTCTCTGTCCAGTGATGCTGGGGCAGGCGTCTGGAGGACTGTGTCCCCAAACTCCTGCTACCTGCCCACTCTGCAGGCTCCCAGTCCACACTGCACTGTGCAGTGGCCTGCAAAGCCAGCTAGCATGTCCTCACGTGCCCTCACATTCCCTGCAGTCCCCCTTCCTCCAGCATAAACAAGCTCATTATTTCCTATGTAAATGAAAAGCGTCTAAGGCTTGGCACTCTTCCAAACATCAGTGTGGTCCAATACACTTCTTGAAATATAGAAGGTTTGATGTGTTGCATTCTTATTTTTGTTGCTGTTTAACTTCTAAATGGAAAATCTTCCTCTATTGTAAAAGTTAGGGAGACTTGTCCCTCTGCCACTGTTTGGACAAGTTCTGGGAAAACAACAGACAGATGTGATCCAAGAAAGTAAATTATCCAAAGAGTCACTTACTAAACATATATAAAAGAAGACTTTTTAAAAAATCTTTCAGAGCTCTCATAAGTGAGACTCTCATGAGTTAACTTCTCAAATATCGGAGAAACACCAAATCCTTAGAATGTCCAACAGTCTTAAAAGTTAAATAAGAACATTTGAATTTCCATGCTGAGCATAGAGGATTCTTCATGCAACTCTTGGCTGAAACAGTGCTGGAAACCAAAATAGAACAGAGGCAAAAGTTTAAAATGGTATTAAAATGTTAATTTCTCTCCAGTACTTACACTTTTAACAGTTTCTGAACTCACTGAGTTGAAAAGAATGGTTTCAATTTTGCCTCAATAGGACCACATCTAACGTTCAGTCTGGAAGAAGTGTTTTGATTTTGATTTACATTTAAATGAGGCCCCTAGAAGTCAGAAGACTTAAAGAGATGTCCTGCCAGGAAATACAGGTTCTGACTAAGGAAGATTCCAAACAGAGAGAAAGAACAAGAAGGCCTACCAAGTAGCCGATGATCTTGGTCTTAACTTGTCATCTCAACAGGGATAAATGCTGGTCTAGGTGAAATGTTTTGGCCTCCCAAGAAGAAAGGGAGTAGAACAACCCAAGGTGGCGTGGGTATCTTCACTGTTATTTATGAGGTTTAGAGCTGAATGAGGAAGCCCAGGAAATTTTGATGTAGGTCTCTTCTCTAGGTGGGAAATGCATAGTCATCTAGTGAGTGGGAACAGCTAAGTGCTTTTTGATTTCATAACCAAAGCCTTGTTTACTTATTTATCGGCCCTCTTCTAAGTAGCTAAGGCTGAATCTGTAGATTGTTTGTAGGGTGACTTGGTGAGTAGCAGACCTATGAACAATAAATCAGCATTCATGTTCAGGCTAGACTCTTCTAACCTTTCAAATGCTCCTTTATTAAACTTTTCTTGGAAATCACAGCAGGATCCTCTATGACCCACCTCCCAGAATATTGGAAATAAAAGCAAAAATAAACAAATGGAACCTAATGAAACTTAAAAACTTTTGCACAACAAAGGAAACTATAAGCAAAGTGAAAAGACAGCCTTCAGAATGGGAGAAAATTATAGCAAACGAAGCAACAAACAAAGGATTAATCTCAAAAATATACAAGCAACTCCTGCAGCTCAATTCCAGAAAAATAAGTGATCCAGTCAAAAAATGGGCCAAAGAACTAAACAGACATTCCTCCAAAGAAGACATACAGATGGCTAACAAACACATGAAAAGATGCTCAACATCACTCATTATCAGAGAAATGCAAATCAAAGCCACAATGAGGTACCATTTCACGCCAGTCAGAATGGCTGCTATCCAAAAGTCTACAAGTAATAAATGCTGGAGAGGGTGTGGAGAAAAGGGAACCCTCTTACACTGTTGGTGGGAATGCAAACTAGTACAGCCATTATGGAGAACAGTGTGGAGATTCCTTAAAAAACTGGAAATAGAACTGCCATATAACCCAGTAATCCCACTCCTGGGCATACACACCGAGGAAACTAGACCTGAAAGAGACACGTGTACCCCAGTGTTCATCGCAGCACTGTTTATAATAGCCAGGACATGGAAGCAACCTATTTGCCCATCAGCAGATGAATGGATAAGGAAGCTATGGTACATATACACCATGGAATATTACTCAGCCATTGAAAAGAATTCATTTGAATCAGTTCTAATGAGATGGATGAAACTGGAGCCCATTATACAGAGTGAAGTAAGCCAGAAAGATAAAGACCAATACAGTATACTAACGCATATATATGGAATTTAAAAAGATGGTAATGATAACCCTATATGCAAAACAGAAAAAGAGACGCAGAGGTACAGAACAGACTTTTGGACTCTGTGGGAGAAGGCGAGGGTGGGATGTTCTGAGAGAAGAGCATTGAAACAAGTATACCATCAAGGGTGAAACAGATCACCAGCCCAGGCTGGATGCATGAGACAAGTGCTCAGGGCTGGTGCCCTGGAAGGACCCAGAGGGATGGGGTGGGGAGGGAGGAAGGAGGGGGGATCGGGATGGGGAACACATGTAAATCCATGGCTGATTCATGGAAATGTATGGCAAAAACCACTACAATAAAAACAAAATAAAAAAGTAAAACAAAACTTTTCTTGGAAACTTTTCTTTCTCCCAGGGTATTACTGTGTATTGGAGGAAGATTTGTGTGTGTATGTGTGTGTGTGTGCCAAACAACATTTGGTAGGCTATTGAAATAGACTCATTTAGTCAGTTAGGTTGACTTACTTCAATCCAATTGAATGACTGAAACTGAGAAGGAAAGTGAATCTCAATTTTCAGCTCAGCTTGTTCTGAGCTGACTCCAGGTGCTCGTAGGATGATTTCAAGGCAAACATCTTGGAACATGAGGGGTTTTGCAGCCAAAACAACTTGTGCTGCTTTCTGACAGGCCATTTTGAAACACCTATAAGCTGCTTTGCACAATGAGAATAAGGCAGCAGTTCCTGGGAGACTTAAAATGACCTGTAAGTAGACAGAAGATGCCTGCATTTGACTGCGGTTATTTATCCTTTGTATCTGATTTCCGATTGTCAAGCCCCATGTCTTTGGGAAACCTACAGTACAGTTCTCTACAGTAATACCTGGAGTGGGTAGCTCTTGCTTGTGTCTACTGAGGAATGTCTTTCATGAAGCCAGCAGAAGCAGCTCCCGGGAAGCTATTGAGCTCATTTTCCATGATTGGGCTCACACTATCAGTTATGTAGGGAAAAAAATGTGATGGGATGGAGGGACAAAATAATAAGGGGCTAGAAAATATTTTCTTCTGTAGACAAAGCCTGAAGAAATCCGATTCAAACTCTATTAGATAAGCTGGGGACCAACGAGGACATCAACTCGGTAACAAGAGAGTAGCTAGAAAAGATCCTCACTCATTGAGCCACACACCCATGTTCTGGCCAGAAGAAGGCTGTTGTATCATTATTCTAGCATTTTCTCATTGACTAAAGGGTAATGTGAACTTACTGTACTTAGGAGAGAGGAAGCCTTACTTGGTTAATATTGCAGAAAACTTAGTTTCACAGTCTGGCATCATGACAGATTGTCCAACCAGCTCTGTGGAGATTGTTTCGACATCCACCTCTATAGCTTCTTAATCCTGCAGCAAATCAACCCTTCTGAGGACTGGACTCTTCCAAGATATTGATACCAGATTCAGGAACCTGCTATTCTCTGTCTCCACTTTTTTTTTTAACTGGAGGAGGAGCCAATGTAATGGCTCATCTTTAATAGAAAGAAGAAATTTTATACCCATATTTTGGGTGAGTTAATGCAGGGGCTCAGTGGGCCAGCTGGTAGGGCACCAGCTTATAATGGGTTCTACATGTAGGACTTGGCTAGGCCTTGCCTCGTGCAGCCAGAGCCAGATGACAGCACCTTTTCAATTCATGGCAGCACTGTTGTCTTCTTGACAAGTGTAGCCCAGTTTCTGCTTGTTGGTGATGGAGGGGACTAAATTAGGTCTTTCTTGGTACCTGAGGTTGCCTTTGGGGCAAGCATATTGTGTGAGTCCAGCCCTTGCATATAGTGAGCGTGATCTCCCTCTGCAACCCATCATCTGCTCATCGTCAGTAGGAGCACCACCTCCAGATGCCTCGGAGCACACTCTGGTGACTCCATTAGGACTGTGGGCCTTCGGGGCCCGTGCTCCAGCTCTGCGGAATAACCGTGAAGTCATCATGCCAACTGCAAACACCCTTTCTGCCCCCTCTGGCTACTTCTTTACTTTTCCTTATATGTTTTCTTCAAAAGCATCTTCCCATGGCCACCACTGGAGCTCTGAATGGAGCTCTACTTCCCCTCTGAAATGTAATCTCTCAAGAGGGTTTAGGCTTTTATTATAGATGAGAGTAACCTACGAACTGAAAAAGAAGTATATGCATTTTATACTGAAAAAACATTCCCAAGACAATGAAATACAAAAGGGTTGGCAACCTGCTTAGAAATAGGGGTGGGGAGGGGCACATGGGAAATACAAAGAGAACAAACTTATAACATTCCTCAAAAATTGTTCTGTCTTGTCTGTAAATTTCAATTCAATTCAGCAAAAGTTTATTTTGCACCTTCTATATGCTAACTAGACAAAGAGACATCATGATTAAGGGTACATGAGCTTGAGTGGACAGGTTGTGTTTAAAGATCAAGAGAGGGACTTCACTGGTGGTCCAGTGGTTAAGATTTCACCTTCCCGTGCAAGGAGTGTGAGTTTGATCCCTGGTTGGGGAGCAAAGATCCCACATGCCTCACAGCTAAAAAACCAAGACATAAAGCAGAAGCAATATTGTAACAAAAAAATTCAATAAAGACTTCAAAAATGGTCTACACACAAAAAATCTCTAACAAAAATAAAAAATCCAAAGATTGCCCGAGATGGTCAATATATAAGCTACAGCAGGTGGTGGTGATGGGAGGGGGAGAGATTCGTGGGAGGAACAATGAGCAGGACCCAGCCAGATCATGAGGGACTTTAAGTACCCAGAGTTTGCTTATGATATTATAATTAACAGATGCTATAGAAATATTTTTAAACAGAGACTTGCTAAGGTCATGCCTGTGTTTTTGTTGATGATGCTGGTCACAGTGTGGAGGATGAGTTAGAAGGAGGCCACGAGTCTCGTTATGAGGCTTTGCTTCTTGGGAGGTGATAGAACCAGTCTCCCCTCCCCACATTATTGATTTCATTTGCAGGGCCTGGGGCAAGAGCGCAGATGGAGATCACCCCTCTCCCAAGATCCTCCTCCACTGATGCCTACCCTTTTTCTTCCCATCTCCTGTGAGGGTTCAAGGCAGTCACATGCCTGCATCCACATGTCAAACTCCATCTGTCTGTTCCCTCCTCAGCCCACAAAGAGCTAGCTCTCAATCACAGCTCAGACTTGGGGGGCACGCACCTGGGTTGCATTATCTGTTCTCAGAAGAATAATCTCTTGTATGAGGCTGTACAAGCCCCCTAGACATATTCTGGGCTATTTGGGTGGGAATCGCAGATCTGAGGTGCCCAGTGTGTGGTCTACAATTAGGGGTGCTTGTTCCAGATTGGCATATACCCTGGCCCTATGGACTCCTTTCCCTGTAGGAGGTTTAGACAGGGCCCTCTAAAGCCCAGGACCCCCATAAAGAACCCTCGTTGCTTGAGCTCTGGATTTAAGAGAGGTACTGGAGAAAGATCCAAAGTTCATTTTTAGGAAATACCACCCATCCCCAATATGTAGAGAAGCTCCACAGAAAAATCACACCTTAGTACACTAAATACAAATTAGCCAGAAAAATCATGCCTTTGACCAAGGTCTGGATATCATCACACTATTCTCTTGTTATAAAGAGAAAATACTAGAGTGGTAATAACAAAAATTCCGTGCTTTTCTAATAAACTCTCTGAAGGATTCCAGTTACTTTTTTCTCCTTCTTTAAATGGGCTAACAAGCAGATTGAATTTCTTCTTTATCTGCCTTTTGAATGAAAAGGTCTAAAAGAAGACCAAGAATTCTTCCAGAATGCAACAGGCCTCAGTGTACCAGCCTAGTTCCATTGCGAATATTTACCAGATTCTCTGTGCAAGCATTCCTTACCTCAGTCCACACCCAAGAAACTCTTATTTCTCTTTACAGAACCATTGCTTTAAATATCTATATAATGGTGTATTGTAGTTGCATGGGTGTGTATGAGGGGGTTGAGAAAGAGAGACAGACAACAAGCAAGAGAGGATAAAACAAAACAAACAAAAACTCTGAAGAAGGAAGTTTCCTCTTTATTATCATCTCTCCATTTGTCAAAGTGGAATATAGAGCTGAGTATTAGAGATTCAGAGTTTCTAGTTCTGAAACTCTATAATGACTCAGTAACATGGCCCAGTCAATCAGTTTCTCTGTTTATTTTCCTCTTTTGCAAGATGGGAGTAGTACACTGAACCAGATGAAAAGTGAGGCTGACTTTGAAAAGCAGAGGAAGTCAGGACTCTTGAGTATTGCCTTTAGGAAGTCCTACTATTGCCCTCTCTGTTTTTCTCCAGTTTCAGCATCTGAGTTGGTGTTCTGAGATAGGAATAGAGAGTGAGAGAAGGCAGGATCCTGGGTAGGGGAGTATTGTTTGTTTTCCAGGACAGATGTTCCCTCTGGTACCAGAGGAAAGCTACTTGATCTTAGGGAGGAAAGAAGTAGTGAACCCCTGGGAAGGAGAAGAGACAGTAGCTCTGTGTCCACAATAGGCTGAACCTTGAATCACTGTGAAAATGCTTGGTCCTTGTAGGGATGACTGTGCAGGGAAGAGCTGCGTGCTCAGAGCTGTGATTCTGGTAACTCATGATATTCTGGATCAAAACCACTCTTGAGGGAGACGATCATATTCCCATGAAGCTCCAAGGTGGTCTCTGTAGGGACCCAAATCAGCAGTAGGTCAAGGTGACGATGCAGGTCCAATACCAGGTAACATGGGGAGAAGCAGAGGGAGGTATGGACTCTTCTGACTTCACGCTCTCTCTTTAGGTGAGGGTGTCAGAATTGCCTCCCCCCTCTCCCAGGCCTGTTGCATGTTTGAAAGAGGGTGATGAAAAGAAGATACCAGATGTTGTACTAATTTGGTACTGGGGGCTAAAGACAGATTTATTTAGAGGGAAATGAAAGATATGTGATGCCAATGGTACCTTAAAAGTGTGGAGTATTTTGTTTCAATTACATGGATCTGCATTAGCACTGGTTGGGTTTTCCTTTTGCCCTGTATTTTTGGTGATGTTGTTTTCTTTTTGGCCTGTTTTCGTTCTTATTTTGCACATAAAATAATTGCACACTGGCCTGTCTGGCAGACAGATCACATTGGGGAAACAGGACATATTATTTTTGTCAGTTAACTTGTCTTTCACCAGTGCCGGTCATGTGTTATGACCTATGCTCTCAGCTCTTGCTGGGAAATTACCCTTGAGGACCACGTGAGCAGCAGTGCCTTGCTGCACTCCCTCCCATGTCTCAGGGCCAATACATCTGGAGGAAATTCTTTTGTTCTTCATAGGAAACCATATTGTATGGTTAACATACTTTTTTCTATTAAGTTACAAATTGCACTGTTTTATTGCAGTGCTACCATTAAATATATTGAGTCTCCTAGGAAAGATATATCTGAAACACAAATAAGAAAGGTTATTTTGTGAATAAATTATTAGCCTACAAATAATTTTGGCTGGCAACAGGAGAACAAATGCCTCCCCACAAATAAAATATCAATCGCAAGGTGGCAAGGCAGGGCTTGTCTTAGCTGCTGAGGGGCATAATGAGTGATTCTGTTTTGTAGTTATTTCTAAAGTGTAAGCATTTTCAAATCACTGATACAGTGTTTGGTCCCAGGAGGACAGTAAGAATTTCTGAAGGTTGCCTCACTTTCCAAGTGCAAGTTGTTCAGAGAGGAACACTGTGTCCTGCATCCCGGGTTGGACCAGCTGTCCCCTCTGAGGACAGTGTAGACTTGATTTAACTTAGGAAGGTCAGTGATCTCCCCTAACTTGTTATATGACCTTGGTCAAGTCACAGAACCTCTTTGTTTCATTTTTTGTTTTATTTTGTTTTAATTTGTATAATTTGGGCCTTTGGATAGCTCAAATTGTTTTGTGTTGTTTTGTTTGGGGAACTCTGCAAAATCTGTTCTATTGGTAGGAAACAGAAAAAAACATTTACTAGGACTTTCATAGGTATTGCTTAGGCCTCTGAGTCATCCAGTTTGGATGCTCTTATTTGCCTCATCTTTATTAATGCTTGGAGCTGGTTGTAAGGAGCAATAGACTCATAGGCCCATGTTCTAAGCTTCTTACCCAGTACATGTTGGCAGAACAGGAGTAGAGCTACTGCACTCCTCAGCTCTAGGAACTGAGACCGCATGAGAAGCTCTGGGACTGCACATCCCAGGAAGGCACTGTGCCGCCCAGGGACAGGCATTTGGACGCAGAATTGTCCCACAGTATTGTGAAGGGAGCAATCTTATGTTTTTTGCTCAGATTCCCAAGAATGTCATGAGATGTCAAAATGAGATGTCCAGATTTCAATAGTTTACTTTTAGAATAGAAATATACAGCATAACCAAACTTTTTTTTTTTTTTCCCTCTTTTTAAGTGTCTTCGTCCTTTCCTCCTTCCCAGGTCATGTGCTGGGGTCGATGAGAGGAGTATAGAGGAAGTAGGTCATTACTATTGACTAATCTCTTCTAGTGTGTGAGGTACTACACCAGATAGTAATGACAAGGTTTTATTTAATTCTTACAGTATCTCCCTAAGGGAGCTCCATTATGGTTCCCAGTTCACAGTTGAGGAAACCGAGGCTTAGAGAATTAGCATATCTAACCCTAAATCACAAAACGAATAAGAAGCAGAGTCAGAATGAAACCCAAATCTGTATCAGTCCTTAGTATTTGTATTTCAATTCTGCACTTTTCCTTTCTGTTAATTTTCCTTCATTTTTTGGTAGCCTCTTTTCTCCAGTGACTTTCCTCCTCATTCCTCTAATCCTCTCTATTTGCCCAGATATCAGCATTTCTAAATCTCTCCCTGCCTCTTTCTCTCCCTCTTTGCTGTCCTATTCTTGTTCATTTAGCTGGCTGCTAGCCAACCTAATAAACTGAATTCCATCACAAGGCAAGGATATAATATTTTACTCTTCCAGCATGAAGTCTACATTTTATATTAAGTCTCAGTTCCCATGGGAGGCTAGATGTGGAGGGTACTTTGGAAAACCACAAAATCAGTCTGCCTCAGTGAACCCACAAAAAGTGTATGAGAGCATGTTTCTAGTGATAACTGCGGGAAGGTCCTTTCTGGTTAATAATGGTGTATCTTACTGCACAGGGGATCGTGAGAGGATGTTAAATAAAGATTTTCCTTCCCTCTCTAGTGTGAGGGTACATATAAAAAGCCATTTTGACCATGTAAAGGGATTTTGACTTCTAATAGGACTTCCTAATTGATTTCACTTTTGATTGAGATACACCCCATCCAACTGTATTGGTACAGAAATCCCCAACTCTGGCCTACATAGGGTACAGGTTGTAAATGCACCATTCCACCATGTTCACCCCAATATTATTCTGTTTCTTGTGTGATATTATGTAGACATGAAAAAAAAAAAAAAACCTTCAAGTTTAAATTTCTTTTCCCTTAGGCAAATGGTATGAACGTAATCTTTGAGTTTCACAAGTCCTCCACCAAAAGAAAAAAGAAAGAAGGAAACAAAGAAAAATAAGTCTAAAGAATCTGTCTCAAAGACAGGTTTTGGTTGAAATTGTCTTGTCATCAACTCCCCTTCCCTCCCACATCTTTGGAGTGATTTTCTACAAACAAAGGAACATTGCCTAAACAGAGGGATTCTCCATCCTTAGAGCATAAGAACAAAGTCAGGAAGAGCAACACCTTGTCCTGCCCTGTAGAGTCCAAACTGGTTTTCCATCATCTGTGTTCCTCTTCCTCCGCTGGGGTGGTCCCCAGATGCTGAGTGTGTATCACACTCCCCTGGAGGACTGCCTAAACCACAATTGCTTGGCCCCACCCACACAGTTTCTGATTCTGGAGGTCTAGGGTGGGGCTGGGGAATTTGCATATCTGACTTGTTTCCAGGTGAATTCCTGCTCTGGGAATTCCACTTTGAGAACCAACCTTTGCTCTAATCCATTGTATGCAGTGTCCAGAATAAACTTTAAGTATTATAAATTAGATAATGTTATTTTCTTGTTAAAAGTCCTTGCATGTCTTTCCATTGTACTTAAAGAGAAGTCATGCTTTTCCGGGCCTGCAAGAAAACCTTGTATGGGTGTCTTCTGCTTCCTTCTTTAAGCTTATCTTCTTCTGTTCCCTCTTCTTGTTCACAAGGCTCAAGCCCTCTGGCCTTCTCCAAGGCTGCCCTTGAAAATGTAGAGCTCTTGTTTCCCTTCAAGACCTCAGCCTATTCATTCCTAGTCTGTTACCCACCTGATTTCTTCCCTTCCTTCAGGTTACAAGTCCAATGGCCTCCCGAAGCTTTTATTGCCAGTACCATCCAATGGAGTTGCTTCAGTCACTCCTCATCATGTCACTTTATTTCCTCTATAGCAGTTAGCAAACATCATCTGAAGTGAGATGATGAAACCATATTAATTCAATTATTTAATATCTACCTCCCCCTCCTAGGGTATAAGATCTGTGAGGATAGGACCTTATCTTACTCATAGCATCATTCCCAGTGCCCATAAGAGGTATTTGATATGTTGTGGGTGCTGGGGTAATTTCTGTTGTATAAATAGTAGGTTTAAACAAGGTAGCTGAATTATATTCCCTAAGTAGGGAAGACTTTGGACCTATCTGGCTTCTACATTGGGCATCCCTTGTGACTCAGATAGTAAAGACTCTGCCTGCAATGCTAGGAGACCCAGGTTCAATCCTTGGTCTGGTAGATCCCCCTACCAGAAAGAAATGGCAACCCACTCCAGTATTCTTGCTTGGAAAATTCCTTGGACAGAGGAGCCTGGTGGGTTATAGTCCTTGGGTTGGCAAAGAGTTGGACATGACTGAGCTTCTACCCTGTGGTTGGAGGTAACCAATCAGTGAGAATAAGCCAGCCCTGTCTAACAGCTGAGCATGCTGGAAGGAAGCAGGACCAGCCCAGAGAGGCTAGCCTGGATAGTGTGATCTTTGAAAATCCATGATGCTACTGGTGCTGCTTACACCACCCAGAAGTCTACCAACCCGAAGTGTAGAGGCTTGGAATGACAAGGTTATTTCCTTGACTATTTTCCCAAGGTTGATCTTATAGCCATGATTCATCTTGGAGTCCATATGGTTTTTAGGAGGAGTACACTGAAAAGTTACACCTGAGACAATACTCAGTCCTCTTCGATGGCTCTGGGAGAAGGAAGATTCCATCCTGTTGGGCTGACTGTCTTGCCCCTGGGGAAGAAGTCTGGTGTTCATGTCCATATCTGTCACTGGATAAGGCTCAGATGGAGGTCTCAGCACTTCACTCTGGGCAAGAAGAAAGGGTGAAATTTCAAAGTGGGCAAGGGGAATATTTTGAAAATGAAGATTCTTGGGTGTTCTTGGGTCCCCCATAAACACAGTGAAACAAAAATGTGATCCTCCCACTCACAAACCCTCAGAAGCCCTCAGGATTTCTGCTCCTACTCCATCCCCTCCAGCAGTGCTATTGGTGAAGCTGAGCTTTTGACCCAGGGCAGATAAAGCGACTTTAAAACAGTTGTGTTAATGTCAGAGTCTCATATTAGAGAAACTGCCAAAAAAACCCCACAAGAAACAAAAAACAAACCATCTCTCAGCATTCTGCTCACTTTGCAAGAGAAAAGTCTCCTCTAGGCCTGACCCAGGGAAAATGCAGATCTGAGTATTTTCTGGGAGCGTCTAGACTGGGAATAGTCCAGCACTGAGGAAGAGTGAGTAGCTTCAGCTCTTTCTAGAAATAGACTCATTTCTGGAAAAGAATTGCTTTTTCAGGTGATAGTCCCTTGAGAAAGAAATTCTAGTCCTAATCATATTGATGAGAGTAATAAATACCCATGCACAACTCCATGGACACTGTTCAAATCCACCCTAAATGCCGTCTCCAGGAAGAACACGTTGATAAGAGTGACAGTGCTTCTAGGTTTGCCTGTAACCCTGAGACGGTTAAGTTTATGTGTCCACTTGGCTAGGTTAGGGGACACCCAAATAGCTAGTAGAACATTCTTTCTGGGTGTGTCAGTGAGGGAGTCTCTGGAAGAGATTAGCATTTAAATCAGTAGACTAAATGAAAAGTTCACACTTACCAAGGGGGTGGGCATCATCCAATCCACTGAGTGTCTGAAAAGAACAGAAAGAGGGAAGAAGGGAGAATTCTTATTCTGCTTCAGCTGAGATACCCATCTTCTGCCCTCACACATCCCTGCTCCTGGTTCTTGAGCTTCTGACTCAGGACTTAGATAATCAGCTCCCTGATCTCAGGCCTTTGGATTTGGACTGATTTTCACCATGGCTTACCTGGTTTTCCAGCTTGCAAATGGACTTCTTGGCCTTCATAACCAGATGAACCAATTCCTATAATAAATCTCTTCTTGTATATATCTATATATTTCCTATTGGTTTTGTTTCTCTGGGGAACCCACTAATATATCCCAGCATAAATTTCCACAATGCCCCTCTTCACTCTCTGTAGTCTCTGGATAATTATTAATGCCTCTTCTCTCGCTGAAGTGTTGCTGTTTGGACAATAGGCTATATTGCCATAATATTGATTAGGTATACTCATTCTCTCTCAAGAGTTACTAAATAGACCTTCATCTGGAAATCTCTAGAGCAGTATGTCCAATAGAACTTTCTGCAACAACAGAAATGCTCTCTTTTTATGTTAATACTGTAGCCCTTACCTGCTTGTGGCTATAATGCTGTGTGAAATGTGGCTAGTGCAACAGAGGAACAAACTTAAATTTCTATTTAATTTTAATTAATTTCACATTAAAATGTAAATAGCCCCATGTGACTGATGGCTACCATATGGGACAGCACAATTCCTGAGGCCTCTTTTTTAGTCTCCCAGTCTCCATATTGCTTCTCCTCCTTTTTGGGAAATTCTTTCGGGAATAATCACTATTGTACCCACCCGCCCCAACAAAGGTAGTGGACAAGAAGAGATAAGAACCAGAATATAAGGAAAGTGGAGTGCAATGATATTTATTTGGTGGGTAAAGAACCAGAACCAAGAATTTTTTTATTTCTATCATTTTGGTTTATCTGGGTTGACCTGAGGAGGAAGAGTCTGCTGAGATTTGAGGTTGCCGATATGATAACCCAAGCAGGTGAGAATACGAGGCAGGAGCTCATGTCCCAAACATATGTCCTCTGTGGTTTGGATTCTTCTTAGCAAGCCAGATTTGCTAAACTGAGGTTGGGGAGTTTTACTACCTGGAAGTTTTTTTTTTTTTTTTTTTAATTAATTTTTAACTTTTATTTTTTGGGGGGACATGCTAATTAAGTTTTATTTGGGGCAAAATGAGGACTGCAGCCCAGGAGACAATGTTTCAAACAGCTATGAGGTAAGTGGGGAGCTAGGATATATAGTTTTCAACAAAAGGCAGGTAGTTGGGAACATGAAAATAATCAAAATATTAATTAAAGAAAACAAGATACCTAAAGTTAAGGAATTTAGCACTTTCCAAGTATGGGAAGATGCAAGAGTCTGGGCTTATTGAAATCATTCCTTTGATATGCACCTCAACTATCAGTATTCTGTATTTTTCATATCCTGAGTTTCTTCAGTGATCACCATAGGGAGTCGCTGTAGTCTGGAAGTTTTATTTTTTATTTTTTTTCATTTATTTTTATTAGTTGGAGGCTAATTACTTTACAATAGTGTAGTGGTTTTTGTCATACATTGACATGAATCAGCCATGGATTTACAAGTATTCCCCATCCCGATCCCCCCTCCCACCTCCCTCTCCACCAGATTTTTAAAACAGATTATTTTAAAAACAGATTTGGATAAAACTACTACTAAGAGCACTGGTGGACCTATGGATATACAAAATGTGATATACACATACGATGGAATATTATTCAGCCTTAAATATATAGGAATTTCTGAGACAAGCTGCAACATGAATGGACCTTGAAGATCCTTATGCAAAGTGAAATAAATCAGATACAGAGACAAATGCTTATGTTCCCACTGAATGAGGCATCTAGGGTAGTCAGGTTCATAGAGACAGAAAGTAGAATGATGGTTGCCATGGTCTTGGGGTAGGAAGAGGGAGGGGTTGTTGTTTACTGGGTTTAGGATTTCAGTTTTGCAAGATGAAAAATTTCTGGAGATAGGTTGTACAATGTAAATATATAATACTACTGAACCCTAGGCTTATAAATGGTCATGATGACAGGTGTAATTTTTCTTTCCACAGTTTAAAAAACTGTTAAGAGATATGGCAGTTCTAAGATTTTGTTGACTTCTTAAAATTTAGTTGGTTCATTTAAAAAAGGAATTTTTAAATGAATAAACAAAAGATTATAGTGAGTTGGGTCCTTGTAATGGAAAGTGTGAAAGTGTTGGATGCTCAGTCGTGTCTGACTGTTTGCGATCCCAATGAACTGTAGCCCGCCAGGCTGCTCTGTACATGGAGTTTCCCAGGCAAGAATACCGGAGTGGGTTGCCCTTCCCTTCTCCAGGGTGTCTTCCCAACCCAAGTATCAAACCGGGGTCTCCTGCTTGGAGGTGGATTCTTTACTGTCTGAACCATCAGGGGAGCCCATAACCCCTTTGGCTTCCCTCAAAGATCTTTCAATGGAAAAGAGAAAGTTTGTTTGTTTTTTTTAGTAATAAACCGATAGAACTTTGAGGAAGAAAGAAAACATGTATTGATTCAATTTGCTTGGTACTGTGCCTGGTCCTTTCACAAATATGATCTTATTTAATATTTATAATAATTGTTTAATTCAGCTTACAAATAAGTAAACCCAAGGGATAAGAGAGCTTCACTTACTTGCCTAAAGTCATGTTGATACTAATAAGAATAACAGCCAGGAGAGTGTTTGATGTTTATTGGGCCCTGATTGCTGGATCTCTGACTGCCATCCTTCATGTATAGGTGATGTGACTGGGACTTAGATTCAGTGATTTGCTTGAGGTTACACAGCTGTTTCATATCAGAGCTAGGCTAGGACGAGGCCATTATCAGTGCAGTTTCCATCTATCTTGACCTCAGGGGAAGAAGTATAAGCCCTGTTTAACTGGAAAACAAATTTATGTATTGGGATAGCTCCTTCAACTGAGAATTTCAGTAAACTCTGAATCAGTTTCATGAGTTGATGTTTCCCTTCGCCGTAATACCTACCGAGAGTCATCTAGACCAAGAAAGAAAAGACAAGGCAATTGCTTTCCTGTATGTGATTTTAACACATGGTGTACAACATGCAACTTTAGAAATACACCATTCTGAATTTTCTGGGTTAATGTGTTGGTAACCGAGTAGCTAAAGAAAAAAATCATTCTTATTTTATTACAAAGCATTTTTAATGGGTATGTCTGACTTGTGGGAAGCCGCCACATCTCAAGAGAGTAATAAATTGAGGCTTGAAGTTCTTGTCTAGGATGAGTTGACAAGTTTTCTGGGTTCCACCTTGTCTCATGGTTAATTCTTTTTGGGTTTTGAGTAAATACCATTGACTCTCAGAACGGGGCCATGCACCAGCCTGAGCTCTGCTGCTTGCTCTTCTGTTCTCTGCTTTGCTTTGCTTTTGCTCCTCCTCAGTTCAGGGTGGTAACAGCGTGATTTTATTTTATGGTCATTCTCGTATAAGAGCTAAACATAGCATCTACAGAAATCTCAAAAATGTCCTTCCAATTTCCTGTTAGAGTCAAGTAGAATTAAAATTTGGAATTAATACATGACGTGTCACAAAGAGTTGGTAATGTGGAGATAAACATGTCCCTTTCCTCCCTTAGGTGTAGCTTGGCCTAAAGTGAGAATAAAGGGGAACTTACTGTGAGGAGGCAGTTCACCCTACTACCTTTTAACCAACTGATTTTACAACCCAGATTGTAAAATGAATTAAACTAGTATTACTTATTTTCTTCCAGCATTAAAGAAAGGAATCTGTCTGCTTTTAAGGTGGTTATTGCAGTATTTTGGAAGAGAAGTCACCCTTAAAATTTATCTTTTCTGTGCTATGAAACATAACATTGCCCTTCTTTGAGAAAAATCAAATGTGCGTGACAGACAGACAGACAGACACACACACACACACAAGCACTCAACATGCTTTAGCCCCTTTCCTCGCCTGCACACTAAGAGGATGTGTAGACAATAAAATGCCATCCACACAATTTAACAACATTCACTGTGGGCCTCTATCAATATTTACTACCAGTGGGCCCTGGGGCTTCTTCTTGCAAGACTTCTCTGGCCTCTAGTCAAAAACCTTTGTGTTCTGACTCTGATTCCAACACTATTCAATTTCCTGACCATGGAAAAAGATTTTCACTAAATTTCCCCTCCATAAACCTGGAACTGTAATAATAAATGTTTCCTCTCACCACCTCCTACCCCGGGGACCTCCTGGTATCTAGGAGGATTCAGTCACATTTGTGAGAGAACGTGTACCTGGGATTATCTCTTGTACATGGGCTGATGTTCAAGTCATTTGGTTTTTCTGCTGTATTTGAGGATATATTCCCTTGGATCAAAGCTTGGACAGGACTTCTCAGAGATTTAAGTTTCTATTTTTTGACATAGTGCCTGAATTGGAAACACTTTACTTCTGCGTTTTGTCAACAGTCAGTCATTATTTTATAGTCAGTTTTGATACTGTTCATCCTACCTTCCATTTAAACTGGTGTCACCTCTATAGTCTGAGCAGTCTCTGAAATAAGACCAGATATTTACTCTTCTAATTCCTGGTTCAGTGCTGTTTCTTTTCCTATGTGTGTGGTGGAGAGAGGGGCATGAACAGAGACAAATGACTGACCCCTAAGGTTCTTTTTGTGGCAGAAGAACAGATTGTTGAAAATGAGATAATTTTGTCCAAACGTGATATATGGTTGTCTTGATCTCTTCTCTGGTTGGCCTTTCCTTTTGAAGGAGGATAAACCACAGTGATGTTTGAGCTCCCGGAGGGCTTAGGTATATTAGGAGAAGATGCCCATGTGCAGGCATGCTCTTTGCAACCCCATGGTCTGTAGCCCACCAGTCTCCTCTGTCCATGAAATTTTCCAGGCAAGAATACTGGAGTGGGCTGCCATTTCCTTCTCCAGGGAATCTTCCCAACCCAGCATCAAATCCATGTTTCTTGCGTCTCCTGCACTGGCAGGCAGGTTCTTTACCAGCTGGGCCTCCAGGGAACACAAAGAACCAGTTCAAGACTGTGGTCCAGGACTGGAAGGTCACATGAGAGGAGACTGAACCCTGTGGATTCCCTAGGGGTCAAGATCAACATTCTCACGGTTTGTGACTGTATTTTTACTGGTCTCCTGGCTTCAGGTCTTTCCCTTGATCTTTGAATAATATAAATGGCATCATGGACATTCTGCTGCTTAAAATTTTGCAGTTGCTTCCATTGCCTTAGACCAGGACACCAAATTCTTAACTACGGCTAGAAAGGCCATGTATGGCCTTGTCCCTCTTGACTCTATAACCTCATTTCACTCTCTCTATTTTTCCCCACTATTTTCCAGTCACATTAACTTATTTTAGTTTATTTGAATTTGCCAAACTCTTTCCTGCCAGATCTTCAGTCATGTTGTTTTCCTTGCCTGGAAAGCTGTCTGTTTGACTCCTACTAATCCTTCAGGGTTTAGTTTAAATATCACTTTCTCGGAAAGACCTTTCTTGTTGATCTATGTCAGAGCATTTTGTTTTCATTCGTGGTACTTATCACAAGTTGGAATTATATGTTTATCTGACTTTAGGATTAATATCTGTCTTAATTGTTGGATTCTAAGACTTGTAGACATAGGAAAGAGAATTGTTTTGTCCACTATGGAACCACCAATAACTGACACGCAGTAGGCATTCAAATAATATGTGTGTGTGTATCTTGGGTTTAAAATAAAAATAAACAGTTCAGACACATATCACATACAGCAAAGGGCCAAGTAATGAGATAAGAAGAGGCAAGCTGTCAAACACCAGGAAACCCAGGCTTTCAGAAGCAAGGTTGTATATCAAAACCTGGCAAATAGGACAGAACTGGAAGATTTGTGTGCTCTAAATGCAGAGGAGGAATCCAGATAAACACTTGGGAAAAGCTGAAAATGCTAAGACAGCCTTGGAACCTAAGCAAAATAGTAGGTGGTTATCACATGACACTAGCAATGAAGGGGACCACAAGACAGAGCGATATCGTGACTCAACGAGGAAGAATCTTAGCAGACAAGAGCACCTGGCTTTCACTGCAGTGATTCAGCTTACAAGCCCTTGTTGAGGGTCTTCTACGACAGCTGCCAGACCTGGGTGGGCCTGACATCCTTTTTTTGCCTTATAGGCTACCTGGAGTATCTGCATTTGATAAGCCACTCAGTCTTCACAGTCCTCATCCCAGCTAACACCAGCCATGCAAATGCTGCTTGACACCTTTCAGTATTCAGTGTACAGTTCACAATTATGACAGCTCCTTTCTGTTCCCAGAGGCGTTTAGATGGGATGATAGAACATTCTTATCTATTTTAAATGACTTGTATGGGATTAAAAGATCCTGGGGCTGAAAAGCCCACACAAGTAACAAAGAAAGAAAAAAAATATTCCAGGCTGCTTTGATAAAATGGTTTTTTGCTTTGTAAGAGCTAACCAGCCTTATCAGAGAAGAGAGGCAAAGAGGAATGGCCTGGCCTCTTACTGGGTTCATGAAACAAAAGCTGTTTGAATGGGACCTTCTAGACTGCTTTCAAATTGTTTACCTTTCTTGGGTACACTTATCAGCTTTGAATGAATGGGTTACTATTATCATTATTGATCAATCTTTTTTTTTCCTCAGTTGTTCCTAAAGTAGGAAAAGACACAAACTAAGATAAGATCAACTCAGTTTTCTTTCCATTTCTCCCTCTAATTCAGTACATATTTGTTTCATTGAGGAGAAGGAAAGCTTTTCAATTTGTGACATGAAATTGGCCCAGTAAATTTCATCCCACACCCGTGGTCCGACATTTTGCCTATGTGGATTCCTTGGAGGAAAGCAGCTTCTGCTGTCAAGAGAGTAAGCAATAATGTGTGAACTAGGATGGGCTTTCCCAGGAACAAGTTTTATGGGTGACCCAACATAGCAAAACCAGAAGGGAAAAAAGCAACTGTTAACTTTGGCCGTGAGAGAGCTCAAAGCCCTAGTGGCTGAGGGCTGGGTGGACATCCTGAACAGACAGACTGATCTAGCTGAGTTGAACATCCTACCCACTGCAGATAAATACCCAGGGACCCATAAATACTTGTATTGAAAGCTTCTCATTGCAGCATCACGATGCATCTCAGCAGGTAAGCAGTGAAAGCCCAGCTCACGGGCACCCTGTGAAAATGGGCCTGGAGTGGGTGATAGGCTGCCCACATGTTTTAGAAGAGAGGTAAGAGTACTTAAACAGAAGGCGATGATGCCTGTTTGAGCCGTAGTTGGCAAGACACATGGAAGAATACGACAGATTCTCAGTTTCACTGCACACTCAGTCAGAAGGGAAGGAAGAGACACAGCAATTACTTCTGGAAATAGTACACGTTATTTATTTGCTGTGGATTCATCAGGATATTGCATTGTGTGGTTATAGACTGCTTCTTAATGAAAAGCCTCACGAGGAGATAGATGCCCTCTTATTTTATAATTTAATACATGGTTCTTCAGCGAACACAGATTTAGCAAATGATTTTGGTCTTTAGGGACAGAACCAGAAAATGTTATTTATAGATGTGCATCTATGTGTTAGTTGCTCAGTCATGTCTGACTCTTTGCAACCCATGGGCTATTGCCCGCCAGGCTCCTCTGTGCATGAAATTCTCCAGGCAAGAATCCTGGGGTGGGTTGCCCTTTGCTTCTCCAGGGGATCTTCCTGACCCAGGGATCAAACCCACATCTCCTGCATTGCAGTCAGAGTCTTTACTGTCTGAGCCACCAGGGAATGTGGGTTTTTTTTTTTTTTTTGCCCCATTCCATCTTCTTCTCCACCCCCCATCCCTGCTCTTTTCCCAACTGCTTCTGAAAATAGCCCAGCATTAGATAATTCCCTTGGTATTCCTCAGGGATGAAACAGTCATTTCCAGTCAGCAATTCAGCTGATCAGGAGAAAATTACACAGAGGAGGAGTAAACAAGAAAATAATCAGAAACCCATTTTGAAGTTTTTTATTGAAAAGCAGGCACGTCTTCCTCCTCCCTCTTCCGAAGAGCACCGCCTCACACACATCTTCCATCTGCCTCGGAGCTGCCCCTCTCCTTCAACTTGTCTTGATGCCTCAAAGGGAATTTGCAACATCTTCTCACCCAAGCATAATTTTTTTAGGAAAAAAAAATTCCCGCAGCTATAAAATGACAGCTGAGCACATTGAGTACAGAGCTACTCGGAAATTATAGTTCTTGCCAGCTTGGATAGCCCAGCCTAGACTATTTGAGTTGAGTCTGAGGGTTTATAAACCACGCTTTGTTGGATTCTCAGGGTGAGAGGAAATTTCTTAACCAAGAGCTCCTCATGGAAAACATTGTTTCTGTAACAGCCTGAGGTCAAACTCTGGGACTAGCTAGCAAGAATTCCACTGGCAGCGTTCAATTGTCTTGAGGTTATAAAAGGAGAAAGGAATCCCTTTCCCCCTTGCTCCCCTCCAAGATTCAGGGGGGCCTGGATTCTGAAGAATTTTGTTTGCCTCAGCCATTTCTGAAGCGTTTGTAGAATCAGACAGTATGAATTGCAGCTGAGGTTGTCTTTGTGGTTAGAGAGCTCTTGGGCCTGAGAAAGCACTGTTTTTTCAATTTTCAGAAATACCTAATCAGGTAAAGAAAGCTAGGCCCAGAGGAGCTGCAGACCCCTGAAGATCTTGCTGTATGTACTTAGAAAATGATAGAGCATCATATGCCATGTTTTCACAGGTAGTTATTTCCTATGAAACGGTCCCACTCGGACACTCTGAGAGCAGTTGGAAGTTAAATCCTTAGGAAGCAATGGTCACAGGCATTATAAAATTATCATGGGGACTTTCAATATTTTCAGATCTTATTTAAAGAAGTGAAGAAGAAGTAGCTCTTAGCACGTTTGGGGCTGAGAAAGTCCAACCGTAAGCAACCGGGGTATTTGGGTGGGGAGGGGACACTCACGTGTGAATGAAGGTAAAGCAGCAGAGAAGAAACTCTGCCTCAGTCAGCAACCCCCTGCATTGTGTTTCCATCTGGCATGTCTAACCTCTGCCCTCTGAGAGGATGAGTGGGTGGAGCAGGAAGAAGGCCCACCTAGTTAGAGAAGTCTGAGGTTGCTGCCATGCTACTTTTGGGGCTGGTTGTTGAATCTGCCTCAAGAGCAGATCAGTACAAGATGGCCAGGGTCTCCCTAGTAGTAGATAGCAGGGCCATGCTCTGCCTTTGAGCTCCAAGGACGCTGACTGGTACAAACTTGCTGAATGGAAGTAGGAGAGAAATGCTGGTGGGGAGAGACAGAGGTCTGAAAACCATTTGACTTACTGACTTGATTTTACAGAATCATGGCTTTGAGGAATCAAAGAAGTGGGGAGGGATTTAAAAATACGTTATTTTCCATCATAGGTTATTACAAGATATTGAATATAATTCCCTGTGCGTGCATGCACGCGTGCTAAGTCACTTCAGTTGTGCCTGACCTCTTTGTGATCCTATGTACTAGCGCACCAGGCTCCTCTGTCCATGGGATTCTCCAGGCAAGAGTACTGGTGTGGGTTGTCGTGCCCTCCTCCGAGGGATCATCCCGACCCAGAGATTGTACCCTCCTGCATTGGGAGGCTGGTTCTTTACCACTAGCGCCACCTGGGAAGCCTATAATTACCTGTCCTATGCAGTAAATCCTTATCTGAATAAAAATACATACATATATATGTGTGTGTGTGTGTAAAACTTAATCACTTAGCTGTATACCTGAGGCTAATACAATTTTGGAAATCAACTATATTTCAATAAAAATACTTTATTTTCTGTTTTAATCTTAAATAAGCCTCCCTTTTCATCTTGGACTTACCCAGTAAAAGGATTTTATAAAAAGTTTAATTTGTGAAAACAGTAGGTTTTTGGAATTTGCTATCTTCTTTCATTTATTCTCTGACATTCAGCCACCTTCTGCCCCACTAGATGGACCTCAAATTTGGGAGATGAGAAAAGAATGGACTATTAGAATGACATGATCTGAGGTGAAGGGTTTAAGATGTCCCTTTTTTATTGAAAAGGGCCCTCTCAATAGCTCTCATTTTTCTATCCCCTTACATTTCAGTCCTTATTCAGGGGCAAAAACCAGTGTCTAAACTGTCAGTATTTTCATAGCTGAACACCGTGTCTAGGCAAGGGATAGAAATTCACCTGGATATGCTCAAGGATTATAGAGCAAGGACTGCATGCCTGAAATCTAGAGAGGGCATGAGATGAAGCCAGAGAAGTGAGATCTGAAGACATTCTATGTCATATGGCTCATTGCCAGGTCCTGAAATCCTCTTCAGGTGGTCAGAGCCAGAGACGATTCAGTCATGAACATGATCTAGACAGTGCTGGGGACATGAATGTTTGGGGGGATTGGGGCCAGGTTCATGACCGAGCTTGGGAAGCATGCTCTAATTTCTTACATTGTATTGATTTGCATGTGATTATTAATACTCAGTGCTGGGAGTTCCCTGGTGGCCTCGTGGTTAGGATTAGATTTCATGCTGTGGCTCAGGGTTCAATCCCTGGTCGGGGAACTGAGATCCTACATGATGCATGGCATGGTCAAAAAAAATGCTTAGTGCTGGTTTTCAAATGTCTTGTATTAATACTTTGATTTTTTTTTTTAAACTTGGACTTTTAATGACTATGCTTTTGTGAGTCATTCTGTTTTTAGATATGAAATACATATGATCCTGTAATAAAGTTTCACTGGACTCATTTTTGGAAAGAGAGCTGGGGGATTCATTGTATGAAAGATACACAGTAGTATGACACTTTTTGAGCCCCTGTTCTCAGACGTGGTGGTGGTGCTGGAGAGGAGTCAGGCATGTGCAAATGTGATGCGCTTGATCCACCTGCCCAGAACGACGTGGGTGAGCCAGGCGTTCCATGAATGCTCTTCTTGCTGTGGACAGTGCTCTGGGAGACAGAATATTATTTCCCCCAGCACCTCTGACACCATAAGTGGAGGTAAAACAAGATCCCCCAGAATTATTCTTCATCAAAGGAGATAAAATAAGCCATCCTTTAAAAAGCAATATTGTGGTGAAGTGTGACGTTAACTGCACTTTCCTCCTTGTAATTTGCTGTGGTCTAGGTTATGTTCATGACTTTGAAAAGTTTCTGGTTCTGTTCCCTTGAAAAGGTCCTGGCAATGAGTCCCATGACAGAGAAGGCCGGGCGTCTGCCTCTCCGGCTTCCGCTTCTGTTCTCTCTGTGCACCAGGCACATTGACCTCCGGGGCCTGAAGGTGCCTGTGTCCCCTCATATAGGCGGCCCCTTCTGTGTCAGACGGCCTTGCCTTTCCACTCACTGGCTAATTCCAACTCCCTCTTTGTTGTATGGAGGGGGAGCCTTTCCTAACCCCCGGGCTGGCCTCAGAGCCTACATCATCCTTTGTTCCCTCAGGCCCAGTGCTTAACACACTGGATTGGCAAGGCTTATCTACGCCTCTGTGTCCTGTACCAGGGCCCTGGGAAAGCTTCACTTCAGTTATCTTGCCTCGGTGTCCTTATCTGCAAAATGGGCTCAGTAGTTATACTGACCATGGCATCTGTGGGGTGTAAGTGATCCAAGGGCAGCACCAGGAGGTTCTTTGGCACATGCTAAGTGCTCAACAGATGTTAACTGTTATTTTTATGCCTGAGGACAGAGGCCACGCATATTCTTTTTATGTTCCTAGAGCATTATGCTCTTAGAGTGCCCTGAGAACACTGTGCCTCAGTGCCGGCACAGTGAGTTGCCAAGACGTATTCATTAAATACCTGGGAGAAGGTCAAGAGCTCTGTAAGGGCTGTGAATGGACTTGGGAACACTTATGCCTCTGGTAAGATTCCTGCCGCTTTTCAAATACCCAGACTCACTCAAGTTTCTCTTTAATGGATTCTTTAACGGATGGGGGCAGGATGGCCTTGACCCAGCCCAGGCATAATTGGAGAGTTCTGTGGAGCAGGAGCATCTGCTCTCAACAGCTGGGAGTCTGCTGAACCGCTCGGGAGGCACCGAATACCCAAAGAGACTGAGGCTTGGACAGAGCTGAGAGGCACCGACCCATATCCACTCCCTCAAAACATCACCAGAAAGATGGTCAATGCAAGAGGCAACATGGCCATGTAATAGGAAAAGGGCCTGGTTTTGCATCTCCGCTCTGCAGTGTAATCAATGGTGGTCTAGTTATTAAATTCTCTCAGCCTTAATGTCTTCATCCATAAAATGGGAATTATGGGCTTTGAAGTTAGATGGACTTTAGTTTGAAAATTAGTTTTAATGTAAAAAAGAGTGGATATATGTCTGTGTCTAACTGATTCACTTTGCTGTACAGAAACTAGCACGACCTTGTAAATCAACTGTATTCCAGCAAAAGTTGATTTTAAAAAATTAGTTTTGCTATTTACTAGTTCATAACATTGAGCCAGTTATCCTTCATTAAGCCTTGGTTTTTCTCTTTAATAAAATGGACATAGTAATAGAATCTGATAATAAGGTTGTAGACCAGGTTAAATGAGACATATATAGCAAGTTAACATAGTCAAAGTGCTCAATAATGGAAGCCTTGCCTGTCTGTAGTGGTGCCATAAATTATTTCTTGAAATACAGCAACTACATGAGTAAAAAGAATTCTGATTTTTCAGCAGAAGCTTAAAGGCATGTCTTTCCAACCTGAAACAGCACACATTCCTCTTAGGAGACAATTTTATTACAATGGATGGCAACCCAACTGGAGGCACCGATATCCAATTTGTTTTAACTCTCTGTGGCATTCATATTCATTTCTTAATATTCTGTTTGCCTTGGTGATTTTTTTTATTATAAGTGCTTTATCACACAGAGAAACACTTCAGTGACCATCTTCTCCTTAATAAACCATGTCTTTAGACACAACATTCTGCAATACGATTACAAACCATTACTGTGTATTCTTCTTCCTAGGAAAAGCAATGGAGCAAGTGATGTTAACATTACTGGGATTTTGCCCAGCTCGGCTGAGTCTCAGTAATACTTGCCTCTAGGAAGTGCCCGAGAATGGAGGGTGACTCTCATTGCCAGCCCGACTCGACATTCTTCAGACTACACTTTTGCATGTTTCATGTCTTGGAAGCAAACACCCTTAAATTGTTCCATTTTCAACTGCTGGATTGCATTCCATCTTGAGATCATTCTGAGGGAAGGAAAAAGAGAAACTTTAGCAAAATTTTTGGTTTAGCTGCTTCACATTCCTCTGCTTTACAATGAAAGCATCTCATTTATGTCTCTTGGCCTCTGTGGGAGGAATATTGTGTATTTAATGGGGCCTGAGCAAGCAACGGTGTGTGCCCGTGAGCAATTTATTGGCACTTCTCCTGCAGTGGACCCATCAGTGTGACCATGTGGATTACTTTCTAATTCCAGTATTTCAGTTAGGAATATCTTTAGGACAGTTTCTAAGATAGAGGAAAAAGAAGGTATAAGGACATCTTGGGGCCCCGAGGACAAAGGCTGAATATAAAATGGTCCACATGTCATTTGGCTATCCCGATCCTGTCATCATATTCTTGTATTTACCTTCTGATGTTCTAGACCCAGTTTTACCAAGTTTCTGGAAATGCCCTGTCTCCAAGCCTGGGGTGTCCTAGAGGCAAAAAGGAAGGCCAGAATAAAACCACTGCCTGAGAAGCTTTCATTCACCCAGGTGCTTCCTCTGCAGACTCTGCGTACAGGGCCGAGGCAGGTCCTGGGGATTCAAAGGTGCAAAGTGTAGGACTTCTGAGCTTCAGGAACCTCAGTATGGGCCATACACGTGCAATTAGTTAGAGTGTGATGTTGTTTGTGTCAGAGGAACTACTGAAGTGCCTGGAGTGTGCATAGGATGGAAGGGAATTCTGCCCAGAAAACTGGGGAAGCGGTCTTCAAGTCACGACAACTGAGATCAATCGCAAAGGACATCCCATGTCCAAGGGTGTTCAAAGGCTCTTCTGTCAGAGTCACACACAGTAATAATAGTGTGTGTTTTTTTTAAATACCTCTTAGGTCTGTGAGGGAGACAGGACAGGATGTGTTATTTCCAGTTTACAGAAGACATCATGTTCAAAGAGATAGAATGATTTTCTCGGTTCCTGTGGGTAGGTAAGGGTGGAGCTGGGACAAAAAGTCAGCTCAGGATCCATACTCGGGGCGCCTTGGTGCCTGCTTGGTCAGTGTACCCCAACATTCAGCACCGTGAGAAGACGAGATCTAAGTGCGTCATCAGCCATGTCGCAGTGCCTGTGGCCTAGACTGGGCCAACACAGGCCAGGGTCTTACACAGTTGGGAATTCCTTGATGGGGAGAAAGGTTAAACCAATGTCCCATAGGTTATGCAGCTCTCCGCACCTTCCTCTCTGCGCCATTAGCCCCTTGGTGAGAGTGTCACCAGGGAACCTGCTAGTGGCCAGAGCCTGCAGGAGTGGCCTGAGCATCCTCATAGCCGGGTGCTTCATCTTCATGTGGGTTGTTTCCTGTGCTTTACAAACAGCTCTGTGATGAAGGTCTAACAGGATTTTCTTACTATGGCCAAAGATACTGAAATGCAGAGAGGTTAGATGACCTGCTTATGGGCCACATAGATCATCTAACGGACTGGAATTCAGATATTCTTTCAATCACACTGGCTTTCTCTCAGCTGAGGGATGTGGTTTCTCCTCATTTTGATTTCTGGAATTTCTTTGATAGGAAGCAATGCCTTTTACTCTGTAATTGAGACAAGGTATAAAATGAAATATTAGTCTGCCTCCCATTCTCACCAAACCATAAGTCATCTATATTAGCTCTCTCTCTGATAGCAATTTTGATGATGGGGGAGGGCAGCAGAAAGAGATACTGGACACCAAGATCCTGAAGGGATGAAAGGGGAAGAAAGAGAAACTGCCAAAGTTGTTATGTGAAAACAAGAGTTTAGCTCCCAACATGCTTTCCTGTGACCCCAGATCCCCAGTAATTTGCCTGTTGTCTTATCATCTGTCCTATACTAGGAACCCTTCCTCAAGCATGATTTGTCTTCTCCAGCTTGAACCTTTGATCATGCTGCTTCTCCCAGCATCTCTACCTGCAAACGAGACACCATTTTTCCATGTCCATTTCAGATCTTTCCTGATGCTCCTGCCTGGATTCCTTCTCTTTCTGTTTTGACTTTGATATAAAAGGTCTGAGCACTTTCGATGCTTTTGGCACCTGCTGTATTGTCTTTGAACTGATGTAGAGTTCTTATGTGATTCCCCCAGTAGAGTTCAGAGGACAAGGCCTGTGTCTCATTCTCTCAAGGATGTATATATAGACACACTTATTTCAAATGTGTAGTAAGTCAGTGCTCAAAGAAGAGGGGTCCTCCTGAATTTTGACTAGAATTCATGATGTTGCTTAAGGTCAGTGCTGCTCCACGGGTGGCCAAGTTATGAGGCCATAATAAGCACCTGCCCCTTAGAAGATGGGCTGAGTGTCCTGAGTGAGCTGCTTGGACCTTGAAGAAGGGCTGGGTGGCAGAGAAGACTTCTTGAAAGAGATTGCCTAGGTCCAAATATTTGACTGTCTGAGGCTCTTCTCCAAGTCCGTGGCTTACTCCTTTGGAGGCAAGTTCCTGTTCAAATAATTAGCTGTAGTGACTGTCCTTGGTGATATAGTCGAGGGAAGACTATAATCTCTTGACTCTGAAGTACAGCTCCTCAAACACTCTTTACTGTGAACACACTGACTTCTTTGCAGCCAATGTTTGGATGGCTCTGACTTGTGAACTTTACTTTTCAAAATGACTTCAGTGTGGTGTACTCGAGGTGGAGGTGTTTCTAAGTGGAAACAAGGATCCTAAGATGTCTCAGCAGCTCACTGAATATGCATAGTGCTTAGCAGCTTACAGAACAGTCTTTTACACATCTTACCTCGTGTGGCCTCTAAAGTTACTTCCAGAAATAAGTAGGGCAGGGATTATTACATCCTCTTCACAGATGAGGCTCAGAGCCCAAGAGCCTTGTTGATTGCATGGCTGATGAGGGACAGGGAAGATTCTGGAGCCCACAATTTTATTTTACTAAGCCTGGGGCTATTTCTGCTATCCTCCAAGCATCCTAGATTTTGCCTACCACCACCACCACCAAAATGAAAAGGACAGGATGGCCAGGAGGTAAAATAAACAAATAAAACAGGAAAGAAGAGAACAAAAAGTGAAGCTGTCTGAGAATATGCAAACTAGAACCAGTCCAGAGAGGAACATATTAACTTCATTTTGGCAGATAATTTTATTTTACTTACTTATGCAGATAATGAGAAGTACACACAGGAGGGATACAGGTGTCTCCTCTATACTTCTTCCTTGATCTGCTGCTTAGTCGCTCAGTCCTGTCCAACTCTTTGTGACCCCATGGACTTGTAGCCCACCAGCCTCCTCTGTCTATGGGATTCTCCAGGCAAGAATACTGGAGTGGGTTGCCATTTCTGATACCAGCATTCATTTCCCAATAGAAGAGTTAATAGAAATGGCCAGTACCGCTTTCCCAGCTCCTCGTGCGGACAGGGCGTGAACGTATGACTTAATCCTGGTAAATATGACCAGAGGATGAGTCTGCTGAGAGCCTTCTAGAATAGGGAGGAAAACCTTATATAAAGAATATAAAAGGAAAATCTTCCCTCCTACTTTTTGGGTAGATCATGGAGGATATAATGTCTGAAGCTGCAGCAGCTGCTTTGAGGTTGTGAAGAGAGAAGTTTAAGTGCTGAGGATTGTAAAGCAGAAAAATAATAGAAAATATGCAACTTTTATCTCATTTTTTAAAGCAGTTCATTTACCAGTGTTGCAGCCACTCTACCTCTAGATATTGTCATGTGAACTAATGAATATTCTTATGGTTAAATCCATTTTTAGGTGGATATTCTCTCTCTCTCTCTCTCTCTCTCTCTTTTGTCCACACCATACAACTTATGGGATCTTAGTTTCCCAACCAGGGATCAAACCTGGGCCATCACCAGTGAAAGGGTAGAGTCCTAACCAGTGGACTTCCAGGGAACTGTCTAGGTGGATATTTTCTTATTTGAGGCTGAAAATATTCTAACAGATTCATGGAGTAATAGCCTGTGCTCAATAAAATCTCCATCGAGGGTCCTGGCTCTGTAGGACTCTGTGGATCCATATTGAGAGGTTAATGCCCATCCTACACAATAAGCAAGAGCCTTATCTAAGAGCTATGAAAGCAAACTTGGAATTAAAATATTGCAAAAGTTAATAATAACTTTAATACATTTTTAAAGTGTCAGTAATCTCCATTTTGGAGAACAAGATGGCAGAGAAGTAAGTGAACGTGGAGTACATCTCTCTCCATGGATACATCAGGAATACACCTTCAGCCACAGAGATGCATGCAGAACACCAGTTTAAAGTGGACAGGAGTACCTGACCAGTGGAAAAGAATATACAGAACCACTCAAAACTTGGTAGGATGAAGGAACTAGGGGGAAAAACAGGAGTGTTTGTAGGACTGGACCTGCCCTCGGCCAGTGGGGGAACTGAAGCAGGGTTCCGAACCCCACATCGGGGTAATTTTCTGAGTCAGAGGAGAAACATGTAAGGCTGAGACTGAAACAGCTGATCGGTGGCAGCCTAAATGGAATGAGAATCAGACAGTCCCGGCTGCAGCCAAACATACCCTGGAAAGGGACGCAGGTCCCCTGGAAGGCACAGCAGCTGGGAGCTGGAGTTTAGGGATTCTGGAGCAATCCCTGAGCAAGAGCTGCTGTTGACTGCGGAGAGACAGATCAGGGAGATGTGAGGGAGGAGATTGTGGTGGGAAATGCCTGTGGAGGAAGGCCAGGCAGCCATGGAAGCAAGGTGATACTGCTGAGTCACGTGTAGGGGGTGGGGCCATCACCATAGCCTCTCTCTCCCCACACGACAGCATCGGCAGCTGAACAATAGAGAGGCTGGCCCATCAAACGCCTGAGGCACTGACCTACAGAGGAGGATCCCAGCCAGGGGGCCCCTCTATGTTCCTGACACCACAAACAACAGAGAAGGACCCCAGGCAAGGGAGCCCTCTAAACGGGCAGAACCACGGAGAAAGACAGGCCAAAGAGGCCTTCTGATCACCAGTGACAAGAGGCTCGAAAAGAGACTGAGATAGGGCCATCATTCCTGGGACGGAGGAGTCCGTGCCCCTGCACACTCGGCGCCGCCAGGGTCCCGCAAGCCAAGCAGCTGCGCCAGCTTCACGTTCGGCTCTCCCTGGGGCAGAGCTGCCACCGGCAAAAAAGGTCTTCCGTCTATGCACGCAGGGTCACTTCGGTAGTGTCTGACTCCTTGCAACCTTGTAGACTGTGGCCTGCCAGGCTTCTCTGTCAGGGAGGGGGTTCTCCAGGCAAGAATACCGGAGCATATGGGCCAATACTGGCCGCCATCCCCTGCTAGAGCGCTGTATTTCCTGCTGCCCTAGCCGCCAACCCCCCTGAGTACCTGGTGCTGCCAGAGCATCTGTGACCCAAGCAGCTGCAGCACCTCCACCCCTGGCCCTCACGGGGCAAACCCAGGTCCTCCAGGGCAGCCTCAGGAGCAAACCCCAGTGGACGACCCACATGCAGAGATGGAAATAAAACCACAATGGAAACCCAGGGGCAGTGTGGCTAAGGAAGCAGACCCCAAACCTTCCCACCAGCTGTACAAGCAGCAGATTAAACCCACACGATCAACTAGGCAGACTCTGTGTCCGTACAATATGTAAAAGGTCACTGAGAGCTCCCACAAGAGGAAACGCACCAGCTCTGACAGCTGTGGACACTGGAGGCAAGGACACACAGGAGTAGGGCCAGATTAGAATCTGAGCTGCACCCACAGCAGGTCCAGAGACCAGCACAGTGCTGGAGGCCATCCTAGGGAGGCGAGGGGGACTGTGACTCTCAGCACGGGAAAGGACTCTGACAGCAGTGGCTCAAGGAAAACATTTATTATTTTTATGTATTGACTTGCTCTGTAGATCCTTTTGGATTTTTTCTTTTTCTTTTTTTTTCTTTTCTCTCCCTCTGTTGTAGTTGTCAATTTTACTGGCACAATGAAATCTAATTAAGCTTTTGAACTTTTTTTTTTCTCAGTCACACTTTTATAGTCACATTTTTCACCTCTGTTTCTACATTGGGCTTTTGAAGTTCTTGGGAGTTTTCCTTTTTTTTTTCTTTTCTCTTTTTTTAATTTTAATTTTTAATTTTTTCAACCTATTATTATTTTTCTACATTTATTCCTTTGTTTTTCCTACTGTTCTTTTAACCTTGCAATTAATCTTTAATGTATATAAATATTCTTTATCTATCTCTATTTAACTATGCATATCTATTTTTCTTTCTTTCCTTTCCTCTTAACATATTTGTTAGTTTTGTTTTCATTGCTTTAATACCTAATTGGCACCTTGCTTTAGTTTTGTTTTCCAGTTTGTGTTTAGTTAGTTTTGTTCTAGTAGATATAATTTTTGGTTTCCTTTGTTTGCTTGGTCAATTTATTGTACTTTATTTTTGTTGGGCTGTTGATTTTGCTTATGGGTGTATATGTATATGTGTATATTCAGTCACACTTTTTATTGTTTATATAAACCTCTGCCTCTACATGGGCTTTTGCAGTTCTGTGGAGTTTGCCTTTTTTGTTTTTTTTCTTTTTTCTTTCTTTTTCCATTTTCTTCTTCTTCTTTTCTCATTTTTATAATTTTATTTTATACTGTTAAAAAAGCTATTATATTTTTTCTACATTTATTCATTTGTTTGCCTTTCCTACTGCTCTTTTCCCCTTGCAGTTAATCTTTAATGTATATAAATCTTCTTCATCTACCTCCATTTAACTTTGCATATCTATTCTTTCCTTTCCTCTCAACATATTTGTTAGTTTTGTTTTCATTGCTTTATTCCACACTTGACACCTGACTTTAGTTTTGTTTTCTAGTTTGTGCTTCAGTTAGTTTTGTTCTTAATGGGTAAATATAATTCTTAGTATCCTTTGTTCACTGGGTCAATCTACTGTACCTTATTTTTGTTGGACTGTTCTGATTTTGCTCATGCGTGTATATATATATATATGCATATATTCCATTTTTTAAATTATTATTTGCCTGATTTTGTAACTGATATTTGTCTAGGGTTCATTTTTGGTTTCTCACTTTGGGATATTGTTTTAATCTCACTTAATGCCATAACAAGCCCCATGTGGAATCTTTGTTCCTGACCAGAGATCAAGCCCTGAGTCTTTGGAGTGGGAGCACTGACTCTAAGACCCTATACTACCAGAGAACTAACCCTAGGGAATATCAAATAGTGAGAATTCAACAAAGGAAACCTCTTGAATACAAGTGGCATCACCCAACCACCAGTATCACCCTGTGCAGGATGCCTTATCTAAGCAACAAACAAAACAAAAATACAAACCAAATTATCAGCAGACAGGATTACCACCTCACTCAGCCTTCATCAGAGGAAAAACAAACAACCAAGCAAAAACTCAGCACAAATCTCACAAATCTTACACAAACCACTGGACCCACCTTAGAAGGGCAGAAACCAGAAGGAAGAAATAATTCAACCTTGAAATCTGGGAAAAGGAGGCCTCAAACACAATAAGTTAAAAAAATAATGAAAAGGCAGAGAAATACTACACAAATGAAGTAACACACTAGAAACACAGACGTCCAAATAAATGAAGAGGAAATAGGCAATCTACCTGAAAACAACTTCAGAATAATGATAGTAAAGATGATCAAAAACCTTGAAAACAAAATGGAGAAAATGCAAGAATCAATAAACAAAGACCTAGAAGAACTAAAGAATAAACATACAGAGACAAACAACACAATTACTGAAATGAAAAATACTCTAGAAGGAATCAATAGCAGAATATCTGAAGCAGAAGAATGAATCAGTGAGCTGGAAGATAAAACAGTGGAAATAACTTCTGAAGAGCAGAATAAAGTAAGAAGAATGAAAAGAACTGAGAATAGTCTCAGAGACCTCTGGGACAGTATCAGACACACCAACATTCAAATTATAGGGGGTCCCACATGTCCCTGGTGGCTCAGACAGCAAAGAGTCTGCCTACAATGTGGGAGACCTGGGTTCAATCCCCAGGTCGAGAAGATCTCCTGGAGAAGGAAATGGCAACCCACTCCAGTATTCTTGCCTGGAAAATCCCATGGACGGAGAAGACTTGTAGGTTACAGTCTATGGGATCGCAAGGAGTCAGACACGACTGAGTGACTTCACTTTCACTTTCAGAAGAAGAAGAGAAAAAGAAAGGGTGTGAGAATATTTTTGAAGAGATTATAGTTGAAAATTTCCCCAACATGGAAAAGGAAAAGGTCAATCAAATCCAAGAGGCACAAAGAATCCCATATAGGATAAACCCAAGGAGAAACATGCCAAGACAGATACTAATCAAACTAACAAAGGCTAAACAAAGAAATAATATTAAAAGCAGCAAGGGAAAAGCAACAAATAACATACAAGGGAAACCCCATACCCTTAACAGCTGATCTTTCAGCAGAAACTCTGCAGGCCACAAGGGAATGGCAGGATATATTTAAAGTACTGAAAGGGAGAAATCTACAACCAAGATTACTGGACCTGGCAAGGATCTCATTCAAAATTGATGGAGAAATAAAAAGCTTTTCAGACAAGCAAAAGTTCAGAGAATTCAGTACCACCAAACCAGCTTTACAGCAAATATTCAAGGGACTTATATAGTCAAGAAATACAAGAGAAGAAAAAAGATATACAAAATCTACCCCAAACAATTAAGAAAATGGCAATTGGAACATGTATATCAATAATTACTTTAAATGTAAATGGATTAAATGCTCCAACCAAAAGACACAGACTGGCTGAATGGATACAAAAATAAGACCCATATATATGATGTCTATAAGAAACTCACTTCAGACCTAAAAACACAAATACTGAAACTGAGAGGATGGAAAAATATATTCCATGCAAATGGGAAGCAAAAGAAAGCTGGAGTAGCAATCCTCATATCACACAAAATAGACCTTAAAATGAAGAAAATTATAACAGATAAGAAAGGACACTATATAATGATAAAGGGATCAATCCAAGAGGAAGACATGCTGCTGCTGCTGCTGCTAAGTCGCTTCAGTCATGTCCGACTCTGTGTGACCCCATAGACGGCAGCCCACCAGGCTCCCCCGTCCCTGGGATTCTCCAGGCAAGAACACTGGAGTGGGTTGCCATTTCCTTCTCCAACGCATGAAAGTGAAAAGTAAAAGTGAAGTCGCTCAGTCATGTCCGACTCTTAGCGACCCCATGGACCGCAGCCTACCAGGCTCCTCCATCAGTGGGATTTTCCAGGCAAGAGTACTAACAATTGTAAATATCTATGCACCCAACATAGGAGCACCTCAATACATAAGACAAACACTAGCAGATATAAAAGGAGAAATTGACAGTAACACAATAATAGTAGGAGACACTCCACTAACACCAGTGGACAGATCATCAAAACAGAAAATTAATAAGTAAACACAAGTCTTAAATGATACATTAGATGAGATGGAGCTCATTGATATCTTCAGGACATTCCATCCAAATGCAGACGAATACACCTTTTTCTCAAGTGCACATGGAACATTTCCAGGATAGACACATCTTGGGTCTCAAATCAAACCTCAGTAAATTTAAGAAAATTGTAATCATATCAAGCATCTTCTCTGACCACAATGCTATGAGGCTAGATATCAATTACAAGGAAAAAAAAAAAAAGCCAAAACAAATTGTAAGAAACACATATGACCCAGCAATACCACTTCTGGGCATACACACTGAGGAATCCAGATCGGAAAGAGACACGTGCACCCCAATGTTCATCGCAGCACTGTTTATAATAGCCAGGACATGGAAGCAACCTAGATGCCCATCAGCAGACGAATGGATAAGGAAGCTGTGGTACATATACACCATGGAATACTACTCAGTCGTTAAAAAGAATTCATTTGAGATCAGTTCTAATGAGATGGATGAAACTGGAGCCCATTATACAGAGTGAAGTAAGCCAGAAAGATAAAGAACATTACAGTATACTAACACATATATATGGAATTTAGATAGATGGTAGCAATAACCCTATATGCAAAACAGAAAAAGAGACACAGAAGTACAGAACAGACTTTTGAACTCTGGGGTAGAACGTGAGGGTGGGATGTTTTGAAAGAACAGCATGTATATTATCTATGGTGAAACAGATCACCAGCCCAGGTGGGATGCATGAGACAAGTGCTCGGGCCTGGTGCACTGGGAGGACCCTGAGGAGTCGGGTGGAGAGGGAGGTGGGAGGGGGGATCGGGATGGGGAATACGTGTAACTATATGGCTGATTCATGTCAATGTATGACAAAACCCCCAAAAATAAATAAATTTAAAAAAAAAAAAAAAGAAACACAGACACATGGAGATGAAGCAACACATTTCTAAATGGTTAACAGGTTACTGAAGAAATCAAAAGGGAAATAAAATAATTTCTAGAAACAAATGACAATGAAAACACAGCAACTAAAAACCTATGGGGTGCACGTGTCTCTTTCAGATCTGGTTCCCTCAGTGTGTATGCCCAGAAGTGGGATTGCTGGCTCATATGGCAGTTCTATTTCCAGTTTTTTAAGAAATCTCCACACTGTTTTCCATAGTGGCTGTACTAGTTTGCATTCCCACCAACAGTGTAAAAGGGTTCCCTTTTCTCCACACCCTCTCCAGCATTTATTACTTGTAGACTTTTGGATAGCAGCCATCCTGACTGGCGTGTAATGGTACCTCATTGTGGTTTTGATTTGCATTTCTCTAATAATGAGTGATGTTGAGCATCTTTTCATGTGTTTGTTAGCCATCTGTATGTCTTCTTTGGAGAAATGTCTGTTTAGTTCTTTGGCCCATTTTTTGATTGGGTCATTTAGTTTTCTGGAATTGAGCTTCAGGAGTTGCTTGTATATTTTTGAGATTAATCCTTTGTCTGTTGCTTCATTGGCTATTATTTTCTCCCAGTCTGAGGGCTGTCTTTTCATCGCAGCACTGTTTATAATAGCCAGGACATGGAAGCAACCTAGATGTCCATCAGCAGATGAATGGATAAGGAAGCTGTGGTACATATACACCATGGAATATTACTCAGCCGTTAAAAAGAATTCATTTGAATCAGTTCTAATGAGATGGATGAAACTGGAGCCCATTATACAGAGTGAAGTAAGCCAGAAAGATAAAGAACATTACAGCATACTAACACATATATATGGAATTTAGAAAGATGGTAACGATAACCCTATATGCAAAACAGAAAAAGAGACACAGAAGTACAGAACAGACTTTTGAACTCTGTGGGAGAAGGTGAGGGTGGGATGTTTCGAAAGAACAGCATGTATATTATCTATGGTGAAACAGATCACCAGCCCAGGTGGGATGCATGAGACAAGTGCTCGGGCCTGGTGCACTGTGAAGACCCAGAGGAATCGGTTGGAGAGGGAGGTGGGAGGGGGTATCGGGATGGGGAATACGTGTAACTCTATGGCTGATTCATATCAATGTATGACAGAATCCACTGAAATGTTGTGAAGTAATTAGCCTCCAATTAATAAAAATAAATAAATAAATAAAAAGAAAAAAGAAAAGAAAAGAAAAGAAAAAAACCCTATGGGATGCAACCAAAGCAGTTCTAAGAGGAAAGTTTATAGCAATACAATCCTACCTCAAGAAACAAGAAAAGCATCGAATAGAAAACCTAACTTTACACTTAAAAGAACTTGAAGAAGAAGGAAAAATAATAGTGGAAGGAAAGAAATCATTAATATCCAAGCAGAAATAAATGAAAAAGTAGTGAAAAAAATCAATAGTAAAGATTAATAAAACTAAAAACTGGTTCTTTGAGAAGATAAACAAAATTGCCAAACCTTTAGCCAGACTCATCAAGAAAGAAAGAGAGAAGAATCAAATCAACAAAATTAGAAATAAAAAAGGAGAGTTTACAATAGACAATGCAGAAATACAAAGGATTTTATAACTATAACTATATAACTATTTTGAACAACTATATAGCAATAAAATGAATAGCCTGGAAGAAATGGACAGATTCTTAAAAATGTTCAATCTTCCAAAACTGAATCAGGAAGAAGTAGAAATTATGAACAACCCAATTACAAGCACTGAAATTGAAAACGTGATAAAAAAACTCACAAAAAACAAAAGCCCAGGACCAGAAGGCTTCACAGGAGAATTCTGTCAAACATTTAGAGAAGAGCTAATGCCTATCCTTCTAAAACTCTTTCAAAAAACTGCAGAGGAAGGAACACTTCAAAACTCATTCTACAAGCCACCATCATCCTGCTACCAAAACCAGACAAAGATAACACAAAAACAGAAAACTGCAGGCCAATATCACTGATGAAGATAGATGCAAAAATCCTCAACAAAATTTTAGCTAACAGAATTCAGCAACACATCAAAAAGCTCATACACCATGATCAACTTAGGTTTATTCCAGGGATGCAAGGATTCTTCAATATATGCCAATCAATCAATGTGATACACCATATTAATAAATTAAAAGATAAAAACCATATGATCATCTCAGTAGATGCCGAAAAAGCCTTCGACAAAATTCAGCACCCACTTATTATTAAAACTCTTCAAAAAGTGGGCATAGACACTACCTCAACATAGTAAAGGTCATATATCATAAGCCTATAGCAAACATTATACTTAATGGTGAAAAACTGAAACCATTCCCCCTAAGATCAGGAATAAGACAAGGGTGTCCACTTTCACCACTATTATTCAACATAGTTCTGGAAGTCCTGGCTACAGCAATCAGAGAAGAAAAATAAATAAAAGGAATCCAGATCAGAAAAGAAGAAATAAAGCTCTCACTGTTTGCAGATGACATGATACTGTACATAGAAAATCCTAAAGATAGTATCAGAAAATTACTAGAGCTAATCAGTGAATTTAGCAAAGTTGTATGATTTTGTTAAAATCATACACAGAAATCACTTGCATTTCTCTAATACTAACAATGGAAAATCAGAGAGAGAAATTAAGGTATCAATTCCATTCACCACTGCAGCAAAAAGAATTAAATATCTAGGAACAAGCTCACCTAAGGAGACAAAAGAACACCAAAAGACAGAAAAAATTATAAAAAGACAAAAAAGACAAAAGAACAGACAAAATTATAAGACACTAGTGAAAGAAATCAAAGATGACATAAACAAATGGAGAGACATTCCATATTCCTGAGTCAGAAGAATCAATATTGTGAAAATGACTATACTACCAGATGCAATCTACAGATTCAATGTGATCCATATCAAATTACCAATGTCAATTTTCATATAACTAGAACAAAAATTTTCACAATTCACATGGAAACACAAAAGACCCCGAATAGCCAAAGCAGTCTTGAGAAAGAAGAATGGAGCTGGAGGAATCAACCTTCCTGACTTCAGACTATACTACAAAGCTACAGTCATCAAGACAGTATGGCATTGGCACAAAAGCATAGAGCAATGGATAGAAAGTCCAGAAATAAACCCATGCATCTATGGGTACCTTATTTTTGACAAAGGAAACAAGAATATACAATGGGGCAGAGACAGCCTCTTCAATAAATGGTGCTGGCAAAACTGGACAGCTACATGTAAAAGAATGAAATTAGAACACTTGCTAATGCCATAAACAAAGGTAAACTAAAAATGGGTTAAAGACCTAAATGTAAGACCAGAAACTATAAAACTCTTAGAGGAAAACATAGGCAGAACACTCGATGACATAAATCAAAGCAAGATCCTCTATGACGCACCTCTTAAAGTAACAGAAATAAAAAGAAAAGTGAACAAGTAGGACCTGATTAAACTGAAAAGCTTTTGCACAGCAAAGAAAACTCTATGAAAGGTGAAAAGATAATCCTCAGAATGGGAGAAAATAATAGCCAGTGAAACAACTGACAAAGCATTAACTTCCAAAATATACTAGCAGCTCATATAACAATGCCTGAAAAGCAAACAACCCAATCAAAAAGTGGGATAAAGACCTAAACAGACACTTCCCCAAAGAAGACATACAGATGGCTAACAAACACATGAAAAGATGCTCAACATCGCCCATTACTAGAGAAATGCTAATCAAAACTACAATAAGATATCACCTCACACCGGTTAGAATGGCCATCATCAAAAAGTCTACAAACAATAAATGCTGGAGAGGGTGTGAAGAAAAGAGAATGCTCTTGCACTGTTGGTGGGAATGTAAATTGATACAGCCACTACAGAATACGGTATGGAGATTCCTTAAAACCTAGGAATGAAACCACCATATGACCCAGCAATCCCACTCCTAGGCATATACCCTGAGGAAACCAAAATTGAAAGAGACACATGCATCCCATTGTTCACTGCAGCACTATTTACAATAGCTAGAACAAGGAAGCAACCTAGATGTTCAAAGACAGATGAATGGATAAAGAAGTTGTGGTACATGTACACAATGGACTATTACTCAGCCATAAAAGGTAACACATTTGAGTCAGTTCTGATGAGATGGATGAACCTAGAACCAATTATACAGAGTGAAGTGAGTCAGACAGAGATAAATATCATGTTTTAACACACACACATATATATACGGAATCTTCTTGCCTTGAGAACCCCATGAACAGTATGAAAAGACAAAAAGATAGGATAGTGAAAGATGAACTCCCCAGGTCAGTGGGTGCCCAATATGCTACTGGAGATCAGTGGAGAAATAACTCCAGAAAAAGTGAAGGGATGGAGCCAAATCAAAAACAACACCCAGTTGTGGATGGGACTGGTGATAGAAGCAAGGTCCAATGCTGTAAACAGCAATACTTCATAGGAACCTGGAATGTTAGGTCCATGAATCAAGCAAATTGGAAGAGGTCAAACAGGAGATGGCCAGAGTGAACATTGACATTCTAGGAATCAGTGAACTAAGATGGACTGGAATGGGTGAATTTAACTCAGATGACCATTATATTTACTACTGTGGGCAGGAATCCCTTAGAAGAAATGGATTAGCCATCATAATCTAAAAAAGGGTCTGAAGTGCAGTACTTGGATGCAGTCTCAAAAACAACAGAATGATCTCTGTTCGTTTTCAAGGCAAACTATTCAATATCACGGTAATCCAAGTCTATGCCTCAACCAGTAACACTGAAGAAGCTGAAGTTGAAAGGTTCTATGAAGACCTACAAGACCTTTTAGTACTAACACCCCCAAAAGATGTCCTTTTCATTATAGGCGACTGGAATGCAAAAGTAGGAAGTCAAGAAACACCTGGAGTAACACGCAAATTTGGCCTTGGAGTACAGAATGAAGCAGGGCAAAGGCTAATAGAGTTCTGCCAAGAGAATGCACTGGTCATAGCAAACACCCTCTTCCAACAACATAAGAGAAAACTCTATACATGGACATCACCAGATGGTCAACACCGGAATAAGATTGATTATATTCTGTGCAGCCAAAGATGGAGAAGCTCTATACAGTCAGCAAAAACAAGACCAGGAGCTGACTGTGGCTCAGATCATGAACTCATTATTATCAAATTCAGACTTCAATTGAAGAAAATAGGGAAAACCACTAGACTATTTAGGTATGACCTAAGTCAAATGCCTTACGATTATACAGTGGAAATGACAAATATATTCAAAGGATTAGAACTTCTTTGTTTATTTGTGTATGGTTTTTCCAGTGGTCACGTATGGATGTGAGAGTTGGACTATAAAGAAAGCTGAGCACCAAAGAATTGATGCTTTTTTGAACTGTGGTGTTAGAGAAGACTCTTGAGAGTCCCTTGGACGGCAAGGAGATCCAACCAGTCCATCCTAAAGGAGATCAGTCCTGGGTGTTCATTGGAAGGACTGATATTGAAGCTGAAACTCCAATACTTTGGCCACCTGATGCAAAGAACTGACTCATTGGAAAAGACCCTGATGCTGGGAAAGATTGAGGGCGGGAGGAAAAGGGGACAACAGAGGATGAGATGGTTGGATGGCATCACCGACTCAGTGGTGATGGGTTTGGGTGGACTCCGGGAGTTAATGATGGACAAGGAGGCCTGGCGGGCTGCGGTCCATGGGGTCGCAAAGGGTTGGACACGACTGAGTGACTGAACTGAACTGATATGGAATCTAGAAGAATGGTACTGAAGAACTTATTACAGGGCAGCAATGGAGAAACAGACATAGAAATAGACTTATGGACATGGGGAGAGGGGAAGAGAGGGTGAGATGTATGGAAAGAGTAACATGGAAACTTACATTACCATATGAAAATAGATAGCCAACGGGAATTTCTCTATGGCTCAGGAAACTCAAACAGGGGCTCTGTATCACCCCGGAGGGGTGGGATGGGAAGGTAGGTAGGAGGGAGGTTCAAAAGGAAGGGGATATATGTATACCTAAGGCTGATTCATGTTGAGGTTTGACAGAAAACAGCAAAATTCTGTAAAGCAATTATCCTTCAATAAAAAAATAAATTTTAAAAAGTCCATCTCTTGTCTCAATGAATAGCTGCTTAATAATAACAAAAATCTTCTTCACATCAGTAATTACATTAAAAAATGAGGGGCTTTCTGACTTTTGTTTATTAAAATACTGCTAGATAAATGGCATTTATTTGAAATTAATGTCATGTCATTCATTATTAGCTCCTTGTTGATGGGAGACATTCAGATCTGCATCTTTTTGTTTATATATTCTTGCAGGATTTTGTTTTATTCTTACCTATTTTATTTGTGTAATCATCACTCAGAATTTTTTCCATCCTCAGATAATTTTATATACACTTTAAATTTCTGTGACTCAGTAATCCAAGAATTTGAACTTCCTTGCAACTGTAATATTATGTCTTTTCCACATTTCCCAGCAAGGAAGAAGTAAAAAATGTTCTCATTTTCTCTGTAGTAGTATAAGGAGGCTACCAAAGCAATGAAGCATGTGGGAAAGCAGGACCAGGAGGTTTCAGATCTCTTAATCTCATGAATGAATGTCCCACTATATAACAGCAAATACCACATTTGGGAGACAAAAGACAGAAAGCAAAGAAAACATGATACGTGGAAACTGCAAATTGCCACTGATGTGATAAACTATAATCTTCTAAGAAGTCTCCATGGGTTAATGTGCATGAGGAATGGTTTCTGGAAGGTCTGTCCTGAGTAAAGTTCACTGCCCCAGTGCTGGATTTGCAGCTGGCTTAGCTCAGCGTTTGTGGGGTCCGCAGTACTAGGTAATGTGACGTATTCTTGATGCACAGTTTGCCGGAGGTAAATAAATGGGCTGTGTGATCCAGAAGAGCATTACAAACCTGACAGTGATCTTTCACATTACATCTGTCTGATGGAAGAGCTCTTTGGACATTTCGAAGCCTCTTGCCACATGTGTGTTTGTGGAATATGCAAGCTGTAAGTATGTGTGAAAGAAGTTCTATAGCATGAAGCCAACTCATGAAACAGGGACTTTAGAGTGATAATGATGGCAAGCTAATAAGCAGGCCTCGTGGTAAATAATTCCCCTTTTCTTAAACCTAGCCACAAATGTGACTTTCCTGAAATTTTGCAGCCCTGCTCCTTGTATTGTCTTCAGCAACTAATGATTTTGTTGCAAATGTCAGGGCTGCAATAAGTTCAGTTTTGTCCTAGCAAGTGGGAGACTGATAAGAAACTGAAGAATCACTAATAGCTTTGGCAACAAAATGTGACAAGGCGCATATTACTGGAGGCAATTACACGCATCTCAGGGGCATTCAATAGACTCTAGCTCTGACTTGAATGACCCAAGAATCCACTTGCCCTTTTCGTTTTCTCTGATATCTCCAAGTAATGAAAATATTGAGAAAGTTATTTTAACTGTAAAATTGCAGCAGAGTTCCTTTAAAAAAAAATAAACATTGATTTATCTTGTGACTTGGAAAATGGTTCATTACTCTTCAAAGGGAAAACAGAACCAAGATAGTGCAACTAGCTCATTTTGTCTGGTTTACTTCGCACCAAACCATTCCAGCATCAGCTCAGGAGGGGTGGGTTTTACTTTACCACCTTTGAGGAGGGAGTTAGTTTCACATGCAGTTTTCAGAAAGTCTCTGAAGACTCTGAAGTCTCTAATATTATTGATGCAGCTTATGGAGAAGGTACCAGTGGTAAAGAACCCACCTGCCAATGCAAGTAGACATAAGAGATGGCAGATTCGATCCCTGGTTTGGGAAGATCCCCTGGAGGAGGGCACGGCAACCCACTCCATTATTGTTGCCTGGAGAAGCCCATGGACAGAGGAGCCTGGCAGGCTGCAGTCCATAGGGTTGCAGAGAGTCAGACACGACTGAGGTGACAGCATGCAGCACACATGAAGACTTCGGAAAAGCTTTCCTGAATTAGATGAGAAAATATTCATAAAATATCAATGTAGTCACAAAACAATTATCCACATAAGCTGGTCCCTTCTTTTATCAAGCAACTGAACTGTCTTTACAAGGCAAACTTGAGCTCTCCTCCCGGAGTCTACAGCACCTTTAAACACATGCTACTGTAGGACTCATGACATTTATCTAGAGATGGCAGTATGGGTGTAGATTTGTTCTTTGAGGGAAAGATAATGTAGGGAGGGAAGGCCAAATTTAACCTCTCAGTAAGTATTTAGGTGGTGGAAAAAGAAGCAAAGCCAGTTAAGGAGAGCAAGAAGGAATGGTCAGAGAACAGGGGTGCAGTGAGAGGGAGTGTGTTTCATCACTGACATTGGGAAGAGATTTCAAGCTGGTTGTCTTCGATGATGAAAGCATCCCAGGGCAGACAGGAAGGGTGCCGGCAGGGTGATCGTTTGTTCCCTCTTATTCCTCTTAGTGTCCTTGTTGTTGCCTAGTCCCTAAGTTATGTCAGACTCTTTGTGACCCCATGGACTGCAGTGTACCAGGCTTCCCTGTCTTTCACTGTCTCCTGGAGTTTGCTCTAACTCATGTCCATTGAGTTGGTGATGCCATCCAACCATCTCATCCTCTGTCGCTCCTTTCTCCGCTTGCTGTCAATCTTTCCCAGCATCAGGTCTTTCCAGTGAGTTGGCTCTGCACATTAGGTGGTCAAAGAATTGAAATTTCAGCTTCAGCATCAGTTCTAACAATGCATATTCAGCCTTGATTTCCTTTAGGATTGACTGGTTTGATCTCCTTGCAGTCCAGTGGACTTTCAAGAGTCTTCTCCAGCACCACAATTTGAAAGTATCAATTCTTTGGCACTCAGCCTTCTTTATGATCTAACTCTTACATCTGTACATAACTACTGGAAAATTCATAGCTTTGACTCTCTGGCAAAGTGATATCTCTGCTTTTTTTTTCTTTTTACTTTATTTTTTTTTATTGAAGGATAATTGCTTTACAGAATTTTGCTGTCTTCTGTCAAACCTCAACATGAATCAGCCATAGGTATACATATATCCCCTCCCTTTTGAACCTCCCTCCCATCTCTCTCCCATCCCACCCCTCTAGGTTGATACAGAGCCCCTGTTTGAGTTTCCTGAGCCAGACAGCAAATTCCCATCGGCTATCTATTTTACACCTGGTAATGTAAGTTTCCATGTTACTCTTTCCATACATCTCACCCTTTCCTCCCTTCTCTGCTTTTTTAATATGCTGTCTAGGTTTATCATAGCTTTCCTCCCAAGGAGTAAGCATCTTTAATTTCATGGCTCCAGTCACTGTCTGCAGTGATTTTGGAGCCCAAGAAATAAAATCTGTCACTGTTTCCAGTTTCCCTCCATCTTTTTGCCATGAAGTGATGAGACCAGATGCCATGATCTTGGTTCATTGAATGCTCAGTTTCAAGTCAGCTTTTTTACTTTCCTCTTCCACATCATCAGGAGGTTCTTAAGTTCCTCTTCACTTTCTGCTATTAGAGTGGTATGATCTGCACATCTGAGGTTGTAGATATTTCTCCTGGCAATCTTGACTTCAGCTTGAGATTTATCCAGCCCAGCATTTTGCATGATGTACTCTGCATATAAGCTTAATAAGCAGGATGGCAATATACAACCTTATCACACTCCTTTCTCAGTTTGTAACCAGTCCATTGTACCATGTCTGATTCTCACTGTCGCTTCTTGACCTGCAAACAGGTTTCTCAGAAGACAGGTAAGTTGGTTTGGTATTCCCATCTTTCTAAATAATTTTCCAGTTTGTTGTGATCCACACTCAAAGGCTTTTGTGTAGTCAGTGAAGTAGCAGTAGATGTTCTTCTGAAATTCCCTTGCTTTCTCTGTGATCCAATGAATGTGAGCCATTTGATCTCTGGTTCAGTGTCCTCCCTTTACTCTTCCTCTGATAGTTCTTGCATTTCCCTAGAAGGAAATGCTGTTCTTTACAATGGGTAGTTAAATTTCTAAGAAACCACAGACATCTTTTTATGAATGATTCTAAGTAAATTTATGGTTGTCTACATTGGAAATTTCTCACTGAACTTCAGTGAGTAGGGTAGTGATGTGCGTTATTCACTAGAATAAAGACTGGATGATATGGGGCATAGTCAGGCTCACATATATTCTCTTGTGCTGACAAGAGATTATTGTGCTTGAAAAGATCACTAAAATCTTTGGATATTGACTCTTCTCATTGCTGCCTTTCTGATCTGGGCCCTACCTGGTCCCCCTATTGTGGATCTTACCAACTTTTCTTCATTGCCTCTTTTTTCTCTACCTTCCATAGTTCAGAACTTTATTAAAAGGTGAGAAAAATAATGGCTTTCCTATTCACATAGTCTTCCAAATACCTTTGTCTTACATCTGGAAGTTTGATTTGAAACTCTAAAATAAGAATATAATTACTTGGTCTCTGGTCTTGCTGTGATAAAGGATGAGATGTTCAGTGGCTGGGAAATGTGAATATCAGAGGAGTAAGGTGATAAATCACTATATAAAAATATTATTTACTCATCAAGATAACATAGAATCATAGATGCTAAGGCAGGAGAGAGTTTCAAGAAGGAATGTGAAATAAGTACAAAAACTTTATGCATCAAGTTGAGGGAAAATGAAGATAAATATTAGGTTTTACAAAGTAGCAACAACTGAAATTTCTACATTATTAGACCAAAGGGGACTGAAGTCCGATTACAGAAAATTGTAAAGAATAGGGGATGAAGAGACAAAGATAGGCTCTTGGCATTTTAGAGGCATAGATATTCCAGTAGACCTTCTCGTAAAATACAACTGTGTCTTGAAAAATTGCAACAAACACTTTTCAATGCATTACTGCATTTATTACAAATCTTGGGAGTCTCCAAGAGGATGTGATAGATTAGAACAATGATCAAGAGCTCTGTGTGTGGTTGCATAAATTTTATATGCCCCAGATCTGGAGGGTGACATTCGCGCCATAGGTATGTGAATGCCACCTTCTACAGTTTTCAGGGACTGTGGCAATGGGAGTAGTGAAAGAAGAATAGCGAGCTGAACATTAAGTGAGGACAAAAGTAGTGTTTTCCTGAGAGCAATGCCATACTGTGACAGTAAGACTAAGTCAGAACAAGAAAAGAGACCTGAGTATAAACTCTTTGCATTAAGCCAAGGCTGACAAAATGGGCCAGAGTAGTATCACATGAATAGTCCCCGCTGTGGTCTCACTAGGAGCAAATACATGTCTTCTTTGGAGAAAACCATCTTTTCTTAGCCCTTATATTAAAGTTTAAGTTCTATAAATATGACCTCATTATAAAAAATTTAATAAAATGCAGAAAGATAAAGTGTTACATGATTAAAAATCGAGAGAAACAACAGAGTTAGATCTCCCACACACTTCAAATATCAAAATTAACAGATACTAAATTTGAAGTAACTGCATTTGAATTATGTAAAGAAATACAAGAGGGAAATAAATAAACAACAAATCAAAAGGGGAACAATAACAAAAACTTCCAGGCAGATTTAAAATATAATCATAGAACTTTACATATAAAAATATAATTGACAACATTAAAAGTATAATGAATTTAGTTAAATTGATGAAATTAACCAAAGCTGAAGACAGAATTAGTGACCTGGAAGATAGAGCTTAAAAAAATTACTCAGACTGTAACACATAGATAAAAGATGATGAAAATATGCAAGAGAAATTAAGAGACGTGAGGTTGGAATGAGAAAATCTAACATTAACATAAAGATTAAATCCATCCAAATGAAATGGTCAAAAGAAGCCAAGAAAAAGCAAAGAAGTGGGAAAAAGGGGGGAAAAAACCCCAAAGTATGTGTTATGCTCAATTTTACATGTTAACCTGAGTAGGTTATAGTGCCTGGTTGTTTGGTTAAACACCAGTCTAGATGTTGCTGTGAATGCAGTTTTTAGGTGTGATTGACATTTACAGTTAGTAGACTTTAAGTGAAGTAGATTACCCTCCATAATGTGAGTTGGCTTCATCCAATTAGTCGAAGACCTTAAGAGAAAGGGATACGTTTCCTAAGGAAGAAGGAATTATGCTTCGTGACTGCAACACAGGGACTTGGCCTGAATTTTCAGCCTGCTTGGTCTGTCCTGAGGATTGTGGATTTACACTCTCCTGTGATTGTGTGAGCCAATTCTTTAAAATCATACTGTCTCAAATATTGTATTGGTTCTGTTTACCTTGAGAATCTTGAATTATACAGCATGGATGGTAGAATTCCATGATATTAATAGTATCAATAAATATAAATGGACTAAAGTGAAGTTAAAATATAGAAATTATGTTATAGAAAAAAACAAAATCCAGCTAAATATTCCTTACAAGAAACTCTTAAAACTCAGGGACACAGCATAATTAAAAGAACAATAACTAAACAAATTAAGCTGGAATAGTTACTAATATTAAATAAATCTAAGACTAAATATATTAGGGATAAAGGGTCAGTACACAGTGATAAAGATTAAATTCACCAGGACAACTGAAAATTTCAACATTCTATAAAGTCAAAATGTCTAAAAATATTTAAAGCAAATATTGATGAAACTAAGAAGAAAATTGACCAATTTGCCATCATACTGGGAACTTTCAACATACACTTCTTAGTCATTGATAGGTCCAGAAGCCTGAAAATTAATAAAGACATTAAAGAGCTAAAGATTGCCCTTAAGACTGATCCTGCACTTTCACTTTATGGGGCAAGAGTTCGATCCCTGGTCAGGGTAAGATCTCACATGCTGCATGGCCCAAAATAAACAAATAAAAAAGCAAAGCAAACAGGACATTAAAGAGTTGAATAATGCAATTTATAAGGTTTTTTTTTTTAACAAGTTTATTTTACAGGACATATAAAAATTGTGTCTGTAATTGGCTCATATATCCTACCAAAGTACACATGGAACATTTATAAAAATTGGACACATAATAGATCATAAAACAAACCTCAGGGCTTCCCTGGTTGCTCAGTGGTAAAGAATCTGCCTGCCAATGCAGGCGACATGGGTACAAGCTCTGGTATGGGAAGATCCCACATGCCACCAGACTAGTAAGCCCAGACAATGCCAAACATGTGCCAGAAAACATGTGTTACAACTTCTGAGCCCATGTGCTGCAGCTCCTGAAGCCCGTGCACCTAAAGCTGGTGCTCTGCAACAAGAGAAACCACTGCAGTGAGAGGTCTGTGCACCACAACTGGAGAAAGTCCAAATGTAGCAGTGAAAAGATTCTAAAAATGGCATCTGTCAGATCATTATCTCAGACCATAATGAAAAGTGTTATAAATCAAAACCAAAAAGATAAAAGGAAATTACAATATATTTGGAATTTTATAATCACACTTCTAAACAGTACGTTATTCAGAAAAGAAATTATAATAGAATTTTAAAAATATTATTCAAAACTATACTTGAAGAAATTCTGCAAATTAAACTTGTGGAATATTGAAATGCCATTTTATAGAGTTGATTACCTATAATTAAATTGCTAAAATTTAATGTTAAGCATTCAACTAGTTTTTTAAAAAAATAATATTAAACAAGCCAAAAAAAATTGAAGGAAAGAGACAAGGAAGGTAAGACCTGAAATTTATGAAAGAGAAACAAAAATATAGTTGTAAAGATAAACAAACCTAAAAGTTTTTTCTTTGAAAAGATTACCAAAATGGATACTTATTTTTAGATGTTCAGTCATGTCCGACTCTTTGCAACCCCATAGACTGTAGTCCGCCAGGCTCCTCTGTCTATGGAATTATGCAAGCAAGAATACTAGAGTGGATTGCCATTTCCCTCTCCAGGGCACCTTCCACACCCAGGGATTGAATCCAAGTCTCCTCCATCTCCTGCAGTAACGGGGGGTTCTTTGCCACTGAGCCACCTGGAAAGCCCACAAGGAAAAAGAGGGAGACGTAATAAGAGGAATGAAAACGATGATGTTAAGTAGAGAAATAGCTAGAAACAAGATGATAATTATAGAATACTGTGACTAAACTTGGGCTTCCCTGGTGGTTTAGAGGTTAAAGTGTCTGCCTGCAATGTGGGAGACCCAGGTTCGATCCCTGGGTTGGGAAGATCCACTGGAGAAGGAAATGGCAACCCACTCCAGTATTCTTGCCTGGAGAATTCCATGGACAGAGAAGCCTGGTGGGCAACAGTCCATGGGGTCACAGAGAGTAGGACACAACTGAGCGACTTCACTTACTTACTTATGACTAAACTTATGTCAGTGCATTTGAAAACAGAAGAAATACAGAAATTCTTTAAAAATATAATCTACTAAGTTTGAAAGAGAAACAAAAGCTGAAATAATTGGTCTTACCAGCCTTAGAACCTGAGGTCCTGGTGGTTATATAGGTGAGTTCTATCAATGTAATAAATTATTCCAAGTATATAAATTCTTCCATGAACAGAAAAAGGGAACCAATCTAATTCATCTTTTGAGGCCAGTTCAAGTTTATTATCAAAACCTGATATTGACATCACAAGACAGGTCAATTTCACAAAAACACAAAGATGTAAATATTTTAAACAAAATATTAGCAAATGGAATATAGCAGTGTATAAAGTAACAATACCTGACACAATGTGTCAGGTTGAGTTTCCATTGGGAATGCGAGAGGTTTAGTATTAGAGCATATATAAATGTAGTTTTGCTATTAGATAAAAGGGAAATAATGTGACCATCTTAATAGTTGCCTATAGGTGATAGAAAACATTCTTAGCAAATTCAGAGTGCACAGAAATGCCTTGGCATGATAAGTGGTATCTACCTAAAATATAACATCAAGTATAATTCTTAGTGAGATGTTAGTGATGTTGACTTTAAAATTCTTACTAGTGTAGTAAGATATGAAAATAAAGTAAAATAATAAGGATCAGATTTCTAAAGCCAGTAGCAAAGAAATATAATACAAAGAGAGCTGGCAACAGATGCATGGAATCCAAGATTACATCTAACAAATGATGTGCAAGATCTGTGTGAAGAAAGTGATTGTTTGCATATGAATAAAACTTTATTGAAAGTCACTAAAAAGACCTAAGTTGAGAAATACACCATTTTTAGCCATGAAGTGAATTGTTAGTCACTCAGTCGTGTCCAACTCTTTGCAACCCCATGGACTGTAGCCCACCAGGCTCCTCTATCCATGTGATTCTCCAGGCAAGAATACTGGAGTGGGTAGTCATTCCCTTCTCCAGGGGATCCTCCTGACTCAGGTCTCCTGCATTGCAGGCAGATTCTTTACCATCTGAGCCACTATAGAATGCCTTAATATTACAAAGTTGTTACTTTTCCTTTAATTGTATTATAGATTAAGAACAATTTTCATCAAAATCCCAACAGTGGTTTTTGAAGGAATTTGATAAGCTAATTCTAAAATTTAAACCAAAGAACAAACTCTCAAGGAGAACCTAGACTCTGCCTAAGAAGGAACTAGTGGACGGCCTTACGTTACCAGACAGCCATGCAAGAAGCCATTGTAATACATGGTTATAGTTCATGTGAATTAGCACACGAAGTGTATTGCATAAAGCTGTAATTCACCCGGAATGAAACATAAGGTGATCAGACAACTCAGCAACCAGTCTGCATAAAGAACATTATATGACAGGTGGCTTTGCAGGTAACTGGCAAAGGAGGTGGCATTCGGTCGATGATGCTGAGTGAGCTGATTATCCATATGAAAAAAAATAGCTAAGCTTGAGTTCTGTTTCACACCATAAATAAAACTAATTCTAGTTTGATTAAAGCATATATATGAACACCAGAACTTCTCACAGAATATATAAGACGATATGTATCCTGGGGTAAGAAAACATTTATTTAAATTAAAAAAAGCCACAGAAATCACTAACCTAAATCTTTAAAAATTCAACTACATTCAATTAGGAACTTGTGTTTATCAGAGACACAAAAATGTGAATGAAAATACAAGCAGATGGCATTTGCCTGACATATAACTGAGATAGGATTAATTTTTGTATTATATATAGAATTCCAGCAAATCAATTATTATAAGAGAGATTATCAACACAACAGAAGAAGGGAGAAAAGATGTGCTATTGAAGAGTCAATATAAATAACAAATGTATATGAGAAAAGATGTTTAATTTCGTTCTTAAGCAAGGAATATAAATTGAAACACCTTTTTATAAAGTTTAGAACCAAATAAATAAAACCAATCAAGAGTAACTAATATACTGGTGTGTATTTATACACCAGTATATTAGTTACTCTTGATACATTTATAAATGTATATATTTTATATAAATACATATAAACATATAAATTTATATAAATAATATATAAATTATAAATTTATAAAAATTTATATTATTTATATATTTATGTTTATTATGGTATGTATTTATAAATATATGTGTTAGAAAACACACTTATGGTTACCAAGGGGAAAAGGGAGTGGAAGAGGGATAAATTTAAGTTTGGGGTTAGCAGATACAAACTGCTGCTGCTGCTAAGTCGCTTTAGTCGTGTCCGACTCTCTGCAACCCCGTAGACGGCAGCCCACCAGGCTCCGACGTCCCTGGGATTCTCCAGGCAAGAACACTGGAGTGGGTTGTCATTTCCTTCTGCAATGCATGAAAGTGAAAAGTGAAGGTGAAGTCCCTCAGTCGTGTCTGACTCTTCATGACCCCATAGACTGCAGCCCCCCAGGCTCCTCCGTCCATGGGATTTTCCAGGCGAGAGTACTGGAGTGGGGTGCCGTTGCCTTCTCCCAGATACAAACTACTATATATTAAATGGATAACAGGGTCCTACTGTATAGCCCTAGGAACTGTATTCAATAGTCTGTGATAAACCATAATGGAAAAGAATAGGAAAAATAATATATGTTTTGTATCAGTTCAGTTCAGTCACTTAGTCATGTCCGACTCTGTGACGCCATGGACTACGGCACGCCAAGCTTCCCTGTCCATCACCAACACCTGGAACTTACTCAAACTTAGGTCCATCGAGTTGGTGATGCCATCCAACCATCTCATCCTCTGTCATTCCCTTCTCCTCCTGCCTTCAATCTTTCCCAGCATCAGGGTCTTTTCTAATGAGTCAGTTCTTTGCATCAGGTGTTCAAAGTATTGGAGTTTCAGCTTCAGCATCAGTCCTTCTAATGAATATTCAGGACTGATCTCCTTTAGGGTGGACTGGTTGGATCTCCTTGCAGTCCAAGGGACTCTCAAGAGTCTTCTCCAACACCACAGTTCAAAAGCATCAATTCTTCAGTGCTCAGCTTTCTTTATAGTCCAACTCTCACGTCCTTACATGACTACTGGAAAAACCATAGCTTTGACTTTGTTGGCAAAGTAATGTCTCTGCTATTTAATGTGCTGTCTAGGTTGGTCATAGCTTTTCTTCCAAGGAGTAAGTGTCTTTTAATTTCATGGCTGCAGTCACCATCTGCAGTGATTTTGGAGTCCAAGAGAATAAAATCTGTCACTGTTTCCATTGTTTCCCCGTCTATTTGCCATGAAGTGATGGGATTGGATGCCATGATCTTTCTTAGTTTTCTGAATGCTGAGTTTTCTGAATGTTGGGGGTGTGTGTGTGTATGTGTATATATTTGAATCACCTTGGTATTCTCCAGAAACTAACACTACACTGCAAGCCAACTATATTTCAATAAAAGAATCCATATGTGCTAAAACTAAATAGCAAATCAGTGATTAACATCAGATTTGGTGCAGTTTCGCTCTGGAAGGAAAAGTGTAGGGTAGGGGAGAAGCAAAGCACATAGGTGAATTCATAGCTAAGAGTAAATCCCTAGTACTACTAAATTCACCGTAGGTTCATAATGTTCTTTTTATAATTATACAGTCGGCCCTCCATGTCTGCAGGATCCACAGCTGCCGATTCAACCAATTTTGATCACTTTTTCATGGGGAAACCTCAGGTGCAGAGAGCCTACTCTAACAACCGCTTTGTATAAGGAACTTGAGCTTCTGTGGATTTTGATCTGAGGAGGGAGGTGACTGTATCACGTCCTGAGACCCATCCCCTTTGAATCCTGAGGGGTGATTGTATTTTTAATTTACATATTTGCTACATACATCCTTTAGCATATATCAAATAATTTTTAAAAGTCAGTGAAAAAAAGAAAGTAAAGACAAAGAGTCTGGAAAGAACTTGTGCCTGCTTCTTTGCATCTCCTTTCCCATCGTGGAGGATGGGCCCTTTGAAACTGTAGGTGAACCACGTCTTCACGGGCCCTATCTATTTTAGAGCACCAGGTGGAGCAGAGCCCAACTCTCCTGGCCCCTGGAAGAGTTACGGTTCCTGACTGTCTAGTCTGTGCTCTGTAGGTGGTAGAAGGTCACTGATTGATCACTGTTAACAGATCGAAGCAGAAACAGAATGAGCTGTTTTTGCAGAACCATACTTCAGAGAACAGCCCTGTGCTTTGTTGTACCCAGCATCACATGCAGATGCATGCTGAATAAATGCTTGTTGATGACAGCAGAGATGAGAAAAAGAATCCCTTTGAGAGAAGTTGGCTTGTGCTGCTTAAGATAATGAAACTTATACATGAGAAAAACTCTGGCATGTGAATGACCACATAGGCTTACAAAGCCTGGGCTGTTAGCTTCCTTGATTTTTCATGTTTAAGATTGCCTGTGATGGTTAAGCAAGAAGTTTTGCCATAAAGACCATGCCTCTGAAGGTTGTTCTCCTCTGGGGATCTTAGGGACATGGGGGAACATCTGTGTTAGTGCCAACTGGCCCTTTCCAGAGCCCATTTGGAAACAGAATGAGGTGGTCAAAGAGAGGCTATTGACAGTGTTTTGCTTATTTCCTCAGCCAAGTTTTAAGGAGAGCTTAATCTCATTTTCCAAATGAAACTCAAGCACTCTTAGGCTAGATTACGGAAGGGAGAGGACTTTTTGAAATGTATCTCTACAGATAAAGCTCTCAGGATAATAATGTCTGAACGCTACCCTCATTCTTTACCCAGGGCATGGCAAGATCACCTGCTGTTTCACCGTTAGGATCAGTTGCTGCTGGGAGAGCAGGTTGTCAAAGGAAGAAAAGGAAGAGTAGGTATGATTTGAATTCAACAAGTACAACATAGAAACCCCTAATCCTCTTATTTAAAGCAAAAAAGAAATGAAACTTAAGCAGTGACTTTGAAGATAATGCAGCAAGCTTGAGTTGTTTTTTATTTGTTGGTGTTTGATTTCTCTCTCCTGTCTGATCCTTATTTCATTTTCTTTTCTACTTGTATGATGTAGGAAGCCCACTCCTGCCTCTGTTCTGCTTCTCTCAGCTTTTAGTGGCCCCACTGGAATCCACTTGTCAATGTTCCTGAATCCCTCAGAGCCAGAGTGAAAGGATCTTTCCTTTTGTGACCGTTTATGGCTTTTTTGGTCTGAACAGTGTTTTTGGCAACAAACCTTGTTCTGCCTTTAGATTTGGGTTGTTGCCGAAACCTGTTATTTAAATGCAGGGCATGATAAAGCAGACAGAACATGAGTTTGGAGTCAATTTAATCCAATTTGTTTATGTAGATCCTACTTCTTTCCAAAAAAGAATGGCAAAAACATAAAAGACACTTGCAATAAAATTAACCACTTAGAAGAAATATGCCAATCATAAAGGATAAATAGAGCTGAATGCTTGGCACTGAGCCACCTGTCAGCACTGTGGAAAGAGAAACATGATACCATTAGGCTCTGAGAAAAGTATTTAGAGTTACATCTGGATTCAAATTCCAGCTCTACCGCTTAATAGACATGTATCTCAATCAGCTGCTTAAAAGTCTCCAAGATTAGATTTAGTGACAAAGTAAATGGGTGTAAATACCTAATTGAGTCATTGTGAGGATTAATATTAAATAAATGTATGTAACATATCCATCAGAGTGCCAAGCGCATAATGGTTAGTATATGTCAGTTTATCTCTCTCTGTTCACATGTCCACCCATCCATCCATCTATCCATCTATCATCCTGCCCTCCCCTTTCTCTTTCATCACTCCCTCTATCACCTAGCTATCTACCCATCTATGCATTGCATTCATCTCTGTCCCTTTCATTATCCTGCTGCTGCTGCTGCTAAGTCACTTCAGTCGTGTCCGACTCTGTGCGACCCCATAGACAGCAGCCCACCAGGCTCCCCCATCCCTGGGATTCTCCAGGCAAGAACACTGGAGTGGGTTGCCACTTCCTTGACCAACGCAGGAAAGTGAAAAGGGAAAGTGAAGTTGCTCAGTCGCATCCGACTCTTAGTGACCCCATGGACTGCAGCCCACCAGGCTCTTCCGTCCATGGGATTTTCCAGGCAAGAGTACTGGAGTGGGGTGCCGTCGCCTTCTCCACATTCTCCTTCTATCATCTGTCTATTTCTATCTATTGCCTCTCATTCTCCACACTCTCCCTGACATCATTCCCCCTACTTCATAAATCATGTATTGTTATTTCATTTTTCATAGTTTAGAAAGTTTTGTCCTATGATATTATAATCTTTATTGCAATCTATTCAGAAGCAGGGACTGTTCTTACACTTTTATGCCCTTTCTTTCCTGTAGAGAGCTGTCGTAAAGCTGGCATCCAGTAAGAACTTATTGGTTTGGTTATTCCCATGAGAAAGTCTTGGGTTCTCATTTGCTTCTGTTTCTCAGGAATACTTCTCAGCTCAGTTAGGCTTCCTTTTCCCCTTGACTTTAATGATGATGAAAACATTCCATTTGCTTGGACTGGACCCCTGGGCTAACTTCTCTCATGGTAAAGAGTCTCCAGGATCTTCTGAGTTGCTTCCATAGAATGGAAACACTGACTGTGGCTCTGCTGTATGCATCACTGGGCTCCATTGACGACCAGTCCAGCAGAAAGGGGGCGCTTGGCAAGGGGGTTCATCCAGTCCAAATTCTAGGCAATCAGAGCCGCTATGTGAGAGTGACCTCTCAGCAGGTGTGTGGGAATACACCTCTCTGAAAGGAAATTGGAAGCCTTTCGAATCCACAGTAGTCCCAGACTGTTATTGTACATAAGGGTGGCTCTCTTTCATCAGCGAAGAATGTGAGGACCCCTGCCCCTGCTCCTGGAGTAGCTCTGTATTGAGAGGAGGCACAGAGAACCATTATGCCAGTCTGGATGCACTGGCATTCAGCTCTTCCCACAGATCCAGCCAAGCCTTAATGAGATGACTCTCTCTAAACTCTGAAGTGCAGCTCTCCTTTGAACACGCCACGGTCTCTCCCATCCCCTAGGCCTTGGTTCCCAGAAGAGCTGCTGTGGGAGCTGTTAGCCAACTGGAGGGAAATAGCGACCCTCTTGAATTATCTTGTGCTGTACTTTCAAAGAAGGCTTACGCCATACGCTTCTCTGTGGCCCTCCACTCAAACCCGCAGAGCTGCCCTAACAGGTTACATCTCCGGTATCATTTGGTGCTCATGACAACTCCTCCAGGAAGGCATGATCCCCCAATTTTACAGAAAAGAAATTCAAAGATAGATACTGGCATTGACGCATTATCTTTCTCACTTCAAAGCCCATATTTTTTCAGTGGGCTGGACTGCCTTCTTTCCAGAATATAGAGATTTAATGTTTATTAAAAATCATTTAACTTTGTAGCTCCTACACTTAATTAGGACTCCTTTTTTTGGGTTTGTAATTTTTCCTTTTTGGTTTGGGATGCCATATGACAAAAAAATCCAAAGATCTTTTGGATAGCCAGAAGTTGGAAGCTTATTTAAAGAAGCATCATGTATTTAGAAATACAAAAACTTAGCAGTGAAAATCCAAAGGAGAGTGGCAGAAGGTTTGCGTATCAGTACCAGCTGTTGGGACCTACTGACTCAAGCACACTCTCTATTCCAGATGGTCTTCTCAGATCCTAGTATTGAGAATTCATTACACATGGTACTTTTGTAAATAAATCTAAGGTCCTGTGTGTAAAATGAACATTGTATTACAGAAAGGAAAAAAGGAAAAAAGAATGAGAGCTTTTTCTTTAAAGCCCTAAGTATATATATTTTTAATTTATATTTAGTGAGTCAGAAGTAGGGGGGAGCTATTGAGTTCCAAAAGTTTCCAGATGAAATCACTGTCTTTTTTCCCTTAATTAGTTGTGTTTCTTGATAAAGCAGCTATAGTATCAGGGGAACTTCTTGACATATGGATGTCATGATTCTCAAGTTCAAATAAAGATGAATGAATAATTTGAATTATTGGGTAGTGCATTATACTCTGTAGATAAACACAGTTCTTAAAATGTTGCTCAGCAAAAACTACTATGAAGATGTGAATTAATCTTCAAAATAAGCACAATAGGGCTTCCCTGGTGGCTCAGTGCTGAAGAGTCCATCTGCCAATGCAGGATACACGAGTTTGATCCCTGACCCAGGAGAATCCCATGTGCTACGGAGTGATTGAGCCGATGTGCCGCTACTGAAGCCTGCGAACCCTAGAGTCTGTGCTCAGCAACAAGAGAAGCCATCAATGGAACAACTAGAGAGTAGCTCCTGCTTGTTGCAGCTAGAGAAAAGCCTAAATAGCAATAAGGACCCAGTACAACCATAAATAAATAAATGCAATTATAAAATATATATAAAAATATATATATACACATATATATAAAGCACAATCAACCAGGAGCAGAATATTAAACACAAAGCTGTGCTGATAAACATGAAAGTATAAGTTTAAATAATTCTTATTAGAAAGGAAAAATGATCAGAAATGCCATAACTGAGATTTATTTTCTTAATTTTAAAATTAGTAATAGTCATATATTGGAATAGCTAATAATCATTATTAAATTTTATTACAAATGACTGTAATGATTTCAGGGCGTGGCTTTTTTTCTGGCTTGAATTCATACAAATCGCTTTTTTTCTTGGTCCCTTACAGTGATCTCTTGAGTTGATTCTGACTGCATTGTTCGGATAGTTGCTTGAACAGCGAGGCCTGCCTGTTAGATTCCTGCTTCTCCTAAACTAGACAGGCCTTGGAAAAATGCCTCAATTGATTTTTTTTTTTTTTTCTAACTCTACCTGGTTATGTAGACACAACTTTGGTCTTCAGTTGAATTTGGCAGCCATGGAGTTTGAGGCTCTGTATAAAGTCATCCAAATTGGCAGCACCAACCACATAGTTGAGACTAATATTACACTGAACAAACAACTCAGGGAAAAATGAATCAGGTGGGATTGCTGAAGTTGCTACCATGTTCAGACATATTCTCACCTTTCTGAAAATTTAAAAACTGTTCATTAAGAAATGTATTATTTATAATTAGTCTTTTAGGGTCTTATTTATTTTTCTTATATCTTTACATGTTCATTCTTAGGGCCATGAAAAAAAGCCTACACATCTATTCTTAGCCATTTCTTGAATTCAACTCACTGCCATTCTTTTTGCTTTGCTCTCTTCATTCATCCTTGTAAAAAGAAAATACCAAAAAACCAACTTCTAATCTTTCTCCATGAAAGAACTGCTTTTTCTTTTTTTTAAAGTAAGTAAAGCAACAAGGAATGAAGCGATTCATTGTGTTGATTTTGGAATGAAAGTGTGATAGTAGATTTAGTGCATGCTAATTCAACTCTGAGAATGTACTGAAGTCAACCATGTAAATTAGACTGTGTAGCCAGACCTAAAGGAAACAAGAGCCAAGCCGACCCAAATTTAGCAAGCTCTGCTGCTCTCTTCAGATATTATAACTTTTATAAAATCTTCACAGGAATGTTATTCTGTGGGAGTGCGTTCAGCACATCCATCTGATGCTTTTTAATAAGGAGACAGTATAAATTCAAAGTTATATATCTGATACACATGCACATCCCATTTCTCCTGTAGACAGCTGCTCAGATATTTTCAGATGCACATGCATCAGATCTAACTTTGGGCAATGGTATCCAACCAGAACCCAGACTCCTCTTGCAGTCTGATCACACTGCCATGGGATTATCATTCTGTTGCAGAGTTGGAACCATGGCTGGTAGAAGCCTGATATTTTAATTTGGGCTGCTGAGAGTCAGCATATCATTGCAGACTGCATCACACCAGAGTGAGGAGGTCTGAGAGTCCTAATTGGATCCAGTACCACTGTACACACATTTAAACTAGAACTCTATGAAATATCATGGGAGAAGGTAGCACTTGACATATGTAAGAGTAGATGGAACGCGTGAGCTTTTGGTCTCTCACAGGCGTTTTGGTCTCTCAAGGTATGACTAGTTTGTTCTTAAATTGATAGAATAGTCCATAACTGCTTTGATCATCACTATTTAATTCTTCACTTTGGATAATGGGTATATATGGTCAAAATTTAACTATTTAAGGCAGTTGTTACAAAATATACAATTAGCAGTTCTGTTAAAAAAAGAAAACCAATTTTAGTGATAGTGGTGCAGAGTTGACTAACTCTATTAATTGTTCTTGGTCAGGTGGACCCAAGCTGGAATCAATAGACCAGAGAGCTCAAACTCAGTCACTTAAAGAGTTAAGCATGTAGATAGATAAAGTAGGTTGAGTTCAATTCAGGCTCTATCCAATGGGAGACCACACTCAGTTCCTGTAGTTATGGCTGTATGCAGGAATTTGGGCCTGGTGTTGCCAAATCTTTGGATTTTCAAAGAGAGTGCCTGTTCCTCCATATAAATATGTACCTACCCATTCACATGTATGACTCCTGCTCATCCTTTTTTTTAGATTTAATTTTTTATTTTGTGTTGGGGTATGGTTGACTCCTGCTGCTGCTGCTAAGTCATTTCAGTTGTGTCCGACTCTGTGCGACCCCATAGACGGCAGTCCATCAGTTCCTCTGTCTCTGGGATTCTCCAGGCAAGAATACTGGAGTGGGTTGCCATTTCCTTCTCCAATGCATACATGCATGCTAAGTCGCTTCAGTCATGTCTGAATCTGTGTGACCCTACAGACAGCAGCCCACCAGCCTCCTCTGTCCACAGGATTCTCTAGGCAAGAATACTGGAGTGGGTTGGCATTTCCTTCTCCAATAGTTTACTCCTCAGTCAGTTCAGTTCAGTCGCTCAGTCGTGTCTGACTCTTTGCGACCCCATGAATTGCAGCACACCAGGCCACCCTGTCCATCACCAACTCCCGGAGTTGACTCAAACTCATGCCCATCGAGTTGGTGATGCCATCCAGCCATCTCATCCTCTGTCGTCCCCTCCTCCTCCTGCCCCCAATCCCTCCCAGCATCAGGGTCTTTTCCAATGAGTCAACTCTTCGCATGAGGTGGCCAAAGTACTGGAGTTCCTACTTACCATGTAAAACTTTGTTCAGATGTTAACTTCTCTGGGAAACCTTTCATAAGTCCTAAGGAGAGAATGTATTGCCCACATTCACTCTCCTGCTCGTGGCATGTTGTACAAATCTCCAATATTGATTGCTCTTCACTGATGATAGCATAATTTCATGTTTCATGTTTGGTGACTGTTTCCCCAGCTATACAATGAACTGCTCAAGGGCAGACCTTGTGTAGCACTCTTAAAGCATGGTACTACCTGAGTAGGTGCCAAATGATGCTGAATTATTAAAAGAGGGCTATGGAGGCAGAATCTGAGTGGAAATCTGTTACGTTCTTAGATATGACCTGGAAAATAATGGAAACAAAAAAACAAGAAGAGGGTACGCCTTGTCAAACTTTGTCATTAGCATTCCTTGCTACCTTCTAAAAATATTTTTCTGTGCCACCTACTACATTGCTCTACTCATGGGTTAGTTGCTCAGTCATCTCTCTGCAACCCCATGAACTGTAGCCCACCAGGATTCTCTCTCCATGGGATTTCCCAAGCAAGAATACTGGAGTGGGTTGCCATTCCCTTCTCCAGAGGATCTTCCTGATCCAGGAATAAAACCTGGGTTTCCTGCATTGCAGGTGGATTCTTTACTGTCTGAGCCAGCAGGGAAGCCTAGTGCTTCCTCATATGCTTTACTCACATGGCACTTCAAATCTAGTCCTGTTCCCTGCCAAGATATAACCTATTAAATATGACATTATGTATTTTTGATGGCATGTTACTGACGTACTAACCTTTGAATCCTGAGAGTCTAGTACCGTCCTTAGAACATAGCTCAGGAAATGTTCTTATGAATGAAAAAGTGAATGAATAACTAATACATTCATCTGATTGCTTTCTGTTTGGGGCAGCTGTCTGAGAGCAAACCTTTAAAAATATGTGATTCTGGGTAAGCCTAGAAAAGCAGGCCAGGGGATGAGGGTGTGGTGGAAGATCCCTAAATATGAGAATTGCTCATGTCATAATTTCCTTAGGGGCTGGGCTTAATTGGGAGGAGAACCTGATCTCCCAAGGACTGTAGCTAATATATTTGTTTGCTGCTTAATTTTACAGTTAGACTCTAGGGTTCTAGAATCCTGCTGTTAATCATATAAATTACAAGTATCTGACCAAGCTGTAAGCCACCCCTGCATCACGGTCCTTTATTTGGCTCATCTGTGAGATGCACCTAGGACACTTTCACGTGGCCATTTGGAAGCTCATCTGGAGGTCTCTGGTATAGAAGGAATATCAGAGCTAGCTGATGTTTGAGCTGCCTTCTCTATTTGATGATGTGGCTGTGATATTTTGCCTCAAGGCTGAGTTAATGCAACATAGAATATGTTTTTCTCTGAGGCAAAGCAGCTTGCTGTGTAGCAGACTAGGCTCCCTCTTTATGTTTATGAATCATAAACAGATATTTCTTAAGCCGCATCACCCCCATTATAAAAGACATTATTGGATTTTTAGTCTTGGGTGGGGAGAGAAAAATAGCCTGCAGCCACAGATCACAACAAAATGTGGTTGTCAATTTCTGGTGCTTGCATGATGGGTTGGTGTTACTCACTGCTACTAAGAGTAGTAATTGCATTATAATATTGTCCCTTTGTGCCTTAAAATGAAATCCTCTGAGTAAGGGGAGGGTGACTTAATGGTCTGCTATATTCAATCTGTCTGGTTTTCATGGTTTTTAAGTTCCAGTAAGAGGAATTTAATTAAAGTGTAGTAATAAAATAATAATATTGCATCAGTAATTGTAACAGTAGGGCGTGAGTTCAATTTTCCCCAAGTTTACTATATATACGAATATGTTTCTATGATATCGTTTGTGGGAAATGTATGTCAACCTCTATAGATTACCACAAAGCTCCAGTTTTGGCCACCTTTCCAGGCACAATCTTGTGAACTTTAATTTATATGCTTCTCAACACTGAAGAATTAATAATAACCCTAGGAAGAGGGTGGACAGTCAAAAAAATACTTGCATAATTGTATAGAACTCCATGTCTATTTGTTGCTAATGATTTTTTGCACTATTTTCTTATCCAAAATCTCTTTTATTTATTCTCCCTTCGGCCTTTGAGTGGGATACAGTGTCAGTATTCTGTTTTACATATAGAGGAATTAAGCCACAAAGCATTAAGTGACTTGTCCCAGGTTACCCTGATTGCTATAGGCATAATCAGGAGGAGAACCTTGAATGGTATCTAGACTCCCATATGACAATGAAGGTGGTTGAAAATTTCAAGGAGAGAGTGTATAGAGTCTTTTAAATAGCACATTTATATTTATATCTGGAGTTGTCCAGGGACATTGAGGCCAGGAAGCCAAAGAATAGAAACATGACCTAGATGCCCTTTTTGTACAAAAATCAAAGTCCTAGATTATTTCATGTGGTAATAACTGTGCTCATATGTTAATAATTAAAAGCTGCTGATACCCTTAGGTTCCCAATGAGATCAGTTTCCAAGGGACTATGAGTCAGTATCAGTACAAGGAAACAAAGAGAATAGGACTTTTATCTCACCCTTGTTCCTGTGTGCACATCTGCCCAGGTTAACTGACCTAGCTGGGGAAAGCTGTGAGTGCTCTCACTGAGACCATAATATTTCATGTCACAAGCCAGTTGGCCACTCTGTGTTTTTCAAAAAGAACCATGGGCCATTGTTGAATAAATAATTTGCTTTCGCCAGGGACTATGCTTCAGGGTGTTGCCCATTAGATGAGTGCTTGGGGCAAATTGCTTCCTGTTGCACAGAGTATCTGCTCTTTAACTTCTGATTTAAGGCTCATACTTGAAACTTCTGTTTTTTTCCCTTGGTCCCTGGCATCTCTTTTCTGATTGGCAGTACCATGATCTCTGTTACCCTGTTTCTCTGGATAGGTTGTGGTCTCTTTAATATACCTCCCAAAGTGGATTTCATCCATGCCATATAACCTATAGTTCAAGTCTGACCATCCCAATATAAAGTACATCTTAGATGTAACACCATTTAATCTGATGTGGTAAGATTGCAATAAAAGTCTATTTTTATTTATTTAAATTGCAAAATCAACTTATCTAAAAGACAATTATGGCTTCCTTATACAGACTTCAGACTTCCCTGGTGGCTCAGACAGTAAAGCGTCTTTCTACAATATGAGAGACCTGGGTTTGATCCCTGGGTGGGGAAGATCTCCTGGAGAAGGAAATGGCAACCCACTCCAGTATTCTTGCCTGGAAAATCACATGGATGGAGGAGCATGGTAGGCTACAGTCCATGGGGTTGCAAAAAGTCGGACATGACTGAGTAACTTCACTTTCACTTTGTACAGACTCCTAGATGTACTTAGGTATTTGCCTGGTCAGATTGCATCTATGTATCTGGATCTGCTTTGGTGAACTTTTAAGGTCAAGTTTTGAATTTTTTCACCCCTGTTTTAGCCTATGATCCTCTAAGTTAGTGCTTCTCAAACAGGAGTCTGAGAAATGCTGGGCTGTCTAAGGACCACTTTTACAGGGTCTGAGAGTTCTTTCTAATGCTTTTTAAATTTGGTGTTCATATTTTAGTAGTAACCTGAAATGTTAATATAAATATGTTCTAGATTACTGCATGAGTGCATGCGTGCTCAGTTGTGTCTGACTCTTTGTGACCCCAAAGACTGTAGCCCCAGGCTTCTTTGTCCATAAGGATTATTCTGGCAAGAAAACTGGAGTGGATTTCCATTTCCTGCTCCAGGGGATCTTCCTGACTCAGTGATGGGACCTGCATCTCCTGCATTGGCAGGCAGATTCTTTACCCCTTAGTCCAGATTGCTGCATAGTGGATCTTTATTGATTGTTTACTATCACATCTATTCCCATTCTTTCTTGATAGCAATAGTACTGACTTCCTTTAGAAACCACTTCTCTCTCTTTTTCAGGTACACAGTTTGAGTGAGAGTAATCCCATCCTCAGCTCTGGCATTAGTTCTGATTGGTTTCCCTGGTGGCTCAGATAGTAAAGCATCTGCCTGCAGTGCGGAAGACCTGAGTTCGATCCCTGGGGCGGGGAGATCCCCTGGAGAAGGAAATGGCAACCCACTCCAGTACTCTTGCCTGCAAGATTCCATGGATGGAGGAGCCTGGTAGGCTACAGCCCATGGGGTTGCAAAGAGTGGGATACGACTTCACTTTCACTTTCTGATTGTGATCAGTGCATCGTACTCCATTGGCCTCAGGGATGAGCATGTAACATGTCAGAGCCAATGGAGAGTGCTTGCCAAAGAATCTTTCAACTCTGACCCCATTTGAGTTAGAAATGAGTTAGATACTTAAAAAAACTTAGATCTAAAGGAAATCTTAACAGGTACATAGATCATTTGGATGAATTTAGTGCCTGTGTTCATGCTTATGTTCTTAGTATCTTTAGTGTCAACTAGTATTACTTTAATTATCTCAAGCTAATAAGAAAATAATAGAGGCTGATTTAATATACAAATGATGCAAATACACATTTTATAAATGAAGCTTTTGAAGTAATCCAATTGAAGGAAGTGAGTTATCAAATGGCATCTATTCTTTTTAAGCCTGCCAAGCTTGAAAAGGACCCCTTTCACAGACATAGGATCTGGGTTCAGACTGCAAGTAGTCTCTACAGTACACTATCATACTTCACATCAAATTAATATTGCTAATTAAAAGTTTACTGGCTCAAAGTTTTGCCTGGATTTAATTTTAAACATTTTTTCAGCTGTCCAATAACTATGAGCATAAGGGCTTTTATAGCTGTAAGTTTAAGGTTGTACACATTTAAGTAGCATTCAAATAAAATTAAGCTAACACCAAGCAAGGGCTTAAGGGGAAATGTTTTTTTTCTTTATAGGGAATCTGTTCATTTCTTGAGTTTTAGAAATGTTGCCATAAATGGTAAAAAGGTGCATTTATGTTTAAAAAAAATAGACAGACTTTGGGATTGGATAAACATCCTCTTGTCTGGAACATTACTGAATTGAACCAAACTATATAAAAATCTAACTTTTAAATTCCAACCTTTAAAAAGGAGCTTCTCTCTTCTAAAGAGGACTAAATGTCTTGCAAGCCTAACTGCTCTCATTTTCACTCACTGAAGTGCAAGTTTATTCAGTAAACTCTTGGAACAGATATGAAAGTGAGCCAGAGCCCAGTGAGCTGTTCCGCTGGTGGCCCCAACCTCTTTTGTAAAATGCACTTCTAGAGAAAAGCCACGTATTGGCAGGGTTCGCTGAGGATGAAGTGGCTTTGCATAGTGGGGTGGGATCTGAGAGTAACTTCTGTAAGAAGCCTCTGAAGGCTTGACCTCTACTAGGTGGATCCCAAGAATTAGGAAGTCACAAGTTGTCTCATGCAACAGGCTAAGCTATGATTTCCTACCACTTGTGCCCTGTCAAACAGGGAGCAACCATTTTTTCTGAAAGGAGCCTCTGGGTGCATATGTCAGTGTTGGTCTGCTTTTACCTATTGCAAGAATCAATTCAGGTCAATTCAGGGTGGCTCAGCAAATACTTTCCAAGTTTCTGTTACATGTTAAGCATTATGCTGTGTACTTAGGGGATACAAAGAGAGACTAAGACATGATCCTTTACCTCAAGGATCAGAAAACACATATTTCAATACAATGTGGTACTCCAATAACAGGGGTAATCACTGACTACTATGGAAACCCATCAGTCAGTTCATAGGAAAAAAGAGAGGTAAACTAGTTATTTTCACTGTCTTACACACATACAAACGCACACACACATGAGTTTGACTATTTTGGCTTTATCAGTGGTTGCACCGCCATCACCTTGGATAGGCTTAATGACAAATGGAAGATGGAGTGACAATTGTGCTGCACAGTGAATGAAAACGGCTGCTGATTTTTGATTCCCATATTTTAAAGTTGTCAGCGATGTTTTTGGCTGGTTTAACATTGCTGTTGAAGAAAAACATATTTGGCGAGACAATTACAGCTTCCATTTCCACACCTGTGTGCAGTGAAAAGTACTCTTTCTTGCCAACAAAGCTATAATGCCATTTTCCTGATGTGCTCTGGCAGGTTGGAGGCAGACTGTGCTCTGAGTGTTCACCAGACTCCAGCCTTCTGTGCTGACTGTTCTGGGTAAATTTTAAGTTGTTGTTTCTTCAAGAGCTCAAACCCTCAGACTATGGCATAATAGGATTAATATAGGAAGGTGTGGTTGTCTTTGTGGAACATTTCGGAGGAGAGAAGGGCTGGGGTGAGGGTATGGGTATGTGGTAGTTTATGAACGAACAAGGCTACTACAGCGTTTAAGCCATTGTTTTTATTTTCTGAGCATCATAAAGAGAGTCTTGTAATTTCAGTGCTGAATTTTTCTCCGTTTTCCTTGGCTTCATAATTTGGACCAATATGTCTGGGTTGTCAAAAACCACATCCTCCTTATTTAAAGTCTTTCCATTTTTACCTTTCACCTTCTTGCCAGTCAAAAGCCTTCTTGTGCTAATTCTATTGATTCCTTCCTTTTCTTATTTGGAAAAAAAGCACCTTGAAAGGCATGTCATGATAATGTGGGTAGCATATATCTGAGAGGACTCTTCTATAAAACTGAGAAGTTTGAATGCAGTGGAAAGGGATATTCTTTAAATTTCTTTTTGGGTCTTATCTAATACCACATTAAAAGTTGGCTGGGGACTGAATTTATTGAGAAGTCCAGAAAAAGTGCAATTTAATCTAATAAAGATTTAATTATGCTGAGAAATAATGAGATCTAAAGATCCCAGTGGAGTACTCTGAATTAACTTACTCTTATGATACATTTCTTAGCTCTGGCATGAAAAATCATGGTGTGGGGTTGGGAGATATTCTGTGTGTGTGCATTCTTTTTTGGAAGAAAATGAGAGTTTATATGATATGCATGTGTACGTGTGTATTTGCATAACTGTTAACCTAAAGTTGTTTATGAGACAATAGATCTGTGTTTGTACAGTCTTTTGAAAGGGGCCTCAGTGATTATACTAAGAGAACAGTTATAGAAGAGGAGCTAATTCTAGTTTGTGTAAATTATTCATCTGTTCCTCCACCACTTATTGAACATACTGCGGGGATGTGGAGCAGTATAGTAGCCTAAGGCAGTCCCTGCCTGCGATGCTCAATATACTCAGTTCTAAGTTTTGCAGATATAGTTGTTAGTAGATGTAACACTGAAAACATAAGGGAAAGGGAGGTTTGGTGGAATAGAGGGGACCTGTGGTCAGGTGTTAGGGAAGCACTGCTTACTGACTTCCTCCTAGGAAATAGGTAGTGCATTAGTTAAATACTCTGAGATATTTTTCCATAAAATAAGTATTTGTTTTTATTTAATTTATAGTTTCTAGTTCTTATTTGACCATGGATACCCATTTTCTTCCTGATGAATACCTTTGTATGGAACACAAGCCAAGAAAAAAATTGCCACACTGGTTGTTTTCATCGTCTAAGATGATTGGAACTGATATGTCATGGTGTCATATAGATACAAGGCAATGATTCTGAAAATGGGATTATGTTCATAATAAAAGAATAAGTCCTGTTGAGTCAGGGTTTCTCCACTAGAGCTTGAGGAGCAATAGCCCACCATCCTGCCTCGGGGCCCATGTCTGATTGGTTCAGTGTTTCTTTAGCAAAAGCCTTCATTGCCTCCTTTCTTCCTATTCCAAATTTAAGGATATTCCTGTGTCTTGTCACACAGCCACTAGAACAGTCCCCACTCTTGCTTCTTACTGTTTCCACTTTTTTTGTTCTGATTCTGCCAGGACACAAAACATGGGTTCTCTATGTGGGTTAACAAAGAATTATTCAAAAAAGATCTTAATGACCCAGATAACCATGATGGTGTGATCACTCACCTAGATCAAGATATCCTGGAATGCAAAGTCAAGTGGGCCTTGGGAAGTATCACTACGAACAAAACTAGTGAAGGTGATGGAATTAAAGTTGAGCTATTTCAAATCCCAAAAGATGATGCTATGAAAGTGCTGCACTCAATATGCCAGCAAATTTGGAAAGCCAAGCAGTGGCCACAAGACTGGAAAAGGTCAATTTTCATTCTAATCCCAAAGAATGCTCAAACTACCACACAATTGTACTCATCTCACATGCTATTAAAGTAATGGTCAAAATTCTCCAAGCCAGGCTTCAACAGTATGTGAACCAAGAATTTCCAGATGTTCAAGCTGGTTTTAGAAAAGGCATAGGAACCAGAAATCAAATTGCCAACATTCATTGAGTCACTGAAAATGCAAGAGAGTTGCAGGAAAACATCTTCTTTATTGACTATGCCAAAGCCTTTGAAAGTGTGGATCACCAAAACTGTGGAAATTCTTAAAGAGATGGGAATAGCAGACCACCTGACCTGCCTCCTGAGAAATCTGTACACAGGTCAAGAAGCAACAGTTAGAACCGGATATGAAACAACAGACTGGTTCGAAATTGGTAAAGCAGTACATCAAGGCTGTATATTGTTACCCTTCTTATTTAACTTGCATGATGCAGAGTACATCATGCAAAATACCAGGCTGGATGAAGCACAATCTGGAATCAAGATTTCTGGGAGAAATATCAATAACCTCAGATATGCAGATGACACCACCCTTATGCTAGAAAGTGAAGAAGAACTAAAGAGCCTCTTGATGAAATTGAAAGATGAGAAAGAAAAAGTTGGCTTAAAACTCAGCATTCAAAAAACTAAGGTCATGGCATCTGTCCCATCACTTCATGGCAAATAGATGGGGAAACAATGGAAATCGTGACAGACTTTCTTTTCTTGGGGTCCAAAGTCACTACAAATGGTGACTACAAATGGTGACTGCACTCATGGAATTAAAAGACACTTACTCCTTGGAATTAAAGTTATGGCCAACCTAGACAGCATATTAAAAAGCAGAGACATTACTTTTCCAACAACAGTCCGTCTAGTCAAGGCTATGGTTTTTCCTGTGGTCATGTATAGATGTGAGAGTTGGTCTGTGAAGAAAGCTGAGCACTGAAAAATTGATGCTTTTGAACTATGGTACTTGAGAAGACTCTTGAGAGTCCCTTGGACTGCAAGGAGATCCAACTAGTCCATCCTAAAGGAGATCAGTCCTGGGTGTTCATTGGTAGGACTGGTGTTGAAGCTGAAACTGCAATATTTTGGCCACCTAATGCAAAGAGCTGACTCATTGGAAAGGACCCTGATGCTGGGAAAGATTGAAGGCAGGAGGAGAAGGGAACGATAGAGGATGAGATGGTTGGATGGCATCACTGACTCAATGGACATGAGCTTGGGTAAACTCCAGGAGTTGATGGTGGACAGGGAGGCCTGGCATGCTATAGTCCTTGGGGTCACAAAGAGTTGGACACAACTGAACAATGAACTGAACTTAACTGTATGGATGTGAGAGCTGGACCATAAAAATGGATGAGCAGTGAAAAACTGATGCTTTTAAACTGTGGTGTTGGAGAAGACTCTTGAGGGTCCCTTGGACTGCAAGGATATCCAACCAGTCCATCCTAAAGGAAATCAGTCCTGAATATTCATTGGAAAGACTAATGCTGAAGCTGTAACTCCAGTACTTTGGCTACCTGATGTGAAGAGCTGACTCATTTGAAAAGACCCTAATGCTGGGAAAGATTGAGGGCAGGAGGAGAAGGGCATGACAGAGGATGAGATGGTTGGATGGCATCACTGACTCATTGGACATGAGTTTGAATAAGCTCCGGGTGTTGATGATGGACAGGGAAGGCTGGCATGCTGCAGTCCATGGGGTCACAAAGAGTCAGACACGACTGAGCAACTGAACTGAACTGATTTACAACTATATACAGGTACAGAAAAGTTTCACTACCCTTGAAACCTTCTGTGCTCTGCTTATTCATCTTTTATCTCCTCTCCTCCCTCTAACCCCTGGCAGCCACTGATCTTCTTACTTTCTCTATAGTTTTAGCTTTCAAGAGTGTCATTTAGTTAGAATAATATAATATGTAGCCTTTTCAAATTGGCTTCTTTTATTTAGTAACATACACTTAACTTTCCTCTATGTCTTTTCATGGCTTGGTAGCTCGTATATTTTTAATGATAAATAATATTACTTTTTTTGGATGTCCTGTGGTTTGTTTATTCCTCCACCTATTGAAGGATGTCTTGGTTGCTTCCAAGTTTTAGCAGTTATAGAAAAAGCTGTGATAAGTATCTTTGTGCAGTTTTGTGTGTGTGTGAGCATATTTTCAGCTCATTTTTGAAAATAACAGTGAGTGTGATTGCCGGATCATATGTAAGAGAATATATAGTTTTTAAAGAAATCACAAAAGTTTATTCCAAAGTGGCTGTACCATTTTGCATTTGTACCCACCAGCAATGAATGAGAATTCTGTTGCTCCACATCCTTGCTAACATGGTTTTGTCAGTGTTCCAAAGTCTGCCATTATAATAGGTGTGCAGTGATATTTCATTGTTGCTTTTATTTACCTATTCCTGGTGGCCTATGATATGGAGAATTTGTTAATATGTGTATTTGTCATATGTGTACCTTCTGTGGTCTTTTGTGATTTAGTTCATTTCTAAGTCGAGTTTTACAAGTTCTTGGTGTATTTTTAAAAATAGTCCTTTATCAGATATCTTTTTTGTAAATATTTTCTCCCAGTTTTTGGTTTCTCTTCTTATTGATCAATTTCTTTTCTCAAACTTCCAAATATATCAAGGAGAAAGTCTCTTTTAATATTGGCACATCTTTCCTTTCAACAAATATGGAGCAGGATACAGTGAGTGTATTAGTTCCATTTCACAGATACCTTCTATTGTAGTAATGCAAACTTTTCATTTTATTAATATATTTTTATTTAAAATAATGGAACAGAACATAGAACCCAGAAATAAGCATACATACATGTGGTCATAGGTTTATTTAATTTATGATGAAAGAACCAAAAATGTACAATGGAGAAAGGACACTCTCTTCTGTAAATAGTGTCGGGAAATTGAATAGTCACATGTCAAAGAATGAAACTCAACCATTATCTTACACCGCACATGAAAATTAACTCAGAGTGTATTAAAGACTTGAACATGAGATCCAGTGCCATGAAATTCCTAGAAGAAAACATGGGCAGTAAGCTCCTTGATGTTGGCCTTGGCAATGATTTTTTTTTGATTTGACACCAAAACCTAAGACAGCAAAAACAAAAGTAAACAGGTGGGACTATATCAACTTAAAACACTTCTTTGCATAGAAAAGGAAATCATCAACAAAATGAAAAAGGAACCTACTGAATGGAAAAATATATTTGCAAATCATACATCTAATAAGGGATTAATATCCAATATATGTAAAGAACTCATATAACTCAACAGCAGAAAATGAACAACTGAATAAAAATGGGCAGAGAAACTGAATAGACCTTTTTCTGAAGAAGATATACAGGTGAACAACAGATACACGAAAGATGTTCAACATCACTAATCATCAGGGGAGTGCAAACCAAAACTACAGCGAAATACCACCTCACACCAGTCCGAATGGCCGTCATCAAAAAGAACACAAATAACAAATATTGAAAAGGATATGGAGAAAAGGGAACATGTGCTCACTGTTAGTGTGTTTGTTAATTGGTGCAACCACTCTGGAAAACAGTCTGGAGGCTTCTGAAAAGGTGAAGACCCAGCAATTCCACTTCTCGGTATTCTTCTGAAGGAAATGAAGGCTAACTGGAAAACATATTTGCACCCTCATGTTCATTGCATTATTATTTTAATAGCCAAGATATGGAAGCACCATGTCATCTCTTGGATGAATAGATAAGGCAATAAGGCATACACATGCACACACACACACACATATACACACACACTACACGTATACATAATACAATATTATTCAGCCATAAAAAAAAGAAGCAATTAGTTCCATTTGTGAGAACTTGGATGGACATTATACTGAGTGAAATAAGTCAGACAGAGAAAGACATATACTGCATGACCTCACTTGGAATCTAAAACAAAATAAAACCAATGCAAAGATAGTACCAAACACGTAGAAACAGAGAACAGGTTAGTGGTTGCCATAGCAGTTGGGGAGAGCAAAATGGGTTAAGGTGGTCAAAAGGTACAAACTTCCTATTATAGATAAGTCTTGAGGATGTAACGTATAGCTTGGTGAGTATAGTTAATAGTACCATATCGCATATTTGAAAGTGGCTGAGATAGTAGGCCTTAAAAGTTCTGATCACACAAACAAAAAATCTGTAATTATTCATGGTGATGGATGTTAACAAAACTTACTGTAGCGATCATTTCACAAACTATATGTATATCAAATCATTGTAATGATATATGTTAATTATATAAAAATAAAAATATTGTATTGACCAGATAGTATATACAAATGGTATAATACTCAAAGAGTACAAAGAGGTATATCCTTATCTTTTAACCAGTCAAATTTTATACAAACACAATTACAGCAAACAATTTCTTATTGGTACTTTCAAGGATATTATATTCATATAGTGTATGTATATATGTTTATAGTTAGTTTTTTAAAACTTAATTGATAGTCTGTTATTCATGGTATTCTTCACGTTGCTTTTTTTATGCCATTATCAGATATGGCAAAAATATTGAAGCTAGTTTATGCATAATTGATCAGCTGTTTATACCATATTGTCACTTTCCTGTTGCCCTCAAGTGAAAACAAGATATGTTGCTGAAAATTTTGCTCCAAAAATAGAAGTTAAAGAATTAAATAAGATCTAATCATATGGCTTTTGCACCCACATTTGTTCCTTTTGTTCTTTGTATTGTCTTTTTCCTTTGTTCCCTTAGAAGTAGAGGAAAGAATCAGTTCAGTTCAGTCACTCAGTCATGTCCGACTCTTTGGAACCCATAAACCACAGCACGCCAGGTCTCCCTGTCCATCACCAACTCCTAGAGTCCACCCAAACTCATGTCCATTGAGTCGGTGATGCCATCCAAACATCTCATCCTCTGTCGTCCCCTTCTCCTCCTGCCCTCAATCTTTCCCAACATCAGGGTCTTTTCAAATGAGTCAGCTCTTTGCATCAGGTGGTGAAAGTATTGGAGTTTCAGCTTCAGCATCAGTCCTTCCAATGAACACCCAGAACTGATCTCCTTTAGGATGGACTGGTTGGATCTCCTTGCAGTCCAAGGGACTCTCAAGAGTCTTCTCCAACACCACAGTTCAAAAGCATCAATTCTTTGGCACTCAACCTCCTTTATATTCCATCCATACATGACTACTGGAAAAACCATAGCCTTGACTGGACAGACCTTTGTTGATAAAGTAATGTCTCTGCTTTTTAATATGCTGTCTAGGTTAGCAATAACTTTATATCCAAGGAGTAAGCGTCTTTAATTTCACAGCTGCAATCAACATCTGCAGTGATTTTGGAGCCCCCCAAAATAAAGTCAGTCACTGTTTCCACTGTTTCCCCATCTATTTCCCATGAAGTGGTGGGATCAGATGCCATAATCTCCGTTTTCTGAATGTTGAGCTTGAAGCCAACTTTTTCACTCTCCTCTCTCACTTTCATCAAGAGGCTCTTTAGTTCTTCTTCACTTTCTGCCATAAGGGTGGTGTCATCTGCATATCTGAGGTTATTGATATTTCTCCTGGCAATCTTGATTCCAGCTGGTACTTCTTCCAACCCAGCATTTCTCACGATGTACTCTACATATAAATTAAATAAGCAGGGTGACAATATATAGCCTTGATGTACTCCTTTTCCTATTTGGAACCAGTCTGTTGTTTCATGTCCAGTTCTAACTGTTGCTTCCTGACCTGCATACAGGTTTTTCAAGAGGCAGGTCAGGTGGTCTGGTATTCCCATCTCTTGAAGAATTTTCCACAGTTTATTGTGATCCACACAGTCAAAGGCTTTGGCATACTCAATAAAGAGAAATGGATGTTTTTCTGGAACTCTCATGGTTTTTTTTTTGATGATCCAGCAGATGTTCACAATTTGATTTCTGGTTCCTATGCCTTTTCTAAAACCAGCTTGAACATCTGGAAGTTCATGGTTCAAGTATTGCTGAATCCTGGCTTAGAGAATTTTGAGCATTATCTTACTAGCGTGTGAGATGAGTGCAATTGTGTGGTAGCTTGAGCATTATTTGGCATTGCCTCTCTGGGATTGGGATGAAGACTGACCTTTTCCAGTCCTGTGCCCACTGCTGAGTTTTCCAAATTTACTGACATAGTCAGTGCAGCACTTTCACAGCATCACCTTTTAGGATTTGAAATAGCTCAACTGTATTTCATCACCTCTACTAGCTTTGTTCATAGTGATGCTTTCTAAGACCCACTTGACTTCAGATTCCAGAATGTCTGGCTCTACGTGAGTGATCACACTATCTTGATTATCTGGGTCATGAAGATCTTTTTTGTACAGTTCTTATGTGTATTCTTGCCACCTCTTCTTAATATCTCCTGCTTCTGTTAGGTCCCTCCCATTTCTGTCCTTTATTGAGCCTCACTTACTCACCAGTTTTTGTTGTTATGGTTTAGTCACTAAACTGTGTCTGACTCTTTATCACCCCATGGAGTGTAGCCTGCCAGGCTCCTCTGTCCATGGGATTTCCCAAGCAGGAATAGTGGAGTGAGGTGCCATTTCCTTCTCCAGGGGAACTTTCCAACCCAGGAGTCAAACCTTTGTCTCCTGCCAGAGATATCTGCAATGAAAAAATATTGTTAATGGAAATTTTTATCCCCTGATAGTTTAGAAGAGTCTGGAACATGAATCAAGCTAACAAAAGGGGAGATGGTTTTCCTTAATGGCTTCCACTCTGGAAAGCTAAGGCAGATTTAACAAAAAGATGCCACTAGTCTAATTTGATGAAGCCCAGGCAAACAAGTCCACAAATTGGAGTAATTTGGAGAAACTGTTCTATTCAAGTCATAGGCAGTCAGTCTGACACAAGTTTTGGACTCACCTGCTTCCCTTATCTTAGAGACAATGTTTTTGTCTGTTGCTAGGTTTTCACCAAAAATATATTTAGCCAGATTGAAAGCATTTTTCAATCTGTTCAGATGCATTTTAAAAATGAATTTGAGCACATTTGGCTTCAAATGGGTATATTTTCAGGGGGTCAGAAATACCAGTTTAATAGTGATCAAGGCTAATTGGCTCTAGTCATTAGTGGATGTAGCCAAGATCTGGAGTTAAAGTTCTGAGAATATCTGCTTGTTCACTCTAAGTGATGCCATGGATCTTAGCCAGTCTTCCATCAAGTGCAGGAGGTTTTACTGTAAGATTTTGAGGGAAATTAACAGGTGGCTTGGGACAGACCCTTCTCATCATTGGGGAAAGAATCCAATCAACTTAAATCACGTATGATTCATTAATTTATTAAACGTCACCTTAAAGTCTCTAAAATGTTCTGTTAATTCCAATAACCATCCTGAGAGAATAATCATAATTTCAATATTATTATTTTTATTACCATTTTATCTAGGTCAGGAAGCTAGAGATCAGAGAAGTTTAGAAATTAGACAATGTTCATATAGTTAAAAGGTAAATCCTAACTCAAATCTGACTCTTTCAGCTCCAAATCATGAGTCAGTAGCCTCATCTTTATGAAGATAAAAAAAATCATGTTTCTTAAATCACCAACCTGCTACCTCAGACTGACTTCAGCTAGTATCTGTTCTTTAATATCATAATCCCATATAAAAAACTTAGAGGGACACAGCTGTATGTAAATCATGATGTATGTTTTTATTTATTTATTTTAAAGTGCAAATGGTAGCTCATTATTGCACTGTTTTGTTTTTTTTTTTTTATTAGTTGGAGACTAATTACTTCACAACATTTCAGTGGGTTTTGTCATACATTGATATGAATCAGCCATAGAATTACATGTATTCCCCATCCCGATCCCCCCTCCCACCTCCCTCTCCACCTGATTCCTCTGGGTCTTCGCCGTATTGCACTGTTTTGTTCACTGCTTTTTTTTGGTCTGTAGAGTCGGTTTTTTTTTTTTTTTTTTTTAATTTATTTACTTTTTATTGAATGATAGTTGCTTTATAGAATTTTGCTGTTTTCTGTCAAACCTCAACATGAATCAACCATAGGTATACATATATTCCCTCCCTTTTGAAACTCCCTCCCATCTCTCTTCTCATCCCAACTCTCTAGGTAGATACAGAGCCCCTGTTTGAGTTTCCTGAGCCTTAGAGCAAATTCCCATTGGCTATCTATTTTACATATGGTAATGTAAGTTTCCATGTTACTCTTTCCATACATTTCATCCTCTCCTCCCCTCTCCCCATGTCCATAAGTCTTTTCTCTATGTCTGTTTCTCCATTGTTGCCATGTAAATAAATTCTTCAGTATCATTTTTCTAGATCCTATATATATGTGTTAGAATACAGTATTTATCTTTCTCTTTCTGACTCACTTCACTCTATAATAGGTTCTAGGTTCATCCACATCATTAGAACTGACACAAATGTGTTCATTTTTATGGCTGAGTAATATTCCATTGTATATATATACCACAACTTCTTTATCCATTCATCTGTCAATGGATATCTCTAGGTTGGTTCCATGTTCTAGCTATTGTAAATAGTGCTGCAATGAACAATGGGATACATGTGTCTCTTTCAATTTTGGTTCCCTCAGGGTATATGCCCAGGAGAGGGATTGCTGGCTCATAAGGTGGTTTTATTCTGAGGTTTTTAAGGAATCTCCATAGTGTCTTCCATAGCGGCTGTGTCAGTTTACATTCCCACCAACAGTGAAAGAGCATTCCCTTTTCTCCACACCCTTTCCAGCATTTATTGTTTGTAGACTTTTTGATGAGGGCCATTCCCACTGATGTGAGGTGATATCTCATTGTAGTTTTGATTTGCATTTCTCTAATAATGAGTGATGTTGAGCATCTTTTCATGTGTTTGTTAGCCATCTGTATGTCTTCTTTGAGGAAATGTCTGTTTAGGTCTTTATCCCACTTTTTGACTGGGTTGTTTGTTTTTCTGGTATTGAGTTGTATGAGCTGCTTGTATATTTTGGAAGTTAATCCTTTGTCAGTTGTTTCATTGGTTATTATTTTCTCCCATTCTGAGGGTTATCTTTTCACCTTGCTTAGAGTTTCCTTTGCTCTGCAAAAGCTTGTCAGTTTAATCAGGTCCCACTTGTTCACTTTTCTTTTTATTTCTTTTACTCTAGGAGGTGGGTCACAAAGGATCTTGCTTTGATTTATGTCATCGAGTGTTCTGCCTATGTTTTCCTCTAAGAGTTGTATAGTTTCTGGTCTTACATTTAGGTCTTTAACCCATTTTGAGTTTATTTTTGTCTATGGTATTAGCAAGTGTTCTACTTTCATTCTTTTACATGTAGCTGTCCAATTTTCCTAGCACCATTTGTTGAAGAGGCTGTCTTTTCCCCATTGTATATTCTTGCCTCCTTTGCCAAAAATAAGGTACCCATAGATGCATAGGTTTATTTCTGGACTTTCTATCCTGTTCCATTGCTTTATATTTCTGTTTTTATGCTAGTACCATGCTGTCTTGATGACTGTAGCTTTGTAGTATAACCTGAAGTCAGGAAGGTTGATTCCTTCAGCTCTATCCTTCTTTCTCAAGACTACTTTGGCTATTCAGGGTCTTTTGTATTTCCATATGAATTGTGAAATTTTTTGTTCTAGTTCTGTGAAAAATGTCCTTGGTAATTTGACAAGGATGTATTAAATCTGTAGATTGCATTTGGTAGTATAGTCATTTTCACAATATTAATTTTTCCGACCCAGGAACATGGAATATCTCTCCATCTGTTTATGTCATCTTTGATTTCTTTCACTAGTGTCTTATAATTTTCTGTGTGCAGTTCTTTCATCTCCTTAGGTAAGTTTATTGCTAGATATTTAATTCTTTTTGTTGCAGTGGTGAATGGGATTGATTCTTTAATTTCTCTTTCTGATTTTTCATTGTTAGTATATAGAAATGCAAATGATTTCTGTGTATTGATTTTGTATCCTGCAACTTTGCTGAATTCACTGATTAGCTCTAGTAATTTTCTGATACTATCTTTAGGGTTTTCTATGTACAGTGTCATGTCACCTGCAAACAGTGAGAGATTTACTTCTTCTTTTTTGATCTGGATTCCTTTTATTTATTTTTCTTCTCTGATTGCTGTAGCTAGGACTTCCAGAACTATGTTGAATAATATTGGTGAAAGTGGACACCCTTGTCTTATTCCTGATCTTAGGGGGAATGCTTTCAGTTTTTCACCATTGAGAATAATGTTTGCTCCAGGCTTATTACTTATTAATCGTGTATGGGGCAAGTGGGGGAAATTGAATATAGCAAAAATGTTGGCAACTGCTACGTGAATTAGTGAAGGTTGTATAAGTCATATCTCCTGAAATATTCAAATGAAGATTCTTTTTTTCATCTGCCTCATAATTATGAAAGAAAGACTAGGGGTTTTATAGGAAACACTTTTTCTCAAGAAAAGTTCCAGGGCTGTTGAGGATTTGATCCCATGATTTCATGCTCAAATACAAAACTTATATAAGGCGTGAGCAGGGATTTCATTTGTGTTCAAGCTGTTTGAGCTGAACCAGCTGTTTCCAGAGCAAAGATTATAATGCAGGAAGTTCATGTGCTACAAGAAAATGCCAAAGTGCAACAATGAGGAATCGTAATTATATTCCCTGTAGATGATGCTTCTTAAACTAGAGACATAAAGATGTCTGCAGTGTGAACAAGGCCAGGGCCCTTTTCTATGTAGCAGGTAACTCATTCCAGCTGTTTGACCATGTATTCTTCTGTCAAGGCCTTTCCCCAAAGGTAGCAATAGCTCCAGGAGTTTTCTAGGCTGAATACTGCAAAAGATGGCAATTTTGCAGCCTGTTTAGTAGCTTCCTCAGACAAAAATGTGTTGCTATCACCAAGTCTCTTCTAATACAAATTCACCTTGTTGCTGTACTTTATGGAAAAGAACACTTGACCCTGGATACCCAAGTGGGCTGCATTTTCTGCCACTTCATTGCTGATCACATTTTCCTCAAGACATTCTATTGTGGCAAAATATAAAGGCATTTGTCCAAAATTTTTGAGACCCACCCAAGGGCCATATAAGTGTCATCATGTTTATTTTCTGGAATCAGGGCTTAGGGACAGCGTTAAAGGGAAAGATCTCTACCATTTCAAATCAAGTTTACTGCAAATGAAGCAGTGACGCAACCGTATTTCACACAAAATGCTATGTTTCTGGCTCTGTGAGATATGATCATCAGGCATGCTCTAATACCTCTTCAGTTGTCTCACCTTTGAATGCTGCACACTCGTCTTACTTATATTCTCAGATGCAGTGTTGCAGAGGACAAAATTACCAACTTAGGCATGGTGGGTTCACTTGGATCTCTGGCTGTGGGTGGCTAACACTGACAAACCTAGACTTTTTATTTTTTTATTTTTTGTTTCTTTTTTTTTCATTTATTTTTATTAGTTGGAGGCTAATTGCTTTACAATATTGTAGTGAGTTTTGTCATACATTGACATGAAGCAGCCATGGATTTACATGTATTCCCCATCCCGATCCCCCTTCCCACCTCCCTCTCTACCTAATCCCTCTGAGTCTTAAATCCAGAGTAAGTATATATCCAGCAGTCTGAAGTTTGCATCTTTGTACAGATTTGAGTCATTTTTATAATTCTTTGGAGATGAACAAACTTGGAGCAGTAAGCACTTTGAAAAACAAACTACCAACATGTTGTGAATGTGTAAACTGGGGGAAATTATGCCAAATTCAGAGGATAAGGAAACTAGAAAGCAGCATAAGTCATGGTTTCACTGAGACAAATGTACCTTGTATGTTGAACCTAACACTTACACATGGTTGATTCAGCAGTCCCCAGCTAATACAGGGTATTCACTGTTTTTGTGGACACATAATGCTCTTCACCCCTTTTTGACTTTGCCCAATGTTCCCTCTTGTGGATATTGTATCCCTCTTATTTCATTTATTAAAATATTTCTTTGGAAGAAACATTACTTATTTCCCCTTTCTAGAAACCACCTGCAGTATCAATAGAATGTTGAACTGGACATGTGGCTTCCTAGGATAAACATGACATTTCCCACCTTCTCTTGCATCAAGATGTGACCATGTGACTAAGTTCTGGCCAATGGCAGGTAAGTAGAAATGTCAGGTAGCAGCAGCAGCATTCTTTGCCTCTTTCCTCTCCACCACCGACCAGTATGGAGGCAAGGTTGCTGATGCTGGGAGACCTAGCTATCCCAGTGGCTTCGTGCGTGGAGTTAATGCTTGGTGAAGCACTGACTTATATTGTAGGAAAAAACAAACATCTATGCTCTGTGACAACCTAGAGGGGTGGGATGGGATGGGAGGTGGGGAAGTTCAAGAGGGAGGGGATGTTTGTTTACTTACGGCTGGTTCATATTGTTGTGTGGCAGAAGCCAACACAATATTGTAAAGCAATTATTCTCCAATGAAAATTTGAGTTTGAGCAAGTTCTGGGAGATGTGAAGGACAGGGAAGCCTGGCATGCTGCAATCCGTGGGGTCGCAAAGAGCCAGACACGACTGGGTGACTGAACAACAACAAAAATAAATTTAAAATAAATAATTTAAATCATTGTTATTTGGGGGTTTTGTCACTCATAGTAAACTTAATTCTAACAAAATCAACTGTCTTATGCTTTAAAGCTCTTTTTAATGCCAATATCATGTACAGGGCTCTGGATGAAGGCCATTGATTGCCGCAAGTTTCTTGAGCACGTGGAGGTCCTTTGGGTCCTATCTGTCTTCTCTTCTCATAGATTCCTCAAAGCCCCATCTTCTCCAGCTTCCCTTTCTCGTCAGTTTTCTTACTTTCAGATCTGAGCATGATCCCTTTTAAGCAATTTTCTGGAATACCATGTTTTCACTTTCAAACAGGATTGTAATACACATGGTGACCCCCGGGCCTATCTCTGGTTCACTTGACCTCTCAAATCTAGAAGCTCTGTGGGATGCTGGAAGCTCATGTTCCCTAAGTCTACTGGCCCATAATTTATATCCCCATCTGTGATTCTAGGTTTCCTGATTCCGGGGCCCTGGGTGCCCCTTCATTGCTCCCCAGTGCCCTATTTCCCACTCTCTGTGGTTTCCAGGCCCCACACCAAGGCTTGGGGCACATCCCCGATGCCTCTCTAGCATTCCTGAGCCCTCCCTGTGCCAATAATTGGTACAAGACATCTTAGCCAAATTTCAGGGCTCCAGGACTCTTTCACATCTGTAGCCCAGAGGTCTTTTTCAGTGTAGAGATCAATACCCGGCTTCATCAGTCTAGATGCTTTATGCAGTCAGGTTGTTTGTTGTTCAGTTGCCAAGTCATGTCAGATTTTTTGTGACCCCCATGAACTGCAGCACACCAGACTTCCCTGTCCTTCACTGTCTCCCAGAGTTTGCTTAAACTCATGTCCATTGAGATGATGATGCCGTGCTTTTCTTCCAAGGAGCACGCGTCTTTTAATTTCATGGCTGCAGTCACCATCCACGGTGATTTTGGAGCCCAAGAAAAGAAAATCTGTGACTGTTTCCACATTTTCCCCATCTATTTGCTTGGAAGTGATGGGACCAAATGCCATGATGTTAGTTTTTTGAATGTTGAGTTTTAAGCTTTTTCACTCTCGTTTTTCACCCTCAATCAAGAGGCCCTTAAGTTCCTTTTCGCTTTTTGCCCTTAGAGTGGTGTCATCTGCATATCTGAGGTTGTTGATATTTCTCCTGGCAGTCTTGATGCCAGCTAATGATTTATCCAGCCTGGCATTTCTGTAGATAATGTGGAAATACAGAAGCATACAGAGGCAAAAACAACAGTCTATCAATCTCTTAACCTAGAGGGAAGCAAATCTAACATATTTATTTCCTTATAGCCTCTTTGTTTATTTGTACATACTTAATTTTACAATGGTAACCTCATACTTCCTCTTCAGTTTTGCATCTGCCTGTCTACCTAGCAATTTACTTATTTATCTCTCTGTCTAGGGCCACAAAACACTCCAGTTTGTGGATATGCTAGACTTTACTTAAATAGCTTCTTATAGTTTAATTCTTATTTTTCCCCACTTTGCATTGTTGTGAATAATGATGTAATTAATATTTTTGTAGACAAAAGTTTTCCCTTTTGGATTATTTCTTTAGGTTTGATTCATTGAAGGTCAAAGAATTTTAGATTCTTGGAAGGTGTCATGAACCTTGATACATATTGCAAACTGTTCAAGCTGTATTAATTTCTCCCTCCCCAGTAATGTCCCACTATTCTCTTATTTGCCTAGAATTTTTATATTAACTTGTGGACACAGGGGAAGAAGGAGAGGCTAGGACAGAGAAGGTAGTGTTGACATATATACCCTACCATGTGTAAAATAGATAAAGAGAAGGAAGTTGCCGGATAACACAGGGACCCCACCCTGGCACTCTGACAACCTAGAGGGGTGCAATGGAGAGGAGGAAAGCTCAGGAGGGAGGGGATGTGTATATAATTATGACTGATTCACGTTGATGTATGGTAGAGACCACCACCACATTATAAAGCAATTATCCTAAAAAATTGAAAAAATGTTTACTGATGTTAAGGTTAGAAAAAGTTGTCTCATTTTTAAAGTGTGCATTTCTGAAGTTCCATTTTTTTTTTTCATTATTAGTTTGTAATTCTTTTAGGTCTCCTTACATTCTGATTTATCTGGGATCATCATGTTTTCCTAAATTTGAAGAAACTATATAAAAAAGAATTTTAAGTCCTTACTTCTCCTATTTAATGAGTATATATTTTCCCCTCAGTTTTCAATTTATCTTTTAATTTGGCTCATGATATTAATAGTTTTGAATAAAAAGCATGTAACAAATTATAGAATCAGACGCCCTTTTCTGACATTTTTGATATATCTTAACTTTAGAAAACCTTTCTCCACTCCTTACCCCAAAAGATAACCAGGAGTAACTGAGAAATTCTCACTTTCCTCCACTTGTTAACATTGATACTTTCATTAAATTCTATTAAATTTTCTGTCTCCAAGAGATCTGTTTTGGGCTTTTGTTCTGTCTTATTGATCTTTTCATTCTTATATCGATATTATTGCCTTCATTATTATAGGTCTACAATTAAATAATAAATTTCATCCCATAATTATTGAGTATCTGCTACATGTCAGAAACTGTACTTGACCTGGGGATACAGTGATGCACTAGATGGAGATGGTTCCTGCCCTCACATTCATGGTTTCTAGTGCAGGAAACTGGAGAGTAATTGACATTTTACATATCAACCCTATCAAGCATGAGCAATAAGAGAGGCACAGGGTGCTGAGAGAACGTATGGTAAGGATCTACCTCAGTTGAAATAAATCAGTGAGAGTTCCTAGAGTACGAATGTTTGAGTTTACTCCTGAGGGTTATGATAGACAGTCAAATATGTGAGAGAGGTTGATGATAAACAGCAGCAGGTAGAATGCCCAAAGGTCAGTAGAGAGCCTAATATATTTGAGAAATTGAAAATACTTCTGTGTGCCTGGAACAGAGTAAAGAAGTTTGGTTCTGGACAAGGGACTGATTTGCAGGGGCCAGACCACATTAAGGAGCATGGCCTTTAACCTGATGATCATGGGGAGTCACTGAAAGGGTTTGAGTAAGAGTGATTTCACCAGTTTCACATTCAAGTAGGATCTATCTGGCTGTAGTGTGGAGGGTCAGTTTAAGTAGATGCAAAAGATTGAGGCAGGGAAATCTAATAAATCACAAGAAAAATGATGCCGGTCTGATCTAGGATATTGGTACCAGAAATAGAAAGGTTTGACATTTGGAAGATATTTAAGAGGTAAAATTAACAGAAATTGGTAATTGGACACATAAAATAAGGGAACTGATGCCACAGGGCCACTGGGTATACTTTGGTTGCCTTCACTGAGAGGGAATGAAGGAAAGGTGAGTTATGAGATGAGCAGGTGTGATTTTTTTGTATATGTCAAGCCTGAGATGTGTGTGGTACACCCAAAACTACATGGTCAATAGGCTTTTGAAGTCTGGGTTAGGGTGAGACGATCTGGAGTATAGATTTGGGTGTCTTTAGTATTTAAAGAGTGGGTTAAGCTGTGAGATTGAACATGATCTCCCAGGCAGGATCCACAGGGTGAAAATAGCAGAGGATCTAAAGAACATGAAGGTTGAAAGTGCAGGCAGAGGATGGAGAACCACAGAATGAGACAGAATAAGCCACCAACGGGAGGGCAGAGAAACAGAAGACTGGGGTAACTTGGAAGCAGAGGGAAGATGGTTTCTTAGAAAAGGGGATTGATGATCTTGTTAAACACCTCCAGGAAAGATAATGACTGTAAAATTGTCATTGGCTTTAGCAACAAAATTTGACCTTGAAGAGAATGGTTTTGATGGCCTAGAAAGAGGGCATAAGACAGATTGTAGTGAGCTGGAAAGTAAATGGGAAGGAAGAAAATGGAGATGGACAGTGTTGACAACTCTAAAAATGTTGATTATTAAGGGAAGAACAGAGGAGAGTGAAAGCTAAAAGGAGATGTGAGATCAATGCAATTCAGACTCTACATCTTGGGATATTTTATGACTCTCCTTTCATTTTCTCAAATCTTTTATAGTTCTCCAGAAAGTTTGCAGGTCTATGCGATTTTGCAGATTTCTTTTTATGACTGTTCCTGGTTGACTGATATTTTTTTCTCTTATTTTAAAAGTAATTTTAAAATTCTTGCTACCTTGTGGTATGATCCATTTATTGTTGGTATACAAGAATTATACTGATTTCTTAGATAGATGAGATTAGTAAATATAATTATCTTGTTTCCACCCACTTTATTGAAATCTCATTACTTAATATATTATTATGTTAATAATATATTATTTTAATAGTTAAAGTGGTTTATGTTGAGTTTTCTGCATATGTAAGTACTGATGTTTTATTTTTATTATTATAAGTATTTTATGTCATTTCCTTCCATGGTCTTTAAGGGAAGTGATTGCCATAGAATATAAAATTAAAAGAGAAATCACCTAGACTAATGTTTTCATTTTTAAAGAACTAATGTTGGGACTTCCCTGACAGTCCAGTGGTTAAGAATTCTTGCTTCCACTGCAGGGGGCAAGGCATGCCATGTGATATTGCCAAAAAAAAAAAAAAAAGGACTGAAGTTAAGAGCAGTTAAGTCATTCATATGTTTTTCCTGGTCCTGTTACAACTCCATAAAATAGATGTACATTCACTTTCCCCAGAAGACATTAACTTTAGGATGGGGGAAAGAATACTAAAGGTTTATATCATATTAACTAGGGTAATAAAATATAACTAATTCAGTGGAACCTCTAGCAACATTTTCAGAAGCTAATTAAATTTTGCTCTTGCTGCTGGTGCCAAAATGTATGCTTGGTGGTCTTGACTGGCTCATACTGCTTCTCCCATCTCAGCAGGACCATGGAGGTGGATTTTGCACCATCACCTCTCTCAAGTTGCCACCTCTCACAGGAAGAAAGTGTTCTCTTCCTTTCACTGGTACTTATTACACTTTTTTCCCACTGGACTTTTAAAAGTATCATCCTCACCACCAACAAATGTAGTCCAGGTTCTCAGGCCCTAGGCTGGAGGCCCTTTGAAAGGCTTCATGTTGCTGTGGACTGAATGCTTGTGGCCCCTCAAATTCATGTTGAAGCGCTAATCTGCAATGCGGTAGTCTTTGGAGATGGCGCCTGTGGGAGATAAATAGGTTTAGATGAACTCATGAAGGGTGGAGCCTCCATGATGGGGTCAGTGCCTTTATTAAGTAGACACTAGAGAGCTTTTGCTGTCTCCCTCCCCGCAAGGAAGGAGATATATCTACATCATCTATATCTATATCTATATCTATATCTGTATAGATAGATAGATAGATAGATAGATAGATAGATAGATAGATATAAAGAGAGCAAGATGGCTGGCAGCTGTCTGCAAACTGGGAAGATGGCCTTCACCAGAGAGTGTTTGCCAGCTCCTTGATCTTGGACTTCTCTGCCACCTGAACTGTGGGAAATAAATATTTGTTGTTTAAGGCATCCAGGGCAAGATATTTTGTTGTAACAGTCCAGACAGCTATAGAAAGACACAGCTCTTACTTTAAATGTTTAAAAAGCAAATTTACTGAACTGTAACTTAGGTACAAAAGGGTGTCTAGGTATGTGAATGAATCTTGACAAACGTCTGTACCTCTGTGACCATTCCCGCCTGGCTGTAGAACATCGCCGTTACCCCCAAGTTCCCGTGTGTCCGGTTGCTGTCCGTGCTCCCTCTCCAGACCTCCGCTGCGTTGCCAGGGAACTAGTGATGTGCTTTCCATTACTATATATTAATGTTTTTTCATTCTGTTGTTGTTCAGTCACTAAGTTGTGTCTGACGCTTTTCACCCCATGAACTGCAGGACACCAAGCTTCCCTGTCTTTCACTGTCTCCCAGAGTTCGCTCAAATTCATGTCCACTGAGTCACTAATGCTATCTAGCCATCTCATTCTCTGTCACTCACTTCTCCTCTTGCCCTCAATATTTCTCAGCATCAGAGTCTTTTCCGATGAGCTGGCTCTTCGCATCAGGTGGCCAAAGTATTGGAGCTTCAGCTTCAGCGTCAGTTCTTCCAATGAATATTCAGGATTGATTTCCTTTAGGAGTGTTCATTCTTTAATCACAAATAAATGAATTATAAGGCATATGATCTTTTTTGTTAGACTTCTTTTACTTGGAATGATGTTTTTGGCTTATTGATATGAAATAGTAGTTACCTCCTTTTTATTTGTAATTATGAATATACCACACTTTATCCACTTACCTGTTGATTGTTGAACAGTGGCATTTTCTCAATTTTTGGCTATCATTTAGCATAGTTCCTATGGATAATCATTTACAAAACATTTCTTACAAGTACTCTGGACTAAAACTGCTGGGTTGCAGGCTAAATGCACACATTTCTCTGCCCTTTTCTTCTTCCAAATTGCTTGTGGATTTTTATTTCTTCATGTGATTCTGTAACATGAATGTTGTTAGAGGGATGTAAGTACAGAATTCTAATAAATTTGGATGGAAGTTATTCCTTCTATCATTGAATAAAACTTTGATTTTTCTAATCATATTTTTGCCTGAAGTTCTCTTTTGCCTGATATCAGTATTGCTTTTTTTGGTTAATGTTTTTTAGCACTGTGTTCTACTATTTCTATCATTGTAAACATTTATGTGTTTTCTTAAAAGTAATATGTGACCGCAGTTAAAAACCCCAAATTGTGCTATAATATTTGATGAAATTCTGAAATCTTCTTTCTTACCATCCTCCAACCACAGTCCCTTAGAGACAAACATTTAAAATTTTCAGTCTTCTGCTCCATATTTGCCTTTATATTTTAAAATACCATATTTAAAATATAAATTTTATTGCTGTATGTCTCGGGGAACTCAAACAGGGGCTCTGTACCAACCTAGAGGGGTGGGATGGGGAGGGAGATGGGAGGGAGGTTCAAGAGGGAGGGGACATATGTATACCAGGTTTGACAGAAAGCAACAAAATTCTAAAGCAATTATCCTTCAATTAATAAATAAATAAATTTTTAAAAATAAAATATAAATTTTAACTTTTTTCTTTTGGGGCCATATCTATCAAGTGTGGTAGATAAGGACTTATTCACTCACAGTCTGCCCTCCCATCATTCTACCATGGACAGTCATGATTGTTGGGTAAAACATGATTCAGAGTTTTTATTTCATGAATATTTCATATTGTTTTTGTCTGAAACATAATAATGTTGTACAGTTGCATTTACCTTTTTGCATAATGTTATTCTTTCCAGTATCAAGAGCTGCTTCATTTTGCTGTTTTTTTAAAAACCTATTACAACTATTTTTTCCTCAAACTTTTAAGAGTGGTTACATGTTTTAGATAATCCACCTTTTCCATTTTCTTTCTTTGTGATGTGTTGTCTAGAGCCCTCTATTCTTCTATATTAGTCTGGACTTTGGGGTCTAGACTGAATTGTCAGTGATCTTTCTTCTTCTTCTTCTCAGTCTTGAATTTAGCTTTTTGATTCATTTTCATGCTGCTGTACTCTCCTCTTTCTTTTTTTTTCTTTATGTTTCAACTTTACTTTTTATATAAATTTATTCATTTTAATGGGATGCTAATTACTTTACAATATTGTGGTGCTTTTGCCATACATTGCCATGAATCAGCCACGGGTGTACATGTGTTCCCCATCCTGAACCCCCCTCCCACCTCCCTCCCCATCCCATCCCTCCTCTCTCTTAACAGAATTTCTTTAGGCCCAATAACCAGAGCATACCAATTTATAGTCACTCAGTTAACCTCTAATTTCTGAAAAAAAGTACAAATGCTCCTCTTCCCCCCGCCCCTGACTGCAAGTGACAATGGAAAAAGGGTAAAAAAGCTGCTTAAGGATTTTAAGTATGGGAGCAGTGTGTCGAAAGTTCTCCTTTAAACCATTACTGGTTGCAAAGTAGAAAATGAGGGGACAGCCGTGGATGCAGCCACTGCCCTTGTCATCATGAGATGCGGTGCTCACTCAGAGTTTGGTGATGGTAACGGAGAAAACTGGATATATTGAAAAGACGCAGAAGCAGCAGCATGCATAGGGCATGGTGACTGATGGTGATGGAGGGTGGGAGAGGCCAAGGATGACTCCCAGGATTCTGGCCTTAGGGCGGTGATGCCATTTACTGAGGCGTGGAATACTGGAGGTCATGACTGAGGAGGAGGAGGAGGACTTGGATGGAAAGACCATCTGCAGGTGATAGTGATGTGAGACCTACGTACGGTACACCAGCCATTTGTGGTGTGTATTTTCAAAGGCGTGATACTCTTTTTTTTTTTTTTTTTTTTTTTTTTTAGTTTCAGCTAAAAGCAGACGGGTTCTGGCCAAAGTGGGATGGAAAGGCCTGTTGTCCTGCCTGCTTGGTTCCTGTGGGTGCCTATCAGTTAAACCCACTATTTCTCAAGGATCAAAATACTAGTGTAATTGGTTACATCAGTTAGTTCATTCTGTTGATTCTTTGGGATACCATTTCACGTTGAATTTTTTTCTTCATACTCTTTCCTTCCAAGTAGAAAAGATGGGCCTATTCCGTGAGCAGATAAGGCTGGAAGCTGAGTGGGTCACTTCCAAAATTAAAATGGAAAACAAACTGTGAAGGGGTGCAGAGCTTGAATTGAAAAACAAACAAACAAACAAACCTAGAGAGAAAGATGTAAGAAGCCACCTTAATGAGCCAAACAATTTCAATAGAAAATTATTGGGATAGGAATATTTTTGAAGGACATGTAATGATATTTTACCTTCACAGAACACAGTGCCAAAAGACTGCTGGAAAAAAAAATGTGCAGGCCTGTTCAACAGGAGGAAGGAGAGGGGCATGAAAAATAGGACTGTCAGGCGTCTCTAAATCTCTCAGAGTCAGAGTGAAACAGAATCAATGATTCTTAAGGCTTATAGCATTACATGTGTACGTGTGTGTGCATGTGTGTGTATAACATATATATTCTGAGTTATAGCATGTACCTTGAACCACAGAGAAGACGACCAAGAAAGGAACTTCAGCATTGATCTAGAGGCATAATTAGTATCGTTATAGAAATAGAACTGTGTAACAAAATGAGCCAATTCCCCTGTTGAAACCTCATCATTGAGGAAAGATTGTAAAATAATATTTTCTTCATTCTAAATTATATGTAGACTAAATCACACACTTATAAATTCAGACTGCTTAGTGTCTGATAAATCTATAAGGCATAAGAGGCAATCTTGAAAGATGAATCTACTGCCACTGAATTTATGCGTTGCTCACACATTTCTTTGCTATTGTTATTCATTTTATTATAATATTACTATTGAAACATATATTCCCTTCCCAATCCACTATATCTTAATGAAGAAGATAGCCTTTTAAAGTGATGAGATAAAGAATAAAGTGCTACTTTCTCCTCTTCTCCAGATATGATGCAAAATAGTTTGTTGACCAGTCAAGAAATCCTTATAAACTTTTCAGATTCATTTCTAACCAGGGACCTGCTTTGTTTCAGGCACTGTGCAGGTGATACCATACATATTGTCTCATCCAGTAATGTGCATTGAAATTAGACTCAAAGTCTGAGCAAACCCTGAAATTTCCCTAGCACTCTTAGGGTTTTCAAGAGTTGAAAGTTTTTACTATGCTAACCAGTTCAATGCTCACATCGTTGAGGAAAATTGCACAACTGCAGTCAAACTAAACTCTCTCTTATTAAGTCAGTCCATGATAATGGTGAAGAATAAATATACTCCACTATACCATCCAAATGCTTTATCCACATGATATTAATAACCATGGCTGCCAGTCCTCAAATATCAGAATGTTCAATATAATAGAGGCTAAATATTTGGAGGCTATAAAGGGTTTTTATTTTGTTTTGGTGATAATCAGTAGTAAACTGATCTAAAAGATGAAGATATAGATTTGCTGAAGTAATTCATTTATTTATGAGTTGGCTTTGGTGTTACTGCTTCCCCAAGGAGACATTGCATTAGTACGACTCGTTCTTAACCCATAAAAAGCAGCAAAGACAGCTGACAGATCATGACATTCATAGTCAAACATCTGGGCTCCAAGTCAGGCTCTGTCACTCAAAACTCTGTGATGCTGACAAGTATCAGTTAATCTCCCTTAAAACGGGAACAATAATAGCACCTGGCTGCTGCCTCACATGATCACTGTGAAGGGCCAAGAATCCAGAGCGCGTGCTTTGTGAATCGTACTCAGATGTGTGTTTCTTTGTCTTTCTCTCTCTCTTTTTAAGTAGAATGCTTTATCTGAATTCTGACCACAGCGTCAAACTGATTTTATTGTTGAGTTGTCCACAATGTTAATTTGGAAGTGAATATTCTAATCTTTTATGTTTAGTGTTAATTCATCCGAGAAGGCTCCTGGAAGGGAGGGAAGCAAAGTTGATTCTAGATTCTTAAAAAATGAAGGAAATACTGGTGGTTCAGGCAAGTTGTTCCATAGTTTGATAGTGTATGTGTAAGTTTTGCTATAATGACTTATAGCAAAACTATAAATCCCCACAAGACAGGAAAATTTATGTTGGACACACTTGCAGCCTTCTTTCCATGTTCCAAAAAGGCTCTCTGGAGTCTGAGAAATGAGATGCTGAGACTCATAAGAGATCATTGGTACCCCCTGATTTGTAATCTGGTTGGTTCCCTTGTGGGAATTTTCAGAAACCCTGAGCAGAGAGGCCATAATTCTGTCAACACCTCACATCCCGGGAGCAGGGGTTAGGACTTGATCCCTGGAAGCATGTAGTTAAACTTGCACCATGACATAGCACTAGAACATGCGGGCTTGGTAGGATCTGGCCCTGATACCGCAAAAGCCATCGTCCTGCAGAGCTGTCAGATGCAGCCAACAGTCTGACTGCAGACGCTGCACCAATGATGCTCAGGGGCCGGTCCAGATCTCCAGGGAAGCTGGGAGCCAAACAGCTCTTGCCAAATCGCTAAACTGAAGGAGTGTTCTCAGCTCTCTCCTAACACTTGTCACATATAGCTACATGAGGTTTTGAGTGTCTTAAAAATCTTCTACCACATGGCTGGGGAGATTGGAATGAATGAGAGTTAAAATTTTGATATGACTTGGTCAGAAGGCTGGGTGTATATGGTACTGTTCCTTGATGGATTGCTTCCACTGTCCACCCTTCTTTGCCCTGCTCCAGGCCTTGGGAGGCTGGCCTGCAAGGGCTGTATCAACTGGCTCTCTTACTGTTTGACGTCCAGTCTGATGGTCCAGAGGGAGCCCTAGGAGGCGGGCCTTGCAGGAAGGAGATTGGGAAGAGTGTTTCTCTAGTTATCTCTCTGCAGGGTGGCCAATGGGAAGTCTCAGCTCCATTAGGGGCCTGTGCCACACAGCCTTTTCAGACTTTAATTCCAATAACCACGTTTTCCCCCACACCTTCAAGCCTGCCTAGGGGAGTGACAATACACCGCCATCACCAGTCCTGGGTTACTGACTTCTTGTAGTTTCGCTGTTACCTGCTTATACATAGGAAATAGTTCATTTAAATTTTCTGCACATATCCCAGCTTCAAGGGTGCCATCTTTTTCCTGACAAGGCCCTGATATATGAGGCAAGCCAGGATTACTGTTGGCCTACAAATGGGGCAAGCCTAAACTTTAGGTGCTAAATAGCTATTAAATAGAATGTCATTCACTTACAATGACATCAGGGCTCCTCTGTTTCTATTACTTTCTTGATGAAGGTTGATTTCTCTTAGTTCTGTCTTAAAATGTCATATCAAAAAGTGCCTGATTATGTGGTGAGGTCCAAGTCATTTATTGAAAGGAGACTGCCTAACCTGTAGGGTGGTTTATTTGATATATTTATTTTGGGTGGAATAAAAAATGAGGTACTACTTTTGTTATTATGAAGAAATAAAATCCCTTTTCCCTCTCCTTTCCTTGTGTATACATTCCTTTCCTTATTAATGATCTCTTGTTCAGACCTAGCATATGGGTCTGTCATTTGGAATACCATGTATGGGTACTCTGAAAAATAAGAAGGAAAAGAAAATCTAGCTCCTTTTCAATGCTTATCAGTATGAAACAGTGTGATATTTTATATTTTTGGTGACAGCATTATGTGGATGAACTTATACATTGACGTATTATTCTAGTCAAACGATCAATCCACTTAAGTTGCCTTATTTTTGTTTATGATAATATCATGTTTCAAACATTTCAGCACATACTATAATTTCCTTTTAAAGTATTATTGTTACATACGCCTGTCTTTTTAGAGATGCATTAGTCTTGGACCTTAACTTCACGCCTCCAAATACTTCATGGGTAAAGACATTAAAATAATTATTTTATATCAGAGTTAACTTTGTTTTGAGAATATTGTGGCACCCTATGATGGTAGATGAGTGATCCAGGTGGTCTCTTCTAGCTTGTACCCTTCTCTTCTCTAGGAATAGCATTCTCCTCCTGGGAATTGCTTCCCCCCCTCCCCCATTATATCCATGTGGTACTCAGGGGCTGCCTCCTTCTTCCATGACTATGATGCACCCTGACCATAAGGCCAGACAGTGGTCATGGCCAAAACGTAGCCAAAAGGAATTCTCCCCCAGTATTTTTGTGAAAGGGAGAGAGAAAGATAGTCAGTTCCTCTCTGGGGATGTGAACCACAATTTATAAAACTCAGCCTTCCTTGGCAGCCACTTCTTTTCCATGTGAATGAAACCAATTATTGGGCTCTTGGAATTATACTGAACACTCAGATAGAGAGGGAAAAAAGTGGGGTCAGAGCAAGTCATTGTCACATTCAAATTCTCTGTTACAGTTGTTCCAGAAACCCAGGTGCATTTCTGTTTTGCTCACGTGTTGATTGTTGAGACGCCCTTCAGTTAGGTGAGATATAGTCAATATTATTCTTAAGAATTTCTGATTTGCCTAAGTTAGTTTGATAATGGTCTCTGCCAGGTAGAATCAAAAGCATCTTGACCAAAATAAATGGCCATAAACATTCAATCCATTCAACAATTTTTGAGTAGTTATTTTGAGCCAGAATCTCCAAGGAAAGCAGCGTTGTATAAAACCTTGTCCATGTTCTCTTACATGCTTACGTCACAGTAGGATAGACAAGAATAATAAGGATGAGAATAACATTGATAGTACAACCACCACAGTATTTTGAACATTCTCTGTGGGTCTGCTAAGTATTTTACATGCATGATTTTATTTAATGCTCATAATAACTCTGTATGTGTGATGGCACCTTAATGATGTAATTAAGGTTTAGCAAGCTTGTGCCATATAGCTAGTAATGGTAGAGGCAGAATTTGAACTCAGGACCTATTGTACTCCTTGGTCCCGGCTCTTTCTCACTACACCATACCTCTTATAAATAAGGAAATGTATGTGTGATGTAAAGAGAAGTTCATAGAAGACAAAGGTGATGTCATTTGGAAAGATCTGAGAAGTTTGATGGAGAAAGTAGCCTTTATATGGGTTTCTAAAGTTAGTAATAGGATATGATGGGGGCAGAAAACATAATCCCACACAATCTTACATCTATGCTTTAAGTGTACTTACAACTGAGATTGGAACAAGGATAAAAATAAGAGATGGCCTCAATTCAGTTCCCTCTTAGGCTACGTCTTACACTTTGAGTGCTAGCTCTTTCCGCCATTCAAGCTTGCCGCCTGATGAGTCCGCCAAGTGTAAGGACTTAACCTGCACTTCTGAAGATTCACAGCTGGGAGGATTTCATTTTGCAGAAACCAAACCCAAGAAAGTTAAGCAGTCTCGACTGAGCAGTTTCACAAAATAGTGAGCTTGGAGTGCACATATGCTTCCTTGGCCAGTGAGGTTTACGTGACTGCGAAAGCCTGCCTCGTGTTGCTGTTAGATACCCTGTGTATTGGGTGTCTTCTTCCCCTTTTTCAGGATCTTTGAAAGCAGGGCCTGTTGCATTCTCTCAACTCAGCACTGTGGCTTCTTCTGTCTCAGAGATGTGAGCAGCTGTTTGATTCACAGCAAAGATAACCACTGGAAATACCTCAGGGCTGTAAACCATTGATAAACATGTTTTATGTCCATTCTGCCTATTTTTTCATTGGGTAAAACTAACGATGTCATAAATAACCAGTCTATCTCGATAAAAGCGGTCTACTGAGAACTCTCAGTGAGTCTTCCTTGTAGTTATCTAGTACTCCTAGACCAGTGAATTTCTCGTGTTTTATAGAGAATTTGGTGAAGAACACATGTTGAATCTGCAGTATGCCAAGCACTGAGTTAGTGAACCTATATATCATCTCTTAAATCCTAAACTTCACAATAACTCTATGCAAAATCCAAAATTCAGAGAGGTTAAGTAGCTTGCTGAATGCCACACAGCCAGTAGGTAGCAGAGCTAAAATCTGAATGATTTTCACATAATACAAAGCCGATTACTTCACTTTAGCAAGCTGTCAGTAAATACTTTTAATCATTTTGGGTGAGGATGTTAACATTTGGAAATTAGCTCATTTGTAAGGTCGCATTGCAAATTGGGAGTTGACTTATCTATATCCAGTCACAGTAGTATGGTTGTACCAAATCAGACTTATAAATGATGCTGAATATCAGATTCTGATCAGAAATAGAACATGCCGAGGTGAGAAAACCTACTATTTGGAAATAAACAAAGTCAAGCTTTTAGAAAAATGCCTGAGAATTCTGATTTAAAATGACTTGAGGATTGTTATTATTATTATTCTTCACAGCTGGTTATCACTGAGCTACTTCCAAAGTTGGCCATTTGTTTTGAAGGTGTTAATGTCAGGCTCAAAATAAGTCAATGCTGGGAACCTTCAAAAATAATTGATTGGGCAGATGATCTGTAGGCTTGTTGCACAGATACTCTGTAAAACACTATGTCCTACTAGGAACTGGCAGAAAACCAGCCTGCCAATGTTGCTTTTTTTGAAACTAGCCTAACGAGTTGAAGGGCAATAATCATGTGTTGTTACACCACCTAGACCAGATGATCCTTCCATTTATGACTTGTGGTTTTACTTTACATTGTTCCGTGACTGCACTTAAAAAGCCGCATGTTTGCATCCATTAGGTAAGGTGTCCAAGGCACACAGTTAATGGTACTTCTGTTTTATATCTAATGGTAGAAGGAGAGTTGTTTGTTTAAAAGTAATGAAGAAGTAAAAAGCTCCAGCTAAATAATCACCTTGGGACTGAGATGCAGGTGAATATAGAGTAAAAATTGTAAACGTCTGAATATCACAAGCCCTGTACTTTCCTATGAGTTTATAACTTTACTCATGTGGGAAAATATGCTATTTGCCTCAGACTCTCTCCTTGTCAAGAGAACTTTTATGTCTTTAGCCTTAATAACTAAGAAATCAATGTCAAATCTTATCAGACAGTGTTGTGTGTCTCTAGAGTTAAAGCAACTCTATTGACGATCCTTTTCTAAACTGGCTGCTATATGTTTCCAACTTTAGTGAACTTTAGGGAAACTGAGGCTCTTTTCACCACCTTCATGTGAGTAATTAAGTCCTGGTAAATGTGTGGACGTGAGAGTTGGACTGTGCAGAAAGCTGAGTGCCGAAAAATGGATGCTTTGGAACTGTGGTGTTGGAGAAGAGTCTTGAGAGTCCCTTGGACTGCAAGGAGATCCAACCAGTCCATCCTAAAGGAGATCAGTCCTGGGTGTTCATTGGAAAGACTGATGCTGAAGCTGAAACTCTAATAATTTGGCCACCTCATGCGAAGAGTTGACTCATTGGAAAAGACCCTGATGCTGGGAGGGATCGGGGGCAGGAGGAGAAGGGGATGACAGAGGATGAGATGGCTGGATGGCATCACCAACTCAATGGGCATGAGTCTGAGTAAACTCTGGGAGTTGGTGATGGACAGGGAGGCCTGGTGTGCTGCGATTCATGGGGTCGCAAACAGTCAGACACGACTGAGTGACTGAACTAAACTGAACTGAATAAATGTATTCTAAGTTGTAAACCTTAGCCACATATGAATATCACCATTATAGGTTTGCTTGCTAAACTGATGATCCCAAGCAGCCAAACAATTCACCTTTGGCTGGAAGAAATAGAAGGCTTAGGTATACATGCTGTCACAAAGATATTCTCATTAAATGTGATTGATTGATTGAATGATAGACCAGCCCACTCATTTCACAACTTTAACCGAGGGGCTACTGGTACTAAAAGTGATGTACCTTTGGGAGGATGGGGTAAGGATAAATATGGCATGGCCTCATAGCATATAAAATGCATATAAAGTTATAAAGAAAAATGTTAACAATTGTAAAAAGTATTTTAAACCAAATCGGTAATATTTTTTCCCTCTGAGATAAATTCTGACATACTTCTAAAGTCCTATAGGATAACTTGAACATATCTCATCTTAACTGTACACACTTGACTGATAATCAAATCAATTTTATTTCCAGAGTGGGCTTTATTAGAGTCCATCAATTTGTCAAGTTTTATTACCTTCCAATAGGTGTTCAGTGATTTAAAGAAATGAATTGACAAGCTTCAGACCATTTCTAAGAGCACCAACTGCCAAGACTTCCCAAACTGCAGCAGGAGTTTCAACAGAGGAAAGAGAGAGTGAAACGTGAATTGTTTCCATTGGAACATTTTGTCTTTGCAACTCAGGGTGATGTGTTGAGGAGTCGGAAGTTATCTGCTCTTTCTGTTATAGGCACAGGAGCAAGGAAACCTTGGAATCCCTGGGTTTTCAGATCTGTCTTCTATGAGATGCCAAGTTATTCAGTGTGGTGTCAAATTGATCATCAGTTTATAACCATTCTTGTTTATTGTAACACATTCAGTCACTTAAAAAATGAGTTCTATGTTTTTCCCTCTTGTTCATCATTTTTCTTTCCCATCATCTATATTAGTCTACTAGGGCTGCCATAACAAAATACCACAGGCTGACTTAAAGAACAGAAATGTATTTTTTTCAGAGTCCTGCCTGGAAAATCCCGTGGACGGAGGAGCCTGGTAGGCTGCGGTCCATTGGGTCGCTAAGAGTCCGACAGACTGAGAGACTTCACTTTCACTTTTCACTTTCATGCATTGGAGATGGAAATGGCAAACCACTCCAGTGTTCTTGCCTGGAGAATCCCAGGAACCGGGGAGCCTGGTGGGCTGCCGTCTATGGGGTCGCACAGAGTCGGACACGACTGAAGTGACTTAGCAGCAGCGTCAGCAGCAGAGGCTGGGAAGTCTAAGATCAAGGTGCTAGAAGGGTGGTTCTCCTGCAGTGTCTCTCGGCTTGTAAAGAGCTGCTTTCTGATTTGTTCTTGTAGCCTTTTCTCCTTGCCAGCACATCACTGATGTCGCTCTTCTTGAAAGGACACAGCTCATATTGGCTTAGGGCCCCAACCTTATGACCTCATTTAACCTTAATTACTGTCTTAAAAAGCCCTATCTCAAATACAGTCACATACAGGGTTGGGGCTTCAACATGTGAATTTGCGGATGAGGGAAGACCAATTCTATCCAAACAATGTCTGTCTCTGTTTCTTTCTCTCAAAAACTATCCCACTTCACCTTTTAGTTGTTGCTTCTGTTAATCTGAAATTCTTTGGGATAGATTCACAAATTTTCCGAACCAAAAATAGGAATGTCTATTCCCGCCTGTTGAACATTTCAGATTAACGCTATGCATTCGGAAGGAAAGTTAACTGGAGGTGAGGGATAGCATGTCAGTCGTGGTTAGAGGGTGCTAACATGGGGCCTTTTCTTTTTAACCCTTCCCTTTACTGGGGGAGGGAAAATTTCATTTTACATAAAGAGCTAAAATAGACTAATGGGATTTACACAAAAATTGCTAATGAAATGCTTATTTGGCTTTTAATAAATGTTAATTCCTTTCGCTTTGCTTTCATTAACTTTGTCATTGAAAATAGATTTCCTAGAAGTGCAAGTATATTAGGAAAAGTCATGTCTCCTAAAGCAGAAATGGACATCATAATTGTCAGTGACAAGCCAAGCACATTTCTAAGCAGTCTCAGTTTTACCATAGATGCAGCTAAGTCGCTTCAATCATGTCTGATTCTCTGCGACCCTATGGACCAGAGTCCTTCAGGCTCCTCTGTCCATGAAATTCTCCAGGCAAAAATACTGGACTGGGTTTCTACGCCCTCCTCCAGAGGATCTTCCCAACCCAGGGATCAAATCCATGTCTTTAATGTTTCCTGTGTTGGCAGGGGTATACTTTACCACTAGCACCATCTGGGAATCCCCTGGAGAAGGGAATGGCTACCCACTCTAGTATTCTTGTCTGGAAAATTCTATGGACCAAGGAGCCTGGTGGCCACAGTCCATGGGGTCACAAAAAAGTCTGACACACCTGAGTGACTAACATTTTTTTATCATGGGTGCTATGATCCTAACACATTGTGACATGGACAGAACAAATATATCTCTTAATCTTGCAGAGAGCTAGTGTTTGCTTCCACTCGGATTATATGATCCTATAATGATACTGTGTGCTTTTTTTTTTTTTTTTTTGCATATTTCCTCAAGGTTCAAATAAATATTTTCTCAGTCATATCTGTTAGACTCATTGACAGGTTTCCTTTTTCCTTCTGATCTGCTGGTTAACCCAGTATTTTCCATCTTTTTTTCACCTCTTTGTTCCTTCTCCATTATCACCAGCAGAAATTCAGAGATATAAAAAAACTGGATGTATGCAACTTTGTAACAACAACTTCTTTTCCCTGGGCCATCAGCTCAGCTGCCCTAATTCCCGAGGAGTTTCACAGTTTTCACTGTAAATAAGCTTATTTGTATGTTTTGTTTTAACATAGAAATCTAGTTTACAGCTAACTGGTTTTGCTAGATTGGAGAAAATTCCCTCTGAACAATTGGAGGGAACCTAGGAAATTTATCTATTGACTGAACTTTTAAAGGAGCAGTCCACAGGGGTAATTTATATTAAGGCAAAAGCAGCATGGGGCTGGCCTGGGATTTACAGGCACTTTTGTTAGGAAGGAAGATATCATACATCCGACCAAAATGGATTGAATGCTTCAATGCTCACAGCGTTCTTTTCATTGGTAAACAATTTGAAAAATCCAGCAAGTGAGAAATGAAACACTGATTTGGTTTAAAATTGAAACGTCTCAGATAAATTTAATACTTACCTCAAGGATTAAAGATTTTTGTGTTCAGAATATAGAGATTTGGGCTCGAGTAACAGGGGAGTCCACTGTACTACAGACCTGGTTAGCTGACAGATCTGTGCTCATGAAGTTTGTAATTCAGTGGGAAAGGACAAGAAGTATTTGAAATACAATAACAGAAGTTATAAAGCACATATAGATTTATATACACTTATTTCTCTTCAGATAAGGCATGTTGGGTGGGGCTCACAAAGCGGAGTGGGAGCTGTCTTTCTTGGTACTGGTTACTCTTAAAGCTATGGGAATAGGTATGTCTATCAAGCTCTAAAAACTAAGAGTAAACATCATTAAGAGGGAAAGTTAAGTGGAACAGAGTGAGCAATAAGTTGGTAATAGGGAAGCTGTGTTTAAAAGTTGCTTTAAAGACGGTATTTTTCACAGAATTAGAACAAATAATTTCACAATTTGTATGGAAATACAAAAAACCTCGAATAGCCAAAGTAATCTTGAGAAAGAAGAATGGAACTGGAGGAATCAACCTGCCTGACTTCAGACTCTACTACAAAGCCACAGTCATCAAGACAGTATGGTACTGGCACAAAGACAGAAATATAGATCAATGGAACAGAATAGAAAGCCCAGAGATAAATCCACGAACCTATGGACAGCTTATCTTTGACAAAGGAGGCAAGGATATACAATGGAAAAAAGACAATCTCTTTAACAAGTGGTGCTGGGAAAACTGGTTAACCACTTGTAAAAGAATGAAACTAGAACACTTCCTAACACCATACACAAAAATAAACTCAAAATGGATTAAAGATCTAAATGTAAGACCAGAAACTATAAAACTCCTAGAGGAGAACATAGGCAAAACACTCTCCGACATAAATCACAGCAAGATCTTCTATGACCCACCTCCCAGAATATTGGAAATAAAAGCAAAAATAAACAAATGGGACTTAATGAAAATTAAAAGCTTTTGCACAACAAAGGAAACTATAAGTAAGGTGAAAAGACAGCCCTCAGATTGGGAGAAAATAATAACAAATGAGGAAACAGACAAAGGATTAATCTCAAAAATATACAAGCAACATTTGTTTTGTTTGAAGGGTAATTAGTAGGCTTTTTGACTTCAGGAGCCTTTTCCAACTAAGGTGGTTTACAATCAAGGGTTGCTAGCAATTGCCTGACTCTCAGTAGATTTTCAGTTCACATTAATTTTCATCCCCACTTCCCTTCCCCTTGGAGATCTTGATTTTAGAGAAGCCAGCAGGGAAGGAGCATAAATAAACTGAGTTAATTTGCATTTTGACTAGTAGATCTTTTCTATTTCCCATTTAAAAAAAATATAAATCACTAGCTTCATACACACATTGTTTTTATGTGTTTATGTGTGTGTATCGTCCATATGTTTTATGTAATTTTGATAATCTATATATTTAATTAAAATCAAAGAAATTAAAAATTTAAATAATAAACTCTATATTTTCTAGGTGTAGGACCTAAAGCATAGGATTGGCAGAGGGATTATAGGATCACAGAATGTCAGTCTGAAAGGGGACCTAGAAATCGTTTGTCTATGTGATTCTTCCTCATTATTTTTCATTTGAAGAAAGAAGGACTGATAAGGTGAACTGACTTGCCTTAACTTGGCCATGTCAATGTGGCAAGTCTTTATTGGAAACAATGAAAAGTCATTTGGGGCTAGGTCTGAAGAAATAGAGGCTTCCCTGGTAAAGACTCTGCCTGCAATGCTGGAGGCCCGGGTTCGATCTCCGGGTCAGGAAGATCCCCTGCAGGAGGGCATGGCAGCCCACTCTAGGACTCTTGCCTGGGGAATCCTATGGACCAAGGAGCCTGGTGGGCTGCATTCCATAGGATGGCACAGAGTTGGACATGACTGAAATGACTAGGAAACAGTAGCAGCTGAAGAAATATTGATCAAATTAAAGAATAGTCTTGAGGTAAAAATTTTTGTGAAGCTCATACTAGTCAATGAGCTAATCCCTGCTCTGTTTTCTCTCCTGCCCTAAAAATTCAATTCTAGAAGAGAGTAGCAAAAACCTTTAAAGTAATAACTGACTACATCACTAGAAGAAAATGTCCCAAATTTTTAGGTTTATTTTGAAAGATGACTCTCATATGAATGTGTAAGTTCTAGTCTGTGTGTGTGAGTTTGTCTTTTGTTTGTTTTAATTAGGGACGTTATTTGAATTTCATCTCATATAGGAGAATGGCCTTGAACCGTGGACAAATATCATCATTGTTTTCCACAGCCTGACCGTTATGCAGCCAAGAATTTATAGACTAAAGACAAACAAAACCATTTTCTTCTTTTGTAAAACAGTAAAGAAACAAAATGTTGTTTCCTTTGATAATTTTAAACTATTTTAATAATATCCTTAGTAAAGAAACTCTGAGTTAGAGATCTAAAGAAATGTTGAAACAATTTACTTGACTTATTTATAATAATCAACTTTGAAAGTCTTCTTAGTGTATAATTTTCTAATTGTCTGCAAGTCAAAAACCTATTTAATGTAATTCAAGGAATGTATAATACCTTACTTTAACTTCATCTGGTAAAATCAGTAGCATTCGTATTTCTACCTATAAAATCAATTCCATGAGTCTATCATAATAAATGCATTTTGTCATTTATTCAACTAAATTTACCATTTTTAACTGAGCAGAGATAGCTAATTGCTTACCCAACACCCATTTTTTTCTTCCTGGGCAATGTAGCAGCTGGAGAAAATGAAGAGAAGAACAGTGATGTTTCTTCACCTGGATAATGTAATATAAACTGAATATTTCTGGAAAATGTCTTCAGAGTTTCTTATCCTTTTCTTGCAACCAGGTGCCTGGAATGTAGTCATGATAACTGGAGTTCAGCAGTTATCTTGAGACAGGAGGTAACCATTAGCATAGACACCAGTGCTGAGTACAGTGGATCAGCAACAGAGATGGAACTTGGTCCCTGATGATAGTCCTGGAGTATTTTTCTTTGCATTTCTTTTACATGAGAGAAAAATAAACCCATGTGTCTCTAAGCCACCATTACTTTGAGGTTTCTATTCTATGCAATAAAATGTAATCTCTTCTTACATGCTAAGCTCAATTTCACCACCAGCTCAATAGTCTGTGGCTATCTGTTACTTGCCATAAAAATATGATCACTTATTCTACTATGTAACCCAATCTCTTCTGCTGTACTTTTCGTCCATTGCTGCAACCATGCTAAATCCTACCTCATCATGGCTTGTTTTCCATCTATTCGATATTTACTCTTGCAAATGATGTTTCAATTTTTTGTATTGGGCATGTTCAAATTTAGATATAAATTTTGCAAGACAAAATTTCAAAAGAGAGAAAATACAATACCAGTTTATAGCTCACAAATGTAGAAGCTTCTTATTCCAAATTTTGCTCAAGGCAGAGTATGTTGAAGCCAGTGCAGCTGTGCCTGTGTTTTTTGAATGTCTGTAGTTTGTTATTTGCATATGGAAAAATGTAGTTAAAAATTTAAAAATAAGTGAAACTAAACTGGAAATAAGAAGGGGAAAGATGAAATTTCAGAAGGCCCTGAATATTTTACTCTAGGAGGGCTAAGTCATTCTGTTAAGGAAGGCTAAGTCATTCTGTTAAAGGATGAGATAAGTATTTAAAAAACAATAGGCGTGAAAGAAGCTCTGAGAGAATAATTCATGACCATGGCAACTCAGTTTTTAAGAGTGCTTAGTCCACTGTAAATCTCTGCGTTATCAGAATTATGAAATCTCACTGTTTGGTTACTGAGAACTTGGAAATGAGGCTTTAAATAAAAATAAATTGGGAGTAGGGGAAGGGAAGGAGAATGTGTTTCTCAGCAAGAGATGTTTCTACTACTTAAAAATGTTCCTATTATTTAAAAATTGCATTTCTCATTTTACGTATTTCAGTATATACAATTTGTAGACATACAATTCACATATGTTCAATAAGAATCACCTCTTCTACATCCTTGACTTTCACCAGGAATATATTATTAAATACAGAGTGAAAGTGAAAGTTATTCAGTTGTGTTCAAAGGCCCTATGTTAGAATAAGCTTGGTGTCTCTGAAGGACAGCAAGGACAGTGTGACTAGAGTGTCTTGAAGGGAGGAGATGGTTTTAGGAGAAGCTGAAGAGTCAGGGAACTGCCAGGGTTTTTAGGTCTTTATAGGGAGGCTTCAAGTTTCAATTTTATTCAAGTAAGAAGCCACAGCATATACACACGGCTATATATAAAATAGATAAACAGCAAGGGTCTACTGTATAGCACAGGGAGCTATACTCAATATCCAATATCTTGTGATCATTTATAATGGAAAAGAATCAGAAAAAAATTGTACACATATAAGACTGAATCACTTCGCTATATACCTGAAACTAACACAGCATTGTGAATGAACTACACTTAAATTTTTTTTAATGGTAAAAAAGAAATAAGAAACCACTAGAGGGCTTAGTGCAGACAGTGATTTATGTTTCAAAATGATCACCGTGGCTACCATCTGAGACATGGACCATACCTAGTCAGGGAAATATGGAAGCAAGATCAGTTTGGAGATCTTATATCAGCCTAAGTGAGAGAAGGGAGTGGTTTGGAGGAAGGCTCCATCAGTAGAAATATGGATCCTACTTGAACATGCTTGGTGTGAGTAAAACAAAGATGTACAAAAATGACATTTGGCCATGCTAAGTGTGGTTTTTAGGTGGTGTTTACTATGGACACAACATTTGCAAAATAAAAGGACATTGAAATAGAACTCTAGCGCTACAACTTCTAAGAAGGCCCCCCAAACCTAGCAGTAGTGACATGGATGTGATGTTGAAGACTGAGAGTCTAGCATTTAATCATCTGATTAATGTTAATGGTGAAAAAAGCAAATTTTTGTGTTTTTTCTTAATTTCATGAATTTAGGAGTCCTAACACCTTGTTAAGAGATAGAGAAGTCCCATTAATTTGCATAGGACTGAAAAAGAAAAACAACCATTAATTGAATGCATTTTTACTTGAGGATGTTCTATAAGAGTAATTTAGTGTAGAGGGATTATTAAAGACACATCCAGATTATATGATCTGCATCAACCCAGTCAGAAACTCCTGTCTCACCTGAGATTTTTTTTCTGGCTGATTTTGCTTCACAGATTCTGTTCCACCTGTGGAGCCCTATACCAAGGTCACAGGCGTGGAGCCTTGTACCAAGGCCACAGATTTGGAGCCCAAGGTCATCTCAGGAACTGACCAAGCCCAATAGCAACCGTTACCATGAGCCCCCTGACCCAAACCTGCCATCTTCCTGACCCCATATTAGGTAAAAATACCCACTCTATTACCCACCTTGTAACATCCTAACCAATGAGCTAATGCCACTCTCCCAACAGGAATTTTCTTTGACTTGAGGCTGTAAAAATTGGCTACTAGCCCATGAAAGCGATCAGCTATCCCTGAGTCGGCCTGCTGTCCTAAGAGCATCTGCTAATAAACTCTATTTTCTTCTCATTCTGCCTTGTGTCTGGAAATTCTCTTCCAATGTGCACAGACTATGATACCACCTTTCAAGTGGAAGTGATGTATCATCTTCCCTGAGTTCAGATAAACTGGTGTGCTTAAAGAGAATAGCAGTGTAAAATTTCTGTAGGGAAAGAAAGGTTATTTAGCAATTCTTCCTAGTATTTCTCAGCATGTGAAGGGGAAGCTGAGTTCTAATATAGATTATGTATGTATTAGAAATGCATGTTAAGCATTCTTTTGGATCAAAGTCGTAGGTTGTTCTAAAATAGCATTCAATATCATTGAGCCATCAGTCTATCAATCTCTACATTTTTTGAATAATCCACTTATTCAGTCCATTTACTTAAGAAACCACAAGTTTCCTTGTTATATTTCTTCTCAAAGATTTTTAAGCTGGTAGCTACCAAGGAAAAGTAGCCAGTAGAGGCATGGTTTATGCTTCAATTTCGCAAATATTTATATTCCTTTCTTTGGGAGGAAAAACTGGCATATCAAGTATTTGCTTTCCTTACCTTTTAAACTCAGAAATTTTAACAGTTATATTTTCTCCAGCACACTCACATTTTACAGTGAACTTCAATTATTCAAATTAATTAGAGAGGAAGCAAAGAAACTGACATTTGTTGAATTCCTACTTCATGCTAGGTATATTTATACGTATCTTAAAAATTTTTTTTTAACTTTCTATTTTAAGATAATTTCAAGCCTAAAAAAGTTTCAAAAATAGTACAAAGGACTTCCAAATACCCTTCATCCAGATTCATCTAGCTTATCAAATTTGCTTTATAATTTTCTCTCCTCTTTTACTTTAATAATTTTGAAATAAGTTTAAAGCAAATTGCATGCCTATCATTGCTTTAGCCATCCCTAGTTTAATCTTCAATAGTTAAACTTTCTTGTGATTTTCCTAAAGACAAGGATATTCAGAAAATTTGACATTGATGCAATATTTTAATTGAATTAAAAAGCTTTTAGTTTTAGAATAATTTTATAGAAAAGATGCAAGGATAACACAAAGAATTCCTGCATCCCTCTCACTCATTTTCCCCTGTTAAAACATCTATTACTGTGGTTAATTTGTAACATCTACAGGACCAACAATGGTACATTATTACTAACTGAACTCCACACCGCCCTTATGGCAGAAAGTGAAAAACTGAAGAGCCTCTTGATGAAAGTGAAAGAGGAGAGTGAAAAAGTTGGCTTCAAGCTCAACATTCAGAAAACCAAGATCATGGTATCCAGTTCCATCACTTCATGGGAAATAGATGGGGAAACAGTGGAAACAGTGGCTGACTCTATTTTTGGGGTCTCCAAAATCACTGCAGATGGTGATTGCAGCCATGAAATTAAAAGATGCTTCCTTCTTGGAAGGAAAGTTATGACCAACCTAGGTGGCATATTAAAAAGCAGAGACATTACTTTGTCAACAAAGATCCATCTAGTCAAGGCTATGGTTTTTCCAGTAGTCACGTATGTATGTGAGAGTTGGACTATAAAGAAAGCTGAGTGCCAAAGAATTGATGCTTTTGAACTGTGGTGTTGGAGAAGACTCTTAAGAGTCCCTTGGACTGCAAGGAGATCCAATCAGTTCATCCTAAAGGAGGTCAGTCCTGGGTGTTCATTGGAAGGACTGATGTTGAAGCTGAAACTCCAATAGTTTGGCCACCTGACATGAAGAGTTGACTCATTTGAAAAGACCCTGATGCTGGGAAGGATTGGGGGCAGGAGGAGAAGGGGACGACAGAGGATAAGATGGCTGGATGGCATCATTGACTCAGTGGACATGGGTTTGGGTGGACTCCGGGAGTTAATGATGGACAGGGAGGCCTGGCGTGCTGCGATTTGTGGGGTCACAAAGTCGGACATGACTGAGCAACTGAACTGAACTGAACACTTTATTCATATTTCACTAGCTTTTTTTCCTAATGTCCTTTTTCTATTCCAGGATCACTTTCAAAATACCACATCATGCCTCCTGAGCCTCTTATAATCAATGACAATTTCTCAGATTTACCTTGTTTTTGATGAACTTGACAGTTTTGAAGAGTATTGTCCTGTGTCCTTTTGACATAGCCAATTATTTATTTTATTGAGTACTTTCTTGCTTTTTGGCACAAGAAGATGTTTTTGGTTCATTTTGTTACTTCCCTGGAATTTGCTATTTCCTCAAAAAGCCCTGTTCCCTTTAATAGAGATGGCATTTAGAAACTAACTTGTGGACAATACTTAGGCTTATTGATGCTATCATTGATTCTAGGCCTTTTCAGCATAGATTTAGGAGATATAGATTAGATGTAGATTCATATGGCTTCTTACAGATTTGATCCAGCCCAAGGGATTCTTCTTTGCCTTCCTCCATTTCATTTTGTATCTTTCTCCTTCTATGGAGATAATCTGGCAGTTCTAACATCAGCAGTACTTTCTCAATCATTTGTTAGGTTTGACAATGCACAAAAATTAGTTTCAAAATTTCTATACCAATGGCACTATAAAACACACACCTACAAAAGGAGTTCAAGATCTGATTGTAATGTCATTTTCTCTCTAGGCTGAGAGTATGCAGTTTTATTATTAAGTTCAATAGGTACTTTAGTTTTTTTCCTCTCCTGCAGTGGAGTTTCGTTGCTTATTTCAAATACAGCTGTGTTCATTTGTTGCTGTTTGCATTCAGTTTTAGTGTTTTTCTCCATATCTCTGTGGATTTAATTAAATCAATTAATTTACTTTCACTTTCTAGAACAGAGATTGGCAAACTTTTTCTGTAAAAGACCAGACGGTAAATATTTTAGGGTTTTTGGGCCATACAGTCTTTGTTGCAACTACTCAAATCTGCTGGCTTAGCATAAAAGCACCCATAGGCCATAAGCAAATGGGCATTGTTAAGTTCCAATAAAATTTTATTTATAGAAATAGACAGCAGGATGGATTTGGTCTGTGGGCTGTTGTTCTCCAGTTCTGTTCTGGAACACTAAATGCTTTCCAAAGTTTAACTATGTTTTGTTTTTTGAAAGTATGCTCAGAGAGATATCACTCCTTCTCCTACCTCTTCCACCCAGTGGCTTATATTTTCCAAAGATGATGACAACACTGCCTTCCATCCCACTTGGCCTTCTGCAATGCCACATTGCTATTCACTCATCAAGAAGTGGAATACACTTCTCTACCCCCTTGAATCTAGGTTGATTCTGTGATTGCTTTGACCAGTATAAGATGGTGGAATGCTTATTCTGAGGGAACCCTGTCCCATGTAATGTATACCTTGAGACCACCCTATTGTGATGAAGCTCAGGCTTGCCAAAGAAACAGAAAACAATACTTCCAGTCCCCAGCTGTCCAGTCATCCACTTCTAGCTGCCAGATCTGTGAGTGAAGAAACCATCTTAGATACACCAGCTCCAGCGAATGCCTCTGGAAGAACAGTCCAGACATCCTGCCTCAGTGAGGTTCTCCCAGCCCTCCGGCCATTCACGCCACCCCAGGTGAGGACACAGATATTGTGGAAGAGAGATAAACTTGTTGCTGTCAATTCCTTGTAGGAATTCTTGACTTTCAAAGCAAAAAGTTGCTACTTTACTTCTAATTTGGAGGCTGTCTGTTAAGAAGTAATAAATAACCTGGAACATAGGCTGTCCTACCTACACCACCACCGCCGCCGTCACCATACTAGGGCTGCTATGATACAGTCCCACAGACTGGGTGGCCCAAACAGTAAACTTATTGTCTCACAGTTGTGGAGGCTAGAAATTCAAAGTCAAGGTGTAGGCAGCGTTGGTTCCTTTTGAGGACTGTGAGAGAATGATCTGCTACAGGCATCTCTCCTTGGCTTATAGATGGACGTCTTCTTTTCACGTCTCTTCCTACTGTCTGCTCTCCATGTGTGTCTCTGTGTCTAAATTTCTCCTTCTTGTAAGCATACCAGACATACTGAATGAAGGCCCATCTGAGTGACTTCATTTTAACTTTGCAGATTACCTCTCCAAATAATCACATTCTGAGCTACTATAGATTAGATCTTCAGCATAAGGATTTTGGGGAAACACAGTTCAATTCATTATAATTATCACTGTAGATAACAACTTTCATTTATATCTTTTTAATCATCTTGTGTTGCTTTCTGCACAAACTAAGCAAGTATATATTTTTTTCTATTCCCTCTTCTTTAAAATAGTTTCCACCTTGCTTTTTTCACTTAGTAGTCTGGCCTGGAAAACACCCCGTAACAATATGTAAATATTGTCTTCATTTTTTAAAACAGCTGCATAGTATATCAAGTGTGTGGATATATATCATCCATACACCTGTGTATATATATCATCATTATTCAACATATCTCCTATTTTGATATTTAGGTACTTTTGAATATTGTGCAATTATGAATAATGTTGCAATGAATAATCATGTGCATATATCTATTTCCATACTGTTTAAGGTGTATCTTCAGAGTAGATTCCAAGGAGTAGGATTTCTGGGTCAAAAGGTAAATGCATATGAAGTTTCATACTTTTGGTAAATTATCTCCATAGAAATTGTGTAGTTTTTCATTTCTACTGTCAGTGCATAAAAGTAGTTATTATCTATAGCCTCTTCATTAGAATACATTGTCAATATTTAAAAATTTTGCCGATCTGATGGGTGAGGAATAATATTTAAGTATAGTTTGAATTTCTTTTATTATGAGTAAGTGTGAATCTTTTCATATGTTAAAAAACCACTGTAGTTGTATCATTTTCATATTTTTCCTCATAGTTTTTATATATTTGGTGTGTCTTTTTGTGATATATATTTCAAACATTTTCTATGCATTTGTCATTTTTCTATTGACTTACTTGTAGATTTTTTTTTGGTCATGCATTAGGAAATTTATGTAGTTAAGTTTGCCAATCTTTTATTATATCTGCACTTTGAGTCATGGTTAGAAAGCCTTTCCTCACACCAAAGTTATAGAGGAATCCACTTATTTTGTTCTATTATAATGTTTTTTTGGTTTTGTTTGTTTGCTTATTTTACATTTAGATCTTCAATTGATTTGGATTCTATTCTTGCATGTGATGTGAGGGAATAGAGCTAATTTAAAGTTTTATCTTTTTCAAATGACTGTCGCTTTGTCCCAACATTATTTTTTAAAAGTCTATATTTTAATTAGTGGCCTGAACTATATCTTTACTATACACTGGATTTCCATATGATGCTGAGTCTGTTTCTAGACTTACTTTTCTATTCCATTAGCCTGATCATCTTCTTTGTCTCATTAATTATGGTAGCTTTATAATTTTTAATATCTGATAGTGTAGTTCTCTCTTTAGCTCTTCTTTTTTGGCAATTTGTAGTTGTATTATTGCATGTTTATTATTCAGTATGAGCTTAACTATCAAGTTGTTCAATGCTGGAAGAAATCTTCTTGGTATTTTAAATCAGAGAGAATGGATATCTTGATGATGTTGAGAGGCCCAAAGGAGAACAATCTGGGAGGAATGATGGTTTTTATAGTTTTCTTTACATAGTTTTTGAACACTGTTTGTGAAGTTTATTTCTAGGTTTGTTGTTGTTTATTTTTAAGTTCATTTTGTTGATACTATAAATTGAATTTCTCTTTCATTAGTTCTATCTAGATATTATTCTACCTAGATATTACTCATGTATGACCAAGCTATTAATTTTGTACGTTAATTTCATATCTTGCTTTTCCTGTTTGAATTGGTTTCATTCTTGAGTTTTTAGAGCTTTCCAGGTATACTATCATGCCATCTTCAAATACAGATCATTTATTTTTCATGATGGCTCTAATTGTTTTCTCTCGTCTGATTGCACTGACACATGATACCACATTAAATAGTTACAGAGTTAGTGTACATTCTTGCCTTTTCCCTGTCCTTACAGAAATGCTTCTATTGTTTTCCTATTAAGTTACATCCTCGATTTAGGATACATATGCATATATATACATGGATAAATAGGTAGATAAATAGTTTTGTGTGTGTGTGTGAATTACAAATATTTTAAGATTGAGTTTAATATTTGTCTTCAAGATGTGGATTTTCTTCAGTTGCTTCTTGGAGCACTGTTGTCTCTCTCTAGCCTCACTCCCCATATTTTCTGCTTTAGCCTGTTGCTATATGTAGCTGCTGTTTAATGTTTAATATAAATTGGTTAAATGTGAAGCAGGAAATGGCTTAAGATTTTTTAGTGTATATCCCCAATCACTTACCCTAATGATTGCTTTGAAATTTTCTCTGCTTTCTTGTCTCCATTTTTTTTTTTTTTTTTTCAGGTTTGGAGCACTCCCAAACCTCTTTTACCCTCATGTGTATTTTCCTTCTAAGCTATTGTAAAACTTTCTAAAGTATTTTTGCTTAACTTTGTATCTGAGTTTTACTATGTCTCAGGAGTTACTTCTTCTTTCTATTTTTAGTTTTCTCAGTTCTGTCATTTAAAAATATCTTTTTTGTTATTTCCTGGGATTCAGGTGAAGAGGAAGGATCTATCTGCCATCTTGATTTAATGTCCTGTTTGTATATTTGATGTAGATTGACTAATTTGTTCCCCCCACCCAGGATTTTTTTGGGTGTAACTCTGAAAGCCTTATATCATACGAACCTTTTCATTCCCTGGGAAATAGAAACAGTTCATCACCATATTTCCATGAGGCTTGGTAAAATTACTCTAACTTTCTATGTCTAACCGACAGCTTCAACATTGTCTTCTCCCATACACTTATGAAAGGACGGCTCAGATAACTCATGGGATAAGCATGGTACTAAGGTTCAGAGTTTTGGTGGGGGGAGGAGGGATGGAAAAATTTAGAAAGAGTATGGCTAGCCATGAAGGATAATATATCATGAGGCTCAAAGCAGCTGTGATAGAATTATTGTCACTGGACATTAAAGAAAGGCAACTTCTGTTTCCCTTCTCATCAAAATACTGAGAAAAAATAAGCTTTACCCCACCTGCATGCTAATTATGCCTTTTACTTGAGTGTTTTACTAGTTGGTTGTGGGTCCAACACTTTGTGTATCAGGGCATGAATTTCTTTTGCTATTATCAAATCAAGAGTCTTGAAACATTTTTGTGCATACAATAACTACAGAACCCAGAGAAGAAGCTCATATAATCATTTTTTGTAATCTTCAGCTCATTAAAACTATGGAAAGTTGTACTTACTCTAGGTAACATAGAGTAATTCACATAATTTTGGATCAAAATAGACAAAAGCAAAGAGAAAGTTGTCACCAACATGCAAATCGGGAATTGACTCTTCTCCTCTAGTACTTATGTTTCTCTACAGAATTAGGCTAATGTTCTACATGTATGACCACCAAATATTGTAGACAAGTTATGCTTTAAATATTCTGTCCGATTGTCTACATACTGGGACTAATTGAAAAACCTGAGTAGAGCCTGTGGTGGTAAAATTGTGAACCATGCTTAGTGTGTTGGGGCAAGTTCCTACTTCTTGGAACAAGTTCTCCCTCTTAACTCCCATGTCTTCCTTCCCAGTTGCTTAACCTGAGTCACAACCATCCCTTTGTTCCTTTCCATCACGACTTCTTGCTGAACTAGAGTCAGATAGTAAGACTTAAAACCATTCTGCAGTTCTTGCAGGGTAACAGTGGCTCTGAAAGTAAAGAGCAAAAAACCAAATATCAGAATTCTGGGTTCCCAAAGAAAGGACAAGAATTAAGTGGCTATTACAATATAGATATTGCATCCAGAGCTGCCATGTATGGTTGTATCGGTTTGAAATAACATCTCATAGGACAAAATAGATGTAAAATTTTGTCTTTAAAATGTTGTAGTGGTTGGACAATTCTGATCAGCTGGATCAGTTTGGGGTTGTAGGGGAGGTATTTCCAGGCTGAGGAACCTAAAATGTGGTCAAGATGAGAGAATTTATGAAATCAGAAAGTAATTCCAGGAGAGTCAAGAACTGGCCTGGGAAAGGTGCAAACACAGGTTGGAGGGTGGTTCAGGGTTTAGCTTGTGCAGAATATTTAAGAGGTAAAGTGCACTGAGCTATAATGCTGTGGAATGTGACTAGGTGTATACTTCCAGTTTAGGGTCACGGCTCAGATTACAATTCGTTGGCTCTTCTCATAATATGGGCACTGAAATGAGTTTATGTGCCCTTTTCTTTGTGCCACTTAATATAAAGGAAAGATCTGCTTCTGTGGAAATCAAAGCTTCATAATGAAAAGATCACTTGGAATTCTTTTCTGACCTGTCTATTTTGATTCATTATGTACTTTGGGGTAAGCTGCTGTGCTGTTGTTGTTTTTTTTCCCCCAGTTTATCCAATTGATAATACTACCTTTCTACTTCTGTCACCAAAATATAAGTGATCATTAAAATGATGTTATAATCAGAAGTATTACAATAGCTTCTATAATAATGTTACAATGTTAAGTGCTTAGGGTACTAAGCAAGTTAACAATTGAATTTGTGCTTACAGATCAATCCTTAAAAATATGATAAAGTTGACTGGAGGTGGAAATATATTCAGAAAGACATATAAGATGAAAGTTAATATAGGTGAAAAGGTAATGGAACAAGCACATAATGAATTTACCATGTGCCAGGCACTATTCTAAGCACTGTACATACATTAACAGGTTTTTAAAATATCATTTAGTGAAAGATTAAAAATTCAATTCAAAGAATGATGGATAATAAAATCAAGTTATTCAGTAAAGTAAGACTACATAACTAAGAAGAATCATCTCAGAGTGCAACTACATGTTGTGAGACTAGTTGTGTCCTGGGATATACTTGGAACAGTTCATAAGCAGGGAGTGAGAGAGAAAGGGAAATAATTCAATACAATGAGATCAATGCTGTAGCAGACTGTATAAGGGAAGAAGCAGAGAGAATGATACTTCTGCTCCCACCAGTTCAGTTGCATGCTTCTCAAAGTCAATTTACTTTCTTTTTAAACTTCCTATGGCAGTTGTACTTAGCAAATGATATAATGTGATTAAATATTTATGCCAGCTGTATTTATATAATTAGGACTTTAATTAAATATTAAATAAATCAATGAAATGCAAGTTATAAAAAAGAAAAGGTATTATTCCTTTCAAAACAAAACTGAATACTTTGGAGATACTCCAGAAGGGCCACTCACAAAATAAAGATATTCTAATGAATTATGTGTGGACAAGAGCTATTAAAGTTTAGAGAGGGGGTTATGAAACTAGAAGGATCCGGAATTCAAATTGTGACAAAATTGACACACAGTCAGATTTTGTGTCCGTAAGTATTTTCACTGAAGTGTCTTGCATCACTTTGGAGAAACTGATACAAAAAACAGTAAGCAGTGGACTGGAAATAGTAGTTTATGCCTTGTGGATATGATTTCTAGAAGAAAGAGCTGCAGTTCCAATCACAAACTCTATACTCAAAGGAAAGACCATGACCCTATATCAAATGATTGCCAATGAATATACATTTATATACTTTAAGTTCAAAGTAAGAAGTCTATAGTATTTGTGTATTTTTTATAATTTTCAGTTTAAAACTTTAAAAAATTACTCAATTAAAAACTGATTCCAACTATGCTTGAAAAGAGACCCCATATGGTTCCATGAAAGCCAGTTATCTCTATTCTTTAACCACAAGTGGCACTTTTGAGTGAATCATGGTAAATAGGAATAAATGATATGAGATGATAATGTGTGTGTTTGTGTCTGTGAGTGAATATTAATGATTTAAAAATTTGCTAAAAATCATAATTATGCTTCTGCCACTTTTGTATTCAAGCCTTACTCTTTTTAAAATTTTTTATTGAAATATAGTAGATTTATAACGCTAAGCTCTGCTGAACAATGAAGTGACTCAGTTATACACATACATATTCTTTATCATTACGGTTCATCCCAGGATATTGAATTTAGTTCTTGTGCGATACTGTAGAACCTTGTTGTTTACCAATTCTATTAATATATGTAATAGTTTGCATCTACTAACCCCAAATTCCCAATCCATCTTTCCCCCCTCCCCTCTGCTTTGGCAACCACGAGTCTGTTCTCTGTATCTGTGAGTCTGTTTCTGTTTTGTAGATAGGCTGATTTGTGTTGTATTTTAGGTTCCATATGGTATACGTGATATGGTATTTGTCTTTCTCTTTCTGACTTACTTCACTTAGTATGATAATCTCTAGTTGCATCCATGTTGCTGCCCAATGGTGTTATTTTATTCTTTTTAATGGCTGAGTAGTATACAACTGTATATCTGTACCACATCTTCTTTATCCATTCATCTGACTATGGACATTAGGTTGCTTCCATGTCTTGGCTATCATGAAAACTGCTGCTATGAACATAGGGGTGCACATATCTTTTTGAATTAAGTTTTGTTCAGATATATGTCCAGGATTGAAATTGCTGAATCATACGATATTTTTAGTTTTCTATTACATTAAATTAACTTAACTGGTGGGAGCAGAAGTATGCAGACTCCCAGGGATTGGCCAAATAGTCAAGTTATTCACATCCTTTCATATTGTTCTCCATAGTGAACTGTACGTACTTTCATTCCCGTGAACAGTGTAGGATGGTTCCCTTTTCTCTACACCCTCTCCAGCATTTATTATTTTTAGGCTTTTAGATAATGGCCATTCTGACCAGTGTGAGGTGGTACCTCATTGCAGTTTTGATTTGGATTCTCTAATAATTAGTGACATTGAGCATGTTTTCATCTGTCTATTGATCATTCATATATCTTCTTTGGAGAAATGTCTGTTTAGATCTTCTGCCCGTTTTTTCAATTGGATTGTTTGTTGTTTTGTTGTCAAGCTATATGAGCTGTTTGTATATTTTGGAGGTTAATCTCTCGATGGCATTGCTTGCAAATATTTCTTCCCATTGCATACATTGTCTATTTTGTTTATGGTTCCCTTTGCTATGTAAAATCATGTAAATTTGATTAGGTCCCATTTGCAAGTCTTACTCTTTTAACATCAACTTTTTAAAAGTCAGTTTTGGTAGGTTTGGTTTTGTATTTCAGTAATGACCACCCTTTGACCCTGTGTGGTAACACCCCTGGGAAGGCCTGATACAGGGAGACTGGTCTCAGGCTCCTTCAAAAGCAGGACTCTATGCACCAAGAAGCCCTCAGAAACCTCTCAAACATTTACACACCGCATGAGAAACACAGCATGGTTGTGAGTGCATTTCCTTTAGGGATAAAAATGCCATAATTATTTAACCCAGCAGAAACATCTGTGCACCCTATCAGAAGTCGTGTGGCCTCCTTGGGCCCCTTCCCGCCATGGAACTCCTTTCCACATTCCTTCCTCAAGTCACTGTGTGTGTTTGTGTCTTCCAATACAGCAATCCCCACCAGATTCCATTGCCTTCTCCTCAGGTCCCCCCAGCTAATTCCACTCCTACAAGACAGCCTGGATAGGAATGTATAACCAGTACGTAACAGCTTGTTTAGGATTAGAAGAAATTAAAACCATGAACAATCCTAGAGGCCAGAGGCCATTACTTTCTAGAAATTGAAAAGAAAAAGTTAGCTCTTCATTCCTGGAGTCCCCTATGCTGGGAGTCGGGCCAGCAATGAATAGCTTAGTCAATTGTTCTATGATAAATGTAAATTATCTAAAACAAGGTAGATGAGAAATCGACCTATAGAGGGAAATAACCACATCCTTTCATTGTAAGCCTACACTCCATCCGAAGCTGAAGAACGGCCACATCCTCTAAACTCCATGATGATTAGCTCCCTCCCAAACCTCTCTAACAGAAGGAAGGAACAAAGTCTGATGCTCAGTAGAGAGGTGGGAGACAGTTGCTATAAGCCCCCTAGGTGCCCTTTGGCATTCCTAAAGAAACCCAAACCTGTTTTTGTGGCCACAGAAAATAGCACTCAGGTTTCCATGGCTAGTGGAATTTTTAGATGAAAATTCTCAAAAGTCCTGTGAACGGGTAGGAATGAAAAGATCCTGATGGTGATGGGTATGCAAAGCCCCTCTCAACTGCCCTCCATACACCTGGCCATACTTTAGAAATCAAAACAGGCACTCAAGTAAAGTTGAAGTTGACACTTTCTTCTCAAAACTCAAGCCCCAGGGATAATGCAAACCTCAACCCAAATGAACGCACAACAGAAGATGCCACTTTTCTGTTTGAAGAAACAAATGTAACTGAAAAGGTTAACACAGATTACAAAAACCAGAGACTATCTTCATGAGAGGATGTCCCTTGTAAAAATTAATGGAGATAATGAAACTGGATGAAAACATTTCTTTGAGCAAAATTTTCTTCCCACGAGTGGTTGGGGGAGAACTTTCTGGTTGACAGTGAAACACACATTTCCAAAGATGGTGTCTTGAGGCTCCTGCCAAGTCTCCCTAGAGGTCAGTGTAGAGTGGGCAGCAAGTCATGAGATGACTCAGCATGGGGACCCATCCCAGGTGGGTCTGCCTAACCTCTTGCCACATGGACTCTTGGGGAGCATCTAGTTGCCTCTGGTCTCAGTTATATCTTTGACCCTTGAGAATTCATTCTCTGAGTCTTTCCTTGAGTGGCTCACCCAGTCAGTTGCCTGTTTCTCAGGGCAGCCCCCAGAACCATCACTAGTTAGAGTTTAGAACCCCTTGTGACTGTTTAAACTCTTCTCCAGGCCATGCCTGAGACCCTTCCACATGTCCTTCCTTGGAAGAATCTTTGCTGCGCCCCTCACACAGAAGGTACCTGGGTTACAACTCAATTTCCACAAGATCCTCTTGCTCTGGCTCTCTCTTAAATTCAGAAGACTTTGAGAGTATGTGTCTAGCCTTTGGCTTAGATGTCCTTAGGCGCACTATGTCCAGGGATACTAGCATTCTATGAGCCAGGTTCCAACAAGGTTAAACATGCCTCTTTTAGAGATGGTGTTCTAGTTGCTTCCCAAGCCTTCTCATTGTAAAATGTCCAGAATGATGGAAACTGGCAAAATGTCTGGAAGGTAAAGCAGTACTGAGGAAGCTTGGGAGTGGGAGGACTCAAAGATTTCTGAGACTTTTGGACAAAAAGGAGTAAACTCCACGGACAATTTCTTTTGCAACAAGAACCAGTTAAGCTGTTCAATGTTAGTGGGAGTGATAGACATACCTCACTTAGTGTTGGGTGGAAGGGTACTCCATAGGTCTTCACCAGCAAGGGAGAAGAAAAGTAGGACGAGTAAGAAAGAAAGAGGACTGAGGCTGGGCTTGGGCTGTATCTGGGGCAGACATGGGGTGATAACTGGCAGGGTGTGGATTGAGCTGTAGCATGACCATGGATGGGGCAGATTCCAGGCAAGGAAGGGGTGGGGATCGCTTAGCTGGTGTTAGAACCGAAGGCCGTTAGATGATCCCATGAGTCAGTGAGAAGGGACTCTAATATGGAAGAGCCACGAGCAGCGAGGACTATCACAGGCTCATTGTGCAGACAAAGGCACCCGGAGACCTGGCTCCATGCCTGCCACCCCGGGTGCCCATGGGTGTGGTGGGGCTGCCCCGGCCCCTGCGCTTGCTCTCATTTGCCCTCCTGCTCTTGGAGGATTGGACGGACAACTGTGGTGTCCTGCTTGTCTACAAGCGACTTCACCTAGCAGCCTTGCCTCAGGAATTTTGGAAAGGGTCCCTTTTTGTTTTCTTCCCAAATCCAGAAATCCCCTCTGTTGATGCCTCTTCTCTCCAGGTGCTCTTTGACATCAAGGAGGAGGAGAGAGTCCAGCAGACTACACGTGCTGCTCATGGGACCTCCTCCAAGAAAGGTCTCTGGTGAGATGGGGTCAGGGACCAAGTGAAGTTCGCATCAAAATCAAAGACAGCTTTGGTGCTAGAAAGGGCATATCCATCATTTTCTAGTTCCTGTGACTCAGCACACACAGTGTGATACATGCCGTTGTTCAGTCGCTAAGTTGTGTCCAATTCTTTGTGACCCCATGGATGTGTAGCCCACCAAGCGCCTCTGTTCATGGGATTTCCCAGGCAAGAATACTGGAGCGGGGTGTCATTTCCTTCTCCAGGGTATCTTTTCAATCCAGGGATCGAACCCACGTCTCCTGCATTGATAGGTGGATCCTTTACCACTGAGCCACCAGGGAAGACATATAATAAGGAATGTCTAAAGAAACCAGCAAAGCAATGAGTCCTTGAACTCATTAAAATAATCTAGTACTGCAAATGAATAGTGGCTTAAGATACTTTTTTGGAAGGTATTACATTACTTGAGAAAAAATTCTAGGTGTATATTTGTTTTCTAAACAGTACTATTAAAATTTATAATCTAATTATATTGTTCTTCCTCCCACTCCTGCCCTGCATCTACTTAACCCTGCCTCTGCCACCCCAAGTAAAAATTTTTTGTTGGGTCCTTTAGTATTTTCCAGTTTTAAATGTAAAAGTAGCGAATTCAAATTTTCTTATCCTCTCTCCTTTTCTAGAAAGAACATATTCTATTTACTGTTTTGCATGCTACTTTTCCACCTGATAGCAGATATTAGAAATCTCTCCTTATTGTTTGTGCTCTCATTCTTTTTTTTTTTTTTAACCAACTTGCATAGTATTGATGGACATTTGTTTTTTCCCCATCTTTTGTATTATCAACAATGCTTCAGTGAATAACTTTGCAAGGTTGCAGGTTTCCTTATAGAATAAATTTTCATTAACGGCATTGCTGACTGAAAGGGTACATGCATTTATAATTTTTGTGGTTATTGCTGAAAGCTTTCCATATAGGTTATATAAAATTTATGTTCAGACCAGAAATATATGTGCCCATTCCCCACAGCCTTGCCAACAGAGCATGTCATCAAACTTTTTACATTTTTGCCAGTCTGAGAGGTAAATTATATATGAATGTGTGTAATTGCTTATATATCAGTATTATCCTCCCCTCCCCTCAATACACACACACACACACACACACACACACACACACACACACACACCTTTTCACTAAAGATTTCTGTTACATGAATAAGTGAAGAAGGTCTCTGGTCTAAGATAGGGTAATATCTTGCTTTTTCAAAAGAAAAGAAAATCCTAACTGTCTGAAATCCACTCTTTGGAGACAAAGGGATAAATGACATGATTCACCCAGACCTAAGCATTGTGTCCTATAAATTCAGGAAGAAATAAAACGCTACTGAAAAGTACCAGGTTGTAAATTGCCGAGAAAGAAAAATCTCCCATACGTAATTCTGCAACACTGTCCAGTTGCTTTGATGATAAATGTTTGATGTGAATCTGTTTCTGTCAACAGAGTTATGCATTATAAAGTGAGGTGAATCAGTGTCATCAAAAAAGGTGGCATATTACAGTGATTTGAGGAAAGAGAGGCAGTGCAATTAGACAAACCAGAATGGATTCGTACATTTTCTGACTGTGGGCATAATTTACATCTGTAATTTTATTCAGCAACTCCCAGATGGAGTATAAAGAGATTTCCGTTTTTGTTTATCTTGTCATAGATCATGCTTTTGGTTAAATTAGCCTACAGAAAGTTTTCTTCAGTATTTTGGTCCATCAACATGATCTGTGGTTTATAAACATGAAAGAAACTGCTGACATTTTGTAAATGACACCTCCATTTAATTGCCCTCCACTTCCTACTGCATCCCACCGCTCTAAATGAAGGAGCATTTGTAATTTAAAATTAAATTCAGCAGCTTCCTACAGTAATCTTACTCCCAGGTTTGCAAAGGCTTCCAACTCTATTGAAATTACTGTAATAATTAACCAGTATTAAGCAAGTACAAAGTATCAGGCTGGGCTTCCCTGGTGGATCACACTGTGAAGAAGTCACCTGCCAAAGCAGGAAACCCAGGTTCGATCCCTGGGTCAGGAAGATCCCCTGGAGAAGGGAATGGCAGCCCACTCTAGTATTCTTACCTGGAGAATCCCATGGACAGAGGAGCTTCGTGGGCTACAGTCCATGGGGTCGCAAAGAGGTGGACACAACTGAGTGATTAAGCACACACACACAGACACGTTATCAGGCTATGCACTTGTATAAAATTACTAATCCTTGCAGGAATTTTATGAGATAGGTATTGTTGTTTTCCATTTTAAAATGGGAAACTGAGGACCTGATAGGGTAAATAATTCACCCAATATCTCTTCCTGTAAGGGTGGAGTCTGGTTTTGAATGCAGAGTTTTGCTCCAGAAAATGGAAATTTATATATATATATAGAGAGAGATAGCATATTTCTTGAGATCAAGTTACTACTTGATTTCATCCAAGGCTCATTTAGCTGACTCACATCTTTCCCCCAACTCAAAAAATTTGTAGTAACTTTAGAGGCCCTAAAATAATAATGATGATAAAAATTTTACCTTGAACCTGACCACCACAAAAGTTTTATCACTTTTCTATGTCCTTTTTTAGTCTTTGAACACATACATATATTATGTAGTTGTTATTATAGCAATCATAGTAACATATTGCTTTTTCAATTAATAGTATAAGTATTTTCCACACTGTTACATGGTATTCATAATTATTTTTGATGATTTTATAATATTCTATGCAGTTAACCCACTAAATTGATTTGACTATTCCCTGTTGTTGGAATCACAAGTTCATTTAAACCCTTCTACAGTCATAGGTCATACAGCAATAAATCACTTTATGCCTCACTTTGAATTACTTTCATATATAAATTCCTAGGAGTGGGTAAAAATGCATAAAAGACCGTTTCAATTGTTGCTGCCTTGGCAGTGAATGAGCCTGCCTTTCTCCCCACAACCTCACCAGCAATGGTAATTAATTAATATTTTGAAATCGTTGGGTTAATTTAGCAGGTCACAATAAAGGGTGAGTTATTTATTTGTATTTCATTGGTAAGTTGAATGATAATTCACTTTAGAAACAATAAGAAATACATTAAGTAAACAAACTAATCTTCTAATTTACATCACATGCTTTTTTTCCCTCCTATCTCAACACCAAACTAGGTCCTGAAATCACTGTTTGATCAGGGAGCAAACAGCTTTCTTAGCTTTCTGCTGTCATTAGAAAGTGATGCATTATGTTCTGACCTGGGTAACCTTGGTCCAGTGTCCTTGAAGGACCTGTGCTGTGTTTTCATTGCCAAGATCTCAATGCACATTGAGTGATGTCCTCTGGTGAAAGGAATTGAGGAAGTGGGTAAGAACAGTGAAGTATGTGGATATCAGATGAAGCTGGAGACTCATTATCCTTAACTCGTTCTAATAAGAAAAATGCAAACACAATTCCAAATTGCCACCAAAGTGAAAATCTACACTTTCCTCCATGAAAGATCATCTGCATTGATTTTTTTTCTTGTACCATTAAAGGTCAGAATGAAAATACTTCGTCCTTTAATATTATCCCATAAATAGGCTAGTTTTTGCTGAGAGTGAGAATTTCCTCCACAAAGTCTGATGTCTTATTTATCTCCTCCCCTCTACGAACACAAACAGCTTATGTGGTTATGAGCAAGCCCACTACAAAGACAAGACCATATGGGGGCTTTGGCACTATAAATCATAGGGACAAAATGGCTTGATGTACATTCCTTAGACACTGAAATTATTATATGAACATGATAGTTCTGTCATTTTGCTCAACATGCATCACATTTCCTGAATTCTGTTCTACATCAAAAGCATAAATAAGATGCAAAATGACAACACTGAATATTGCAAGGCCTTTTTAGAGACTGCATTACATGGGAGGAAATGCACAGATGAAACCTGTATCAATGATCATTTTTCTTTTTCACACATCAAAAAAAGACAGTCTCCAGAGCAGTTATTGGTGTGCAGTGCCATATTTTTTTTTTTTTTTTTTTTTTTTTTTTTTTTTGTAATTAACGAGTAAGGCGTGAGGTCCAAAGAGAATTCTTGGAAATCTGAGTGCTTTGAGAACACACATATGCATTAACTCACTACCTTAAATTTTCATAGGCCTTATAGATTTCAAAAGTAATATACATGCTAGGGTCCAGAGATGACTTTTTTTTTCTATATGAATTCTTGTGTTTGTTGGTTGTAGTTTTAAAGAGTAGAGTTAGCCCAGAATAGCTTTTGTAGCAATAAAAAGTGATTTTATTGAAGGTCTGCTTTATTGCTACCGAACACAGTGCATTTGTTATCTGCTTTTATTTTCTCTGAGGAAAGTCTCAGAGAGAAAAGGAAACCTTTGCAAATCTCTGCATTCTAGAAGCTTACTTCAGTGTACTGATAGCACCATGGATAGCCCATTCACATCCATGAAATACTCTGAAGCTTACAGTTGCCTCGTTAGGGTAAGTCATATTAACTCCCTCTTCTAAGTGAAGAGAGGATCCCTCAGGGATGCAACAGGGTCATCACAGGTCCCTGCCCTTATCCCCACAGCAGCCTGGCTCCACTGGGAATAAAACAGCATCTGAGATTTCAGACCGGATTTGGGTCAGAGGGTTAGGAGTTATCCTCTCCACATTCCACAATCATTTGTTGCCTGAAGTAGGGCATGAATCCAGTGTCAGCTCTGGTGAACTTCAGTCTGCTCCTTGATGGGCATTTCCCAATCATTCCAAGTCTTTGTAGTTTCTCCTCCTTCCCACAGTGAGACAACACGAAGCAGATCAAGGCTGCAGACTGAGATGAGGGGCAAGTTTTAAAGCCTGTTTTTGCATAACAGAAGGCAAGTAGCCAAATAGGTGAAAATTACATATTTTACAATTGTTATGTAGTTGCTAAGTCATGTCCAACTCTTGCGACCCTGTGGACTGGAGCCCACCAGGCTCCGCTGTCCATGGGATTCTCTAGGCAAGAATACTGAAGTGAGTTTCCATTTCCTTCTCCAGTTGCCATTTCCTTTTCCTTTTACAGTGAAAATATGTAATTCCTAGGAAAATTTCCAAAGAGAGAAGAGCCAAGAAAGATTGGAATTTGCTCAAATCCTTGCAGCCTTAGGCCCATAAATTTGTGCAAAAAAGCATACTTTGGAAGCTCATTCAAATATTCTACCTATAGAATAGAATTCATCATAATTCAGACCCTTTTGGGTCTGAGTAAAGATATGTATTTGATAAGTTGCTACATGGACTCCACTATAAGGGAACTTGCTAGAAAGTAGTCCATTTGGATCTTCCTCATCCTCTCCCACCCCTACGTAAGATTTCTATGCATACAGGATAAGACGTTTGGGAAATGTCTTTGAGCTATTTCTACTCATTTTTCTTTGCATAAAATGTACCACAAAGGCCATGGAAAAATTGAAATGGCTCACTGATTCTACATTACCAACCTCAGTGTACAATGTTTTGCCTGTTTTCAATGGTCTCCATCTTACCTTCTTCACACTGTTGAGTAAAGTGAAAGACAAAAGTGTGTCATTAGAGAAACTCATCTTGACAACTAGCAGTGGTAGAAATGTTCTTGGGAGAAGGAAACCACAATAACATTCCACAACTAGCAGCAGCTTCTGGCACTGTATAGGTTTAATTATAAACCTTTAAGGGCCTGTTTCATCTTTTGGTCTTATACAGCTTGTTCTGCTCAGGCAAAAGGGGCAAGTTAGGTAATTATACACATGATATAAAAGCTTTCTTCTCCTCCTGCTTTCTTCCTTTAGGAAAAAGAAGAGAAAAGTTGGTTTGTAAATTTTCCTTTGCACAAAGATCCATACTGCTTGAATGTCATGCATTGTGTGTATAAATAATATGTATGTGCATGCGTGTATATTCTCATATTCACAGAGCATGTCTAGCCCTATTGCTGTTGCAATATTATGTATGCATGTGTACTAAGTTGCTTCAGTTGTGTCCAACTCTTTGCGACCCCATGGAATGTAGCCCACCAGTCTCATCTGTCCATGGGATTCCTCAGGCAAGACTACTGGAGTGGGCTGCCATGCCCTCCTCCGGGAATATTAGGTATGGGTCTCTACAGTTGTATTGACCCCCTCACTTTCACACTCATTTCCCTACAAATATAGGAAGAATGGAGTTAGTGATAATGTGCTCTGTCTGTAGTGCCTCCTAGAGTTGTAAGCTGCAGCAATTTTGGTCCCCTCCTCCCCTAAGGCATTGTTTAAAACAACAACACCTACTTTAGATATGGTGATTATGGAGGATTGATAAGCTATGTGAATAAAAGTCAGTTTCTTTTCCCAATGGTTTTGAATAAATAAGTATTAGCAGTGTTCATAGCTCCCTCATTCCTTTGCTTAGGCTTTTAGAAGCTTAGCACTGTAATGGACAAATCTGGAATATTTTGAGAAAGAAAAAAAAAGCATGTTTGAATTTCAACAAAATAAGGAAGAGGGACTCCATCTTCGGGGTATATGGAAATACATACAGTATTTCAAGTAAGGAATTTGCTTCACATGATTGTGAATATTATTTTCTTTTTCTTACTTACTGGTATTTTTAAACTGCTGAGGTGAATTTTTGTTTAAGAACCATCACTTTTAACATCCCATAAATCATATTACATTATACACAACTGGTTGGAATTGTTAAATAATAATCAACAATTATTATTGTCTGGAATGTCAGGCAGAAGCCTTCCAATCCAGCTTTTTACTTCCTGGGGATTGTGTGGACTAGAAAAGGCAGTGGAAATGGAGAAAAAGCATCAGGATAAGTAGGAACAGTGAAGAAGCATCCATGAGGTAATGGCATAGTCAAGGATTCATAACTTGTATACTTTAATGAAATTTTCAGTAAAACAGAAATTAACATAGGGTGCTTTACCTTGAAAAGGCATGGCCTTAATCTACGGATGGGGTGGGAAAAGTCCCCTTACCCCCCTTCTCTGTATATGGACCACTGTAATCTGTCATAGACAATGTGGTTGACCTGAAAAATTCAAGCTAAATTAAACGTCTATGAGAGATTTTAAGTTTCTAGAACTTTTGAGGGGCCACTCTAAGTAGTGAAATCTAATCATTGGCAATTTGTTTACTCTGAATAACTCTGTGAATAGGGACCAATATAGTTTGACTATTAGGCATTCGAGATGATTTTTCACGATCAACTCCTAGCATACTCTTGCTGGCGTATGGTAGATGTATACTCATAGGAAGCGATATCCACGTAGGAAATTATTTCACTAATAGCTGGCAAAGTGCTCAATGTCTTCTCATGGCCTGGCTTTTCTGGCAAGGTGGACTAGAGTATGTGGCCCATTCCAGGAGACTTTGTGGCTACTTTTCAAAGCAGTGGCATAATCAAGGATGGAGAGTCTATCAAGGAACAGGATCTTCTGTACTCACCTCATGAAAAAAGAAAGCTTAACATTCTCAACCACCACTCTGTTCTGGAGACTGGAAATATGTGGAATGCACATCTTTTATCTAGGCTGGGGACACAGGATGGAAGTTTCATCCACTGGTGTGCACATTTTCCCCTAAATGTGCAACATATTAGGCTCTTTCCTAATTACTTCAATGAAATGTTTCTGAGTCTGAACATTTTGAGAATCACAGGTGTAGGAACCTGAGTCCAGAGAAAAAAGTAAGTGTGAAGATGCCTTCTGGACTCAGGTTCCTAACAACCTGTGATCCTCAAAATGGTTCCCAAACCAGCAACAACATCACCTAGGAATTTGTTAGGCATGCAAATTCTAGAGTCTACTCAGACTTATGAATCAGAACATGGGGCAGTCTGTTTCAACAAGCCTTGCAGGTGATATTGAAACTAACGTTTGAGAAGCTCTGTTTTAGATGAGTACTTCTGAAAATTAATGAGCATACAAAACTGCTGGGTATTGTGTTAAAATGCAGACTGAGTCAATAAGAGGGGCTTCAGGCTCCTAGGTGATATCAGTGCATCTGGCCTGGGCACCATACACTGAAAAGCGAGGGTCCAGGTGTCATTATTGCTCTGGATATGTGTACTTTGGAGAGTTTTAGCCTGGTGGTGAATGTCTTCCAGGCTTCCCAGGGTTCAGTGATAAAGAAACTGCCAGTCAAACAGAAGACGTGGGTTTGATCCCTGGGTCAGGAAGATCCCTTGGAGAAGGAAATGGCAACCCACTCCAGTATTCTTACCTGAGAAATCCCATGGACAGAGGAGCCTGGCAGCTACAGTCCATGTGGTTGCAAAGAGTTGGACATGACTTGGTGACTGAAATGAAAGTCACTCAGTCATGTCCGACTCTTTGAGACCCCATGGACTATACAATCCATGGAATTCTCCAGGCCAGAATAGTGGAGTGGGTAGCCTTTCCCTTCTCCAGGGGATCTTCCCAACCACCAATAACAATGAATGTCTGTCTTCTTTAGGATGGAAGAATTAACCTTTTTTCCCCTCTGGGCATGTATAGAATTTGTCATATTCTGTAATTATTTGTTTCTTTCTATTCCCCACTGGTCTATCAACTTATTGAGAGCAGGAAAAATGTCTATATTTGTAGCAACTTTAAGTGCTTGACATATGGAATACCTTGGTTATGGATTATAGAGCAAAATTCTGATATCTTTACTATGGCTGTATCCATATAGCCTAGCAATAAGAGATGTATTAAAACTTGTTACAGATAGCTTGTGTGTTATTTACTTGGGAACCTTATTACTGTTGTTTCCTGCCAGTTCTAGAGAGAATGAATGGTAAAATCCATGAGCCTGAAACTCTTTAAGCACAGTCAAAATATGGTGAACTTTTTATCTTCAGTGGCTATGTGTCCAGAGAATAGTGGGAGTGAAGTGAAATTTTTGATCTGATTCCTGGTGAACCAGGGTTTCTTAATGACTTTCTTCTTTGAGTTAGAGATTGTCAGACACTAGGAAAAAAACTGGAGAGGTCGGCATTATATCTGGAAAAAGACTACTCTTACTTTACCCATGACAGAAGCTGAAATTCTTTTCTCCCTCTGTTCAGAATAATATGGTCGATATTGTGGATTATCTCTTTTTCAGTCTGTTTCTCTTTAGTCAGTAAATTCATGATAAGAATAAAAATGTTTATCTAGCCTGTGAAAATATCCAGTATTTTATTTTAAAGAACCCTGGCTAGTGAGGTCACCTCTCCATTGTTGCATTTCTTTTGTGTGTTCATAGGAATATTCTCTAATAGCATGAAAATTGACGTTACTGGCCCTGGGACAAGACTAGTGAAAGTGAAGTGAAAGTGTAAGTCACTCAGTCATGTTTGACTCTTTGTGACTGCATGGACTATAGCCCGCCAGACTCCTCTGTCCTTGGGATTCTCCAGGCAAGAATACTGCAGTGGGTTAACATTTCCTTCTCCAGGGAATCTTCCCGAAGCAGGGATTGAACCCAGGTCTCCTGCATTACAGGTAGATTCTTTGCTACTGAGCCACCAGGGAAACCCCAGACAAGACTAGGGATATCTGGTAATACCCAACTGAATTGATCATATCTTCACCCAGAAGAAATCCTACTAGAAGGATTGAACTACATGTTTTAGTAGAAAGCAAGTCCCACATTAAAAGTGGCTAATAGGTAAAAATTCCATGAAGAATATAAGGTAAAACTAAGTGATCTAAACTTGCCTGTCCTAATTTTACTGAATGTTAAAGGCTTGAAATCACATCTTTGCCGATGCAGTCTTCTATTATATTTATCACAATTATAGGTTTCAGTAGTGCTCAATACAGTTCTCCAAAATTAAAAGAGTTCCCAAAGTACTATTCACCCAAAAGCCTAGATAAACACATCCTTCTTCCACAAACTACAGAAAACAGTAGGTCATATCGCATTTTCATTAGATGTTTAATTATCACAGTCCTTCACAAAACATTTTATTTACAATTTCTAAATCATTTCACTTGGGATTACAGCAGTTAGTCTATTAGAAAGATTTTCAGTAGAGTCTGGTTTTAAATTAAGATCAGCTGGTTTTCACAGATCAAGGAGCAGGTAGGAAATCTATTGTGCCTTCCAGACCACCAGGACTATAAATTGATTTGAAGCTCTGGCCCCATGGAATGTTTACTCTCTGGGCAGCTATCCAGAGACATCAGTAGAGAGGGCAATTCCCTTGTCTTGTAGACATTCTCTCTCATATTATAACATTTCTGTCTCGTTTATATTTTAAAATAAAAATTTTCTATTAATGTGAAAGAATCAACTGAAAAAATCTTTATTACATTTGTCGAAGGATATTTTGCTCTTGGGGAAATTATCAATCAAGATATGAACCTGAAAAAACATACCTAAAACTCATATTATCACTGGTTTCCTTTATTTATCCTTAGAGCAAGCTGCTGAGAACTGAAGAGGTAACCTTCCTTCTGAAGTTTTCAAGTAGGAAGGAGGGAAGGCTCTTATCTTCCTTTAAAAATTTGTGATAGCATCATATGTCATTAGGAAAATGCAAATTGAAACAACAATGAGATACTACTGCATACCTGTTAGAGCAGTTAAAATGTGGATCATTGACAGCACCAAATGCTGGTGAGGATGTGTAGCAACAGGACCTCTCATTCATTGCTGGTGGGAATGCAAAATGGTACCAACATTTTGGAAAGCAGTTGGTTAGATTCTAAAAAAAAACCTAAACATACTCTTACCATATGATCCAGCAGTCGTTCTTCTTTTTACTTATCCAAAAGAGTTGAAAACATGTCCACACAAAAACATGCATGCAGCTGTCTATAACAGTTTTATTCATAACTGCTGAAACTTGGAAGCAACCAAGATGTCCTTCAGTAGTTGAATGGATAAATAAATGGTATAGATTAGTCAGTTTTACTCCTCTGGTAGGAGACGTTGATAATATGGAAAGCTATGTCTGTGTGGGGACATAGGTATACATAGGGTGTGTATAGGTAGTCTCTGTACCTCTTCCCAATTTTTCTGTGATTCTAAGAAAATCAGACAATGGACATTCAGCATTAAGAAGAAATGAACTATCAAGCCATGAAGACATGGAGGAAATTTAAATGTGTGTTGCCAAATGAAAGAAGCTAAGCTGAAAAGTCTATGTACTGTATGATTTCAACTGTATGACATTCTAGGAAAGGCAGAACTGTGGGTTGGGGGAGCAGGCTCAAGAGGGAGGCAATATATGTTTACTTCTGGCTGATTCATGTTGTTGCATGGCAGAAACCAGCACAGTGTTTTAAATCAATTATCTCCCAATTAAAAATTAAAAAATGTTAAGGGACTGTGAAGACAGTAAAAGAAGATCAGTGGTTGCCAAAGGGTAGGCAGAAGTGTTAGGAGGGGCAGGTGAATAGGAGGAGCACAGAAAATTTTTAGGGCAGTGAAACCACTTCCTATTATACTGTAATAATGGATATATATTATTACATGTTTGTCTAGACATATTGATAGAATGTACAGCCTACAAGTGTGAACCCTAATGTAAACTATGGACTTCAAATAACTTTGATTATGGTATAGATTAATCACTTTTAGCTCTCTGGTGGGGGATGTTGATAATATGGAAAGCTATGTCTGTGTGGGGACATAGGTACACATAGGGTGCGTATAGGTAGTCTGTACCTCTTCTCAACTTTTCTGTGATTCTAAGACTGCTGTAACAAAAAGTCACTTTTTCTAATACGGAAATAAACACATTTATTTTCTTTAAATCTATGATAGTTTAACTTATGGCCTAGAGAATGAAAAATGTATCTGATTATGAAACAAAAGGATTCTAACTACAGATACTGCATAGTCTTCGTATAATCAAAGTAGAGGGTGTTTAAGTTTTATGTCTTAAAAATGATGGATCATGAAGAAAGATTGATAGATATCTCTCATTCTACCTCTTCCAGAACAGGGCCTAGGCCAGATTGCTAATTACTGGAGGGTCAAATAAACAGAGGTCACTCAGTTTTGAAAGACATTGTTCATTCTTTCATTCTATACATGTTTTGCACAATATACAAATGAAGGAACCCCATTTAGATGGCATAATGACATTCTGGGGGGTATTTAGAACCCATCTTGAAGCTGCCTCTTCTTTTCTTTTTTGAATATTTATTTATTTATTTGGCTGTGCTGGGTCTTAGTTGTGGCACATGGGATCCTGTGTTGTAGCATGCAACCTCTTAGTTGTGGTATGTGGATCCAGTTCCCCGACCAGGGGTTGAACCCTGGCCCCTTGCATTGAGTCCTAGCCACTGGACCACCAGGGACATGTTAAACAGCCTCTTCTGTATGAGATCACCTCTGCCAAAAGTCTATGCAGCCAACAGGAAAAACTAGGAAAGTTATCAACTGCTTAAATTTGGGCAGGCCCTGATGATTTATTCTGATGCAATAAGCAGTAGAATCTAAACGAGGTATAGGAGGCAAAGAAAAAAAAAAGGAAAGGAAGTTTGGTGACTGCTTATACAAGAGCGGTCTCTCAGCATTAATGTGAGAAAAGGAAATGGTATTTTTATTTTCATTAAAATGCAGCAAGCATCAACATCAGAAAATAGATCCTCTCTCCCCATGGCTGGAAGCATATATAAGTAGATGAGAGGGTGCATTCTTCTGGGTGCTGTTGGGGAGTTCACTAGCCCAGATCTGTCACCCCACATGTGAGCACAGACCTGCAGGGAGGAGGAGAAGAGATTGAGGAGGACTGGGTGGATCCCTGTTCTAGCAGGCACTTGGCTAGTTCTGGAAGGCCCTTCCTTACTTTATTCCTCAAGTCTGTGTTGAAAGCCTTCTGTGTACCAAGACATAGCAGAACTCTCAGGTTCTTCCTAATCTAATGGAAGAAACAGGTAAGCAAGCAGACAACTGCAATATGGTGTTGAAGAATCATATGTAAGAGTTTTAAGAGCATCAAGAAGAGCATTTACTTCTGACTTGGGTGATTAAGGGAATGCTTTGTAGGGGAGGAAAACATCTAGGTTGATACTCAAAAGATGAATAAGCCAGGTGACAGCCCACTAGTGTAGGCAGGAGAGGGGGGCAGGAGCAGACAGGAGGCAGCAGATGAGGGCACTGAAAGAGTTCACAGCACGTTCAGAGGCCTGGAGGAGAAAGGGAGCATAGTGTGTGTGACTGAAGCATGTTCTGGAAGGAGGAGATATGGGGCTGGAGAAATGGGGCTGCAGATAAAGACCCTTATAAGTTACACTAAGCAGTTTGCATTGCATCAGAGAGTCTCAAAAGCTGTGCTCTGGGCAGTTTTGGAACCTCTATAAATGTCCCAAAAGGTAAAAAGTGGATTCCATGGGAGGAGAACTGTGATTCTGAGATCTTTGAATAATCATATAAAGACTATATAGGGAAAGAAAGTAGGGTATATAGCAGCAGCCTTAACAGTGCAAGAAGGATAGTTCATTTGGTCCTTCAGATATTTACAGAAACAGCATTATCCTCTTGGTGATGGAAATTCAAAGACAGATCAGGGAGTGGTGCTTCTCTCAGGATCTCACAGGGATGGTGCGATGCGATGAGAGGTGGGGCACGGTCATTATAACACAGCAGGGTGAGTGCTGTGATGAAGACTTGTCAAAGGTCCCGGGGAAGTGCTGGGGGCAGGCAGTGGAAGCTCAGCCTGGTGGTGTGTAGGAGGTTAACTGGTGGCTCTCCCAAAAATATGTTCACCCAGAAGCTGTGAATGTGACCTTATTTGGAAAAAGGGTTTTTGCAGATGTAATTAAGGATCTCCAGATGAGATCATTTGAGACTAGGGTCTTAAATGCAAAGCAGTGTCTCTGTGAGAGATAAGAGAAGGAGAAGATAAAGACATAGAAGAGAAGACCATGTGAAAATGGAGGTGGAAATTCAGGTTTTGTTGCCAAAAGCTGAGGAATATTTACAGCCACCAGAAGCTGGCAGAGGCAAGGCTGAACTTCCCCCTAGTGCCTTCAGAGGGAGTGTGGTTCTCCCACTTCTGATCTCTAGACCTGTGCAAGAATAAGTTTCTGTTGTTAGAACCCACCCAGTTGTTGGTCATTTATTACAGTAGCCTATGAAACTAATACCCAGTGGAAGCTATGCAACTTCTTGAAGAAAGCATGCCTGAGTGAAGTCTTAAAGCCAGAGAGAAACGGCTGAAAGGATGTGAGTGGGCCTAGGAGGAGGGTGGATGAGAGGTAGGGATGGAAGGGCATGTGGCATGGTGTTCAAGGAAGTGTCTTGAAAGATTAAAGGAGTGATCTTGAAAATGTACTTGTATCTAATTATCTCATGATTGATGTCACCAGAAAGAAAAGGGTTTTTAAACCTAGGGACGTGCCTCAGAAGAGATTACTGTGGACAAACAGTTATGGAAAATGATGTATAGACTGCTCGTATTCTGAGACCCGAATTTCACATAAACACACTGACACCTCAGGGAAATTCCGACTCTTTCCCGTAGAGCTTCCAACTTTGTGCTTGTGTATGTGTGTGAAACACCTATTAACAGCTCAAGGAAAATAGTGCTTCCAGAGCGCACTTAGGAAACAACGGCCGGGATAATGTTTGGAGTGTGTTAGGAAGACTCCTTTACCCTATGAAACCAAGCTGTCAGGGCTCTTTTCCTTTTTTTTTTTTCTTTTGGGTAACTTTTTGGTAATTTTGTAGTTGTGGGAGTTTTTTTGGTGATTGTAATAATTGTGTATTTTCTGAAATTACCTTAATAATGACAACTTTTTATTTTTAGTGTTTTTTGATGGTTGTTGAAAGACTAACAATTTGCTTTCAGGAGTTTACCTTGTAGGCTAATGCCTCAGAAAGTTTGAAAAGCCGATTCTGCAAAATGGGTTTAATTCAGAACTAGTGTGAGAGGCCATGCAATGGCCTGAGAAGGGTGAAAGGCTCAACCTCCGCATGGCTGTGTGGTAGATGACGGTGAGGATGCAGATGGAGAAAGTCTGCGCAGAGTAACAGCCAATTCTGGTGTCTCCGGGGTCTGGTAGCACAGAAACTTGTGTGTTCACTCAGCCACTCACTCACGTAGACCAAGTGTGGCTTGTCTTTGTAGCTCTTTCTGCCCTGCTCTTTCATTCTGATTTCTAGCCAAGCAGGCAGCCCCCTTAGGGTTTCTGAGAGAGTGATCCCCATAACTGATCCCCAAGACTGGAGCAGGACACGTGTCAGTGTTCTGCTCATCTGTGTTGGCTTCTCCTGGGATGATAACACAGCTTTTCCTCAGGATGGGCAGAAGAAGATGAATGACTTTCAGAGGATGACATGTGCAGATAAGTTGTTTGACCAAAGCAAGTTGCAAATGTGCAATGTTTAAGCCAAAGATAATTGAGAATATTTTATTTAAATAATAACAACAAAACCTCCAAACCTACCCGTGCCTGTAAACTACATTTTATGGTGGTAACTTAAATGACAATTAAATGATGCCAAACACCTCGGAGGAGTCACTCCTGAGCACTCCTGGATCACCGTCCCCAATTTCGTTCACACTTGGGGTTTTGGAATCTTAACCAAAAGCAATTCACAGAGAGAGTTTTCTTCCGTGACAAGCATTTTAAAGCTATTAAAATTTGATTTGTCTTCTTTTTCTCTCTGTTTCTTTCTCTCGGCTTAGTTTTAGCTTTGTGCTTGTTTGTTTTATAGATTAGGCCTGATTTTAAAGTATCTGTAAATCTTTCCTTAAGTAAAGGACAGCTTGCCGATCTGTATGCAAATGATATACTTGCCTGCCTTAAAAATTTAAGATTGACTTTGAATTGACCCCGTGCTTTATCCCTCAGTGGAGAAAAATGAAAGGATATTTATAATACCTGTGGACATTGTGTACGATACCAGTGGGAGTTTTCTCCAACAGTAGATGAATAGCAGAAACATGGGCAGAGTAAAATGTGGCAGATATATGCAAAAGGCAGATTGAAACTGATTTACATGGCTGGGTATTACTTGCTGTAGTTCTCTGTGGTTTCTGCCTCTCAGATACCCACACTGCTATAATTTTTTGTAAAAACAAAGGATATAAAAAACTGAAAAAAGCACACATATGATCACCTACGAATTGAGTCCCCAAAAGTTTATAATATACAAGTTTTATTTTTTCTTTCTAAATGTATCATGATTTTGGTAACTACTAAAGCAGTTTCTTACAGTGACCTTTTTACCACCTGGGGGCAAGCCACAAAAATCTCATTTGTATTGGAAGCTCATGTGCTTCAAAATACATACCCCACTGCACATCAGTTTTCACGATTAGCAAAGACATTCTTTGCTTTATATTTTGAATCTCTATTTTCACATTGCCTTAAAAATTAAAATAGACAGAGCAGAACATTGACCTGGGATGAAATATGGATTTTTTTACGCTTCTCTCAAACTCAAATTTTATTAAGGTTATTGAAAATAAGATCATTTCAAAACCAGAAAAACCAAAAGGATAAAATTGCATGAGATTAACATACCTATTCTTATCCTACAACAAATATATCTCAGTCCAAACCTCAGCAATTTCTTGGACCACACTGTTTCAAAGCTACATTTTTTAGTGTTTAGTTTTGATTTCCACAGTAGCACATTTACCGTCCTGTGTTCTCAAATGAGAAGGTTGAAATCCCCCAGGTCACTTGGGCAGTGGCTGGAGCCAGAGTCTTCATATCCTAAGGATCATGAGTTAAGCCTGTTCCCTTAAAGTTTTGCATTCATGGGGTCACAGTTACACAACTGGAAGTGCTGCAACTGAGCATCCCCAAAGGCATGATTGTGAAAGTGATGAAAGGTGATACTCTCCTTTCTTTGCCCCTCGTCTACCTTCATGAAAACCTCCTACCCATCACCTGTTATGTCCAGGGCTCACAGATGCTTTTCTCTTTCCTTTATTTACCAAGAAACTATCTGATATCAGTCTCCTTCACTGAGTGCCTAGCAATAGATGTTTGTTATTGAATGAATATTCCAGTTGGAGGAGATGGATTAGAAAGAAAGATTAAAGAAGATGAAATGGGTCATACAGTATAAATAGATCTTTCTGGCAACATAAAAAAATAAATCGCACTTGTGTCTTCCAACCTGAGTCTTTTCTTCATAGGGTAAATAGGAAGAAATATGGCTAAGATGAGTTGGCAACTATTTCAGGAGCAGAAGGAAAATGAGAGGTGGCAGGAGAGGGATAGAACCTTCTGGGAGAAATCAAATTATTCCAATACCTTCCCATGTGTTCTGGCCCGAGGTCATTATTGAGGGCAAAGGACCGTTCAGAAGGGAAATTACTATGGCGTGATGATCTGTTCAATAGTAGTAAGGAAAGAAGTCAAAAGACCAAGTAGAAGTTAAAGAGATATGTTTGTAATAGACACAGGAGTATTACAAGGATGATGACATGGCTGGATGGCATCACTGACTCGATGGACCTGAGTTTGAGTGAACTCTGGGAGTTGGTGATGGACAGGGAGGCCTGGCGTGCTGCTATTCATGGGGTCGCAAAGAGTCGGACACGACTGAGCGGCTGAACTGAACTGAACTGAAACTTTGTGGGAGAAAGATTCTGGGTTTGACAGACCTGTTGCATTTCTTACCAGCTCTGCAGTGCATGTAATGAAGCATGGAACCCTATTTCCTTAAGGTGAGGGCTCAACCTCATGGTTCCTAGATAGCTGGGTCTCAAATTACCCTTTCTCTCTTTTACCTCCTGGTAGTCCCTTGTGTGATAGTTGGGGGAGAAGAACAGGGAATCCTCAAAGAGTGTGAGGTCACCTCCCTCTGCGGGAAAGAAGAACTTAGGATTCCTCTATGAATGCTATGCCGAGTCAAGGAATGAGATTCCTTCGTAGTTCCTTTTGGAGTCATCATTAAAATACTCCCTGACTTGTATGTCACCAGTTCTTTATTGGGAGAGGTCAGAGTTAAATAATGTGTTGCCTTTACTGGAGAAATTTGGATTTTATAACATTTCTTTCCTTAGGAAGTGAGAAAGTTTGATCCTTGTTAATGGGAATTCTGTCATTATTCAGCTACAGAAAAAGTAAGGTGTTATGCCAAAGCATTCTTAGCCCTCTCCAAACAAAATGAGGTGGACAGCTTCCTATTCTGCTGGTGCAGGCAGTGGCTGCTGGGAACAGAAGTGCCAAGGTCACACTAAAAGGGGTATAGACCCCTACACTGTGCCTCTGCATCTCTTATCTTCCAAGAAAGAGAGGAACATCCGGGAGCCAGTCTGATGCTCACAGGCAGTCCTCAGTGTTAGAAGCTGGCCTGATACTCACAGCTAGATGAGCTGTTCTCCAGTTGGACATAAACAATCTCACAGAATGGAAGCATCAGGCAGGAGCACTCTTGGAAAAATGAGAAAACTTGAGCCCACTTCATGATTTTTTTCAATAAATAAAATCCCTGTGCAATCCACAGAGTATCAAACATCATCTTTCTTGGCTAATACGAAGGACTGCCCTTCTTTACCAACTGCATTTCACTTTAGACTGCCTTTCTTATAGATATAATTTATTGAGATAGCCTGTCATAAAATCTTGCCTCTTTCAGACAACCCTCAATCCAGAAAGCTCCTACTTCCTTAGTTCTAGCCTCAAAATACTATAAATCCTTTCTAATCCTCTCTTATTAAGATACCCATATTTCCTTATGGTAGGTACTCTTCTTTGCTAGTAAATCCTCAATTTGTTCATCCATGGATGCGTACCTAGTCGCATTTGGCTGGAGTGAATTGACACCTAACTCTTCCTGAAATGTGATAAGCTTGTCTTCTGTTGGATCCTTTAGGACTTTGGTCACTGCTTTTCACACACCTGCTGTTAATACACAAATTGAAAGAGTGACATGGATTATAGATACATGAAAGTTAGGACTCACATTTGCAAATGAAAGAAAACCCAAGCCGAAAACACACTAAGAAAAAAAAAAAAAGGATGAGATCATTATCTCTAGTGAATAATTCCAGGAATACATTTGGCTGCAAGAATGTCTGCATGGACATCCTGCCGTTTGCAACACGGATGGACCTTACCTTGAGGACGTTAGGCTAAGTGAGATGTCAGACAGAGTGACAAACACTGTATAATATCAATCATATGTGGAATCTAAAAAAGCCAAACTTGTAAAAACAGAGTAAGATGGTGGTTACCAGGGGACGGGAAGAGGGATAGGAGAGATATTGTTTAAGGGTATAAATTGTAGCTAGTAGTAAATAGGCCCTAGAGATCTAATGTGCAGTATAGTAAATATAGACCACAATATTATATTATAATCATCAAACTTTCCAAGACACTAGATCATAATTATTCCAACCACCGAAAAGCAATAATAATTATGGGATGTGGTGGAGGTGGTAATTATCACTACAATGGCAATCATACTACAATCTATGAATGGATTGAATCAACATGTTATATATCTTAGAGTTTTACAATGTTATATGTCAAATATATTTTGAGAAAAAAGAAACTCTGTATAGGAGATTGAAACAAAATAATCAAAAATTGTTTCTCTCCATCTCTCATTCTTTTTTCTACTATATTGGAAATGTTCATCATTTTTGTTGGCTCTCATAAGCCTGTCACAATGTATCAGCAAAGTGCATTGTTTAGCTGGCCTAGCCTGGGTCATATGGTCCACCTCTGCATCTAGAAATGATCCCACCCAGGCCAAATAGAGCAAGAGCATGAGATATGGGAACTGTCAAGCTGAAGTTCATTGCACATTAAGAATCTTATTGGCGGTAGGGATTTGAGAAGCAGCGACTGAAAGCTGGATCAAAGAGAGTTTGTGAAAGCATAGGTTTTGGAAGTTGTATAGATTAAAGAAACACCTAAGTCTTGCTCATGCTTGCTGGTATAGCACTGCTTTAAATAACATTTTAGAACTGGATGGATGTTGATGGGAGACATTTTAAAAAAAAGAGTTCAGGGGATATGTAGAAGCTAAGAGCAAGATTTTAGGGATTAAAATCACTAAAATTAATCCTCGAACAACATGGAGTTAGGGGCGTCCAACCTCCACGCAGTCAAAAATCCACATTTAACTTCTAGTCAGCGCTCCCTGTGGATTCAAACTTTAGATCGTGTATTACAATAGTATTTACTATTGAAAAAAATCCATGTATAAGTGGACCCATGTCGTTCAAACCTGTGTTGTTCAAGGTTGTTCAATTGTATAATTATGTAAGGCTAGTGTTTTTCATTAAGAAGGGAATACACAGAGAATAAAAAAGGCTTCTTGAAAGCAAGAATTAATCTAGTTTTCTTCTGCCTGGACAACTCTCCCTGTCACTCTTCACTGCTTTCCTAGTCATCCTCAGGTTCCAGCTAAAGAACATGTCCTCTGAATAAGTCTTTTCCAATCCTTTAAAGGTCATATCCCATCTGCTATAAATTTCACAGCATCATTTCCCTAAAATAACAGGAGAGCAAGGTGTTTGCACCTAGCGTCTTATCTGGCACATATGAGGTGTGCATTGGATATTGACTGATAAATTTATTAGCAAACACCCCAACAGGTGTTTGCTAATTTAAAAAGGATTTAAAAGCATACTAGAGTCTTCTAATATTGATTGTATTTTTGTCTTCTTAAGGATAATAAAGGGTGAGCAGATACTCAGCCACATCAAAGGAGAGATCTAAAGTCTACATTGTGACCTGAGAACAGAGCGAAGCCTTTCAGCCTTAATAATCTTGAGAACGGTTGACCAAATGATCGCTTAAAGTTCCTGTTCTCGGCAACACCATGATGCTGCAGGAGACCCGAGTCCAAAGTTCACCTGTTTTATTTCAGGTCAGTTGAGCAAGAACCAAGTGAGTATCACTGACCTAGCAACATACACCAATGGCTTCACACACACTAAATGCTTTGGGGTTTTTTTTATTATCCCTATTTCTATTGACATGGTTCTTTATAACAAGTGAACTGGGACATTTGTCTATGACAGTGGTTTTCAAATTACCACTGGGGAAGTATCACATTTTGAATTTCCAAATGATTGAGGAATACCTTTTTAAGGTTTCAGTAAAAGCAAATTGCTAATAATAGTAAACTAAAATAAACAAAGTACTTACCTAAGTTTTTATAGGTGAAAAAAATTACTATGTCAAGTTGCTTAAAAATGTTTCTAAACACTCTAAATTTTGCACTTTTCTTGTTTATCTTGGCAACTTTACCTAGTCTACAACTGATATGTTGCTATTTGCAATGGCAGAAAAGTCTCAAGACACCAGTTCAGTTCACACATAATGTGTGTGGAGCTTCCAGCAAATTATCGTCTCTCTTTCTCACCAAATGAGTCTGTGAAGGTCAGAAAGGCAGTATCAAAAGATATACTTTCTATTCATACTCGGCAGTTTGAGAAGATAACAGTCTTGTTATAATTTGGGGTTCCATGTGAATAACATCTTTTCTATCAAATATTAAAAATTCAGCAGAAACATGGAAGATACCTAAAAAGGAATATGAAATGAGTGAAGCATTTTTCTATTTGGCAGTGTTTTAAAACTTTATATATACTTATATATATATATATATATATATATATATATATATATATATACTTATATACTTTAAAGTGTATACTTCTTTAAAAATGGGGTTCCCATTTCTATTACCCTGGAATTTAAATAAAAGAAGCAGGTGGAATGAAGCACTGTACCATATTGCCCTCTGACAACAAATTTCAGATCATAAGGATGGTAAATGTGATGGTGTTAAAATGATTTTGTTAACTTGTGACCAGTATGACAAGACTTTTGTTTCATACAGTTTGGTTGTATAGACAAAATATACTACTGGGAGGAAATCAGATTTCCTTTGACAATCTGTAGGAGAAGGAAGGATCAATAGGAGAACTACATTATCATAATTGTGAGATTAAACACACACACACACACAGCATCCAAGTAATTCAGCACTGGGAGACTGTAAAACTTGATTATTACAAAGGTGGATTGGCATATTAATTAAAAATAAGACTGACATTTGAAGCATATTTTAGATTTCATGGCAAACTTCATCATTCTAAATATAGTTTCAGATAATTATGACACATTTGGTGCTAAGCTATTTTAGAATTCAAAACACTTCCATCTTGGAATGGTTGCAGGAAATCAGGGTGTTTCATTAAGGGTGCAGAGAAAAGAGAGTGGATATATATACCAGGTCTCTTCATATTCTGCTTTTAGCTTTTGCTTTCTGTGCAGGTTAAATTGAAAGAGTTATGCAAGGTGATGGCATTTTGAGTGCAAATGGGATTTGACATTTTGAGTGTAAATAAGAATGGTTTGTCTTCTTGCAATATCAGTCACTTTTCACCAGCAGTTGAAGTGAAACCCACAGAAATGTGGGGTTATTCATTTTCTTGTAAACACACCAAGGAATTTTATATTTAGTTACATTGCCATGAACATTATTTTTACCCCTTTCTTTTTCAATTTATCGCCTCATTACAGGGATTGATAATGATATTTCTCCTAAATGACTATTATAGACATGTTTTTTTCAACTATGGCTAGCTGCTGGAGATATAACTTTTATCTCCCCTTCAGGGGGCTTCTGCAGTGGTACTCTTACTCTTTCTAAAGTACATAAAACCTGAGAAACTACTATTCTTCCTCACTTTTTTTTCTTCTAGTGGTTTTATTGAAGTACAGGACAAACCATGTAAAATGCAATTTAGTTTTCTCTCTAATCCCAAAATATGAGGGAAGGAGTCACAAGCAAACTTAGAAAGGAAGAATCAGATTTCTGAGCTGGAAGGAATTATTAAATAATGCCACCAAGACATCCCAGCTCCTTTTACAGATAAGGAAAATGAAGGACAGAGGTAATTTGAGTAAGCTTACCAATCTAGCTAATTATAGAACTGGCCCTATAATACAGGTCAGAACAAATGAGTTGGATGTGTCATTTCACCATCCTGAGCTTCATTTTCTTCATTTGTAAAATCAAGCTGTTAGACAATATAATCTCCAAAGTCCCTTCCAGCGCCAGTATTTCAAGGATTGTGTTGTCAGACATTTAAGTCCTGGCTTTGTCTCTTTAGTCCCTGTGTGATTATGGGGAGGCTGCTTAAACTCTCTAAACCTCAGTTTCCTTGGTTATAACATAGGGGTTAAATAATCAAGTCAACACGTATTTACTGAGTTTCTCTCTTGTGCTAGGCAAAGAGGACACTGATGTGGATGTGGCAGAAATGGTCCCTGCTCTTGGAGGGCATTCATCCATTAATTAATTCATTTGTTCGAAAAGCATTCTTGAATACCTACCATTTGTTGGGCAGTTGGTAGGTGCTGTAGATACCTGGGGATCAGATGATATTCCTGGAGTGAAGGCAGATGGCTAAAAAGTCTCAGCAAATAGCAATAGGTACTGTGATGGAAACAAATATGAAAGTGAGAGGACAAGGCAGGACCTATGTCCTTTTTAAGGAAGCCTTTCTTTTAAAAGTAATATTTATGCTGAATCTTTTTTTTTATTATTATATTTTTTAATTGGAGTGTAGTTGCCTTATGGTATTGTGTTGGCTTCTACTCTACATCAACATGAATTAGCTATAGACAGACATAGGTCTCCTCCCGTTTGAACCTCCCTCTCACCTCCCACCTCATCCCACCCCTCCAGGTTGTCACAGAGCACCAGATTTGAGCTCCCTGTGTCATATGGCAAATCCCCACTGGCTATCTAATTTACACATGTAATGTATATGTTTCAATGCTACTCTCTCAATTAGTCCCTCCCCCACTGATATGCTGAATCTTGAAGGAGAAAAAGAAACTATGTAGCGTGAAAGAGAGGAACCTAAGTACACCTGAGTAACAAAAAGAAAATCAGCGTAGCTGGTAGTGGTAAGATTAGATGATCATTGGAGAAACATTCAAAGGCCAGACATACAAAGACTTTATTTGAGATTGCTTATTCTTCAATTTAATTAAGTCGCTCAGTCGTGTCCGACTCTTTGCGACCCCATGGACCGCAACCTGCCAGGTCCATCACCAGCTCCCGGAGTTTACCCAAACTCATGTCCATTGAGTCAGTGATGCCATCCAACCATCTCATCCTCTATCGTCCCCCTCTCCTCCTGCCTCAATCTTTCCCAGCATCAGGGTCTTTTCCAATGAGTCAGCTCTTTGCATCAGGTGGTGAAAGTATTGGAGTTTCAGCTTCAGCATCAGTCCTTCCAATGAACACTCAGAACTGATCTCCTTTAGGATGGACTGGTTGGGTCGCCTTGCAGTCCAAGGGACTCTCAAGAGTCTTCTCCAACACCACAGTTCAAAAGCATCTATTCTTTGGCGCTCAGCTTTCTTTATATCCCAACTCTCACATCCATACATGACTACTGGAAAAACCATAGCCTTGACCAGACGGACCTTTGTTGACAAAATAATGTCTCTTCTTTTTGATATGCTGTCTAGGTTGGTCATAACCTTCCTTCCAAGGAGTAAGCGTCTTTTAATTTCATGGCTGCAATCACCATCTGCAGTGATTTTGAAGCCCCCCAAAATAAAGTCTCTCACTGTTTCCACTGTTTCCCCATCTATTTGCCATGAAGTGATGGGAGGATGCCATGATCTTAGTTTTCTGAATGTTGAGCTTTAAGCCAACTTTTTCACTCTCCTCTTTCACTTTCATCAAGAGGCTCTTTAGTTCTTCTTCACTTTCTGCCATAAGGGTGGTGTCATCTGCATATCTGAGGTTATTGATATTTCTCCAGGCAATCTTGATTCCGGTTTGTGCTTCATCCAGCCCAGCATTTCTCATGATGTATTCTGCCTGTATTGCTTATTCTAAGTTCAACTAAAAGCTACTGAAGACCTTTTTATAGTAATGGCAAGATAATGTACAGTCACTTGACCTAACATATTTAACATCTCTCTGGTGGAGCTTGGATTGAGGGGTAGCAGTGAAGGAGAGTGGATCGGGCAGTAGCAAGTTGCAGTAGTTCAGGCAAGAGACCATGGCAGATGGCCCCAGTGGTGGCAGAGGAAGTGGGAAGATGCAACTGACAGTGGAAACAGTCTAAAGTAGAGCAATCGGAATTTACTAATGAATTTCAAATGACAGTTTTAGCCAATGACCAAATTAAGGATGCCCCCTAGTGTTGGGGACATAGGTTTAGAGATGAGAAGCAGGAGTTCCATTTTGGACATTCTGTACTGGAATGCTGCTGAAGAAAGAAAGTAGAGTTGTCAAGTCATCAGTAAGACGTGAGTCTAAAGCTCTCAGAGGAGCACTGGACTGGAGAAAAATAAATGTGGGTATCATGAGGAAAGGCCACAAGAATAGATGAGATCACTAGAGAAAAGAGAGACAAAAATGCTTGAGTTCTGAACTTTAAGGACTCATCTGTTCGTCCATCATAAAAACAGATCCCCTGCAGAAAACTGTCAAAAGCAGTCAAAGAGGGAAGAGGACATAAAGACATTATGCTGTTTGAAGCTCCCAAAGAAGAACAGTTCATGAATGAAGGGACTCAGCAGTGTTGAAAATCACTAAAGGATAATGGAGATGAGAGAAGAACATCCACAGAAACGGGCACATGGTGTTTGCTGGTCAGTTTGTAAAAAGAAGATGGAGCTTCCTATTGGAGGAGAAATCCATTCTGCTGTGGGTTGAGCTGGGGTACAGGGGATGGGGGAGTGGAGACAACACTTCTGAAAAGTTGGGCTAAGAAGGGAGCAAAAAATAAGCAGTAACTGGAGACAAGTATGGCACCCGGAGTGTTTATTTTCCTTTTTGAAGATGGAGGTGTTGTGCAGCATTGGTCTGCAGGTAATGTTGGTATGTGGATAGGAAACAGCTGGTGGAGAAGGAGGGGGCACCGTCATGGGACAGAAGTCGATGTTATGAAACATAAAGGAGGGAACTGGAAAAAGGCAAGTCCTTGAGACGCTGAGGCGGGTTGGAGCTTGGCGCACAAGCAGGGGAGCCTAGCGCAGTGTTGATGCTGGTGGTGGCTCCAAGGGGCTTCCCCTCACCTCTGTGCTGGCTCTGCCTGAGAGGAGGCTGCAGTCGGCGAGAGGGGCCCTGGGAGTGTAGAAGAGCAGTGGGGTCACCATTTTTTTCCCTGTCCACTTATCAGTGGCTTCCTAATATAAAACAGCAAATTTAGGGGAAAGCATTCTTGACAACAGAGACTTAATCACAGAGCAATCCTGGACAGGACAAAGAGCTTTGTAGGGATATTAGAAATGTTCTGCCTGCTCCCCACACTCTGCCGACTAAAACTATCTCCTCTCTTGAGTGCAAAGTGGAGAAAAATTTGGCAACACCTAACATGACTTCTCATGCGTTTGCCTTTTTACAAAGCACTTCCCTACTGGAATTATACCCAGAAGATACACTCTATAAATGTGAAAAACAAAAATGAAAACACATGCAGAAGATTCACCACTGTGGCATTATTCGTTTAAACCCAATACTGGAAACAACATAAATGTTCATTCTTAAGAGACTAATTGAATAAACTATGATACAGTCACATAGTGCTGTAACTATGCAGTTTTGCAGTTGTGGAATATAATGAAGTGGTAAAGAGTGATTTCTGGGATATATTGATAAGTGAAATATAATATGAATTATATATACATATACATAATTTTTTGATAAGAGATTGCAAAAGAAATATAAGCCAGAAAGAAATGACAATGATTATGGGAGGTGGGTAGGCATACAGGGATAGAAATGGAATAAAAGTAGTATCCTTTTGAAAATAATTTTTATTTAATTTTGACTTCTTAATTATGTAAATGTTAACAATTTTCTAAATGAAAGCAAAATAGATTTGGATAGATAGATAAAGTATTTCCAATGCCAATTTTTGTCAATTTTTATTATGAATCCCTTCCTTTTATTCCTTTTATGATAAACCCTTTCCTTTTATTTCTATATTTATTCCTTTTATCCCAGTGCCTCAGCTCTGACCCTAATTTTGTCAGTTTAAAGATACTAGGTCAGTATTGTCCTGCATTGTACTGATCCTGAGAGCAATTTGATTATGCCGAGCTTGCAGGCTGCCATTCACTGCCAGATTTCACTATAAATTAGTGGCATTGTTGTCTTAAAACACACTGTTAAGTAGTTCTTAATGCTGTCTTAAGTGGGGCTCGACCTCCTAGATCCAAAGTGAAGCAATGTCATGGTCCTTCTGCCTCAGGTTTTTGGGGCATCCTGTCAAAGTGACCCTTGGAAAGACTTCCAGCTATTAGAAGGACAGGTAATTTTCTTAATCTGGAAGACCTGTCTGTTTCCTGACCACTGGAAACAGTGGGTCAATGTGACAGTCTCCTCACTCATTCCAGAAGTAATTTTATCAATTTGACACTGTGGCCTGGGGTGTGGGGGCTATGAGAGAGTAATAGGATTTAAACTCCAATTCTTTTCAGCTGCTGGCTAGGATTAGCAAATAGAGATAAATAGAACCCCTTTGCTACTTTTATGAATCACATCTTTGATATAGGCTTAGATCTGAAACATCTGAAATTTCTCCGGAGATGACATATAAAAACTGCCAGTGGAAAGGTACAGAAAACCTATCTTTGGTTAAGGAATCTGGCTCAGTTTCTCTCCCAGACAGCATTTGGGGAAATGACCTCCAGAAGGTTTTATTATTACTGATCACTCTATACTCCTTCTTGGGCATTTGTCAACAAATTGCTCCAATAAAAGCACTTGTAATAAATCCCATGTGCCCTGTGGATTCATCGCCTTGTAGGTACAATCCTTCTTGGAGATATTGCTGCTTGGTGGTTCAATGACTTTGCAATTTAAACGGTAACCGGGAGAAGGAAGAAAACAGCCTCATCTTCTCAAAGTAATGATTTAAAGCCACTATGCTGAAGACGTGAGAGTTTCATGCTCTATTGTTTCTGTCTGTTTCTGTGTTCATTAGAGTGTGCTCATCTGAGGAGGACATAGTTAAGCCTGAGAACTATCTCAAATCAAGCAAATGTGTTTATTCACATTGGAGAAGAAAAGACATAGGGGACACACGCTTAAAATATTCAAACATTAGGAGGGAATATCATTTAGAGGAAACAGGCTGATTCCATTTCCAACAAGGCTGAATTGTAAGCATTCATGAGAAGATACAAGGGAGCAGGTTTGAATTTAATAGAAAAATAAATTTTCTAACACTATCCAACGGTGTAACAGATCGCCCAGCACTAAAAATATCCAGGTAGAGGCTAAATAATTCTGTCAAGGTTATAATTTAATCTCAAACATCTCTGTCAATTTTAAGAGCCAATTCATTCATTCCACATTCATTCACTCATTCAGGTATTAATTATTACTGATGAACTGTTATGTAAACTAGGTTACTGCCTAGACATTGTGGAAACAATGATGCATAACAGCAGATGTAGCACTTAATGTCAAAATCTGGTCAAGTGAGAGATAATCACTGAATAATCTCGTAAAGGCATGATGTTAAACTTGGGATGAGTGTCTTAAAGAGAAGGAATATGGTCTAATGAGGGCATAGGACAAAGGACACTTCCTGAACTTAGTGGTGGTAGAGTGAGATTGTGAAGAAGGGCTTTCCTGCTGACATCATGCTCAAGTAGAAAGTTGGGAGATGAGTAAGAGTAATTTGGTATAGAGGGAGGAAGACGAAGGAAAAGATTTCCAAGGAGAATAAACAGCCTCTGAAAAGTCTTGTGGAAGGAGAGATCATGGTATGTTTTTACCCTTCTTTCCTGATGGTAAGAATGACCTGTTAAGTATAGCGTTTCTAGCCCTTCCCCTTAAAGTATTATCTAGTGGGCTTGGAAATTAATTTATTCAATAACTTGAATGGTTCCTCTCATCAGGGAAGTCTCAGACCTGATGCTAGAGGAACTTTTGAAGGCAAGTGTGGCTGAAGCCTGAAGGTTGTGGGGTTGTTGGATGAGAGCAGGACATGTCCATCTATTGGCCATTATCTTAAGAACAACAGGTAGATTTGTGGAACTGGTAACTGAAAACTGAGGGAAATTTTTCTGTTAGCTTCAGTTTTCTCTGTGATGAAAGGAAGAAAGGTCATAGTCAGTAGCGGGAAGCTATCATAGTCAGTAGCGGGAAGCTATCAGGCATCATCACAGTTTTGAGGAAAATGTAGAAGTGAGAGGGCCAGTTAGCTTAGGGAAATTGGTAGGATTGATGGGTAGTGTTGAGGGCTCACTTGAGGTTAGTGATTATGGATTTATAGTGGTGACAGTCTGCCCTGTTGTGTTTCTCTCCAGAAATTAATAAATGCCTAAGTGTTACCAGAGAGAAAACCCAACAGCAGGGTTAATTCCAAGTTAAAAGTAACAAAATACAAAGATAAAGGAGTCAGGGTATCAATGTGTTTTTTTTTAAATAATTACTTTTTATTGAAATATAATTGATTTAAAGTGTTTCAGGTTACATTCAAGTAATTCAATTATGTTCTTTCACATTCTTTTCCACTTCGGTTATTGTAAGATATTAACTATAGGTCCCTGTGTGTTGTAATGGGTCCTTGTTGTTTATTTTATATACAGTATTATGTATCTCTTAATGCCAAGTTCCTAATTTATCCCTCCTATTCTCTTCCCTTTTGGTAACCATAAGTTTGCTTTCTATATCTGTGAAACTGTTTCTGTTTTGTAAGTTCATTTGTACTTTTTTTTTAGATTCCACATATAAATGATGTCATATGATATTCACCTTTTTCTGTGAGATTTACTTCATTTTGTATGGTAATCTCAAGGTCCATCTGTGTTGCTGTAAATGACCTTGTTTCATTCTTCACTATGGCTGAGTAATATTCCATTGTATATGTGTACCACATCTTGTTCCTTCATCTGTTGATGGATGTCTAAGTTGCTTCCATGTCTTGGCTGCTGTAAATAGTGGAACAATGAACATTGGAATGCATGCTCTTTTTGAATTCGACTGTTCTCTGGATAAATACCCTGGAGTGGAATCACTGGATCTTATGGTAGCTCTACTTTTAGTTTTTTTAAGGAACCTCCATACTGTTCTTTATAATGGCTATACCAATTTGCATTCCTACCAGCAGTGTAGGAAGGTTCTCTTTTCTCCACACCCACTCCAGCATTTATTATTTATAGACTTTTGGATAATGGCCATTCTGGTCAGGATGAACAAGAATAATTTTTAAATGAATGATTATGGCATATAAACTGGATAAGGAAGGAAGTGAAGAAATTAAACAAGCTGAAGGATTGCTTAGCATATAGGGGTCAATATACCAGAGGTTCTGCTGAGTCCAAAGTGGAAATAGTTGAAAGTACAGTGTCACAGTCAAAGGCATTTAATACAGCCAGGGTCATGATTTGGAGATGAACAGTCTTGTGTAACATTTATGTCCACAGTATTATGGGTTTGAGATAGATTTCTTAGAACTGAGTGGGGGAAAATTTTATTGGAAAAGCAGCAGCCATATATGTGAGAGAGAAAATCCTCTTATCTCTGCTACTATGATATAGGAAAATTAAGACTGAGGGTTTTATTTCAAGACATGAACTGCTTTTGCTTCCACTCTACTAGTCAATATCAGGGTGGCTATAGGTCAGGGAACTGTTTGGATGATGATACTGTTTTAGATCATCACAAACCACACAAACCTTAGGGATCAAGACAGCAATATCTCAGGGTTCAGGGCCAACAGAAGTCAGGAGGACATAAGTACCTGAGAACAAAACACGGCAAATGGTCAGAAGTTGGTGGGGATGATTAGCAATTGGGAGACCTATAGGCACTGAGTAAGAAGCAAAAAGATTGAAAAAATAAGCAGAAAGCCAAGCAAAATCAGAAACTGAGGTGAAGGCAAGCTAGGTGAGGAAGCAGAAGCTGTAGTGAAGAGTCACCCTGTTTTGACTCATCGTGAGCTGCATTATGTCATCCCCGTGACCCTGGTGCAGGTTGATCTAGGACAAGCCTGGCCTGCAGGTGGTAGTAAATGAAAACAGCCAGTGATAAGAAAATGTCTGGTTGAAACAATTGCTTGGAACACATGGTCCTTTGTCTTTGAAGATGGTCCTATTATACTTTAGACTCAAAATTGGGAATTTCAGCCAAAAAGAATTTCTTTCTATTTTCTTTTCTCTGATGTTAGCTTATCAGCCTATTAGCCTATATAGCCATTGGAAAATAGGATTGTAATGCTTCACAAGTCTAGAAATAACATTTCGTCAAAAATTCATCAGGTGGAGACTGAAAAATCTAGTGAACTTATCCCACTCTTGACCCAAATCAGTATATCTGAAGCTATAATGCTGCATTTTTAGATAATTCACCTTGAGGAAAAGGTGATGACAAAGGCTGATAAACAATTCTGCATTTCACTCAGGCAACAATTCTGCATTTCACTAAGCCTCAGAAGCTTTCACAGTAGATCATGTATGCTGTGCCTCATCCTTTCTATAGGCCAAAGAATCCCTGGAACCAGGCGGGTGGGCCTACTTGAAGAGGCAGCCCCTGTGAACCAGACTCTGTTATCTGGGCCCTTGGGATTCCTGTGTGAATGGCTTTGACCCAACTTTCAGAGCCTGGGTAAATCTGTTGTTTCAGTCTTTGCTCCTAAAGACAAGAATGGCACCCCTGGTGGGTACACCCTAGACCAAGTAGTGACCGAGGACACTGTTTGTGGAGGCTGTGGCTGGAGTTTATAAATAGTACCTGTGTGTCCACTTGGGAGAAAGTTTGGAAAGAAGTCAAGGATAGGAGGGAAGAATGCCAAAACTCACAGGCCGGGAGCCGTGGGCCATCTTTCCCTGCCCTATTCTCAGACTCTGAGAATTCCAAATTCAGACCTTTCTGAAAAAAGCCTTTCAGGTTTTTTTGAAGTTCTGTTTGTCACAGAAGAAGAGTAGAACATGTTCTATTTAGCAGTCTGTTAGTTTGATGTATCCCTTTTAAATATTTAGACATATGTTACATGGGCCTTCAGCTGTATTCTTCCTAAGCCCCAAATAATTGGGATAGACCTGGGTTGATGTGTGCAAATCACTCTTAACTTTTTATAGTTCTCCAATAAGGCATTGTCTTATGCCTGTTTTTGTATTTGTCTCTTCTGGACATTCTGCTCTTTAAATCATCTCCTATTTATCTTTAAATTTCCCAACATATAGCTTCCCTTTGCTGGAGCAGCCATGAAGCAATACCCCACATCCAAGGTAGGAGAAATTCCAGTAAGACAGCAGGTGCTGACAGAGGGCATCATAGCACAGACAGACTGAAACCACGATCACAGAAAACTAGCCAATCTGATCAGACTTAAATTGAAGAAAGTGGGGGAAAAAGTACTAGATCATTCAGGTATGACCTAAATCAAATCCCTTATGGTTATACAGTGGAAGTGAGATATAGGTTTAAGGGACTAGATCTGATAGACAGAGTGCTTGATGAACAATGGATGGAGGTTCCTGACATTGTACAGGAGACAGAGATCAAGACCATCCCCAAGAAAAAGAAATGCACAAAAGCAAAATGACTATCTGAGGAGGCCTTACAAATAGCTGTGAAAAGAAGAGAAGTGAAAGCAAAGGAGAAAAGGAAAGATATTCCCATTCCCAATGCAGAGTTCCAAAAAAGAGCAAGGAGAGATAAGAAAGCCTTCCCCGGTGATCAGTGCAAAGAAATGGAGGAAAATAAGAATGAGAAAGACTAGAGATCTCTTCAGGAAAATCAGAGATACGAAGAGAACATTTCATGCAAAAATGGGCTCAATAAAGGACAGAAATGGTATGAACCTAACAGAAGCAGCAGATATGAAGAGGTGGCAAGAATACACAGAAGAATTTTACAAAAAAGATCTTCATGACCACCAGATAATCACGATGGTGTGATCACTCACCTAGAGCCAGACATCCTGGAATGTGAAGTCAAGTGGGCCTTAGAAAGCATCACTACAAACAAAGGTAGTGGAGATGATGGAATTCCAGTTGAGCTATTTCAAATCCTAAAAGATGATGCTGTGAAAGTGCTGCACTCAATGCACCCGCAGATTTAGAAAACTCAGCAGCGGCCATGGGACTGGAAAAATTCAGTTTTCATTCCAATCCCAAAGAAAGGAAATGCCAAAGAATGTTCAAACTACTGCACAATTGCACTCATCTCACACGCTAGCAAAGAAATGCTCAGAATTCTCCAAGCCAGGCTTCAGTAATATGTGAACCGTGAACTCCCAGATGTTCATGCTGGTTTTAGAAAAGACAGAGGAACAAGAGATCAAATTGCCAACATCCACCGGTTCATCAAAAAAGCAAAAGAGTTGCAGAAAAACATCTATTTCTGCTTTATTGACTATGCCAAAGCCTTTGACTGTGTGGATCACAATAAACTGTGGAAAATTCTTAAAGAGATGGGAATACCAGACCACCTGACTTGCCTCTTGAGAAAGCTGTATGCAGGTCAGGAAGCATGAGTTAGAACTGGACACGGAACAACAGACTGGTTCCAAATTGGGAAAGGAGTACAAGGATATATATTGTCACTGTGCTTATTTAACTTATATGCAGAGTACATCATGAGAAATGCTGGGCTGGGTGAAGCACAAGCTGGAATCAAGATTGCTGGGAGAAATACCAATAACCTCAGATATGCAGCTGATACCACCCTTATGGCAGAAAGTGAAGAACTAATGAGCCTCTTGATGAAAGTGAAAGAGGAGAGTGAAAAAGTTGGCTTAAAGCTTAACATTCATAAAACTAAGATCATGGCATCTGGTCCCATCACTTCATGGGAAATGGATGGGGAAACAGTGGAAACAGTGGCTGACTTTAGTTTTGGGGGCTCTGAAATCACTGCAGATGGTGATTGCAGCCATGAAATTAAAAGATGCTTATTCCTTGGAAGTAAAGTTATGACCAAACTAGAAAGCATATCAGAAAGGAGAGACATTATTTTGCCAACAAATGTCCGTCTAGTCAAGGCTGTGGTTTTTCCCGTCGTCATGTATGGATGTGAGAGTTGGACTATAAAGCAAGCTGAATGCCGAAGAATTGATGCTTTTGAACTATTGTGTTGGAGAAGACTCTTGAGAGTTCTTTGGACTGCAAGGAGATCCAACCAGTCCATCCTAAAGGAGATCAATCCTGAGTGTTCATTGGAAGGACTGATGTTGAAACTGAAACTCCAATACTTTGGCTACCTGATGCTAAGAGCTGATTCTTTTGAAAAGACCCTAATGCTGGGAAAGATTGAAGGCAGGAGGAGAAGGGGATGACAGAGGAATAGATGGTTTGATGGCATCACCGACTCAATGGACATGAGTTTGGGTACACTCTGGGCGTTGGTGATGTACAGGGAGGCCTGGCGTGTTGCGGTCCATGAGATTGCAAAGAGTTGGACATGACTGAATGACCGAACTGAACTGAACTGAACATATAGCTAATGCCTCTTGACACATAGTGTTTTCAATATTATTCACCGCTCCATCCCCTTGTCCGGGTAACTGAAGAGAGAACTGCATCATACTTTGAGATTCTATGGTATAAAACAGAAATAAATGCAAAAATGCAGAACCCCAGAGATCAGGAATACTCTGAGAATGAAATGCTAGCTTTCTTGAAAATTTGTAGAATTTCCAGGCAAAGTTTTGAACTTCCATGGATTGTGGAAGGAGTAGGAGTTCAAGAGTCATATCTAGAAGGTGAGGTGTATTAACCATATCTTATACTTCCTGAATTTAGATGCTTTGACATCCCTCCTGACCTTGGAGGGACTGCCCCTCCCAGGGTCGGCCAGTTCCTACAGAGTAAACAATTCACCCATAGGTTACCTTTCAAATGCAAATCATAGTTTTCCTTTGCCCCTCTGTTTCCTAGCAACTTCCTTCTGTCTTCCTTCTGTGTCCTGCATGATGGGGTGTACCCTGTCTTCTTGGGATCTAGGAGCATGCCATTCATCTTTCCTATGGTAGTTGTCTCCTGATCTATTGGCTTTACTATATCAATAGTAACAAAATGTGGGGCAGCTAGTAGCCTTGAACCTCCCCCTTGCAGCCCTTTCTCTGCTTTCAGTACCTCTCCAGACTTCCCTCTGGGATGGTACTTGTCACAATTTGTTTTTAATGCTGCTGCCCAGACTCCTAGTAAAAATTACTCTTAGCTTGTAAGGAGGATTCAAGTGAAGTTTGTTTGCAGAGAATTCACCTGGTTACCTAAATTTCATTTTAATTTGTTAGTGCTATTTACTTATAAAAAATAATAAACCTTATAAGAAAAAATTAGTACAAAAATTGATAGAGTAAATGAGTTTAAAACATACATATAAAAACAAATGCAATGTTTATTACATTATCACTGTACTTTAGGGTTCTTGTTTGAAAGTAAAGAAGTCTGCTCTTGCTAACTTAAAAGCAAAAGCAGGTTATTGAAAAAAAAAAAACTCAAGATATTATATCTGAAAGTGGGGGACACAAAGAATGCCCAGTGATGTTCTAAAGCATATTTCTTCCTTAAGGAAAATTGAATAAAATGTTGAAGAGTTAGGTAAAGATATTTGGAAAGGACAGGAATTAGAGTCATTCTGTGCACTGTGGTAGCAGGAACCCCTGTTTTAAGTATGAATCAGCTCTGTTGAGATTCAGACTCCCAGGGAAATGTCAGATTGCTTAGCTTGAGTCACAAGCCTTCCTCTTGGCTGGGGTACCTTGATTGACAAAGGGGAGAGATGGTCTCTAGACAAAACATTACCAGAAACTGAGGGAATGGATTTATACAAACTTCACGTGTTCACTATAATTTTTCTCATATCAACTGAAAAATGTAAGTTAAGTTTTATTTGGCAAAATGAGGACCATAGCCTGAGAGACAGCATTTCAGATAGCTCTAAGAAACTGCTCCAAAGAGGGGGAAGGTTAACATATATGTGATTTTGATAAAAGGGAGTTAAATCATACAAACATACACTTTTTTCAGAAAGTTACTACTAGTCATGAGGAGCAGATGTCACTATGAAGGATTTTAGTGCTTTTCTAGATACGAGGTGACACAAGAATTGGGCTCATAAAATCTTCTAAAAATATCTATCTGAAGACCTGTTCTTCTCATTTTCCCCAGAACAGTGTGCCTTATTCCTGACCTCCACCCTGAGCTCCTTTCAAGGGTACTAAAGGTCAGCAACTGCAGCAGTTAATGATTCAGTCTTTGTAGAGGTAGATGAGTTCAGTTCAGTTGCTCAGTCATGCCTGACTCTTTGTGACCCCATGAACCACAGCACACCAGGCCTCCCTGTCCATCACCAACTCCTGGAGTTTACCCAAACCCATGTCCATTGAGTCGGTGATGCCATCCAATCATCTCATCCTCTGTCATCCACTTCTCCTGCCTTCAATCTTTTCTAACATCGGGGTCTTTTCAAATGAGTCAGCTCTTCACATCAGAGGCCTGTAGAGGTAGATGGCAAGTACCAATTTGTAGTTAGCAAACGCATCTGTATGTCATGGGCCTTCATTTACAGCAGCACATATAGATCTACTTTTTAAATAAGATGCAGTGTTTTCTGAGTATGGATGAAGTATCCAGAGGATAAAACTTTTTCTGCACAAAGAAGATTATCCTTGAGCTTCCTCTTATCAGAGTAGATCAGCTGATTTTAAACTATAAGGGTTTTCTCTTACTCCTTATTTTCATATGCCTTGCTGACCTCAAAGTTTCTAACGTAGCCCACACCGCTTAAATAGCATTGAAAATTGACTCCTATCCTAAAAACTACGTTGTTATTTGTAACCAACTTCTTGAAATAAAACTAAGCTTGCATCTGGGTGCACAGAGTGTCCATTTTGCATTCTAGGTACAGTTGCAAAGTGTTCAGTTTGCAAACATGCAGCTTCTAGCTATTTCCCTAATAATAACTCCTATTTATTAAAGCTCAACATTCAGAAAACCAAGATCATGGCATCTGGTCCCATCACTTCATGGGAAATAGATGGGGAGACAGTGGAAACAGTGTCAGACTTTATGTTTTTGGGCTCCAAAATCACTGCAGATGGTGACTGCAGCCATGAAATTAAAAGATGCTTACTCCTTGGAAGGAAAGTGATGACCAACCTAGATAGCATATTAAAAAGCAGAGACATTACTGTGTCAACAAAGGTCCGTCTAGTCAAGGCTATGGTTTTTCCAGTGTCATGTATGGATGTGAGAGTTGGACTGTCAAGAAAGCTGAGCGCCGAAAAATTGATGCTTTTGAACTGTGGTGCTGGAGAAGACTCTTGAGAGTCCCTTGGACTCCAAGGAGATCCAACCAGTCCATCCTGAAGGAGATCAGTCCTGGGTGTTCATTGGAAGGACTGATGCTGAAGCTGAAACTCCAATACTTTGGCCACCTCATGCGAAGAGTTGACTCATTGGAAAAGACCCTGATGCTTGGAGGGATTGAGGGCAGGGGGAGAAGGGGACGACAGAGGATGAGATGGCTGGATGGCATCACCAACTTGATGGTCATGAGTTTGGGTAAACTCCGGGAGTTGGTGATGGACAGGGAGGCCTGATGTGCTGCGATTCATGGAGTCGCAAAGAGTCAGACACGACTGAGCGACTGAACTGAACTGATTAATCATCTACCATGCACTGGGCACATTACCTACTTTATCTCTACTCTTATAGCCACCCCAGGGCTAGGGGCTGCTAACCTCTAGAGACATACAATCTGAGGCTCAGCAGGTGTTAACTGTTTCCCCAAGGTCACTGAAGAGCGGAGCTGGAATTTGAAATCTGTGACTGTGCATGGAAACCTACAGTCAGCAGTTCAGCTCAAGCCCCTTTCCCCAGATTCCTCTTAGTGTCTGTGGACATACCTACCTCCAAAGTTACACTGGAAACGCCTCTGAATGTACAGATTATTTTTAATCCTTATTGTGTATCCCACAGCAGTCATCATGGTGCTTCACATAAAGTAGATACTCTTTCTCTCACTGACATCTTCTCTCTCTCTCCTTTCTTTTTACAAACACGTGTGCATGTGCTCACATACACACACAGATTGTTGGGGGGGAATGAGTTTTTTAAGATGATATAGGTAGCTATTGAATCTTTTCATTTTCTGATGAGCCAATTTCTAAAGTTAATTACTCAGCCATCTCTTCTTGTAGCAACTGTCTAACTAAAAAGATTGAAAAGCTAAGTAGCTCCTCTTTATAAAGCACAGGGAACAAAACTTTAAAATCTCTAAAGTAACTACAAATGCTCCTTCAGAAGTTTATCCACTTTGCTCAGGCTCAGAGGGAGAATAAATGAGTCTAAAAAGTCTTGAAAGACAAAAACACTTAATAAGTACAGAAAGTAGATTTCAAGGAGCCAGCAAAATTCTAATCTATGCAAGTACAATAGGATTGTGCAAATTAAAAATGAGGTGAGTGACCTTGGACAGGAAGATAAGTGCTAGTAAAAGCCAAAACTTGAAAAAAAGCTGAAATACTCATGACTTCTCATCCTAGGATGAGAAGAAGAAAGGAAGGCACTGTCGTAGGGATGGTGAGGAGACAGGGGACAGAGGATCATTTGAGCAAAAGTATCCATAGGAAATTAATGTCCTTGAATTTACTTGTACTTAAATATACTTGAATTCTAACTTATAATACAACTTTTCATCTCTCTGAAATAAATTTGTTCTTTTTATTAAGAGCCAAAGTTTGCTTAGGGAAACAGAAAATCAGAATCGAGGAAACTTTTTTTTTTCCTGACTCAGACCCCAAATTTCTGATAGTAAGATTAATGGGATTTGAATGTGTAAGGTGTAGAAAGAGAGACTGAATTATCCAACTCTCCATCTTAATTTGTTTTAAAGATGGATCAGTGATAAATCCTATAGAAGTAGGACTGTTTTAGTATTTCAGGGGGCAATTGGTTGAATAATTTTGTTTATCTAATTTTGAGTTTATGTATGCATTTTAAAATACATATATATTTTTTAATCCTGTAACTTAAATACCTGGTTTTCCTTGTTTATGGGAATTAAGATAATTTTATCTTGGTTTTTTTTTTTTTTTTTTTGGTGAAATAGAAAAGAATAGCTTTATTGCTTTGCCAGGCAGAGGGCCACAGCAGGCTGATAATACACTCAGAACTGTGTGTACCGACCTGGAAGGGGTCATGAGGAGTTTTTAGTAATGGTTCAAAGAGTCTGTGATCAACTTGTGGACATTCATCTATCTGGTTGGTGGTGAGGTAAGTGGGAGTCTGCATCATCAAGCTCCTGGTTCCGGTCAGTCTGGGGTCTACATGCTTGTGGGCAGCATACAGTTAACTTCTCCCACCTGGGGGGGGGGGTGTTCAGTACCTGTGAACAGCGCAAAGGTATTGATATGAATTTCCCTTGAGGGGGCCCAGGACTCTGCCCCAAGGCTGCACTATTTATTGTTTTTTGATTGTTCCTTCCTTGTTTCTGCATCCCCTCACTTCTTTCTGCATCCTCTCCCTTCCCTAGTCAGCAACTGTTTGAACCTGCCCCTGGAACTCAGCGGAGGTCATGAAGGCAGCCTATTTCCTTTAATCAAGAAATGAGGGGACACAGAAAGGCTTTTGTACCTAGGAGCCCCAGAGGGTCCTGCTCAGTTTCAATGCCTTCTTTTCTTTGATACTTCTCAATCTTGAGGAGAACAGGAGTTGGACAAGAAGGGAAATAATCATTTTGAATAGAGATGTTAATCATAAACTCAGCAGAGGAACTCAGTTTTAGGGGGACTCGGTTTCAATGTCCCATTTTCTTTCAAACTTTCTCAAATTTTTTAGAGAACAGGGTGACAACCTCTTTGTCTACTTCTACTGAGATGGGACATTGCTTGCTTGCTCATTAGTCACTCAGTCATGTCTGACTGTTTTGAGACCCCATGGATAGCCCACCAGGCTCCTTGTCCATGGGGAATTCTCCAGGCAAGAATATTGGAATGGGTTGCCATGCCCTCCTCCAGAGGATCTTCCCAACCCAGGGATCGAACCCAGGTCTCTCTCACTGCAGACTGATTCTTCACCTACTGAGCCACTAGGGAAACCCTGCCTCAATTTGGGAAACAGACACCTGAGTTCCAAGTCCTGGATCTGATTTTCGTATGAAAAATGGCTCTCAAACTATACTGTATGTAAAGAGTCCCTGAGGAATTTCTTTAAACTGTGGATTCCCAGCTCCTCACTCCCACTTCAGTCTAAGTCACTTGGGTGGTAGTTTTATCCTGGACTCAGTGCTTTGAGTATAATCCTAAGAGATTCAGATGTAGGATCCTAAAACTATACTTTAAAAAAATATTGGTTTATGTAATAATGTCAATCATATGATTAATGAAACATCTAGATATAAAGTATATTTAAACAATCTTCCCGGGTGACTCAGTGGTAAAGAATTTGCCTGCCAATGCAGGAACCGCAAAAGCTACAGGTTTGACCCCTGGGTTGAGAAGATCCCTTGAAGGAGGAAATGGCAACCCACTCCAGTATTCTTGCCTGGGAAATCCCATGGATAGAGGAGCCTGGTGGGCTACAATCCATAGGTTCTCAAAGAGTCAGACAAATTGGTATATTTTCCAATTCATTTTTGGTCTTTATAATTTGATTGTTAGATAGCCTATATTAATGGATATGGTAAAATAAAGCAGAGGATGTTCTAATACCATTTGATTATAACTCTCAGAGAAGAGTGATGGATCTTCAAACATAGTGTTCATGTTTGAATGGATATGAAGAACAAATCAAAATAGGGTCAGAGAACTGTGGCCCACCTCTCCTGAAAGGGGGAAAAGGAGGACTCCAACTATATCCCTTTTGGTCTTTTTCACATTCTAAAGAACGCTGAGTGCCAAAGAACTGATGCATTTAAACTGTGGTGTTGGAGGAGACTTTCAAGAGTCCCTTGAAGTTTCAAGGATATCAAACCAGTCAATCCTAAAGGAAACCAATCCTGAATATTCATTGAAAGGACTGATGCTGAAGTTGAAGCTCCAATGTTTGGCCACCTAATACGAATAACTGACTCATTGGAAAAGACCCTGATGCTGGGAAAGATCAAAGGCAGGAGGAGAAGGGGATGACAGAGGATGAAGTGGCTGGATGGCATCAACAACTCAATGAACATGAGTTTGAGCTAGCTCCAGGAGGTGGTGAAGGGCAGGAAAGTCTGGCGCGCTATGGTTCATGGTGGGTCTCAAAGAGTCAGACGTGACTGAGTGACTGAATGACAATAGCAAACACTGACATGGTCAATGGTTCTCAGAGTGTTGGTAGAGATATGGTTTTATTGGTAGACATTGCTTCAGTCTGTTTACTAATAAGTGCATCTGGTTGTAAGGAGAACATTTCTTGTTTATGTGAAGGTAGTCACAAATTTATAGGCAATGGCTGGGAAACAGTAGCATTACGTGGACAGAATTAATACTCAGAAATAGGATGTTAGGTTTATAAGATATAGTCTGAGTAGGAAGAGCAGAGTATTATGTGGCTGACTGGGGCTTCATTTGAAATCCATGACTAGAAACCCAAAATGGTTACTCCCTGGCACTCCTGTTACAATTATTTCACCAAGTATGACAAGCTTAATGAACAGAATTTCTTCCATGAGGGTGAAGCAGGAAATCTCTTTACTTTTCTCCTACTCAGAAGAATGATCAAAATTTGCCGAGGTAAATTCAAACCACAGGATGATTTTTATATTTTGCAAGAGAAGAAAGTCCTATGGATTCCTATAATTTTTACCATCCTTGTTCATCCACTTAATAAAACTTAGTATTCTGTTCAGAAGGAATCTCTAATGGGAATATTCCTCAACTTTAGTATGGATTTTCTATATGAAGTCAATGTAAATATGTCACTATAAATCAAAATTAACCTTCTAAGCCACTAATCAAAGTAAAAAATAATAATACTGTATAATTTAATGTAAATTATTTTATTTTGTCTTTTCATGGTGTATGATTCTTTTATTTCTTTTGTTGAAGTATTATTTATTTTCAATGTGTTCATTTCTGCTGTTGATCAAAGTGATTCTGTTATACATGTATATTCTTTTCATTATGGTTTATCACAGGATATTGAATATTGTTCCCTGTGCTATACAGTAGGATTCTGTTGTTTATCCATTCTCTATATAATAGTTTGCATCTGTTGATCTCATATTCCCAATCCGCCCCTCCTGGGTACCCTTCCCACTTGGCAACCATAAGTCTGTTTTCTAGTCTGTGAATCAGTTTTGTTTAGTAGATATGTTCATTTGTGTTGTATTTTAGACTCCATATAAAAGCAGATTCATACAGTATTTGTCTTTCTCTGACTTACTTTACTTAGCATTACAATCTCTAGGTCCATCCATGTTGCTGCAAATAGCATTGTTTCATTCTTTTTATGGCTGAGTAGTGTTCTACTATGTATATGTACCACATCTTTATCCATTCATCTATTGATGGACATTCAGGTTGTTTCCATGTCTTAGCTGTTATAAAATAGTGCTGCAACATATGGTGGGATGCATATATTTTTTAAAATTATAGTTTTCTCTTGATATACACCCAGAAAGTGTGATTGTTGATCATTTGGCAACTCTATTTTTAGTTTTTTGAGGAACCTCCATACTGCTTTCCCTAACAGGTACACCAATATAAATAATTTTAAATTAGGTAGAACTAGTTCACATGTAGTTCATGGTGGATGAAATCATTGAGGTATAAAATTAGAAACTGAAAGATTTATTTGTTCAGCATGAATCAAACTGGTTTAAACTGAAAAAAAAAAATTGGTCCAACTCATTTAAACCAACTCAAACTAGTTCTAACCAGTCCACAAGATATTTTTAACCTCAGTTACTTAACTACCTCATTTCTCACAAAATTTTTACCTGGTCAGTCTTACCTGAAATCTTGCCCTCATCAGAAGTTGTATAACCTCTGAAATTTCTGTTTCAAGTAATAAATCACTCTTGAACCATTGCAGTTTATTCTTCTGGTTGCTTCCTGTAGTTTCTTAACTATACCAGTTCTGGCCTCAGTGAGTTTCTGCGCCATAATTCTACACCCTTTACACTCTTCGTTCCTCTGCTGTCTCTGTTTTCCTCCTCGCTCAACTTGGATTCCATTCATGGCCCATCACTGTAGTTGCTTCCTTGAAAAGAGCAATAGTTCACTTCTCACTCCCTTTGTAAGTATTTGTACAGCAAAATTATAAAATTGGTCAAATCAAATCCTTCACTTCTTCTGTTCCTGTTCTGGAGGAGCAGAATATGTGGGGGAACTATCACAATGTAGCTGACTGGCTTCACTTGAAGTCTATAATCAGTTCAGTTCAGTTCAGTCACTCAGATCGTGTCCAACTCTTTGCAACCCCATGGACTGCAGCACGCCAGGCCTCCCTGTCCATCACCAACTCCCGGAGTTTACCCAAACTCATGTCCGTCGAGTCAGTGATGCCATCTAACCATCTATTCCTCTGTCAAACCCTTCTCCTCCTGCCTTCAATCTTTCCCAGCATCAGGGTCTTTTCAAATGAGTCAGCTCTTCACATCAGGTAGTCAAAGTATTGGAGTTTCAGCTTCAACATCAGTCCTTCCAATGAACACTCAGGACTGATCTCCTTTAGGATGAACTGGTTGGATCTCCTTGCAGTCCAAGTTACTCTGAAGAGTCTTCTCCAACATCACAGTGGAAAAGCATCAATTCTTCGGCACTCAGCTTGCTTTATAGTCCAACTCTCACATCCATACATGACCACTGGAAAAACCATAGCCTTGACTAGATGGACCTTTGTTGGCAAAGTAGTGTCTCTGCTTTTTAATATGCTGTCTAGGTTAGTCATAACATTCCTTCAAAGGAGTAAGCATCTTTTAATTTCATGGCTGCAGCCCCCAAAAATAAAGTCAGCCACTATTTCTATTTCCCCATTTATTTGCCACAAAGTGATGGGACCAGGTACCATGATCTTAGTTTCCTGAATGTTGAGTTTTAAGCCAACTTTTTCACTCACCTCTTTCACTTTCATCAAGAGGCTTTTTAGTTCTTCTTCACTTTCTGCCATAAGGGTGGTGTCATCTGCATATCCGAGGTTATTGATATTTCTCCCAGCCATCTTGACTCCAGCTTGTGCTTCATCCAGTCCAGCGTTTCTCATGATGTACTCTGCATATAAGTTAAATAAGTAGAGTGACAATATACAGCCTTGACATATTCCTTTTCCTATTTATAATGAGAAATCCAAAATAAATACTGCCTAACAATCCTGTTACAGTGTTTTTGCAAATCTGGCAAACTTAACAAATGGGCTCTTCTCCATAAGGACAAAGCAGGAAAGCTATTTCCTTTTCTCCAGTCACTGCTTTCTAATCCAATAAGTAGGAGTTCTCTTCCTCACCTACTAATGGCCTCTCAAGCATATTTCATGCTTTCTGACCACTTTCAGCCTTAAATAAATCACATTCTCAGATCAAGAAAAAAAGTACAGTCCAGTCTCAATTACACCTTGGGCTTATCATTCAGTTAAAAGTTTCTCCCATTCCCCAGCTCTGGGTTGACCCATGGTTTGAAGATTTTCAGTGGAGCAGTAGAGCATAGTCTATATTTTCAAAGTTTGTTCACCTTGCTCTTCCACTTCTTTAACCCCACCCCCTTGTTATGTTTCTGTTGGATCCTGGAGGATCAAGATCAGGAAAGGATGAGTAAAAATGGAGAAAGACCTTTTCATTTAGCTAAGGCTAATGAAAATTCTCTCTTGTCTGTCAATTCACCTCTGTCAGTTCAGGTATTCAAATGCTGGCTCTTGTGGTGTCTTTGCTGCTGCTAAGTCACTTCAGTCGTGTCCAACTCTGTGCGACCCCATCCCTGGGATTCTCCAGGCAAGAACACTGGAGTGGGTTGCCATTTCCTTCTCGTGTGGTGTCCTTAGGGACTCCCTAATAGAGTTTTTAGTGACCTCCACCCACAGCAGAGGGAATTTTTGCTTTATTAGCATTATCAAACTATTATGACCCACCACTTCAGTTTCTGTACCCCACCCAGCTCCACCAATACCATGACAAAATATGCACCAACAGCCTTTTAAATTTGGAGTTCCTTCAACCTTAAAGACAAAAAATTCCCTGGACAAAGATGCTATAAGAATATTCATATCTGACTTCCCTCTACAGTGACTAATGGTATCCTACAATAAACAGTACACATCCTAGGTCTGCTGGATCAGCACCTAGATCTGGGCTCTTTTCTTGCTCTCTTATTATGATCAGGTGAAAGCAGGGATCAAGTGTCTGTCGCTCTACTTTTTTTTTCCCTTGAGACTCCCTCTAAAGGCTCCGTTGGAGCCCTATCAACCTTCTATAGTCTATGGGGAAGGCAGTAAAATTATCATTCAAAACTCTGTCTTTCCTCAAAACTCCCTTTCAAGCAATCTTCCTCTGTGAGTTCTAGTGTGTGTATGCTTAGTCGGTTCTGACTCGTAGCGACCCCATGGACTGTGGCCCACCAGGCTCCTCTGTCTATGGGATTATCCCATCAAGAGTACTGGAGTGGGCTGCTATTTCCTTCTCTAGAGGGTATAGAATGTGATGATTACTAGGCCATTTTGCTATATTTTTATAGATCCTTCATACAACCTGTCAGTTCTTGGGCTTTAACTGAAATTCTAAAAATATCACATTCAGAATTCTTTTACATCTGTAATTTCTTTCTTTTAGTCTTTGAGATGACTGTTTTATGGCTTCTTTCTCTTCATATCTGGCACTCATTTTCTTTCATTTCCTCTTAACTGCTGACTTTGTCTCACACTTTGTGAAAGAACAAATATTGTGATAAGGAAACTAAAGAGGCAGATGTAGCTATACTCTCTATTTTCCTTTTTGTTTCCAATAATAGGTACCCCTTTCAACTAGAGTTTATTGTGGTGAAATTTCTGAGGTTATCAGACTTGAGGGCAAGAACTTGTGTAAAACTTGTCTTGGAAGACAAGAATCAAAGTGGAAATAAAGGAGAGAATAACTGGGCCGTGAAACCTGGCCACCAAAATTTAGAGGACACAACTATTTAAACACAGATTTTAGAAATACTCCTCTATTGTAATAGGATGAAATTATGTACAGCTTTATTTTATTTTTAGTTTTCATAAACATATTAACACAAGCAAATGTTTATTTATATCCTCAAATACACAAGGACCTTTATCTGTTGTTTTTCTCCAAGAACAAATAACAATAGCCCTTAACTCAATAAGTTGGAACAAAAAGGAAAATTTATCTCACATAAAAGACATGTGGACATAAGATTGTTTAACTGAGAGCTCAATGATGTCAGGAAAGTTTCAGGTTCTTTCCATGTGGCGCATTCTGTGGATGTTAGTGTTTTCCTCAGTCTAGCTTCTTGGTGGTTGTCTCAATCCAAGCATCAAATTCCAACAAGTCAGTTTCGAGAGAAAGAAGAGAAAGGCAATCTTCCAAGAATCTCCTTTCATATCTCCATGGACAGAACTGGACCATAAGACATCCTTTAACCCAGTCACTGGCTAGAAATCGTAGGATTACCGTGACTTGGTAGAGTAACTAGGATTTACTCCTTGGTTAGAGACGGTCAACCATCTTGGTTACAGACTTCCCTGGTGGCTCAGACGATAAAGCATCTGCCTACAATGCAGGAGGCCCAGGTTCAATCCCTGGGTCAGGAAGATCCCCTGGAGAAGGAAATGGCAACCCACTCCAGTATTCTTGCCTGGAAAATCCCATGGATGGAGGAGCCTTGTAGCTACAAGGTCGCACAGAGACGGACACGACTGAGTGACTTCACTTCACTTTAGAGATGGTCAAATTCCCTGTGGAGTAGAAATCTTAATTCTGTTTGTAAGGAAAGAGGGGAACAGCAGACAGAACCTTTGCAGGTTTATAATGAATGTAAAAAACAATGTCAAATTCCCTCAGCTCCTCCCACATTCCTGCACAGTATTCAACAAATTCATTCTTTCAGCCTATATTTATTGAGCATATACAATCAGTCAGTTGCTCTTCTAGGCACTGGGGACACAATAAGAAAGTTCTGCAATTTTTACTTCTGGTGGTTACTCCATATGTCTAAAATTATGTGCTTATGATACAGTTTCTTGGTATATCAAAACTAGACATTGCCTATTGAGTTCCTGTCATGAATCATGAGAATTTAGCTATCTTGTATCACCACTGACATCCTCTATGTCACTCCTACTCTCGTAACCCCACAGTGAATCTTCAAATAGGAGTTTTAAAGCGATTTCTTATTTCATAAATCACAGACAACCTCTCCCCCAACCCTCAACACTTAGCAGAAAGCACTTTAGCAACACAAATGTGAAATCTTTCTTCTATCTTTCCCTTTCTTGGAAAATATCTCATTGGCATTTTCAGTTGCTTTTATTTCCCACCTTTTGGTGCCTTGGAGGTGGTACTCCTTTTCATATTGCTTCTCTCTCAGTTACAGACCTACAGAGAGTGAGACTTGATACTCAGTTTCTTTGGTAATTCAGTAGCAGAGGACAGTGGCAAAAATCTGAGGGAAGGCTCTCAGTTTATAGACAGTGTCTCTTGGTTCCCAAATTTGTAAGATTAAGGTCACTTAGTCCTTCCTACACGATCCTCATCCTCTTTTTACCTCTTGGTCTTTATCAGCTATTGGGTTGGCCACAACGTTCATTTAGGTATTTCTGTAACACCTCATGGAAAAACTCAAACTTTTTGGCCAACCCAATATAATCTTTCTTTTAATATTGTCAATACTAAGAATATTTACATTTTATATCTTCTCCCTTGATTTACCCTTATTGACTCTAAAAGATGAAAATCAATACTGTATTTTTTTTAACAAGGCTTTTACATTTTTAATTTAAAAGTTTCTAAGTATATTTGCTATTATAGTGCTACCAAAGTATGGTACAGCAATCTGCATTTTAAATCTCTTAATCTCATTGTCATAATTAATTTTATAAATAAAAAGTCTGTGCTAAGGTTAGGAAATAAGCTGTGGTATTTTGTTATAATTTTTAATAGCTCTATTGTGGTTTAATTTACATGCCATAAAATTCATCAACTTCAATATGAAACAATCAATGATTTGTAGTAAATTTAGAAAGTTGTGCAACAATATCATATTTTGATTATGTAAACATTTTCTGTGCAGAGTCAAATAGTGTGCCCAGATTACATTTTTTCCTCCATGAATCATACCAAAGAAATAAATCCTGTCAGAAGTTAGACTGGATTTTTTTCTTTCTCTCTTTTAAAAAAATAAGCAACCAATTATCTTATATTATCAAGTTATTCCAAGCTTTTAACCACACTGTATAATTCAGATATTCCCAACAACCTTTTGGTTTTTACAGAGGCTTCGTTTCATGGATATGATTGATTACATCACTGGCCTTTACAACTGGTTCAACTTCCCAGCTCCTCTTTTTTTTTTTTTTTTTTTAAATATTATTTTATTAGTTGGAGGCCAGCTCCTCTTTTCTTCCCATATTTTGGAGGTGGAGGTGGGACTGAAAGTGTTGTTCAGTTGCTTAGTTGTGTCTGACTCTTTACGACCCCATGGACTGCAGCATGCCAGGCTTCCCTGTCTTTCACCATCTCCCCGAATTTGCTCAAACTGAAAGTTCCAGCCCTCTACAAGGTTAGATTTCCTGGCTATCAGCCCCCATCCTAAAGTGGCTTCCCAAAATCAGTCCATTCACCTAACAAGACACCTTTTTGTTTTCATCACTTAGGAAGGTTTTCAGGAGCTCTGTGCCTGGAATAGGGAAGGAGGCCAAGTGTGTACTGCTTTAAATCACAGTATCACAAGTCTATCTTCAAATGACTTCCTAGAAATTATACTGGGAGACAAGCATTCTGAGTCTTCCATTTCTCTAAATATCTTTATTCTGCCTTCACACAGGATTGATAGTTTGGCTGAAGATAGTCTTCTCATAATTTTGACAACACTGCTTAGTTTTCTAGCATTCAGTAACTGATGAAAAACTGGTTCCACTATTCTATTTTCTGGTATATAACCTGAAAGCTTTTAGGGTCCTTGTTTTATCCTTGATCTTTTGAAATATCACAGTGGGGTGTCTGTAGAGCCATATCCATTCATTCAGTTGTGCACTCAAGGGACCTATTCATATAAATATCCATGTTCTTCTTTAGGTCCAGAAAATTTACTTCTGTTTTTCTGAAATTTTCCCTTCTGTTTTCTCTATTCTGTCTTCCTAAATTTTAAATCAGATCGATATCAGGCCTCCCAAATAAATCTTCACTTTCATCTTTCTTTACTCTTATATTTTCTTTTCATGCTGTCCTTGGGGTTTAGTGAAGGACATAGGGAAGGACAGGGAAGCCTGGCGTGCTGCAGTTCATGGGGTCTCAAAGAGTTGGACACGACTTAGTGAATGAGCAACAATATTTTTCTGTTTCTTCATCTCTTTGTCCAATATTTTTGGAAGTTTCCTCAATTTTTATTCAAACATGGCTATTAAAACCCCAGAGCTAATCCTCCTTACTCTGAAATTTGACAACACTGCTTAGTTTTCTAGCATTCAGTAATTGATGAAAAATTGGTTCTGTTATTCTATTTTCTGGTACATAACCTGAAAGCTTTTAGGGTCTTTGGTTTATCCTTGATCTTTTGAAACATCACAGTGGGGTGATATAAAACCTGGTTCCTTATTTGTTCAACCTAAAGCAAAACCTTCTAATTGGCAAACCCCACTCACATACAAATAGCTTCTGCTCAGCCTTTCTATCACCTATTTTTCTTGTTTGTTTTTTAGATTTTCCTGAATGATATTTTGATTATTTTTTAATTGAGCTATAGTTGATGTGTAATGTATGTTACAGGTGTACAGTGTAGGGATTCACAGTTTTTGAAAGATTATATTCCATTTATAGTTATTATAAACTATTGGCTGTAATGTCTGTATTGAACAATATGTCCTTGTAGCTTATTTTATACATAATAGTTCATACCTCTTAACTCCTTACTCCAAAATTCCCCCTTCCCCATTGGTAACCACTAGTTTGTTATCTATTTCTGTGAGTCTGCTGCTTCTCTGTTATATTCACTACTTTGTGGTATTATTTAGATTACACATAGAAGGGAAATTTTACAGTATTTGTCTTCCTCTGTCTTATTTCACTAAGCATAATACCCTTCAAGTCTATCCAGGTCATTGGCAATGGCAGAATTTCTTTCTTTTTTTCTCTCTTAAGGCTGAGTAGTATTCTATTGTGTGTGTGTATCTCTATACTGCATTTTATTTTATCCATTCATCTATTGATGGACCCTTAGGCTGTTTCCATATCTCAGCAATTGTAAATAATGCTGCTCTGAACATTGAGATGCATGTTTCTTTCTGAATTAGTGTTTTTGGTTTTTTCAGCTATGTACACAGGAGTGGAATTGCTGGGCCATGTGGAAGTTCTATTTTTATTTTTTTTTTTAAATTTTTTGGCTGTGATGGGTCTTCATTGCAGTATGTGGGCTTTCTCTTGTTGTGGAGCAGGGGCTGTAGGAACGCAGGCTTCAGGAGTTGTGGCCTGCAGCCTCAGTAGTTGTGGTCTGTGGGCTCCACAGCCCTGGCTCAGGAGTTGTGCTACGTGGGCCCAATTGGTCCGAGGCATGTGGATCTACCCAGACCAGGGACTGAACCTGTGCCCCTGCTTTGCGATGTGGACTCCTAACCACTGGACCACCAAGGAAGCTCTGTTTCTAATTTTTTTGAGAAACTTCCATACTGTTTTCCATAATGGCTGCACCAAGACTATAAAGAAAGCTGAGCACCGAAGAATTGATGCTTTTGAAATGTGGTGTTGGAGAAGAACTCTTGAGAGTCCCTTGGACTGCAAGGAGATCCAACCAGTCCATCCTAAAGGAGATCAGTCCTGAGTGTTCATCGGAAGGACTGATGTTGAGGCTGAAACTCCCATACTTTGGCCACCTGATGCGAAGAACTGACTCATTTGAAAAGACCCTGATGCTGGGAAAGATTGAAGGCAGGAGGAAAAGAGTATGACAGAGGATGAGATGGTTGGAGGACATCACCGACTCAATGGACGTGAGTTTGGGTAAACTCTGGGAGCTGGTGATGGACAGGGAGGCCTGGCCTGATGCGGTCCATGGGGTCGCAAAGAGTTGGACACAACTGAGTGGCTGAACTGAACTGAACTGAACCAACAGTATACAGGGATTCCTGTTTCTTATTTGTGTTCTTTTTGATGATAGCTCTTCTGACAGATGGAGAAATAACTCCAGAAAGAATGAAGGGATAGAGCCAAAGCAAAAACAATACCCAGTTGTGGATATTACCGGTGATAGAAGCAAGGTCCGATGCTGTAAAGAGCAATATTGCATAGGAACATGGAATGTTAGGTCCATGAATCAAGGCAAATTGGAAGTGGTCAAACAGGAGATGGCAAGAGTGAATGTCGACATTCTAGAAATCAGCGAACTAAAATGGGCTGGAATGGGTGAATTTAACTCAGATGACCATTATATCTACTACTGTGGGCAGGAATCCCTTAGAAGAAATGAAGTAGCCACCACGGTCAATAAAAGAGTCCGAAATGCAGTACTTGGATGCACTCTCAAAAATGACAGAATGATCTCTGTTCGTTTCCAAGGCAAACCATTCAATATCACGCTAATCCAAGCCTATGCCCAAACCAGTAATGCTGAAGAAGCTGAAGTTGAACAGTTCTATGAAGACCTACAAGAAGTTTTAGAACTAAAACCCAAAACAGATGTCTTTTTCATTATAGGGGGCTGGAATGCAAAAGTAAGAAGTCAAGAAACACCTGGAGTAACAGGCAAATTTAGCCTTGGAATACGGAATGAAGCAGGGCAAAGGCTAATAGAGTTTTGCCAAGAGAACACACTGGTCATAGCAAACACCCTCTTCCAACAACACAAGAGAAGACTCTACACATGAACATCACCAGATGGTCAACACCGAAATCAGATTGATTATATTCTTTGCAGCCAAAGATGGAGAAGCTCTATACAGTCAGCAAAAACAAGACCGGGAGCTGACTGTGGCTCAGATCATGAACTCCTTATTGCCAAATTCAGACTTAAATTGAAGAAACTAGGGAAAACCACTAGAGCATTCAGGTATGACCTAAATCAAACCCCTTATGACTATACAGTGGAAGTGAGAAATAGATTTAAGGGACTAGACCTGATAGACAGAGAGCCTGATGAACTATGGATGGAGGTTCATGACATTGTACAGGATACAGGGATCAAGAGCATCCCCATGGAAAAGAAATGCAAAAAGGCAAAATGGTTTCCAGGACTGGAAAAGGTCAGTTTTCATTCCAATCCCTAAGAATGGCAATCCCAAAGAATGCTCAAACTACTGCATAATTGCACTCATTTCACACGCTAGTAAAGTAATGCTCAAAATGCTCCAAGCCAGGCGTCAGCGATATGTGAAATGTGAACTTCCAGACGTTCAAGCTGGTTTTAGAAAAGGCAGAGGAACCAGAGATCAAATTGCCAACATCCACTGGATCATCAAAAAAGCAAGAGAGTTCCAGAAAAACATCTATTTTTGCTTTATCGACTATGCAAAAGCATTCGACTGTGTGGATTACAATAAACTGTGGAAAACTCTGAAAGAGATGGAAATACCAGACCACCTGACCTGCCTCTTGAGAAACCTGTATGCAGGTCAGGAAGCAACAGTTAGAACTGGACATGGAAAAACAGACTGGTTCCAAATAGGAAAAGGAGTACGTCAAGGCTGTATATTGTCACCCTGCTTATTTAACTTATATGCAGAATACATCATGAGAAACGCTGGGCTGGAGAAAGCACAAGCTGGAGTCAAGATTGCCGGGAGAAATCTCAATAACCTCAGATATGCAGATGACACCACCCTTATGGCAGAAAGTGAAGGTGAACTAAAAAGCCTCTTGATGAAATTGAAAGGGGAGAGTGAAAAAGTTGACTTAATGCTCAACGTTCAAAAAACTAAGATCATGGCATCTGGTCCCATCACTTCATGGGAAATAGATGGGGAAACAGTGGAAACAGTGTCAGACTATTTTGGGGGGCTCCGAAACCACTGCAGATGGTGATTGCAGCCATGAAATTGAAAGATGCTTACTCCTTGGAAGGAAAGTGATGACCAACCTAGATAGCATATTAAAAAGCAGAGACATTACTTTGCCAACAAAGGTCCATTTGGTCAAGGCTATGGTTTTTCCAGTGGTCATGTATGGATGTGAAAGTTGGACTATAAAGAAAGTTGAGTGCCCCAAAATTGATGCTTTTGAACTGTGATGTTGGAGAAGACTTTGAGAGTCCCTTGGACAGCAAGGAGATCAGTCCTGGGTGTTCATTGGAAGGACTGATGCTGAAGCTGAAACTCCAATACTTTGGCCACCTCATGTGAAGAGTTGACTCATTGGAAAAGACCCTGATGCTGGGAGGGATTGGGGGCAGGAGGAGAAGGGGACGACAAAGAATGAGACGGCTGGATGGCATCACTGTCTCAATGGACATGAGTTTAAGTAAACTCTGGGAGTTGGTGATGGACAGGGAGGCCTGGTGTGCTGCGATTCATGGGGTCGCAAAGAGTCGGACACTACTGAGCTACTGAACTGAACTGATTCTGACAGATTATAGGTGATATCTCATTGTTGTTTTGATTTGCATTTCCCTAATGATTAGTACTGTTGAACATCTTTTCATGTGACTGTTGGGTGTCTGCATTTCCTTTTTGGGAAAATGTCTATTCAAGTCTTCTGCCCATTTTTTGATTGGGTTGTTTCTTTTGATATTGCGTTGTGTGAGCTGTTTGCATATGTTGGATTTTAACTCCTTATTGGTTGTATCATTTGCAAGTATTTTTACCCCCGTTTGATAGGCTGTTTTTTTGTTTTGTTGATTTCCTTTGCTCAGCAAAATCTCACCTATTCTTGGCTGAGAACAGATAATCAAGATCATCAAGTATTCATAGAAAGCCTGTAACATGAAATGTAAATAAGCTAACTAAAGTTAAACTAAGGTAAACTATCAGAAGATTTGATTCCAATGAAAAGAGAGAGTTCTGAAATCAAAAGAACACAAAAATAAAAACTAGAAAAAGTTAATTTTTTTGTAGGGGTTCAGAAGAGTGTTTAAGATGTGTCACTTTGGCATTGAATTATTTTGAGCAAAAAGCAATGGAGACCCTGTGGGGTTAAGAGAAACTACTGCCCCTCCCTTAACTATCTAGAAGAATTTAAGTTGGAAATTTTTCCCAGAAAGAGTTATTACTAGAGGGAAATTTTATCTGAGTGGTTCCATCTATATGGCAGGGTAAGTTTCTAATTACCAAGCATCTGCTCTTTTTATCATTCTGTCCTTGGAAGCCTCAGGCCCCTACTCCATTCCTTAGCTCAGGATGGCACAGAGACATAATTTTACCTTTCTGATTGTAAGCCTCTTATGTGTATGGACTCTCTGAGCCCCTTGTGTATGTAGGGCTTGCATACATACAAAATTAATTTTTATTTTCTCCTGTTAATTTGGGTCTTGTCAATTTAATTCTTAGACCATCCAGAAGAACATAAAAGTAGAGGCAAGTTTCTTCCATCCCAGCAATTTCTTGAAGAAATATTTTTTCATTTAGCTCTACCTGGAGAAAAACAACAGGGTAGCAGTTCATTGCATAGATTTTCAATATAATCTCCCCTTTTGTTGCACTTTTTCATTTTTGATCCCATAGCCTCTTTGGGATTTTTGCCTGACCCCCTCTTTGGCTGAAGTTCCCGCTGAAAGTATAACTTCCTCTATTTGTTTCCACTGGTTTTTGTTTCTACAGAAAGTTTTAAAAACTCTCATCCTTTAGTGTCGACCCACACCTATTTCCTTTGTTATTAGGAAAAATATCTTTATGTATCTCTGCCATTATTTTAGGGGATATCTGAGAGAAGACAATATGTGTTCTTTGCAAGATCTTGAATAGTGAAACAAATTTCAACTTTCAACTTTTTTGAAATATTTTTCATTTCATTTACTGGTTGAAGGTGCATATACTTCCCCAAAGAGACTGTCTAGTTATCAAGAATTGATTAAAATATTATAATATCAAATGTTCCATAAAGTTAGTCATCTCCATCTATTAAATGTATCCTGAATTATGAAGTCATAAAGTTCATTTTGTGTTGTTTATTCTGGTCAGTGATGCTAGTTACTACTCCAACCAGTTTTAGCACGCCAACTAAGATTAGTCTAGGTGATGAGTGACTGTATTCAGCATATACTTTACTCTTAAGAAAATTATAGCATAGAATATTCCTAAAAGGATTTTGTGAAAGAAATAAATATTTTTATATTGGAATGACTTTGCAGATTTCTGACAATGATAGACAGTAAGAGGGCTAGATCAGCAATGTTAAATTTTTGTTTGTGAAACTTCTAAAAAGATTTGAAAACTTATTTTTGATAAATACCTCTTTTTATATTTTAAGTATGCAGTTTTATTTGTCAAGAGAGCAAGTTTATTTAGAGATACACAATGTGTAGACAGAAAATAGACCATCTCAGAAATTGAGAGTGACCTGTCAAAAGATTAAATAACTGCAAAAAGTAGAAGTATCACAATTACAACACTTTAAACATTTATCCAATGGAATCTAAATATAATATGAATTTGTACCTATTATCATCCATTTAAAAACACATGAGCAAGCTATCTTTAATAGTATATTTTCATTACATTTCCCCCTCTGAATTTTATCCTAATGTTATATATATTTAGGCTTAACATTCTTTTTTAAAAATAATATCATTGTTATTTTTGCTTTTTTTTGGCCACTCTGCTCAACATGCAGGATCTTAGTTCCCTGACCAGGGATCAAACCAGTACCCTTGGCAGTGAGAGTACAGAGTCATAACCACTGAACAACCAGGGAATTATCTCGCTGCAAAGTCTTTGACTGTCTTTATTGATTAATTCTATGTAAAAATATATATGAAAGGAAATTGAAATAGCAATGTACTTCCTGCAACTCCAAGTCTCTAAGGGTTAAATTTATTTTTATTGATTTATCATTATAATCATTAGAAACAGCCAGTTAACTCAAAACTGTATAAATGTATCACAAATTTTAAAATGTGTTAACTATAAAATGTGGAAGTGTATTGAAAATTAATCTTTTAATGAGATAGATATAGTCATTTTTTTAAAAATTTACATTACCATGAATAAGTATTGCTCATTTCCAGAATGAGAAAAAGTTCAGTGTATTTTTTATTTTCATTTTTACTTTTATAGATACAATCACTAAGGGTTTACCTACACACACACACACACATACACACACACACACACACACACACACACACACACACACACACGCCTATCATCTTTCTGTCCCAAAAGAGCAGGCTTATATCTTATCTGAAGATCTTGCAATCATAATAAATTTACCATTGCCTTGTAATAGTTTTGGAAGACTTTGAGTAAAGGTAGACTGACAGATGATTGTTTTGGGGACAGTGGCTTTTATTCCTTTTAAATACAACTTACAGTAAAACTCACAGAAAAATACAATTTATATCTATATAACTGAAATGATAGTTCTGTCAAAAAATTATACTTACCCTTACAATGTGAGATATTCCCTGATATTTTCTCTTCTGTCCTCTATTTTTCTTGTCTACTAAATACAGTGCTGGTCAAGAATCACCAAATTCATTTTACAACCCACTAATGAGTAATGATCTGTAATCTGAAGATCATTGCTATAGTTCAGTTCAGTTCAGTCACTCAGTCATGTCTGACTCTTTGTGACCCCATGAATTGCAGCACGCCAGGCCTCCCTGTCCATCACCAATTCCCAGAGTTTACTCAAACTCACATCCATTGAGTCGGTGATGTCTTTCCACCACCTCATCCTCTGTTGGTGATGTCTTCCAACCACCCATCCCCTTCTCCTCCCACCTTCAATCTTTCCCAGTATCAGGGTCTTTTCAGATGAGTTATTTCTTCATATCACGTGGCCAAAGTATTGGAGTTTCAGCTTCAGCATCAGTCCTTCCAATAAATAATCAGGAATATCTGTAGTCTGAAAATCTTTGCTGTAAGATCCTCTGAAAAACAACATTATGTCTTTGTATTAAATATTTATTTTTAAACAATCTTGTAAAGAAAAGCACTTATATTGAATTCATCTCTGCTTAGGAAAACCAAGCTGTTCATGTGCAAAGGGTAAAACCAAGATTCCTTTGGTGGCAGCCAACCCCAATTGTAGGCAGTGTGCCTAGAATGAAGTAGTTTCTGAAATGCTACAGAATAGCAGTAAATAAAAAAAAGATCAGCTTAATAGAGAATCAAATGCCTCATAAGCCAACCTTTTAGTTGATGTAAGCCTTCTGTTCTGGGATGATAGAAGGGAGGGCTGAATGGGAGTGGAGGAGGCAGGGAGGCTGGGAAGGAGCAAGATTTGAGAGAACAGATGATGTAAGTGAAAAGTTACTGGATCATCTTCACACAAATGATCTTCCCAACAGAGTGTTAGATTATCTATGTGTTCCACACATCTTGTAACTGATAACTGTCCTTATTTGCCTTTTCTAAGAGAAGAAATGTGTGGAATTAAACAAAGGCATCAACTTCCTAAGAATGTGCTATTGGAGTTGGCTCGAGTCTGTGAGGATAATGAGAGAACAAACACATCGTTAGGGCGCAATCCAAGCAACTCAAGAAAATGAACACAATAGAAAAAAGCTGTGCGAAGACTGCTGAAGACAAGAAATGCTTCTTTTTTTTAAAAAAAGGGGGAAAATATAAATTTCCAATTTGCCTATTACTATAAGGAAATATTTTAAAAGATTCTTTTTACAGTAAGTTAAAAAAAAGTTAAAGACAAATGAAACAAAAGTATCTCTGAATTACACAGTGTTATCACTTCCAAATCAAATTACAAAACAAAAAATTAAACAAGATTTATTATCCAGAAATGTGTTATGATTGAAACAATACCCAGAATGCCTAGAGCTCTGAACACTTAAAATTCCCAAAGCTATCAATAGAGAATTTATTGGTGAGATTAACTTTTTTTTTTTTTTTAAATAAAAACACTGTCCTGAAATCCATTGGCAAACCAACTGAAATGACCCTCAGTGAATTCCCAAGTGGAACTACCTGGGAGAGCTTTGAGAGTATCAGAAAACACAGCCCAACCCAGACCAATTAAGTCAGTGTCTGGGAATGAGACCCAGGCACCAGCACTGTTGAAAGCTAGTATGCAGCCAAAGTTGAGAACTATTGCTCTAGACTAATTCTAGACTTCTAATTCTATTTAGAACCCTCCTCTGAATCCGAAAGAGTGGCTGTAAGGGCGATTGGCCTTCCTTGCTTACTCTGTTTTTCAAAAACGTGTCTAGAATGCTGAATCCATATGTACAATCGGATGCTTCCTAGTCACTGTCTTCTGTGGACCAGCAGCAAGGTTATCCCCTGGGAACTTCTTAGAAATTCAGAGCCTCAAGTCTTTCACCAGACTTACTGAGTCAGAATCTGCAGTTTAACAAGATTCTAGGATGATTCTTGTGCGCATTAAATATTGAGAATTACAATTTTAAAAGACACCCAGTATTCAATTCCGCTGTTCACTGCTTCCTTAATACTGAACTGTTTCTTGTCTGATGCTGATCTACATCATGGTATTTGGAATGAGCCATGTGGCAGCCCTTGCCTCATTTTACTACCTCTGACTTCTCTAGTTACTCAGCGTTGGGGCCCTAATTCCTAAAACCAGAAGGGCCAATTCCTATCTTGATCCTAATTGTAAATAGCCCCTTGACCCTTCTCGGATGGGGTCTGAATGTTGCTAGTATTCAGTGTCTTTTCCTAAAAACCATGTCCAGGACAAATTTTGGTGTGCTAATCCTGTTTATTTATTTGTTCTTTAGATTAGGCATCTGAATTAACACTCAGACCTTGCCCCAGCCTTCTCCCTCTCAATGGTCTTCTCTTTCAGTTTCTGTTGCTAATTCTATTTAGAACCCTCCTCTGAATCCAAAAGAGTGACTGTAAGGGCAATTGGCCTTCCTTGCTTACTCTGGTTTTCAAAAACGTGTCTAGAATGCTGAATCCATATGTACAACTGGATGATGATGCTACCCAGTTGGTTCTGCTGGTACTGGCTTTTCCATGTATATGAACTTCTGTGTCTTTTTTATTTTATTGGTCCACCAGGCTTCTGGAATGGACTGATGGCCATTAAAATAATTTCCAGTACGGCTTAGTCCCTTTGCTGTCCACCCGAAACTATCACATTGTTAATCAGCTATACTCCCATACAAAATAAAAAGTTTAAATAAAACGCAAGGGCTCATCCAACTTAGACTCACACAGACTTTCAGTCTGATGAACTTTCTAGATGACTTTCTAGACTAGTCTAATCTAGCCTAGACTATAAAAAGCCATCTGGGTCCTGAGATTTAGACAAAGGCTTCTTAAAAAGTCTCTGGTTGGATCGTATGTTCAAGAACAACAGTGTGAAATGCATAACCAACAAGGACTTACTGTACGGAACAAGACTCTGCTCAATATTCTGTAACAGCCTAATTAGGAAAAGAATTTGAAAAAGAATGAAAGTGAAAGTATAAGTCACTCAGTCGTGTCTGACTCTTTGTGACTCCATGGACTATAGGCCCTCAGGCTCCTCTCTCCAGGGAATTCTCCTGGCAAGAATACTAAAGTGGGTTGACATTCCCATCTCCAGGGGATCTTCCTGATCCAGGGATCAAACCTGCGTCTCAAGCATTGCAGGTAAATTCTTTACCATCTGAGCCACAAGGAAACCTGTATATGTATAACTGAATCATTTTGTTATACATCTGAAGCTGACACAGCATTGTTGACCAACTGTACTCCAATACAAAATAAAAAGTTAAGAAAAACAAACTAGAAAACAAACCAAAGAAAATCCAGAAAGAAATAACTTCTAGAGTAGAATTCTTCCTACATTCCACTGAAGATAACCCCTATACAGATAACCCCTATACAAATCCTTCAGTCCCTAGCCCTGGAATTGAACTTATATAAAGTCCCAGCTCTAGTCTTCCTTTCCTTCTACCTATATTTGGTTGTATGTGACCCATAAAACTTCATGTCTCATGTCCAACTGATTTCAAACATTGTGTATGTGGTAGATAGTCAATATATAGTCATCTCAGGTTCTTAAGACTTATTATAAGGAAATCACAGAAGGTTTCTGTGTATAGGGACAAAGAAGGAAGAAAAAATAAAAGAAGAAATGCAAAAAGGAACCTTTACTCAACCATAAAAGTCTTTTTTACTGTTTCTGGTGAACCTCAACTTATTCCTGGACATATTGTTGGATGGTACTTGTGTAGATACTCTGAGATTCTGGGGAGAACGTGTCTACAGGCACTAGAAGTGAAAGCCTCAAAGGATTCTATGATGGCTTACTCCTTTAGTAATCAACTGAATTTAGGGACATGTGAAACTCTGGCTTAATGAAGAATTGATTTCTGAAAGGTAAGATGTGAAATTCCTCCAAAAAAGAACATAAAGGTTCATATGGCATTCAGATCATAAGAACAAGATAAGTAGTTGGTTTAGAATCAGGAACTTTTAAACTGAACAGCTGTAACCCATTTGGGCAGTCGTGCAAAACAGAAAGTTGGCAGACCAGATAGTCTTTTCAGACATTAAACACAAGATGCTTGGGGCCAAAAATTGTGATTAAGAAATCAAATGTTTTCTTTTTCTCCTTCCAACCTGTTCTCAGACTGTGGAAGTTATGTGATTTTTCTTCTCTGACTCTCTGGTTGTAGTTATTGAGAACTGCCTATCTCTTCAGCCACTGGAGGTCAATTCACTTCAATCCAGTCCAGTCCAATCCAATCCAATCCAGTCTAATCCAGTTCAACTTCATCTGTCTTTCTCTGGGGGAGACCTGTATACACATAAAGAATTTAAATGCCTTGAGGGCTGATATACCAGCTTGTCTGCCGCTCAGTTCATGAAATGTCTTGACTTTGGTGCAATATCTATACCGCTCTGCTTCCACTGAGGACCTAGCAATATGGTTTCTAGACACTGCATCTTGGATTCTGTCTCCTCTGTATTGCCCATGTGTTATTTGCTTTTGGTTTTTCTAATTTATTTGGTCCTGACCTGTTGCGTTTGTGTCTAACAGGCATAACTGACATTCCAACTCCCTCCCAACTCTCCGCTTCTTTTTCCTGTGCCTGTCTGTCCCTCTGTCCTTCATTCCAGTCTATCAGGCTGCATTTTCTTGTCCCCCAGCTTGGCCTAGTAGAGACTACTTCCTTTCAAAGGATTCCCTTTCAAGTACACTTGCAGAAATATGCATGAGCATCTGGTGTGAGCCTTTTGTTCAAATTCAGCCCCTAGTGAATGAAATAGGGAGACAGATAGAGACCCTAAACAAAAGAGAAGGAGGCAAGATTAATGAGAACAAACATCAGAGAAATGCCTTCATGTCTAGAAAATGTTCAGAACCTGCTTTGGCCACATTTGAACAGTTGTGTGTCTGGATTTCTGCCTCTTATTTTCTGGTGTACCTGGAATGGATCAGACTTCCAAGAGGTTTGGTGGCAGGATGTAAGGGGCTATAGTGAAAAGGAGCTGCTGGCTTCTGACTCTCATGTGGAAAGGAGAGAAGTCAGAGCTTCTAGTCAGCATGTGAACACCCACAATAGTCATATTGGTTGTTAAAATATGGGAATGCTACTCTACTAATTGGTAACCAGCCTCTGCACACGTCTTCCACCTACTCCTTTCTTTGCTCTGGCAGCCAGACTGCCCTCACAAGTTCTTCTCATGCGTCCAGCAACAAAAAGGCTAACACTTTAATTTGTGGATCCTGGGCTCACCCCCGATTAAATGTTGTAGGGAAAAAAAAACATTCCTGGATGATAACTTTTGACTCTGGAAGGAATTGAATGTTTGGAGCTTCTTTAGGAACCGAAAGAAAGGAAATGACTTTTTAGGATCATCCTAGGAAGTACTGTGCTTGTAACGCCTCCTGAGTTACCTTCCCCAGGGCTGCCTGGATTCATCCACATCTTTTTGCTTCAACTGTTCTCCTGACTGATTTGGTATTTGACTGTCTGATGACTTAGTCCTCCTTTTCCTCTGTCCCCCATCCATGGAGCAGAGTCCTTGGATCCTGCTGTCTCCATTAAGCACTACTTGAAACTCTTTTTCTTCTTATAACCACCTCATCGTTTTTCTGGACAGGAACTGGTTGGTTCCACATCTGATGAGCAGTTTCTTCCCAAACGTTCACTCCATAATCCCACGCAGCCATGTGCCAACTTCTCTGCTGCCACCACCAGAGGCAATCAGGTAGCACTGAAGCCCAGAACCTCCTGCCGTTATCCTCCCAGACAGCATCATGGTAGAAAAGATAGGTGGAATGAGATAGACCTGGGTTTGAAAGCCAACTTCTCTTTACTAACCAAGTTACTTGAACAAATGACTGACTTTTATAAGGGTGTATTTTCATCTGCAAAATAAAGGTAGATATTACTTCCTAGGAATGAGAAAGAGGAATAAATGAAATGATGCTATTATTGTGATCTGCTTATTTTCTTAGTCTGTGCAGCATCTCTTTAGGGAACCACCTTTCCTATTTTGATTCTACATGGTTTGGAAATAGGAACTCTCATTACACAGAGGACCAGAGTACTTGGCCACAGTGGGGTGCTGATATAGGAATATGACCCAAGTCTAGCCAATTAGGATCTTCCTTGAGAATTTGCTGAAACAGTCTACAAAGAGGTAGTCTCCTTTCATGAGTACATTTTGAATAGACAGTAGGAAGAAAAAAATTATCCTTTAAATTATTTGTATCTGGTATATTATGTATTTTGCAAATAAAGATTATAACAGGGTTCTTCCACTTGTCACCTAGAGTTTTCATATGCATGAAAGTTCCAACTCTACATATATATTTCATATCAATATATGGTTTAGAGCATTAAAATAGTTCTTGATAAATGGTAGCTATTTTATTTAATCCTTAGATTAGCTTAAGAAAAATGGAATTTTTTGGTTCATGTGTCATGGAGCTAAAATGGGGTGTTGAAGTAAAGAACTGGCTTTAGAGGCTCCAGGAAGTTTGAGAGTGTTACCTCTGCTTCCCTGATAGCCACTGGCTTTATGACCCCTACTGTGAATGAGTTATTAAATGGGAACAGGGACATGACCAGAGATAACTTTAGGTCTTCATAATTTCAGTTCAGTAACTCCTGAGGAAAGAGAAGACATCTTTTTCATTCAGTGTCTATGAAGTATCTTATAGTGTCTTTGAAGGCAACTTCTCCAAAGCATAAGTTCCTAAAACTCAGGTTGGTCTGACTTGAATCACTTGACCATTGCTGAAACCATCTCTGAGATATATATGTATATGCATGAATGGATGAGTGTGTTGTGCTATGTAATTGACATTTTCACCAAAACCATTTGGATAAGGAGACAGCAATTCCTAAAGGAAAAGGAGATATAACTACAAAAGAATGGTGCGAAGGAATGCTTGAGTAAGCCAAAACAGTAAATGTCTGCTATGATATCATCAACATCACCTTCATTCTCATATTACTAATCACCGTCATTATTATTCTTGCAGGAAGTGTATATGTAACAGTGATTCACTGTCAGACTGATATTCATAGGACCTTTGAAAGCAAAGGGAGATGAGTGTAGTAAAAGGTCCTTTGACAGTAAAAATTGACCTGCCATCTCTGGCAACAGAATGCTTGGATGGTATTTCCTTATTAAGAGGAAAAAGCTATAATTCCTAATTTATAGTAACATATCATCTATTTAAAATATTAGTGTCAGTAGGAGTTGAAAATAAGCTTTAGACATGCAGAATATTTGTGGATCAAGTGCTCCTAGAAACAGTGTTCTCACCCAGAAGACACATCCCTGTAATATAGCCTAGTGTACTTCGTGGCTTTTTGATGAATATGAATTCAGTGTGATTCTTGAACCAGGGGAGGAAAGGCAGTATCTTTTAATAGTTATTTCCTGCATGTCACATCTTTGGTAATAAGGTGCCAACAGGGATATTTGTTGGAAAAGGAAATGACAACCCACTCCAGTATTCTTACCTGGAAAATCTCATGGCCAGAGGAGCCTGGTGAGCTATGGTCCATGGGTTGCAAAGAGTCGGACATGACTCAAGTGACTGAGTGCGCGCGCGCGCGCACGTGCACACGCACACACACACACACACACACACACACACACACACACACAGGGAGATTTATGGCTGTGGTTGGTTAGGATTATTCCATGTACATTAGAAGACATGCTAAATACACTTCCCTATTTTCTGCAGCAATATTTATTTGACTTTATTCTGTAATTGACTTTATTAAAAATTAAGAAAAAGTAAAATATTCTCAGTATAGCACGTGAAGGTTGATGTGACAACCAGCTCTCTTAGTATATTGTGGATCTGGAAATTCAACAAATGCAGCTGTATACTTAGGCAAATTCAAAAAGCACATTATAGAATTTCTACTTTATATAAATTAGAAAGTCATTTGGGGCTTTGTGGCTGTTGGTGATAAACTATATTGAATCAGCTTTGGAAGAAATAGTTTTATGAATTCTAAATTGTATGCATTTGGGCCTTCATCATGTCATATTAACATACTATCCTTCTTACCAGACATCTAGTACTTAGTAGCATTCATATTCCTTACTAAAAAAAATCTAATTTCTTCAAAGCAGAGCGAGAACCAGTAACACTACCAGAATTATGTTCTGATTTCAGAAATGGAATAGATATTGCCCATTTGACACTCCTCTTGCCTATCTTTGTTTGACTCTACCCTGTGTTAGGATCACCAGATTTAGCAAATAAAAATCTAGGGTGTCCAGTTAAATCTGAATTTCAGATAAACAACCAATTTTAGTATAAGTATGTCCCATGCAATACTTGGGATGCATTTATGCTAAAAATTATTTGTTGTGTATCTGAAACTCAAATCTAACTAGGCATCCTAGATTTTTTAATTTGCTAAGTCTTTCAACCTTACCAAAAAAATGCATTATTTGACTCTTTCCTCTATGATTGAGTGCCCTTCTATTGTTCTTTATTGTCTTCCCGCTAAAACATGCACAAGGCATAGGATCCCAAGCTCATTTTTCTAAGATATAAACCTGTAGGCAACCCTCATGGTCCATCTTAGCTTGCTGATATACCCAATAGAAGCATTAATCTAACTCAAAATTAGCCTTTATGGGAAGTAAATCTTTCCTGGTAGTCCCTCGAGGTTATAAAGCACATCACACAATATATCGTCTTAGAGAATATCTCCTTTCCCAGTCTTTCTCCAAAGTCTTACTATGGGAGGAATTTTTTCCCACTCTCACTTTCTTTTCTCCCCAACTTCTTTATCAAACTCCCCTCTCTATTCCCACCTTCCATTATCTTCAGTTACCTGGTCTTCCTCAGGCTTCAGCCATTTGCATTCACACTCATATCCCAGCAGACTTGAAGGAGTTGTTCAGTCGCCAAGCAGTGTCCAACTCTCTGGGACCCCATGAACTGCAGCACTCTAGGCTTCCCTGCCCTTCACTATTGGAGAAAGGCAGAGATGAAAAGAGGAAATGCCGTGGGTAAAAACTACCATAGATGAGATACTCGTAAATATCTTATTGACTTGGATTGAGTTGGATTAAATTTAATCTTCTTCTAACTTTTCTTCCAAAACTAAGGTGGCCTAAATTTCTTACAATAGACCCCCCTCAGCATTGTTTGCAATTATATCGACCTTCAGTGCTTTAACTGATGACTTCTAGCATAAAATATAAAATAAGAATGTCCTTTTTCTTCTTTTTTAGCTAGGAAGGTCATATCAGAAGCCCAGAAATTATTCCAGGCAGGCAGAATTCCATATTCTGCCTTCTCTCTCGATAAATTGAGCTTGTCTGCAGTAATTTCTCTGCATTTCCATACCCACACACTTATTACAGCTGCTATCGTCCAGCAATATTTTTCCCTACTCATCATCATAACAGTTTATAAGTATTTGATGGGATTAAACAGAGCCAACCTAATTCTGTCACTTAAGCAGCCAAATTCATGAGCCCAGTCATCAATATATGTCCAGAAACCCATTCACACTGGCCATAATCTGTACGGTGTGTGGGTGGGTCAGCCTGGTTTTAAGTTTTGGGGTCAGATAGATAACCTATGCAGCAAAGCAAGTGAATTGTGATATTAATAGTTGAATCAGCCGAACCACTGAGCCACCAGGCTATACAATAGTTGAATCACTTTGCTAAAATCTTCCCCTGAATTTTTAAAGTTTTATATAATGAGTTCTTGGGAACAGTCAAGTGCATGCTTGAAAACAACTGTTTACCTTTTCACTTGCCCAGAATAAATAATGATTATTTCTTGGTATGGATAAAAAAAGCATTTGTTTACTTTATCTTGCTAACACTAGGACACCCACACCTCAACAATCACCAGGGAAATGTAGCTGGAAAAGCATTTCTGGGAAAGAAAAATAACAATAACAACAATGATAATAATTTAATATTAGCAAAGCATGTTCAGTTGCTTCAGTCATGTCTGACTCTCTGTGACCCTGTGGACTGCAGCCTGCCAGGCTCCTCTGTCCATGAGATTCTCCAGGCAAGAATGCTGAAGTGGGTTGCCATGCCCTCCTCCGAGGGATCTTCCCAACCCAGGGCTTGAACCTTTGTTTCCTTCATCTCCTGCATTGTAGGCAGATTCTTTACCAATGAGTCACTGGGGAAGCCCATTATTAGCAATAGTATATTCTATATTTCAAATTATCTGCCTGATGGATTTGTACAAAGACAGTTTCAAAGTGTGATTTTAAGAACTATTGTACCTGGACTTCCCTGGTACTCCAGTGATTAAGAATCTGCTCTGCAATGCAGGGGGTGTGGGTTTGATCCCTGCTCGGGGAACTAAGATCCCACATGCTGTAGAGCAACTAAGCCTATGTGCCACAAGTACTGAAACCCTAGAATCACAACTAGAGAGTCCATGCGCCACAAGTAAAGATCTCACACGATGCAAGGAAGATCCTGTGTGCCATGACTAAGACCCAACACAGCCAAATAAATAAGTAAAATAATGTTTAAAAAATTAAAAATATTGTACTACTAAAAGCTTGATCATACACACCTGGAAGATAAAAAAGGTTGTTAACTATAATTAAAGCAGAAAGAAAGCTATCCTGCCTCTCTATATGCAGTTTCTCATTTTATAAATGATGTGCCTTTAACTTTGTAAATGAAACAGGTAGCGTGTACAGAGTGAAAAAACACCCAGTTGAAAAATTGTTAATTTAGCCCAGTGATATTTAAAAATACAGTATAGGGCCAAAAAACTAATGGTTTCATATTATTTCGTGAACCCGTAGCATATTCTTGATCAACTGTTTTCCGGATGACTCACAACTGGCTCTCCTATAACTAAAAATTACCTTTTAAGCTGGAACACATATTTGCATGATGCAAAGATATTATGCAACTCTGATTTTATCTTTATAGCATGTTCTAGATTAACTGATAGAATACTGAGCCATACACGGACTGTATTGTTGGGGCTCATGTGCATATAAAAAAAGCATTAAGTCAAAAATTTAAAAGCTGGATCCAAAAGAAAATGCGCATATTGATTACAACTATGTAAAAGTATTATACATATTAGCGAAGAATAAAAATAGATTTGGAGGGTAATAATCTAAAGTTCACTAGGAGTGTGTGTATAAAGTTTGATTTATAATACTTAAGAAAATACAAAGCATCCTAGAAGGAAAAGTGCCAAGGCAACACTAGCTTTAAAATAAAGTTTTGTACTATTAAAACATGCATGTGTAGCCAAGATAATTTATTACTAGGGATGGGTTAGAGATATAGTATTTTAGTCTTTAAAAAAAGCAATAGCACAAGATTAATATTTTAAAAATTTACTTAGAAGCAAAACACTAGTGGCCTCCAGGATACTCTGTGCCAATTTTCCCCTCTGAGCCATTTTTACAGACAACTTACAACCTCCCTAAATTATAGGTTTATGTGGAAAAATAGGGGGTTGTTGTATAATAAGGAAGCTGACAAATCTTTAACTCTAACAGTACTAGTTATTGCTACTGTAATTTATGCACAGATACTGATTCTAATTAAGTAATAGCAGAGGTTGCCTTTGAATTTATGAGGCTATAATCAGCTCCCTTGTGCTCAATAAATGCCACAGCTACAGTCTGTGGTGTTAATTTCACACTACAGTGGGAACTAGTGGTTGTTGCCAAATATACTCATAAGTCACAGGCAATTTGGATTATTACTGTAGCGTGTGCGGCATCAAGCAATGCACCACTCATAATCACTTTTTAAAGTCATTATTGAGTGTTTGTGTATGATAAGTCTTCTGACATTGACAAGGCAGAGTGCAGTAGCTTTTCTTTCCCGGAAATCATTTCCAGATAAAATAAATATGCTGAGTCCTCTGGAAAAATAATACTATAAGAAGCTCCCACTTCCTCAGCTCCCTAGCTAGTTCTGATACATGAGAACTGGGCACTTAGGATTTTTCCTACAAACTACCCTGCGTGTGATGTCCCCCAAAGGAGAGCACCTGATCTGGGGTCACTTCCCTTTGGGAATTTCATGAATTCATGTGATAGGATTTCACAAGTGCCAGGAGCTGAGCTTGCTGGCAGAACTGCATTCTGTTCTTTTCCAATTTCCTGAAGCCGGGTGTGAACTAGAGACTCTCACTGTGAGCTTTAATGCTAGTTACTTTCCTCAAAACATCACAAAGAGGATGAGAAGTAAGCAATCCATCACATATAAACACAGGATCTCCCTCTTTCTTTCTTTTTTTTTTTTTTTCTCCTGTACCTAATGATCATTTTTTTTTTTTTAAATATTATTTTATTAGTTGGAGGCCAATCACTTTACAACATTTCAGTGGGTTTTGTCATACATTGGCATGAATCAGCCATATAGTTACACGTATTCCCCATCCCGATCCCCCCTCCCACCTCCCTCCCCACCCGACTCCTCAGGGTCCTCCCAGTGCACCAGGCCCGAGCACCTGACTCATGCATCCCACCTGGGCTGGTGGTCCGTTTCACCATAGATAGTATACATGCTGTTCTTTCAAAACATCCCACCCTCACGTTCTTCCCCAGAGTTCAAAAGTCTGTTCTGTACTTCTGTGTCTCTTTTTCTGTTTTGCATATAGGGTTATCGCCACCATCTATCTAAATTCCGTATATATGTGTTAGTTCTTTTACTTTCTCCCTTCTATTTTGTCAGAGTTGCTCTTGACAGTTGGGATTTATGAAGTTCCACCCAGGACTGTGTCACATTCCACATCTTATTCTTAAACCCACAACACTGGCGTGGCTCCTCATGGTCCAACAGTCAACGAGTCCAAACGCCAGCTGCCAACAATAGGGGTCGTCTTTGTGACTGAGTACAGTGTGCATTAATCGTAGGGACAGCATGTTCTGACGGGTGGCAGGGGCCGAGGTTTCTGTTTGGAATATGGTCATATCATTTTCTGAGGAACCCAGCAGGCTTAAGCGCAATCATCAACACAACATGAGAACCATGTTTTCCTTTAAGGGGCAAGCGCGGACGTCAGGTGGCTCCCCAGGTGACATTGCTTTAGACCTGCCAAAATCAAGATACCAAGAGAGACTGAAAGTAGTCAAGGAGTTTCACTGTCCCACTGTATTCTTCCAAGTAAAATGACACAGAATATTAAGCATTTCCGGGATGGCTTTTCATTATTTTCCAAGAGTGGATTCTTTAGACATCTGAAAGACTAGGATCCTGGAGTTGAAGGTGCTCCCTTGGTGATGGGCTATACAGAGCAAGGTGGCTTTAGCAACCTATAGCCAATATGCTGTGGAGATAATAGGTAATCACTATAGAAAATTGGTGTGTGTGTGTTCTGATCCTTCTTGTTAACTGACATTCCAGGGGCAGAAACTGTGGTCTCATGGTGGCACATATTGGCATATTGGAGGAGGGCATGGCAACCCACTCCAGTATTCCTGTCTGGAGAATCCCATGGACAGAGGAGGAGCCTGGCGGGCCACAGTCCATAGTCACAGAGTCAGACACGACCGAGGCGACTTAGCAGCAGCAGCAGTGGCACATAATCACAACTTTTCTTCACTTAATTTGTGACACAGGAGGACAAGTCTCTCTTCCAGTGTTGTATGGACACACGTAACAAAAGTCAGGTCAGTTGCTTTATGAACAGAAAGGCTTTGGGAAGAAAAATTTCAATTGTACATTCTCCTCATTCTGTGCGGATGTGCAACTTAGCTATTTGGAAAGAAAATGGAGACCTTTAATTAACTCTGCTTAACAACACAGTCATAGTCTGTTCGTGGTGTACCATTGAGTCCCTTCTAGAAGGAAGCTCTTGAGAGCATTGTCAGCTGACAGCTTCTGCTGTGACACTTCTGTGGATGGCCATGGAGGGGGATTAGAGAAGGGCTGTTCTCGCCTGATTCAGGACTCAGAGGAGCAGGGTGTGCGCAGGGGCTCCTCACCAGCCTGACCACAACTTTTCCAGAGCTGCCTTATGCCCGAGGCTCATTCTGCTCGATCCGCCTTCCTTCCCTCTCCCTTTATCACAGTTGTCAGACCTGTATCATCATTTGAATTCTCTCTGCTGTCTTGTCGTTTTGCCATCCATGTCTCCAGATACCATCAAATGTCCAGTGGTTGAGAACCACTGTTAGTGAGAACGCTTCCCTAAGGAGAGCAATTCACTTGCTCCCTTGGGCTCCTGGGCACTTAGGTTCACTGAGCACTTTTTAGATTTAATTGTCACTGTTTAGTTATTGGTTTCTCCCACTAGATTACAAGCTCCTCTGAAGGAACTGTCTTTGTATTCATTGTATCTTTCCAGTCCTCTTTTGGTTCTGTTTAAAGGTCTCCGACTTTTGCTGAATAAGGGAAGAGAGTGAAAGTAGCAGGAAGAGAGGGGCAGAGAGGGGAGGAGGACAAAAGCAGGTAGCTGGGCAGCCAAGGAGGCAGGAGAGAGGGACTGCAAGGTCCACCTCTCCTCTCCTGACCAAAGAGGACTATGATGAGTTTATATACTTAAGCCTGTTCGTTCCAAGTTCATTGCTTCCCATTTGGGCCTTCGTGCATTCTTTCTTTCCATATTTTTGTTTGTTAAGGAACCACTCATTTATTATTCTCCAAGTGTTGAAATCCTCTTTGGTTTTTGGACCTTCTCGTGATCTCGTCTGCCCACTTTGAGGCCGTTACCAGGCAACAGCTGGCAGCTTGTGGCCCCTCTCGAGTAGTTGACAGCAGTTAGCCATCAATAACGTGATCTCACACGCCAGGGCACCACTCCAGAGGGTGAGTGCTTTTTGTTTTGGATTAACAACAACAACAACAACAACAAAAAATTCTGAACGATGCATGGTCCCAAATGGAAAGGTAGAGAGGAATGCGATCAATTAACTTGGATGATGTCATAATCCACGAGTGGCAGAAGAGTTGGAATTCCAGCCATTTCCTTGCTCAGCTCTTCTGGGGTGATTAGCTCTGTTCCAAGACCTTCGGCAGGCCATTGTGTTGTGTTTCTCTAACAATAAAATAGGCCTTGGAGACTTGGAAAAGAGTTCGCTTATTAAAATTGTTTAAAACTCAGACTAGCAGGAATGAGAACGATGCTGGTAGGCAGAGCAAAATCATACTAGTGCCTGTTTTGGCTCATCTTGCTCTCAAAGCCTGCGTTCTTCTAGACAGCAGATGTACATGTATTCAACAGAGAGGCAGGGGAACTCTCTGTCCAGGCATGGCCCAGGTATCACAACCAAAGCTCAAAGTCCTCCTAACCCACACACTGACTCTCTCTAAATTTGTTCTCTAGAAAGAGGTTTGCCAAGCTTAAAAATTTTTTTTCTTTTAACTTTTTAAAGTTCTTATGCTTTCATATTTTTCATAGTCTTCAGAACAGCTAAAAATATCCTTTGTCATCTATCTTTGACATTAAGTAACGCTTTGCAACTGTCAGCCAAATTGGAGTTTTATGGAATCCTAAATTTGTAAGGGATGAATAAATGATTAAACTCAGTAGTTCCCAAATTTTAGTGAATAAAATATTCACCATAGGAGCTTATTAGAAATTCAGATTTTAATAAGGTCCAGGAACTTGGAAATTTTTGGATAAAGTATAAGTTTCCTACAGTAAAATTCATTCACTTAAAATGTACACTTTGACGAATTTTGGTAATTGTACACAGTTATGTCACCTCCACTGCAATCACAATATAAAACAGTTGCATCACTCCCGCAAAGTTTTGTTGTACCCCCTTTGCAATCCATCTTTCTCCTCCCTTACCCATGGCCTCCAGGCAACCATCAATCTGCTTTCTTTTCTGTAACTTTGCCTTTTCTTCAATGTCATATAAATGTAATCATGTAGCATGGCATCTTTTGTGTTTAACTTTCTCCTTTAGTATGAAGTATTTTAGGCTCATCTGGAAAGGTTTTAAGTTTAAACCTAGAAACTCTAGATGATTCTGTGAGGGAGTTTCACGCTCATGCTTTGAAAAGCACTCATCTCTTCTGAACTTCATTTCATTGATGAGAAACTGAGGTGTAATAAGTGCATTGTCTGAAGTGAAATATTACTGATGAACCATTGGAATTCTGTCCTTGGAGAGACCTCCTTGAGTCAATTTTCCTTGGCCTCCCTGTGATGAGAGATTGGGTCCCTGAGGAAGCACCTTAATAATCATATAAAGTATTTCTTATTTTGGATTCACTTGTCCAATGATATGAGATCCAGTATATGGAAGTTCTTTGGATTTTCTTCTGGGTTACAGGCCGGCTATTTCCAGGCCTTTCCTCAAATTAAGAAACATTTACTGAGAGACAGATGATGTAACAAAATCTTTCACAAATGTATGTTCAAGAACGTACTCTTTAACATTCTTGATTATAGTGTTTGCTTTTGTACATGGTGAAATGTGATGAACGAGACCCCTAATTGACATCAAGAAGCCTCCTCAGGCTCCTCCAAAAGAACTGTGTCTGACCGACTGAATAGACTTCTTCCTTACTTGCCTATTCCATGCTTCCAGCTGGAAGCTAGTTGCATTGATCCTGTAGATCTGGCAGAACAAGGTTTCCCCCCCACTTTTTTTCTGGATCATGGTCACTTTGAGAATCTAATGAAAGACACAGAGCCTCTTGGGGGAAGAGGATGTTGAGGGACACACAGGCAGGTGATGTGGGAACTAATCAGAGGACCCAGGATCAGGCAAACCGCAGTCAGGGAGCAGCCAGAGAAGGTCCTTGCGGGACTGGTTACAGCTCCCGAGGGCACACTAATAATGTCACAGCTCTGTCAAGGCATCCCTGCTGACTGAGTCCTATGATCTTCAGGCGTTCAGGTCTACCCCATGAAAACTACACTCAAGCCTAATTTTATAGAGGAAGAAAATGAATTTCTGGAAAGACAGAAATCTGCCTGTAGCCAGTACTTAGCTTAGTCATGCAGCCAGAATGGAACTCAGGATATTAAATCAGGTCACTGTACTCTATCACCCATCCTGTGCTGTCTCTACTATTTGCTCTAAAACTGAATGTAGGAGAATGCTGCTGAGAAGCACATCAGCTAGTGACCATTTATAGGCAGAGCAAAAGTCTTCAAGGCCCTCACCATCTGATCATTTATCCAGAGGACCATTTTAAAGGACTAATGATAGTTTACAAGGCTATTTTCCTTTTTTTATTGCTTCTAAAAATTGGAAGTGAAACCAATGCCATAAAAATAAAACGAGTAATCTTCCTTCAAAAATCTCAAAAGAAGGGGGAAGCAACCAGAGTATATCCTTTAAATTAAGCAGACAATTCTAAAGATACTACTCTTGATTTTCATGCATAATATTCTTATGCAAATGCTCAGTACTCTTGAGTGAGCATTTGTAACTTATTGATCCTGGAACAGAGTGCTCAGCCTTTGTCTTGAAGAGAGCTGTGATCTCCCATCACACCCCCAGGTTTGAGGTGAGATGGATGATCCTGTAATGACTAGCTTCTGTAATCCTTTCAAAGAACTCCTGAGAGCTAAAAAATGTGAATGCCAAGAAAATAAAGAAACTGAAAGTGTGAATTATCTTTATAATTAAATTATATACATATATATATACATATATATATATATTTGTACATTGCAACAAAGATAAAAAACCTTGAAAGAATTTCTAAACAACACACCACACATGCTAAATGTATTTTAAAAGTTATCAAAGTCATCAAGTTCCTCCACCGTTATTAATCTCTCTCTGCTGAATCTCTTTCTCAGTGATTGGCTATGATTGTGTTCTTTCTACTTTGAGTTCTTTTCCTTCTCTTTTCACCTGCAAAACTCTAAATCAATTCAATTTCAAGACTTAGCTTCAGTACCTGGTACTGTGACGTCCTAAGCTTGTTGTATTAAACATTAATTAAAACACATACCTTATTGTATTATAATGTCTGCTTTCCTGTTTGTTTCCCTGTTAGGTTATGGGACTGTCTTGCTCATCTTTGTGGTCCCTAGTGCAGTGCCTGGTGAACAACTGATACTCAGTCCAGCTGCTGCTGCTGGTGCTAAGTCACTTCAGTCATGTCAGTCCAGCTAGACAATACAATTAGTGAATGCCACCCCCCCCCCCATTCCTTCTTACTGCTGGGTCTACCAGCCTCTAGTTCACTTTCCTATATTCATTGACAGTTTTACCATCTTGTATCTCTTATTCACTTCACTCCACTCCCTCAACTCTTACTATCATCCTGAGAGACTTCTATGTGGTCAATATATCCATCTTTAACACTAAATCAAATGGAATTTTCATTTTGATTCTGCTTCATAAATTCACTTCCATGACTCAAGAATGATTCTTCATTTTGCCAAAGTATTTCCCTACCAAAATAATAAATTTCAATATACTGTCCTGTGATCTCAATTTTATATTCTTCCACTTTTATTCTTTCCCACTCAATGAGATTTCAAATATGTTAGGGCTTCCAGTTCGTTTCTCTGATTATTTTGGGCCCACCCTGAAATATGATTCCTTGTTTGCTATGTCCAAATTTTATGATTAGTCACTTCATTTCTCACCTATAGCCTCACCTCCTTTCACCTTCCACTAATCCTATCACAGAAATCTTTAGTCATATCTGCAGTGTATTTATATCCTTCTCATATTAGGACCATTGAATGTTGTTGGAGAATAATATAACATGACTTTGTAAATTATTGCCAGTATGAATATTGGTATCCAATATGTCTTCCATGCTGCTCAAATTTTTAGGGAGCTGATGACTTTTAAAGTCTTACTATTATTGGCAAGTTAACTTCCTATTTCAGGTACCTTTTCCACATAAGGTCAGAGCCTCTTGGTCTTACCTTTTCCAACCATTAACTTTGCCCCAGATGCACTAAAGTGATCTGCTCTACATGGGCTCTTTCCAAGTAGAGCTTTACCTACTATCTGCATGCGGGCACAGTAACTCACCTTCCATCCTGGGGCTTCCCTGAGAAAATGCAAGGCACCCAGATACTAGAAAACTAGCAGTGCAGACTTGATGCTTTCTGGGGCAAAACTTTGACCAGTAGATATAGGAGCTACTGGAAAAATTCTTCTCCATTCTCACTGCTTCCTTGGACTTTGTGAAGAAAGCTTCACAAAGCTTTCTTCATATCTACTTCTGTTAAAAAGATCTACTTCAGTTAAAAAAAAATGCAAGAGAATCTGGTAAGGCCATGGTTTTCAAAGTGGTTTGTGGTCCCCTGGGAATCCCTGAGACTCTCCCAGGGTGTCCATAAGAGCAAATGTACTTTCCTAATAACATTAAAGCATTATTTGTTTTTCTAACAAATTGATATTTGCACTGATGATAAAAAGCAACAGTGGACAAACATCTTGATGCTTTAAAATGAATCAAGACCGTGACTCTAAACTGGTACTTGTTGGATTCTTCACTTCCTCCTGTTCACAGTAAAAGAAAATTTCAAGATCCTTGAGAATGTCCTTTCTGAAACAATAAAAATTATTAGTTTTAAATCTCAGTCCTTCAGTGTAGGTCTTTTTAATAGTCTGTGTGACCACATGAGAAGTAAACATAAAATACTGAAATATAGTTTTTATCTTCAGGAAATTGTATAGTTATTGTGTGATTTCTCCTTTTGTGTCTGTTAGGGGGCTTCCCTGGTGGCTCAGAGATAAAAAATCTGCCTGCAGTGCCGGAAACACAGGAGATGTGGGTTTGATCCCTGGATTGGGAAGATCCTCTGGAGGAGGAAATGGCAACCCATTCCATTATTCTTGCTGGGAAAATTCCGTGGACAGAAGAGCCTGGTGGGCTACAGTCCATAGAGTTGCAAAGAGTCAGACATGACTGAAGCAACTTAGCACACACACACGCAAGATTGTTTTAAGTTGCTGGTCTCTTAGCTTCAAACGCATTTTTAAAACCCAGAATTTGTACTCTCCTCCCCTCATCATTAGTATTCTTGATGTTGCGTCTTACATCTAATTGTTTTGTGTATCTTTTAACTACTTATTGTAGATACAGATGATTTTACCACTTTTGTCTTTTAACCTCCCTACTAACTTTGTGTGTGGATGATCTCCTACCTTTACTATATGTTTGCCTTTGCCAGTTAGCTTTCTTCACTTTGTAGTTGTATTGTTTCTGGTTCTAGCCTTTTGTTTTTCATCTGGAGAATTTCCATTAGCATTTATTGTAATTCTGGTTGGGTGCTGAATTCTTTTAGATTTTGTTTGTCTGTAAAGCTTTTGATTTCTCCATCAAAATCTGAATGAGAGCCTTGTTGGGTAGGGTATTCTTGGTTGTAGGTTTTTCCTTTTAATCACTTTAAATATATCATGCCATGCATTTCTGGCTTGCAAAGTTTCTGATGAAAAATCAGCTGATAGCTTTATGGGAGTTCCCTTGTTTGCTATTTGTTGCTTTTCCCTTCCTGCTTTTAATATTCTGTCTTCATCTTTAATTTTTGTCATTTGGGTTCATCTTGTATGGGACTCTGTACTTCCTGGACAAATATTTTCTCACTGTGACTCTTCTCCTTCTTGAACCCCTATAAATGCAAATAGTAGTGCACTTGATGTTGTCCCAGAGGTCTCTTAAACTGTCCTTATTTCTTTTCATTCTTTTTTCTTTCTGTTCAACAGCAATGATTTCCATTACTCTGTCTTCTAGCTCACTTGTTCATTCTTTGGAATCATTTAGTCTACTATTGATTCCTTTTAGTGTTTTTTTCATTTCAGTTATGTTATTCTTCATCTCTATTTGGTTGCTCTTTATGTTTTCTAACTGTTAAAAACTTCTGTATTCTTGCTCTGTGCTTCTATTCTTCTTCCAAGTTTTGTGATCATCTGAACTTCTTCTCAAGTAGATTGCCTGTCTCCATATCACTTGGCTCTGCTGGGGTTTTATCTTGTTCCTTCATCTGAAATATGTTCTTCTGCAGCCTCACTTTGTCTAAGTTTCTGCTTGCATGTTTATGTATGTGGTAGGTTAGTTAAATTTCTTGACCTTGGAGAAGTAGCTTTCTGCAGGAGATGCATTGTATCCCAGCAATGTCTTCCCTTTTCATCACCCAAATTTTAAGGTCTTAGGGTTCCCCCTAAGAAGGCTGCATGGGTCCTTCTGTTGTGGTGGGCTAACTATGTGGGCAGGTAGGCTTGGTTTGTCCCCCAGTCTGGTAGTTGGTTGCTAGGCTCTGCCGTGTCTGGATGCTGCTGGCTGCTGTTTAATGGGGCCTAGTCATGTGGTGGCTGGCTGCACAACCCCAGGGGGATCTGGGGTTACCACTGGCTCATTGGTGGGGGGATTCAGAGTCCCAAAGACTCTGGAGCTGCTGTCCACCCACTGGCAGGTGAAGTGAGGTCTTGGGGTTAGTGCTGGACTACTGGTAGACAGGTCTGGGATCTGGAACCTGGGTGCAGAGCCCAGGTATCCTAGAGCTCATTTTAGATCACTGATGGGGAGGCTGGTTCCTGGCACAGCTGGATATGGAGTTCAGGGTATTTTGAAGCTTGTATTGACCTGGTAGTGGACAGGGCCAGGTCCAGCTTGTCCCAGAGTAGTGTCTGGCTTGCTATCTGTGGACTTGATCTGCAGGCTGTGGGATCATAGTTTTCTTGCTTTTGGTATCTTCCCCCATGTTGGATGAGGCTGGTCTAGAGGTTAGTGCAGGCTTCCTGGAGGGAGAGGTCACTGCCTGCCCACTGGTGATGGAACTGGGTCTCTGCCCTCTGGTGGGCAAGATTGTGCCTTGGGGAGTGTCTAGAGGTGGCTGAGTGCTCAGGAAGTCTTTAGGAAGTCTGTCTGATGTTGGGTGGACCTATGTCCCCGTCCAGTTAGTTGTTTGGCCAGAGGCATCCCAGCACTGGTGCCTACAGGCTGTTGGGTGGGGCCAGGTCTTGGTGCTAATGAGCCAAGATGGCAGCCACCAGTCTCAGTGTTGACAAAGTAGAATGTTCTCAAATATGTCTGAAACCAGTGCCTGTTTCCCCAGGGTAAGCTGCAGTAGCCCTCCACCTCTCCAGGAGACTGTCCAAGACCAGCAGATAGGTCTGGCCCAGGCTTCTATCAGATTGTTGCTTTTGCCCTGGGTCCCAGTGCATGTGAGATTTTGTGTGTGCCCTTTAAAAGTGAAGTCTCTTTTTTCTCAAGCTAGCATGAATCTCAATGTTGAAAAAAACTAAAATTATGGCATCCAGGCCCATTACTTCATGGCAAGTAGAAGGGGGAAAAGTTGAAGCAGTGATGGCTTTTATTTTGGGGGCTTCCAAAATCACTGCTGACAGTGACTGCAGCCATGAAATTAAAAGACACTTGCTCCTTGGAAGGAAAGCTATGACAAACCTAGACAGCATATTAAAAAGCAGAGACATCAATTTGCTGACACGGTCAGTATAATCAAAGCTATGGTTTTTCCAGTAGTCATGTACAGATGTGAGAGTTGGACCATAAAGAAGGCTGAGCACTGAAAAATCGATGCTTTCTAATTGTGGTTCTGGAGAAGACCTTTGAGATCTCTTGGATTGGAAAGAGATCAAACTAGTCCATCCTAAAGGAAATCAACCCTAAATATTCATTGGAAGTACTGGTGCTGAAGTTAATGCTCCAGTACTTTGGCTGCCTATTGCAAAGAACCTCCTCACTGGAAAGGCCCCTGATGCTGGGAAAGATTAAAGGCAAAAGGAGAAGGGGATGGCAGAGGATGAGACAGTGAGATAGCATCACTGACTCAATGGACATAAATCTGAGCAAACTTCAGGAGGTGGTAGAGGACAGAAGAGTCTGGTGAGCTACAATCCATGGGGTCACAAAGAGTCAGACATGACTTATGACTGACCAACATTAAGTCTTTTTCCCATAGTTCTTTGGGGCTCCCAAAATTAAGCCCTCCTGCACTCAAAGCCAAGTACTCTGGGGACTCAACTTCCCAGTGTAGGACACCCAGCCTGGAGAGCCTGATAAGGGACTCAGAACTCTCACTCCTGTGGGTGAACCTCTGCTTTACAATTGTTCTCCAGTTTGGGGTTTACCCACCCATAAGTATGGGATTTGATTATATCTCCAGTCTTCCCCTTTAACCCATCTCACTGTGGTTCCTTCCTTATGTCTTAAGTTGTAGATCTTTTCTGGTAAGTTCTGGTCTTTTCATTGATGGTTGTTCTGCAGTAAGTTGTGATTTTGGTGTTCTCATTAGTGAAGATGAGCTCAGGGTCTTTCTACTCCACCATCATGGTCACTCTACAGGTCACTTTCTACTCCACATCATGGTTGTGTAATTGTTGAACTGTAAGCTAGACTAGTTTCTGTTTTTGAAATGCCATTTTTACTGGAATTACTGATGAACAGGCTGCGCCAGGGAAGCCAGATGTAGACTTAAGTATTTGGCAAATATTTCCTAAAAATGAGGGAGTGAGCTTGTCACAGAAAATAACTGAGTGTATCTGTTGCTAATGGTAAAATTCAAGTTTACAGGTAAAAATTAGGATTTTGGAAAACATATCCACCTTAAAATTTGAAAGCTTTCTCATAGTTAAGGTTTTTTTGAGATTGACTGTGATATTAGCAATGTAATTTTAAAAAATATGTATTATGGGATGTGTCAATATTTGGAAGACCTTCATGACTTCGTGAACCAGTGTTTTCCCAATGACCAATGTCTGATGTTAGAAAGTCATGCATAAATAGAAGATCCTTTCAAAGTGAAAGACAGATCAATGAATTTATAATTTAACAGAGTATGTAAAGTTCATTGAAGTGGTTTTAGATTCCACATTGCAACTAACCTTTAAGAAGCTATGATTTGGCAAGTTTTGATACAGTATTAATAAGAATATACACAATTATCTGAAAAGGATATTAAAATGCTCCTTCCTCTTCCAACTACATCTCTCTGTGAGGTCACATTTTCTTCATATACTTCAACTCAAACAACATAAGTACAGGAGACTGAAGGTAGATATGGGAAACCAGCTGTCTTCTATTATGCTAGACATTTAAAAGATTTGTAAAAGTGCAAAACAACTCTACTTCTCTTACCAGTTTGTTATAAAAAATACATTTTGTTAAAAGATAAGTTTTTTTTTAAGTGCAAGTGAAATAATGACTTTCATATAGGCGTAAAAATGAACACAGGTTAAAGATTTTACTCTATTTGCTAATTGATAAGGGAACCAGGCAGATACTATAAACAGTTCAAAAAAATAAGTTAAATTCAAATTTATATGAAGTGAAGGTATGTTAGTGAATTGTAAATGAAGGCAAAATGGGTTTTCCAGTCTAACCTTTATCAGACAGGATATAATTTGCAAGTCTATTAGTCATCTATAATTATAGAGTTATAAAATGGCTCAAAAAAAAGGACGAGTTTAGAGTTTGGTAACCCAGAAAGGGTGTCTTCTACACAATACGTAGTTTCATACTGAAATAAAATTTTCTGAACAAATTAATTTTTATGAAAAAAAATTAGTTGTGTTAACAAGAAATAGTATCATTCTGGATTAAAAACACTTTCCATTACCTGACTTTTTAAACTTTAATGACTTCTACTCCATTTTCATGATCAGATCCTAAAACTTGTCATTACTAGGAACACCTTCCCTCCATCCACATCTCACATTTCTTGACACAGTCACATGTTCTTTCAGTTCCCTCGATCTCACTATGTCTGCTTTCCAGTCTCTGTGATCTCTGCCCTCTTTTTCCTTCAGCTGTTCTCACGTCATCTTCAGTCCCATCATGACTATAAAGCAAGTTTCCTAAGTCACCTCTTGCCAAAGTCTTCAATTCTCCATCTTCCTTTCATCTCCTACATCCAACAAGCTCCTAATTTTATAGATCTCCAGTTGATTGCCTTTTCTGCCTCTACTCACGGGCTTCTCAGTGATACACACAAAGCTTGGTGCTCCTACAAATTCACCTTTTCTAATTCTGTGCAGTCTTCAAAGATGCCTTGAATTTATACATTTTATGAGTCATCTCTCTCCAGGTTTTCCCACACATCTCAGAAGCCATTCCGCCACTCCTTTCTCCTCCTGTGCATCAGGAATGCATTTACCTCCTTCCTCACACACACACACTAAAAGGACGCCCTCTAGTGAGAACTCCCAACTTCCTGCCACTCCACCCCATGGCTGCATTCAAAAGTAGCTTTGCTTCCTTCTCTCAGATCACAGTGCCAGAGTCAGAAAGTGTCCTTTCTAAAGCCAATCCCTGTGCTTACAAGATGAAACAGACAGGAGCTGTGCCACTAGTTGAAGGACGTAGCCAAATTCCAGTGACCCCGCAGGGAAGGACTCAGGAAAGAAATACCACTTACTTTCTCTGTTTCTCTTGCTGGTGCTTCCTATTGACTGAATCCAGTTGGAAGGAAGAGAGTAAGGGAGCCCATTGATACAATCCATAAAAAATTTCAACCTCCCAGGACCCAGGGCAGAGGGGATATGGTGGAGAGTAGATCTAGAAGCCGAAAGAAAATGTCCTCCTTTTTCAGAGCTGGGATCCAAGAAGGATCTTTTAGCATTTTTTTTTACTCCATTGGAATACAATCTCCATGGCACACCCAGAGTTCTAGTCATTTAATGTGTATGTGTGGCCGCAGGAAGAGAGGCAGGCGGTCAGATTGGAGTGGACTAGGACCCCTCTTCTGTATTCTGCTGTACATCAGGTCCTCTAGCTGGAAAGGAGCTCAGCATTCTATCAGTAATGCCCCTAAGAGGGAGGCAGCAAGCTCATACCTTTCCCCTCGTGTGCCTGCTCAAATAGCACCCTGTGGTGGACATTCTGTGGCTACATCATATGTCCCTTTTCCTTCACTCCATTCTGTTTTTGGAGACATCTCCACTGCTCCACATGAAAAAATAACCCAGAGGACATCTCTCATGGTTTAGAAGACTCAAGCCAGGAGTTAAGTCAAAAATTAATTAGCTAAGGGCCCTTGTTGAGATCACCTCTTCCTGTCACTTGCAGTGGGGAGCTGGGTTGAATGCACAACAGATGAGTTCAGAGAGAGGTGTGATGACCATTTGCCATACTTTCCTATGTAGCTGACTTCACTCCTCCTAGCTCTTCCATACTTCAGATCACATTTAAACAAAGCCAACTGTTGTAGCAAGAAATTGCTTTTGATATTAAGCATATATTAGGCATAAAAGTTAATCTGTGTTCAGTCATTGTGTGTAAGAAATTAAACCAGAAGATTTTCCTAGGTCTGAGCCTTGTCGCAAATAAATATGTGTAAGCTATGTTAATGCCGTGCTTAAACACACTGTAATAGAATGAGGAAGATGAATATCTGCCCTTCTGCTTTAGATTTGAGGGCAGATTGGATGGGTCTCTGCCAGAGCTGTCCTGATCGAGACTGCAAGCAAATCACCTTTGCTGAGATCAGACCTGATAATAGAAATGAAGTCACCCAGCTAAAATGTGTTGAGCCTTACAACAGATTTCCTGATGCTCCTGTTTGTATAGGCAAATTACCCAACCCCATGGTTCCTAGTCCACTGCACTTGCCGAGCCTCTGCCTGCTATTTTTGAACCAGCGATTTACCACAATGAGAGTTTTATTTAAAAGGTACCCTCCACTCTTCAGAGAACAAATATGAAAATCTGGTTCCTGAAGATATCAGAACCATTTATTTTTGAAGTTGGCAGCATGAGATGTGAGCACTGCTCCAGGATGGATCTCTTCTGTGGAAGGAGGAGTTATGTATTTTTCAGAACAAGGTTTTCTCCTTTCATCCACAAGAAACAATGAAATATTAAATATGGTATAAAAAATTAAAGCCTTTTGAAAGGGAAAGAGCAAGCAAATCACATACCCTTGACTGGCAACCACTGCAGGGAGCTTCCCTGACAATGGGGGAGAGAAAGTGGTTGGCACCAGGGCCCTCTGATCCTTGCCTCTGTTCCCCAGCTTCCTGCAGAGCAGGCTGCCCCATGCTGGGTGACAACACTGGCTTCTTCCTGGCCATAATGGGGACAGGAACAGATGGGGCATCTTTGAGGTGGCTGTCCAAGCCCAGCCGAGACCCACTATTGGAACACTAGAACAAATAATTGAAAAGTGAGAAAGCCGGCTGGCTAGCTCATCAACTGCTTCTTCTTCACAAGTAGGAAGAGATGGCCTGGAATGAGAAAGAATTGTTTAGGATTTGTAACTCCACCATTTACTCTCCACCTGATCTTGGAAAAATTACTTATGTCCTCAGAAGTCCATTTCCTTTTTAAAGAAAAGAAAGACAATATATACCACCTACCTGGAGGAATCGATTGCAATCACTAATGTAAAGCTCCTGGACTAGAGTGGGAATTGACCACAGTCATGGTAGCCAGCACTTACATAGCACTGTTCCTGTGCCAATCTCTCTCTCAAGCTCTTTATAGCTTAGCTCACTTAATCCTATAACATCTGTATGATCTAGGTACAAAGTTGTATAGATACAACTGTTTTTAAAATTTATTTTAATTGGAGGATAATTACTTTACAATATTGTGATGATTTTTGTCATCCATCAGTATGACTTGGTGATAGGTGTCCCCTCCATCCTGAACCCCCTTCCACCTCCCTCCCCACCCTATCCCTCCAGGCTGTCATAGAGCACCGACTTTGGATGCCCTGTGTCATGCATAAAACTCACACAGGTTATCTATTTTACACATGGTAATGTTTCAGTGCTGTTTTCTCAAATCATCCCATGCTGTCCTCCCAACGAGTCCAAAAGTCTGTTCTTAGGTCTGTATCTCCTTTGCTGTCCAGTGTGTAGGGTTGTTGTTACCATATTTCTAAATTCTGTATGTATATTAATATACAGTATTTGTCTTTCTCTTTCTGACTTACTTCACTCTGTATAATAGACTCCAGGTTCATCCACCTCATTAGAACTAACTCAAATGTATTCCTTTTTATGGTTGAATGATATTCCATTGTGTATATGTACCACAACTTCCTTATCCATTTATCTGCTAATGGACATCTAGGTTACGTCCATGTCTTAGCTATTAAATAGTGCTGCAATGAACATTGGGGTACATGTGCCTTTTTCAATTCTGGTTTCCTCAGAGTATATACCCAGTACTGGGATTGATAAGTTGTATGGTAGTTTTACTCCTAGTTTTTAAAGTAATCTCCATACTGTTCTCTATAGTGGTTGTATCAGTTTTCATTCCCACCAGCAGTGTAAGAGGGTTCCCTTTTCTCCATACCCTCTCCTGCATTTACTTGTAGACTTTTGATGATGGCCATTCTGACTGGTGTGAGATGAGATCTCATTGAGGTTTTGATTTGCATTTCTCTATTAATGAGTAATGTTGCACATCTTTTCAAATGTTTATTAGCCATCTGTATGTCTTTGGAGAAATGTTTGTTTAGGTCTTCTGCCCACTTTTTGATTGGGTTGTTCATTTTTTTGGTATTGAGCTGCTTATGTATTTTGGAGATTAATTCTTCGTCAATTGTTTCATTTGCTATTATTTTATCCCATTCTGAGGGCTGTCTTTTCACTTTGCTTATAGTTTCCTTCATTGTGCAAAAGCTTTTAAGTTTAATTAGGTTCCATTTGTTTATTTTTATTTTCATTACTCTGGGAGGTGGATCATAGAGGATCTTGCTGTGATTTATTTCAGAGTGTTCTCCCTATGTTTTCCTCTAAGAGTTTTATAGTTCTTGGTCTCACATTTAGGTCTTTAATCCATTTCAGTTTATTTTTGTTCATGATGCTAGAAGGTGTTCTAGTTTCATTCTTTTTTGTGTAGGTGACCAGTTTTCCCAGCACCCCATTAGATACAACTTAATCTCCATTTTACAGGTAAAGAAATTGAGGCACAGCAAGTTTAAGTAACTTGCCCTAAAATATGCATTTGCTTATAAGATACAAACCCAGTCAGTCTCATCATGGTTCTTAATCTCTAGACTTGTGCTCTTCACTTTAGAAGAGCCTTATATAGATTGATGTTAATGTCCCCCTACCCATAGTAATGGGCTTCCCTGATGGTTCAGTGGTAAAGAACCCTCCTGCCAATGCAGGAGACGTGGGTTTGATCCCTGGGTCAGGAAGATTCCCTGGAGAAGGAAATGGCAACCCATTCCAGTATTCTTACCTGGGAAATCCCATGGACAGAGGAGCCTGGCAGGCTCCATGGAGTGGCAAAGAATCAGATACGACTTAGGAGCTCAACAACAACAACCACCATAGTAACAGTGTGGATTTTCTTTCCACAGAAATAAAATGGAATTTTGTTTCTGTTATTTTTGTTTAAACATGGCTCCTATGAATTTGAAAGAGCATCAGAGGACTTTGCATTTCCTTTTTGCAGTGACTGGCCTCTCTTTTCACTGTTTAAGAAATCCAGTACATGTCAGGTTGAGACTATTCAGTTTAAGCCTATGATGTTCCAAGAGAAACCTACTGATTCAGTTACAGTGATGTACAACAGACAAGTGACTGGGTATTTCAGTTCAGTTCAGCCGCTCAGTCGTGTCTGACTCTTTGCAACCCCATGAATCACAGCTTGCCAGGCCTCCCTGTCCATTACCAGTTCCCAGAGCCCACCCAAACCCATGTCCATCGAGTCGGTGATGCCATCCAGCCATCACATCCTCTGTCGTCCCTTCCTCCTCCCGCCTGGGTAGTTTTAATTTTCATCAGGTTGTCAGGGAATTGTGGAGATGGTATAAAGCTGGAGAATCCAGACCATCAAGATGCAATCCTAAAGTTATGATGTTGATGATAAACTTAGACATCGATTGCCAGTCAGTAGGCTTTACTTAGCAAAAATGAATCACTGTCAATTTTATATATGAAAACAAAAGGATACCATGTTAAATCAGGATCTTGGCCTGTCCCGATTTATATATTAGTCTTGTTCTACATTAATTGATGTGTTTTTGTTAATGTAAATATGGAAGTCATCAATAGACATTTTAATAACTGATTGAATTAACCTCAAGTCAGCTTCCCAAGTGGTCAATGCAGGAGTTGCAAGAGACATGGGTTCAATCCCTGGTCTGGAAGATCCCCTGGAGTAGGAAATGGCAACCCACTCCAGTATTCTTGCCTGGGAAATTCCATGTCCAGAGGAGCCTTGTGGGCTACAGTCCAAGGGGTTGCAAAGAGTCAGATGCAACTAAGCGACTTAGCATGCATGCACACTAGCACTGCATGTATTGTGCAGATTCTGATTTTATTAAAATAGAAAGTTGAACTGCAAAAAAAAAAATATGGAGAAAAAATTTTGTAAACAAATTTTACATTAATAGGAAATGCACTATTTTTTTAAAACCATTTCATGAAATGAAGGCCTCTTCTGTGATGGAAATGTTCGGGTTAATGTATGTGTTCAATAATTCACGTTTTGGTATGGTGAGATCTCTAAAGCTGAAATGATGTATGTGTGTGTAAATGTGTATATCATCAGCTACAATGACACAGGACATAATCCTGAGCCCTTGAAGGGCACTGAGGTTTGAGAATGGGCTTCCCATGGGTGCCATGTTTGTTTTTTCCTTGAATATCCACCTATAAGTTGTTGGCAGTAATCCAACAGTAATCAGACACCATCTGTGATTTCCTCTCTGTTTAACATCAAAATCTCACCAAATGTATATACCCTCCTTCCTCCCATCACCATGCTTCTCTCTCCCTGCCCCAACCCCCACCAAATCCTCCCAACAGACTTCAGGGCTGCTGTCTAATCAGTTTATTGCAGTGAAAGAGACACACAAGTTACAACATAGTGGCAAGATGAATTTTCCAAATATCTTAGTGTAAGCCTTACAGTCATCTATCAGTGGTGATATGAGCATGAACTAAAGCATAAAAACACTAAATTCCTAAACTAGGTTTATCAGCAGTTCAGCCTGATAACAATTTTATGTTTCTAATTATAGCTGATGATGCAAACATCAGCCTAACACTAAAAATATGTAAGTTCAATGGTATTTGAGGGAGTATGAAGGAGATTTCTACCCACATATACTACAGCTTTCAGAAGATCTGGACTTTAGTTAATGTGATCATTCAGATAATATATGTACTTGTAGTGTCTTATTTACATAAAAGAAGGAAAGAGATGAGATGGGGCTGGAACTTTATCAAAATGACTGCAAAGTAGGGGAGACTGAAATTGGTCTGCCGGACTTGAAACTAATTTTGGGTCTAAGAATATGTGCATTTGGCACCTAACTCTTAGAAAATGTTTATAAATTCTTCTCTGTGACAAATGCAATTTATTTTCTTTAAATGTTTACTAGGTACACATTTTTCTGCTCAGTTACAATATCAACTGTGCACATCTGTGTGAAGGAAATGATAGTGCTTGGTGTTAAGTGATGGCTCCTTTGCCTTTCTCCCGGCAACGATGCAGCCAACGTACCCATTACTGCTTTTAGTCCCCTTTATTTTCTAGGCCCAAGGCAAGCTAAAGGAGAGAAGTCACTCCAAAGAAAGAATAAAATAGAAAGGAAGAACAGAGAGGATGTGAGTGTTCATTACTAGGGAAGAAATGAGACAAAGAAAGGTCGAAGACTTACGTGAAATGTTCAGGATGTGGAAAGAGCCTGCAGAATGATCGAGTGGATCAGTACTGGTGGGAAAGAAGGTCTTCATGGGGAGGGAGGCAGTAAGAATAGGTTTGGGTTGGTATAAATTAGGTAAAGGAAGACAGAGAAGTGGGAATGATCAGCAATCACATGGAGATATGGGAAGATACTGAGTATAGACTTGAGATTTATCTGCACTGAAGGGTCACTTGATGCCTTAAAAAATGAGTTTGCTTTGGTAATATCTTTAACTCATTACATTTAACATCTTATCGTGTTTTTCTAAATAGATTAATGCACTTTGGGGAAAAAAAGGAAAGAATGTATATTCTAATTCAAGATACATTGAACACACATGTTCACCTCCCCTCCTGTAGAGACTACATTGCAATGATAATACAAGTTTTTAAAGGAGTGGAAAGAGTCTGGAGAGGAGGAAATGAGTAGATAAGGGATTTCAAGAAACTTGTAGACAATAGTAGTTGAAGTGGTTGAAGTATTTAGGCAGATGAAACAAGAGTAGAAAAGCCATGTCCTAGAATGTGCTATGATGGTCTGCAGTACAGAAGAGCACTCACCTGTCTGGATGGGCTAAAGACTTGGAGCCACAGGAATGACAAGAAAGGCGAGGTGAACAGAACCTGTAAACAGGGGAAGGTTGTTTGAAAGTCTGTGTTTGGCAGCTCTGCTTGCTCCCTGACCACCACAGCAGAGCTGCAGGCCACCTGGCCATTTTCCCCAGGATCCTTCTCCAAAGATACTAAGGCAGGGAAAGCCATGACCTCTTTTGAGAGTTTTGGCTGTTCAACCAAAGACATTCTTCCTTCTGGTCTTTGGATACCACTGAACTATCAGGGAGCTCCATACCTACTTACCATAAAGTTGGTCTTTCCACCTCCCCTTCCCTTCTACACAGATTTTCCAAGAAGACCCCCAAGCAAGAAAAAAAATATTTCTACTGAACAGAGAAGGAAACATACACCTTCCAATATTTTTTTTACACCTTCATTATTATATTAATAATAATAGCTTCTCAGGAGGATCAAACACAAGGAAAACAAGTACCTGAAAAAGAAAGACCACAATTATCAGAGAAAATAGATATAATTCAGAAAATAGAGAGGGACTTGTTCAAAATCCTCTGATATTCTCAAAAAGATGTTAGAAGCTATTGTATCCTAAAATCAAATCAAATTGTTATGAAACAGGAACACAGGATAAGTAAGAGTGCTCAGAAATTAAACATAATTGCTCTAAGAGAAAGCAGACAGAAATCTATAAAACAAAGCAAAAGGACAAAGAAATTATAAAAGAATGAAAATAAGAGACATTGCAGCTTAATCTAAGAAGTCCATCTTCTGACTCCCTGAGGTTCAGGAACAGTAGATTTTAATAAAAGGAAGAGGTGAAAATTCTTTTAAAAATTAATAGAAAAATGCCCCACAGATAAAGATAGACATGAGTATTCAAACTGAAAAGTCATACTGAGGGGCATATGGGATGAATACAAAAAGGACTCCTATCTGGAGACATCCTCATGGAACTTCAGAAAATGAAGGTTAAAGAAAAGTTCTTAAAACTTCCAGAGAAAATAAAATTAAACTTCAAAGGAGTGAGAAACAGACTGGCAGAAGACTTCTTATCATTAGCTGTGGATGTTAGAAGATAATGAGGAAAAGTTTTCAAAGTACTAAAGGAAGGTGGTTTTCAACCTAGATATTTTTCTTTTTTTAAAATGGTTTAGTACCCATGGTGAGATGCACAGATCTTAAGTGTAGCGCGTGTGTGCTAGGTGGCTTCAGTCATGTCTGGCTCTTTGTGACCCTACAGACTGCAGCCTGTCAGGCTCTCCTGTCCACTGGATTCTCCAGGCAAGGGTACTGGAATGGGCTGCCGTGTCCTCCTCCAGGGGACCTTCCTGACCCATGGATCAAACCTGCATATCTTATGTCTCCTGAATTGGCAGGCAGGTTCCTTACCACTGGCGCCACCTGGGAAGTCCAGGTGTAGAGCCTGATGAGGAGCCGTGCACCATCCAGCTCAAGATGTAGACTATTCCCTTCACCCCAGAAAGCTCCCTCATGCCTTCTCTCTATCAGCACGCATTACCTTCTCCCTCATATAATCGAGGTTTGAGTTCTAGCCCTGTGTGTTTGTTTCTGAGCTTTCTATGACTGTAGTAATAGAGTATATACAGGTATGTCTAGCTTCTTTTGACTGATATAATTGCTTTAATGTCATCCAAGTTGTTGGGTGTGGTAGTGGTTTGTTCTTTTCTATTCCTGAGTCTTCCATTGCATTTTTATGGTATGGTTTCTTTCTTCATTCTCCTTTTGGCAGGCATGGCGTTGTTTCTACTTTGAAGCCATTTTGATTACAGCTACGGCAATCATTCTTACACAAGTTTTTCCGAATTGTTTGACAATTTCTTTTGGATGGATTCGAATTGCTGGGCTGGTAATGTGTGTTTAATTTGTTAGAAACTGCTATAAAGTATTTCAAAGAGTTTTACCCTCTGATAAGCAATGTATTCTGAAATTTCTGTTTATTTATTTCTATTATTATTAATTAATAATTATTATTAAAATTTAATTATTTTATTTATATTTATTTATTTCTATTCAATGTATTCTGTAGTTTCTCTACATCTTAGCCAGTACTTGGTATTAAAAATCTTTTTAACCTAAGCCATTTTGGTCAATGCAAAGTGATATCTCACTATGAGTTTAGTTTGATTTTCCCAGATGAGCATTAATATGCAGCAATTTCTCAATACTTTTAGCCATGTGGTTATTTTATTTATTTTATTGAAGGATGATTGCTTTACAGAATTTTGTTGTTTTCTGTCAAACAACAAGAATCTCTTTCTCAACAAGAATCAGCCATGGGTATACATATATCCCCTCCCTTTTGAACCTCCCTCCCATCTCCCTCCCCACCCCACCCCTCTAGGCTGATACAGAGTCCCTGTTTGAGTTTCCTGAGCCAAACAGCAAATTCTCATTGGCTATCTATTTTACATATGGTAATGTAAGTTTCCATGTTACTCTTTCCATACATCTCACCTTCTCTTCCCCTCTCCCCATGTCCATAAGTCTATTCTCTATGTCTGTTTCTCCACTGTTGCCCCGTAAGTAAATTCTTCAGTACCATTTTTCTAAATTCCATGTATAAGTGTTACAATATGACATTTATCTTTCTCTCTCTGACTCACTTCACTCTGTATGATAGGTTCTAGGTTCAACCACCTCATTAAAACAGAATGAAATGCATTCCCTTTTATGGCTGAGTAATAATCCATTGTGTATATGTATCATTACTTCTTTATCTATTCATCTGTTGATGGACATTTAGCTTGTTTCCATGTTCTAGCTATTCTAAATAGTGCTGCAATGAACAATGGGATACATCGGTCTTTTTCAATTTGGGTTTGCTCAGGGTATATGCCTAGGAGTGGAATTGCTGGGTCATATGGTGGTTTTATTCCTAGTTTTTTAAGGACTCTCCACACCATCTTCCATAGTGGCTGTATCAATTTTTATTCCCAACAACAGTGCAAGGGCGCTCCCTTTTCTCCACATCCTCTCCAGCATTTATTGTTTGTAGACTTTTTGATGATGGTCATTCTGACAGGTGTGAGGTGATATCTCATTGAGGTTTTGATTTGCATTTCTCTAGTAATGAGGAAGGTTGAGCATCTTTTCATGTGTTTGTTAGCCATCTGTATGGCTTCTTTGCAGAAATGTCTGTTTAGGTCTTTTTTCCACGTTTTGATTGAGTTGTCTGTTTTTCTGGCATTGAGTCATATGAGCTGCTGATATATTTTGAAAATTAATCCTTTGTCAGTTGTTTCATTTGCTATTATTTGCTCCCATTCTGAGGGTTGTCTTTTCACCTTGCTTATGGTTTTGTTTACTATACAGAAGCTTTTAAGTTTAATCAGGTCCCACTTGTTTACTTTTCTTTTTATTTCCCTTACTCTAGGAGGTGAGTCATAGAGGATCTTGCTTTGATTTATGTCATCGAGTGTTCTGCCTATGTTTTCCTCTAAGAGTTTTATAGTTTCTGGTCTTACATTTAGGTCTTTAACTCGTTTTGAGTTTATCTTTGTGTATGGTGTTAGCAAGTGTTCTAATTTCATTCTTTTACATGTAGCTGTCCAGTTTTCCCAGCACCATTTGTTGAATAGGCTTGTCTTTGCCCCATTGAATATTCTTGCCTCCTTTGTCAAAAATAAGGTACCCATAGATGAATGGGTTTATTTCTGGGCTTTCTATCTTGTTCCATTGCTCTAATTTCTGCTTTAGTGCCAGTGCCATACTGTCTTGATGACTGTAGCTTTGTAGTGTAGTCTGAAGTCAGGAAGGTTGATTCCTCCAGCTCCATTCTTCTTTCTGAAGACTGCTTTGGCTATTCGAAGTCTTTTGTGTTTCTATGTGAATTGTGAGGTTTTTGTTCTAATTCTGTGAAAAATGCCATTGGTAATTTGATAGGGATTTCATTGAATCTGTAGATTGCATTTGATAGTGTAGTCATTTTCACAATATTGATTCTTCAGATCCAGGAACAAGGAATATCTGTTTGTCTGTTTATGTGATACTTGATTTCATTCATTAGTGTCTTATAATTTTCTGTGTACAGTTATTTTACCTCCTTAAGTAAGTTTATTCCTAGATATTTAATTGTTTTTGTTGCAGTGATGAAAGGGATTGATTCCTTAATTTCTCTTTCTGATTTTCCGTTGTTAGTATAGAGAAATGTGAATGATTTCTGTTTATTGCATCTTTCCTACATCCACTGACGAGGTCCAGTAATTTTCTGATACTATCTTTAGGGTTTTCTATGTTTTGTATCATGTCATGTACAGTGAGAGCTTTTCTTCTTCTTTTCTGATCTGGATTCCTTTTATTTCTTTTTCTTCTCTGATTGCTGTAGCTAAGACTTCCAGAACTATGTTGAATAATAGTGGTGAAAGTGGACACCCTTGTCTTGTTCCTTATCTTAGGGGGATGCTTTCAATTTTTCACCATTGAGAGTAATGTTTGCTGTAGGCTTATCATATATGGCCTTTATTATGTTGAAGTGGGTTCCTTCTATGCCCATTTTTTGAAGAGTTTTAATCATAAATAGGTGATGAATTTTGTCAAAGACTTTCTCTGCATCTATTGAGATGATCATATGGTTTTTGTCTTTCAATTTGTTAATATGGTATATCACATTGATTGATTTCTGTATATTGAAGAATCCTTGCATCCCTGGAATAAACCCAACTTGATCATAGTATATGAGCTTTTTGATGTGTTGCTGAATTCTGTTTGCTAAAATTTTGTTGAAGATTTTTGCATCTATGTTCATCAGTGATATTGACCTGTAGTTTTCTTTTTTGGTGTCATCTTTGTCTGGTTTTGGTATCAGGGTGATGGTGACCTTGTAAAATGAGTTTGGAAGTGTTCCTTTTACTGCGATTTTTTGAAAGAGTTTTAGAAGGATAGGCAGTAGCTCTTTTCTAAATGTTTGATAGAATTCTCCTGTGAAGCCATCTGGTTCTGGACTTTTGTTTTGGGGGAGATTTTTGATCACAGCTTCAATTTCAGTGCTTGTAATTGGGTTGTTCATAATTTCTATTTCTTCTTGGTTCAGTCTTGGAAGATTGAACTTTTCTAAGAGTCTGTCCATTTCTTCCAGGTTATTCATTTTTTGCCAGATAGTTTTTCATAATAGTCTCTTATAATCCTTTGTGTTTCTGCAATGTTTGTTGTAACCCCTTCTTTTTCATTTCCAGTTTTATTTATTTCTCTCTTTTATTCTTGATGGGTCTGACTAAAGGTTTGTCAATTTTGTTTATCTTCTCAAAGAACCAGTTTTTAGTTTTATTAATCTTTACTATTGTTTCTTTCATTTCTCTTTCATTCATTTCTGCTCAGATCTTTATATTTCTTTCCTTCTACTAATATTGCGGTATTTTTGTTCTTTTTCCAGTTGTTTTAGGTGTAAATTTAGGTTGTGTATTCAATGTTTTTCTTGTTTCTTGAGGTAGGGTTGTATTGCTATACTTCCTTCTTAGAACTGCTTTTGCTGCATCCCACAGGTTTTGAGTTGTTGTCTGTGTTTTCATTGTCATTTGTTTCTAGAAATTTTTTGATTTCCCTTTTGATTTATTCAGTAACCTGTTGGTTATTTAGAAACCTGTAGTTTAATCTCCGTATGTTCATGTTTGGTTATTTAGAAACCTGTAGGCCTGGCATGCTGCGATTCATGGGGTCACAAAGAGTCGGACACGACTGAGCGACTGAACTGACTGACTGATATATTCTTTTCCACTGGTCAGGTACTCCTATCTGCTCTCAGCTGGTGTTTGCATGCACTTCTGTATTGGAAGGTGTATTCCTGATATATCCATGGAGAGAGATTCACTTCACTTCCACCTACTCTGCCATCTTGTTCTCTCCTCTATTTTCTTTTGCAAATTCCTATGCAGGTATTGGCCCATTAAAAAAAATTGGGTTGTTTATTTTTTGTTGACTTTTAGAAATTCTTTATAAATGCTAGATCCTAGCTTTTTTTTTCAGGCATATGTGTTGCAAATATTTTCTTCTAGTCTGTAGCTTGCCTTTTTACTTATTTATCCTAGAATTCTGCACTTGGCAGATTGTCCACTGAATATGGGAGTAAAACTAAAGACTTTTTTTAAGGTATACATGTCCCAAGATCTCCTAATAGCTTTTCTTAGTAAGTTATTTTGGGATATCCTCTAAGAAGACAGGGGTGAAAAATAAAGAGGAATAGATAAGATTCAAGAAACAGTAAATCCAAGGAAAAATGAGGATAAAAGCTATACAATGGACTTAAGCAGCAATACTCCTGAATGGAGCAGGAGAATGCAGAGATGAGGGAGTTCTGGGGGAAAAGGTGAACTCCATTTACTGAACAGCATGACTGATAGTCTAGATAAGCCTGAGGATAAGATGAAGGTGAATTATTCTTCTATGAATAAGAAAAGAGAAAGCAATCACTAACTTCAGGAAAAACAAAAATCTATGTAAGAAATTCTAGGTCAGATATTGTGAAATAAAGTAAAATGTGTCATGAATCTTTTTGGATGTAGGATGCCATGATTTTTAGCATTTAATTGATTTGTCATAAGAGTGGGAAATGTATTTCATTTGAGTTATTAGGATACAAATATTCTCCTTTAAGTTGCTCAAGGTTATGTCATTATACCTTTTAGAAAAAATATATAATTCTAGCTTATTACTTGTCTTTGCAGTCATTCACTTGTACATAGTTATGATAATGTAGATCTGTTAATAGATTTTTTACTTTTAGAATAAACCTATTTATGTTTGAAAAACAGAATGGAAACATTAAAAATCCTGATAATATGCAAAATATAAATTCAGCTGTAAAAGAATTGGGCACCATTAGCCTCATGTTAAAAATAAGGACTTGGGAGAGGAGCCAAGATGGTGGAGGAGTAGGACGGGGAGACCACTTTCTCTCCTAGAAATTCATCAAAAGAATAACTGAACGCAGAGCAAACTTCACAAAACAACTTCTGATCGCTAGCTGCGGTCATCAGACGCCCAGAAAAGCAGCCCATTGTCTTCGAAAGGAGGTAGGACAAAATATAAAAGATAAAGAGTCAAAAAAAAAAAAAAAATAAAAGATAAAGAGTCAAAAGAGCTAAGGACGGAGATCCGTCCCGGGAAGGGTCTTAATAGAGGACATTTCCAGATACCGGGAAACCCTCGCACTGGCGGGCCTGGGGGAAGTGTTTGAATCTCAGAGTTTGAATCTGACTGGGAGGGATACAATAAATAAAACCCACAGATTACGAGCCTAAAAGCAACTCCCAGCAGAAAAGTACCCCAGACGCCCGCATCCGCCACCAGCAAGTGGGGGCGGAACAGAGAGGAGTGGGCGGCATTGCTTGGGGCTGGATCCGGGCCTGAGCGCCCTGAGGACAATCAGAGGGAGCTTTTGTGAGTTCCCAGCTTGAACTGTGGGATTGCAAAAGAGAGAGAAAATTAACCGGCCTGAACACACTGCCGGCCGTTCGCAGAACAAAGGGACCGAGAAAGTCCTGAGAAGAGCTCGCAGGCTGTAGACGGGCCCAGCCCCGCCAGAGGCAGGAGGCAGGGGGGAGGGGAAGGGGGCAGGCTCGGCCCCAAGGACCGCATCCCCTACCACACTGCAAACGGGCCTCCACCGTCTAATAAAAGACCTCCCGAGATTCTGGATGGTCGACATCCCCCGGGAGGGTCGGGGCTAGACACGGTACACGAGCCCGGCCAGTGCGGACTGGGATTGGGGCTGGGGACGCGGAGGGGAGAAGGCGCACGCACCAGACCAGCGCAGACGGAAACTGAGGCTCGGATCGTGCAGGGCAGAAGACGCGCCACACCTGGGGAGAGAGCGCCCGACAAGCGCCTGGCTGCCTGAGCCACTCGGGCGGCGTGGGGACAAAACGCAGGCGCAGCTTTGTGTTCCGCGCTTTTGGGAATCACCTGAGGGCTGGAACCGCGCACAGCGTGGGGCGCGCTCCATGCAGAGCAGCGGGGAGCCTGAGCAGCCCAGACGGAGAAAATAGCGCCAATCCCTCCCGGCAGCGCCAGCCCCTCCGCGGAGCGCCGGCCCCTCCCCGCAACGCGATGGAACTAGCTACCTGAATAAGAATCCACCTCTGCCCGCCTGTGTCAGGGCGGAAATTAGGCGCGGAAGAAACCGGCAACAGAAGCCAGATAAACAAAGGGAACCGCTTCAGAAGGGACCGGTGCAACAGAATAAAATCCCTGAAGAAAACACCTACTTCACCGGAAGGGCCTGTAGATATCGAGAAGTGTAAGCTGGAACGAGGAGCTATCTGAAACTGAGCCGAACCCACACTGACTGCAACAGCTCCAGAGAAATTCCTAGATATATTTTTTCTTTTTTTTTTTAAGTAAGAAAAAAAATTTTTTTTTTCTTTTTTCGTTTTTCTCTTTTATTTTCCTTTAAAATTGCCAATTACTCCCCCATTACTCCTTAACTTTCATTTTCATAGATTTTTGCGATTTTTTTAATTAGGTAAAACAATTTTTTTCTTTTTCTTCTTTTTTTTCTTTTCTTTTTTCTTCTTCTCTTCTATTTTCTATTTTTCTTTTTCTCTTATTCCTTTTAAAGTCCTCTAGTACTCCTCTTACTACTCCTTAATTTTCATTTTCAATACACTATAACCTTACAGGAAAGGAAAAAAAAAAAAAAAAGAAGAGAAGCCCTATTTTTAAACCAAACTTCATATATATTTCTAAAATTTTTTTTTTATGTTTTGGTTTTTGTTTTTAATATAGTATTTTTAAGAGTCTAACCTCTACTCTAGATTTTTAATTTTTGTTTTTCAGTATATGATATAAATTGTGAACATTTAAGAATCCAATATACAACTCCCATTTTTATTCAGGAGTGTGATGATTATTCTCTCCCAATCTTGACTCTCTGTTTTCTACCTCGGAACACCTCTATTTCCTCCTTTCCCCTTCTCTTCCCAATCCAATTCTGTGAATCTTTGTGGGTGTCTGGCCTACAGAGAACACTCTGGGATCAGACAACTTCGTAGATCTGTCTCTCTCCTCTTGAGTCCCCCTTTTTCTTCTCCTGCTCATTTCTATCTCTCTCCTCCCTCTCCTCTTCCTCATGTAACTCTGTGAACCTCTCTGGGTGTCCCTAACGGGGGAGAAACTTTTCACCATTAACCTAGAAGTTTTATTATCAGTGCTGTATGGTTGGAGAAGTCCTGAGACTACAGGAAGAATAAAACTGAAATCCAGAGGCAGGAGACTTAAGCCCCAAACCTGAGAACACCAGAAAACTCCTGACTACATGGATCTTTAAGTAATAAGTGACCGTCCAAAAGCCTCCATACCTTCACTGAAACCAACCACCACCCAAGAGCCAATAAGTTTTAGAGCAAGACATACCACGCAAATTCTCCAGCAACGCAGGAACATAGCCCTGAACGTCAACATACAGACTGCCCAAGGACACACTTAACACATAGACCCATCTCAAAACTCATTACTGGGCACTCCATTGCTCTCCAAAGAGAAGAAATCAAGATTCACGCACCAGAACACCGACGCAAGCTTCGCTAATCAGGAAACCTTGACAAGCCAATCGTCTAACCCAACCCACTGGGTAAAACCTCCACAATAAAAAGGAACCACAGACCTCCAGAATACAGAAAGCCCACTCCAGACACAGCAATCTAAACAAGATGAAAAGGCAAAGAAATACCCAACAGGTAAAGGAACATGAAAAAAGTCCACCAAGTCAAACAAAAGAGGAGGAGATAGGGAATCTACCTGAAAAAGAATTTAGAAAAATGATAATAAAAATGATTCAAAATCTTGAAAGCAAAATGGAGTTACAGATAAATAGCCTGGAGACAAAGATTGAAAAGATGCAAGAAATGTTTAATAAAGACCTAGAAGAAATAAAAAAAGAGTCAATTAAAAATGAATAATGCAATGAATGAGATCAAAAACACTCTGGAGGGAACCAAGAGTAGAATAACGGAGACAGAAGATAGGATAAGTGAGGTAGAAGATAGAATGGTGGAAATAAATGAAGCAGAGAGGAAAAAAGAAAAAAAGGATCAAAAGAAATGAGGACAACCTCAGGGACCTCTGGGACAATGTGAAACGCCCCAATATTCGAATCATAAGAGTCCCAGAAGAAGAAGACAAAAAGAAAGGCCATGAGAAAATACTCGAGGAGATAATAGCTGAAAACTTCCCTAAAATGGGGAAGGAAATAGCCACCCAAGTCCAAGAAACCCAGAGAGTCCCAAACAGGATAAACCCAAGGCGAAACACACCAAGACACATACTAATCAAATTAACAAAGATCAAACACAAAGAACAAATACTAAAAGCAGCAAGGGAGAAACAACAAATAACACCAAAGGGATTCCTATAAGGATAACAGCTGATCTATCAATAGAAACCCTCCAGGCCAGAAGGGAATGGCAGGACATACTCAAAGTAATGAAAGAGAATAACCTACAACCTAGATTACTGTACCCAGCAAGGATCTCATTCAGATATGAAGGAGAATTCAAAAGCTTTACAGACAAGCAAAAGCTGAGAGAATTCAGCACCACCAAACCAGCTCTTCAACAAATGCTAAAGGATCTCCTCTAGACAGGAAATGCAGAAAGGTTGAATAAACGTGAACCCAAAACAACAACGTAAATGGCAACGGGTCCACACCTATCAATAATTACCTTAAATGTAAATGGGTTGAATGCCCCAACCAAAAGACAAAGATTGGCTGAATGGATACAAAAACAACACCCCTATATATGCTGTCTACAAGAGACCCACCTCAAAACCAGAGACACATACAGACTAAAAGTGAAGGGATGGAAAAAAATATTTCACGCAAACAGAGACCAAAAGAAAACAGGAGTCGCAATACTCATATCAGATAAAATAGGCTTTCAAATAAAGGATGTGAAAAGAGACAAAGAAGGACACTACATAATGATCAAAGGATCAATCCAAGAAGAAGATATAACAATTATAAATATATATGCACCCAACATAGGAGCACCGCAATATGTACGGCAAACGCTATCGAGTATGAAAGAGGAAATTAATAGTAACACAATAATAGTGGGAGACTTTTATACCCCACTCACAACTATGGATAGATCAACTAAACAGAAAATCAATAAGGAAACACAAACCTTAAATGATACAATGGACCAGCTAGACCTAATTAATATCTATAGGACATTTCACCCCAAAACAATCAACTTCACCTTTTTCTCAAGTGCACACGGAACCTTCTCCAGAATAGATCACATCCTGGGACATAAATCTGGTCTTGGAAAATTCAAAAAAATTGAAATCATTCCAGTCATCTTTTCTGACCACAGTGCAGTAAGATTAGATCTCAATTACAGGGAAAAAAATTGTTAAAAATTCCAACATATGGAGGCTAAATAACACGCTTCTGAATAACCAACAAATCTTAGAAGAAATCAAAAAAGAAATCAAAATATGTATAGAAACGAATGAAAGTGAAAACACAACAACCCAAAACCTATGGGACACTGTAAAAGCAGTGCTAAGGGGAAAGTTCACAGCATTACAGGCTTACCTCAAGAAACAAGAAAAAAGCCAAATAAATAACCTAGCTCTACACCTAAAGCAATTAGAGAAGGAAGAAATGAAGAACCCCAGGGTTAGCAGAAGGAAAGAAATCTTAAAAATTAGGGCAGAAATAAATGCAAAAGAAACTAAAGAGACCATAGCAAAAATTAACAAAGCTAAAAGCTGGTTTTTTGAAAAAATAAACAAAATTGACAAACCATTAGCAAGACTCATTAAGAAACAAAGAGAGAAGAACCAAATTAACAAAATAAGAAATGAAAAGGGTGAGATCACAACAGACAACACTGAAATCCAAAAGATCATAAGAGACTACTACCAGTAGCTCTATGCCAATAAAATGGACAACTTGGATGAAATGGACAAATTCTTAGAAAAGTATAACTTTCCAAAACTGAACCAGGAAGAAATAGAAGATCTTAACAGAACCATCACAAGCAAGGAAATCGAAACTGTAATCAAAAATCTTCCAGCAAACAAAAGCCCAGGACCAGATGGCTTCACCGCTGAATTCTACCAAAAATTTAGAGAAGAGCTAACACCTATCTTACTCAAACTCTTCCAGAAAATTGCAGATGAAGGTAAACTTCCAAACTCATTCTATGAGGCCACCATCACCCTAATTCCAAAACCAGACAAAGATGCCACAAAAAAAGAAAACTACAGGCCAATATCACTGATGAACATAGATGCAAAAATCCTTAACAAAATTCTAGCAAACGGAATCCAACAACATATTAAAAAAATCATACACCTTGACCAAGTGGGCTTTATCCCAGGAATGCAACGATTCTTTAATATCTGCAAATCAATCAATGTAATACACCACATTAACAAATTGGAAGATAAAAACCATATGATTATCTCAATAGATGCAGAGAAAGTCTTTGACAAAATTCAACAGTCATTTATGATTAAAACTCTCCAGAAAGCAGGAATAGAAGGAACATACCTCAACATAATAAAAACTATATATGACAAACCCACAGCAAGCATCACCCTCAATGGTGAAAAATTGAAAGCATTTCCTCTGAAATCAGGAACAAGACAAGGGTGCCCTCTCTCACCACTACTATTCAACATAGTGTTGGAAGTTTTGGCCACAGCAATCAGAGCAGAAAAAGACGTAAAAGGCATCCAGATAGGAAAAGAAGTGAAACTCTCGCTGTTTGCAGATGACATGATCCTCTACATAGAAAACCCTAAAGACTCTTCCAGAAAATTACTAGAGCTAATCAATGAATATAGTAAAGTTGCAGGATATAAAATCAACACACAGAAATCCCTTGCATTCCTATATACTAACAATGAAAAAACAGAAAGAGAAATTAAGGAAACAATACCTTTCACCATTGCAACAAAAAGAATAAAATACTTAGGAGTATATCTACCTAAAGAAGCAAAAGACCTATACACAGAAAACTATAAAACTTTGATGAAAGAAATCAAAGAGAACACAAACAGATGGAGACACATACCGTGTTCAAGGATTGGAAGAATCAATATTGTCAAAATGGCTATTCTACCCAAAGCAATCTATAGATTCAATGCAATCCCTATCAAGCTACCAACGGTATTTTTCACAGAACTAGAACAAATAATTTCACAATTTGTATGGAAATACAAAAAACCTCGAATAGCCAAAGTAATCTTGAGAAAGAAGAATGGAACTGGAGGAATCAACCTACCTGACTTCAGACTCTACTACAAAGCCACAGTCATCAAGACAGTATGGTACTGGCACAAAGACAGAAATATAGATCAATGGAACAGAATAGAAAGCCCCGAGATGAATCCACGAACCTATGGACACCTTATCTTTGACAAAGGAGGCAAGGATATACAATGGAAAAAAGACAACCTCTTTAACAAGTGGTGCTGGGAAAACTGGTCAACCACTTGTAAAAGAATGAAACTAGAACACTTTCTAACACCATACACAAAAATAAACTCAAAATGGATTAAAGATTTAAATGTAAGACCAGAAACTATAAAACTCCTAGAGGAGAACATAGGTAAAACACTCTCCAACATAAATCACAGCAAGATCCTCTATGACCCACCTCCCAGAATATTGGAAATAAAAGCAAAAATAAACAAATGGTACCTAATGAAAATTAAAAGCTTTTGCACAACAAAAGAAACTATAAGTAAGGTGAAAAGACAACCCTCAGATTGGGAGAAAATAATAGCAAATGAGGAAACAGACAAAGGATTAATCTCAAAAATATACAAGCAACTCCTGAAGCTCAATTCCAGAAAAATAAATGACCCAATCAAAAAATGGGCCAAAGAACTAAACAGACATTTCTCCAAAGAAGACATACAGATGGCTAACAAACACATGAAAAGATGCTCAACATCACTCATTATCAGAGAAATGCAAAGCAAAACCACAATGAGGTACCATTACACGCCAGTCAGGATGGCTGCTATCCAAAATTCTACAAGCAATAAATGCTGGAGAGGGTGTGGAGTAAAGGGAACCCTCTTACACTGTTGGTGGGAATGCAAACTAGTACAGCCACTATGGAAAACAGTGTGGAGATTTCTTAAAAAACTGGAAATAGAACTACCATATGACCCAGCAATACCACTTCTGGTCATACACACTGAGGAATCTAGATCTGAAAGAGACACGTGCACCCCAATGTTCATCGCAGCACTGTTTATAATAGCCAGGACATGGAAGCAGCCTAGATGCCCATCAGCAGATGAATGGATAAGGAAGCTGTGGTACATATACACCATGGAATATTACTCAGCCGTTAAAAAGAATTCATTTGAATCAGTTCTAATGAGATGGATGAAACTGGAGCCCATTATACAGAGTGAAGTAAGCCAGAAAGATAAAGAACATTACAGTATACTAACACATATATATGGAATTTAGAAAGATGGTAACGATGGCCCTATATGCAGGGCAGAAGAAGAGACATAGAAGTACAGAACAGACTTTTGAACTCTGTGGGAGAAGGTGAGGGTGTGATGTTTCGAAAGAAGAGCATGTATATTATCTGTGGTGAAATAGACCACCAGCCCAGGTGGGAGGCATGAGTCAACTGCTTGGGCCTGGTGGGCTGGGAAGACCCAGAGGAATCGGGTGGAGAGGGAGGTGGGATGGGGGACCGGGATGGGGAATACATGTAACTCTATGGCTGATTCATATCAATGTATAACAAAACACACTGAAAAATAAAAAATAAATAAATAAATAAATAAAAAATAAGGACTTAGTTGAACAATGAAAAGCCTGTGCACTCTACAACAGAGTAGACCACGCTAGCCACACCTAGAGAAAGTCCTCGAGCAGCAATGAAGACCCAGTGCAGCCAAAAATAAATAGATAATAAAAATTTTTAAAAGATAGAGTTAGTTGAGACACTAATTAGGTGAAGGAGCAGAAGTAGGAGACATAATGCACGAATGTGAGTTCTTTGAGGACAAAGTTTTTAGTTTCAATAGGGAGGTCTCTTTACTGTTGTGTTGCTGGCGCCTAGAACAATGCTCAAGACATAATTTGCCCTTAGCATAAATTTGTTGAGTAAAACACATATTCAATGTAACAATTAGAAAAACAAAATATTTGCAGCCTGCTACTTGATTTCCACCTCTTAATTCTTTCCTTAAGAAGGCCAGTTTTGTGGTTCCTGACCTTGGCCTCACCCCGGAAAGAATATTTCACATGTCTCTTAGTTTCAGTCACTGCAGCCCACTGTCCTTTCTATCTTAGGTTCTCAGATACAGCCCAGTTCAATTCAGGCTGGTTGGTAAACAAAAGCTGGACAGATGTCACTGGCCTACTCCAGCTCTGTTTCCAGTGAGTTCAGGTGCAGGATCCAGGGGCTGGAAATATTCCCAGTGGCCAGCACAGGAGAATAGGGGCCTGCCATGTGTATGCAGGATGGAGCATACACTTCTAAGGCACTAATGCTAAAAGGGTTTATATGACTGAATGAAGCAAAGAAGACAACATCAGTTAAACCCGTATCTTTGAGGGGCCAAACTATTTGCTGTTAAAAGTTAGGAAATGTCTAGTGTATTAAATTGGATTGCCTACAGTTTAGTTGCCCACTTGTGTCTGACTTTTTGCGACCCCATGGACTGCAGCATGCCAGGCTTCCCTGTCCATCACCAACTCCCAGAGCTTGCTCAAGTTCATGTCCATCGAATCACTGATGCCATCCAACCATCTTATCTTCTGTTGTCCCCTTCTCCTCCTGCCTTCAATCTGTCCCAGCATCAGGGTTTCTCCAATGAGTCAGTTCTTCACATCAGGTGGCCAAAGTATTGGATATTCAATTTCAGCATCAGACCTTACAGTGACTATTCAGGACTGACTTCCTTTAGGATTGACTAGTTTGATCTCCTTACAGTCCAAAGGACTCTCAAGAGTCTTCTCCAATACCACAGTTCAAAAGCATCAATTCTTCGGCGCTCAACCATCTTTATGGTCCAGCTCTCACATACATACATGAAAAACCATAGCTTTGACTATACAAACCTTTGTTGGCAAAGTAATGTCTTTGCTTTTTAATATGCTATCTAGGTTTGTCATAGCCTTTCTTCCAAGGAACAAGTGTCTTTTAATTTCATGGCCACAGTCACTATCCACAGTGATTTTGGAGCCCAAGGAAATAAAGTCTCTCACTGTTTCCATTGTTCCCCTATCTATTTGCCATGAAGTGATGGGACCAGATGCCATGATCTTAGTTTTTTGAATGTTGAGTTTTAAACCAACTTTTTCCCTTTCCTCTTTCATTTTCATCAAGAGGCGCTTTCGTTCCTCGTTGCTTTCTGCCATAAGGGTGGTTTCATCTCTATATTTGAGGTTATTGATCTTTCAAAATACAGATTTTTGATTTGCACAAATTTGTGATTGCCTTAACAAAATACAGTAAACTGAGTGGCTTAAACAGCAGCATTCTCTGTTAAAAGAGAGCTCTTCTTTTAAGGGGTACTAATCCCACCTTGGGGGTCCCACACTCATGACTTCACCTAAACTTCCCAAAGGCATCAGCTTCAAATACCATCATCTTTGGAGGTTAGGACTTAAACACAGAACTTTTTAGAGGGACACAGATATTCAGGCCATAACACCTAGTAAATTTTAGTTTGATTTGTTTTTTGGTGCTCTTCGTTTTCATTTTAACTTGATAAAAGGAAGTTTGTTACACTGATCAATTGGGGACTTTAAGGACTAGATACATATGGACAAAACACTGGAAAGTGTCAGATGAGAAATACTATGTTTAGGCAGGAAATCTCTAATTGTGATTTCTCTTCATTGATAGAAGAAAAAGGAAATAGGACTTTTGAGAGATTTTAGACTTGATTGAGATCTGGATGCTAATATGGTTAAAGAGAAAGATCAGAATCCACTTAAATCTCAGCCAGTGTCTTCCTACAGTGTAAGATTACTTCTCTCATTCTTGCCGGTGATCGGCCATCTGTGGCCAGCAGTAAGGCATTTGATTTCTGTTGGCTAATTTTAAAAATCATGGCTTTTGCCATCTCCATCTAGAAAACCTTGAAAAATTATTTTTAGAATTTTAAGCAATGGCCGAGATAAATGAGCATCAGTGAGAAGGTTTAAAGATCATAGTAAACTGGAGTAAGAGGGAAACTTCCCCTGATGAAAGACACAATCCCATGAATAGTAAAAGGAACAAGAGAAAGTCTCCCACTGGAATTCATCTGGTATAAATATTGGATACATATATTGTTTCTTAAATCACTTTTAGTTTGGGGAGTCATTTAATAACATGCTACTACTTTTTAAATGTCTGGTTGAATCTAGTAGAATAATCCATTTCATCAGGTTGTATAAAAATTATTCACTTCATCAAATGCATTATTTTTTTTTAATTTAACCTTTTTGGATGAACCAAAAAAAAGACCGTATAAGAAGCAAAAGAAAATGTTTATACAGGGTGTGCTTGTATATGCCTTAGGATTCTGGAAGAGTCTGCAAGAAAAAGGTAACAAGAACTGTCTCTAGGAGGGGAAGTAGACTGGAGAGAATGTTAGCAAGATCTACATTTCAGCACAAACTTTTTGCAGCTTTTGAATTTTGTACCATGTGCATAAATTACCATTTAAAAGATTTAAGCATAAAATTTGCTTTTAAAAAATAAAGGCATTTGAGTTTTTACAAGTTAAATTTGGAGAACACAAGGAGCTGTCTTGCTGCTGCTTGGAATACAATGTCCTGAAATATCCTGGCCGAATTTCTAGAGTCGTTTTGTCTGAGTAGTTCAGAGGGAGGGCCATGGCCTCCATGGACACTGTACTGTTTTGCTTTTTTATTTACTGTAGCTGTGACGAGGTGGTGTGTAGAGCCCCAGAAGAGAAGCCTGCACCTTAGTCACTGGCAAAGTACTGACTTGAGAAGTTTTGTTCTCCATCATGTTTTTTCAATAAAAACTGGCTGTATGCTGCACTATCTTTTTTTTTTTTTCCCCCTAAGTCCATACAAATGTCAAAATTGCATTCACATTTCCAACTATAAAGTTAACATGACCAGCAAAAGGGAAACTGTCTGCTTCCAGGACTTGACTTTACTAGGGATTTTTCAAGCATGAAGGTTTTAATAAGCCCTCTGCATGCAGTATTTCATTTCCTTCAGACGAGACACTACCTCACGGCCTCCACGGCCTCCCCTTGGCTCCCAGCAGCTGCTCTCTGTATGTAACCTGCCCAGGGGGCTGTCCAGCCTCCTCCCATGGAACATGGCTTGTTTCTAAAGAGATATGGCAGTTAAATTTTTTAAAAGAGGTTTCTGTAGCTACTTCACTCTAAAATCACGAAGTTGCATGTTTATGTGGTTATGGAGAGTACTAGGGACCTGGACAAAAGTCATTGGTGCTCCAGGGACTACAGGTTTTTTGAAGAATGCTGCTGGAGAGAGTTGTGAAGCTTTGGGACTTGCCACTCCTGGGATATCAAATATTTTCTCTTTCTTGCTTTCCTTTTTTTGGACACCCAAAACAACAATTTTTTTTTTTTTTCTTCTTGGAACAAATATGGAATTTAGAGATGAACCTATAACCCTTGGGACATCAGTTTTTTATTAAGTGTTGGGTGGAGTAAGGTCAGCATTTCCAGAGACAACTCGCCAAGAAAGGTGGTTAAATCAGCATTTTTACAATCTACCATGAGAGTTTGAAAAGGCAAGTGCTTAAATGACACTGCTGGGAATTATAGACTCTGCTATATTGCACACTGGGGCACATCCATATGGGAGGGAAGTTGTTATTTATTCTTCTAGTCATCTTTCCTCTGGTTGGTTGGGCTGGAACTGGGCTGTGTGCTGCTGTACAATATCCAGGACTGATGCTCTCAAATGTAGCATCCATGGAGTGAGGTCAAAGGCTATCATTTATACCCCCACTGGTACTGCTTCTCACTGTTTGTCTGATGGGGAAGTGGAGGATGAGAAGAATTTAGGAGAAAAGCCATGGAGAGATGGGCTCACATGTGTGGGAACAATGAAGAAAATGTAGAGATGGTAGACCTAATATGGGCACTTTTATGTGTATTTTTGGCCTTTGCCAAAATATCAGGCTTGGCGTCCACTTGGGTGAGATCTAATTTTGGTTCTTTAAAATAAGCAACAAAACAGAAAGTTCAGGACATGGAGAGCCTTAGCAGAGACCCTGTGACTATCCAGAGAGTTATCTACTTCTCTTTAATGGTTTATCTCTGTGCTCACAAGATTCTTTTCTTTGGTACTGTCATTTTCCTTTTACTTTTGATTGTCTAAGATGTGGGCCAACAACCTTCATTTGAGGAAAGAGAGGATTTTTTTTCAGCAAACTCATGTTTGCTTCAAAGTGAGGGTGAGTAAAAACAGAGGCTTATATGCTTATATTTTATATGCTTATATCCTTTTGGGGTGGGGAGTGTGAAAGGCGAAATTGATTGGCAGTGCTGTGAAAAGCATATTGACTCTTTTTAATGTGGCTTCCCTGGGCAACATTAAACAATAACAAAATCTTAGTGTGAATAGAAAAACTTCTCTAGGGGAATTTGTAAGCATCATGTGTTCTGTTTATTGCAACAGTGTAAAATTTATCTTTCTGAGAAAGGTACATGAAGATCTCCATGTGCTTTTACTTTAGTAAAAGAGATAACAGTTACAATTTGCTAATCCCATTTGTTTCCCAAAAGAGGGGAAAAATCATTAATTTTACAGCAATTATCCCATATTTCATGGAATATAATGTCATTGACTGCAAGAACCACCGTTATTTTACAGATTGCTGAAGAAAGAAAAAATACTATCAATTAAATTTACATAACATTTTTCTCTCACTTAGAGTTTTTATTTCCTTCTTATTGAACGAGCTGTTTTAGAGTTATTTAGACATAGATTATTATAATATAGAACTCTTGGGCTTTTCTTTAAAAAAAAAAACAAGCAAATTAAATTGGTTGAGATATTCAAAAAACTTCTTCACATTTAGATGTTGTCTCTTCTACAAACTTTTTCACTCAAAGCAGTAGATACTGTGATTTTCCCCGTGCTATTGCTACTGACCTGGGTCTTAGACTCTTTAATCAATAGAGATTGATAAGAGGTCAGATGAGAGATTCAGGCAAGGCTTTATTAGGATTGGTGCTGCAACTCGGTGTGAAAACAAGTGACAGGTGCCCTTGCTCACTCCCTAAGCAGGGGTGAGCTTTCCCTCGAATGGGGTGAGTGTAGGGGTGTGTCCGTGGGTTGGGTGGTCTTCCCAACCCCTTGGTGATGCTGCAGGCAGGGATCATGTGCAGCAATCTGTTTTGCTCCCAACATATCAGAAGTGGCAGTTGGACTTTTGGTCTTTTTGCATCATGTTGTTCATAATTTGCCCTAATTGCCCATGCGTGCATTTGTGTTTAGCCCCTGATGTGTGTGTGTGTTAATCACTCAGTCGTGTCTGACTTTTTGCGACCCAATGGACTGTAGTCCGCCAGGCTCCTCTGTCCATGAAACTCTTCAGGCAAGAATACTGGAGTGGGTTGCCATTTCCTTCTCCAGGGGATCTTCCCGACCCAGGGATCGAACTTGGGTCTCCTGCATTGCAGGCAGATGCTTTATCATCTGAGCTACTAGGAAAACCTTAGCCCCTGATAGCTTCTTTGTATTCTGTTGCTTGAGGAGATGTTTGTCCAGGTACAAGCACGGCAGCAAAGGGTCCCAGGTCCCAGGCCCCAGCCTGTCTCACTGTTATCTTCTGTGGTGTCAGCAGCATTGGTGATGTCATATTTCTTTAAAACCATCCTTCATCTTTTCCATGAATTCCTTCAAAACCACCGATACCCACCTTACTACTTTGGATGTATTGTAACAACACATTGTAACAACCATATCCTGACTCTGCCTGTCCAACAGGGCTTAGGAGATGACTCACCATTGCAGAGATGTAAAACATGCAGGGAAAAAAATCTGTGATGTAGAACTGACACCTCGCCCTAAAAATTGAAATTTGGTGGGGGTCTTCTGAGTACACATGATACTTTGGGATGGACATGTAATGATGTTTTACATTTATATGCCATGATACCCCAGCCCAGTCGTAGGATTCATTCATTTATTCAACCATCCACCCTTCCATCCATCCATGTACTCAGTCATACAATACATTTATTGAAGGCCCAGGCATAATGCTTGATGCTGACAATAAAATGATAGTTAATATAGTAGGGTCCTAAACCTTAAGAAACTTGCAGCAAAATTCAGAAATAGACTTAAACCCAAAAGTTACAATATGATAGTATTGGTGAAGAAACAGAAATATATAGCAGGTCCTTGTTACAAAGAAATAAACAAACAAACTTCTTTGCTAGGGAAGGCTGAACAGACCTAGACCTGCTGTTTAGATGGAGCAGGGACATCTCTGGTCCCCAAAATAGCCTCACACATTTCTTAGCCATACTACACTCAAGCAGGGAGCATTGTCAAATGAAAAACACTGCTGTCCACCTCTATTTGGTGCTGTTGGATTGTTTATGCTGTAAATGCCTATTACTCCATGGGCCTCTCAGGATTGGAGAGCTGTAGCCTTAGGAGGTGTGCTGTAACTTCAGTAGCACACTAGTAGAAATTGGAGAGGAAGTTGGAAGCACATGGGCCCGAGCCAACAGGGCTGACCCAGGTGAGCAACTGGCCCCAAAGTAGCTAACCCATAATACACACGACACTAAACCAGGACTGTGGTCAACCTGGGGCTGACACTCAAGAGATGATCCTAACATTTCCTGGCAGACAACGCTGTTATGACTAGCCAGCTGGCAACGCTGTCTTTGCAGTAAGATCCAATCAACTACTGCAATGGAAAAATAGGCTCTTCTGTTGAGCCAGGGAAGGAGTCACACTGCAGTTATAGAGGTTTCAACCTGGGAAAACTGGAACGTGCTTACAGGATCAGGGGTAGAAGCCAGTCTTGGGAAATCACACGAAGATTTAGAGAGAAATGTTGTTCAGTGGGCCTCTGAACTCAATAGCTCACCCCAGGCACACAGACTTCATGCTACAGCAAGACTTATTCTACACAGACTTATTCTACACTCTTTTCTCTGCATCCTGCCTCTTCCTTCCAGGGATAAGAGACCTCTAAGAGATTCCTCGACCTACTCAGGATTGGCCCAGAGAATTCCTTGGATAAACCAACAGGGAGAAGGCCTTTATCATAGCTAGTGGGGTATGACACCCACATTTTTCAGAGGGAATTGAGATTTCTAGGTGATAAAGAACTGCCAACATTTATCCAGCTAGGGGTTGGTGAAGGTGACAGCCTTTGCCTTGAACACAAGCTTTCTGTTTCCAAAGTCCCTGAGGGGCATGTTGATAACCTAATAGGAACAGAGAATCCTTCTCCCCTTCTCTGCACAAAAGAAAACGATTCCTGCCCATGTGTCTTTTCCCTAGTTAGAGGACTCCAGAAGAAATGTTAGTGGTTGCAACCGGATTTCCTTACCTGAGAGAAGGATTTCCTCTTTTTGTCCAAGCCTGACTTTGATTTGGTCACAGGTCACTAACGGGTGGGATCATCACATAGAGAGCAGACAAAATCTTCTGCTCACAATGGCAGTTTGCTCAGAGCAGACCCTTAGCTCACGCTTCTGCTTCCTGCATTCTTCCCTTGGGCCTTCTGTTCTCACACAGGAGGGCCACTTGTGCAGAACTCGACCCACCTCGCAGAGGTGGCTCTACCAGGGCCCTTTCTCCCCAGAGGAAGCCAAGGCCTCTTTCGTTTGCTCTCTTTTGCCTCATCTGACAGCTTCCTATCAGTTTGACAGCCCAGATAGTGGGGTCTGGGGAGCCTAGGCAGCTCAACAGTATGTATTGGTGATAACTACATGATTTTTTTTTTAAACTTCTTTCTTGTTTCCTTATTACTGGCACTGGTGAGTGTGTTTGGAATTGACTTTCCAATGTGGTGGAAGTTACTAGGTGTTAAGAGACTTAGACTCACTTAAACCTGTTGGTCTTAGCCATGCTCCAGAGTCTTTTCTAGAGGGGTCTTGATTATTGAGTATTTTCTAAGATATTTGACCTTTCTCACTTCTGGGTTCTGTGTTTAATTCTTTTAGCATATAACCTGGAGAATAAAAGAAGTGAGAAACAGAATTTGAGCCCTAAAACCTAAATTCCACCTTGAACCCACAACAACAGCTTTGTCTATGATCAATGATAGGTACCAGTCAGTGATAGGTGCTCAGCAAATGTTTAATTTTATGGAGAAATCAAGTGCCTGTGCATCATTAGTGTGCTTCATCACAGAAAATATTTTCACATTTTCTAATCAATTAGTCCAAGGACCTTTTCTACCTTGTCCTAAGAGCTAAGAGCTGCCATTTAGCATATGCTAAATAAGTTTCCATATGAGGCAGTGACATTTCTAAATGAAGCCATAAACTATTATGAGTTATTTTCATTCACTAGAATCCAAGACAAACAGTGCATCTTATGCCTTTTGACAGCAACTGTTTGTTTGGAAGAATGTTTTCTAGGGTAATGCAGCATGAAAATAAAATTACTACAATCAGAAAGTTTTGCACTCTAAAGAGGAACAGACAATGTAGAATTGAAAGGAGGCAGTGAGTCACACTGTAGGTTTGAAAACAATTCCTAAAACGCTTGTGAAATGCCAGCTAAAGAGACATTCAGCTAAGGGATAACAGTTTCATCTAATTGGAATTTTTGGCATGATATGAAATTGTTTTCTATGATTAGTGCTTCCTACATGACAGAAGTATCCTCTATATCCAAAATTACATTTAAAATGATGCAAAGAGTCAACTCATTAGAAAAAGCCCTGATGCAGGGAAAGATTGAAGGCAGGAGGAGAAGAGGATGACAGGATGAGATGGTTGGATGGCATCATCGACTCAGTGGACACAAGTTTGAGCAAGCTCCTGAAGGACAGGGAAGCCTGGCATGCTCCAGTTCATGGGGTTGCAAAGAGTTGGACACAACTGAGCCACTGAACAACAAATATAAAAAATAAATGCATTTTAAAAAAGAAACAGAAATATTTCTTTCTGTGGCAGTGTCTTCTGAAGAGTGATAAAATGTTTCTTTAATTCAAAATAATACCTTGAGTTAAAGTTTTAGAGTTAGAGAGAAAGATTTCTTCTGGTGATTTGCATTTTCTTCACAATGCAAAGTTGCTTAGCTAAATTTCTGTTTCTTAAGAATTGTGGATAGTTGAAATCTATGCAGAAATTTCTTCTGGTTTTTGTCAAGGTGATAACCAGTAACTGATTCAACTCAACTTAATTCTTTTGGCCCATTATGTGATGTTGTCTAAATCCAAAATTAAGAGAAAAGAGGTCACGTCTGTGAAATGGCCTCTGAATATTTAACTGGTTAATCTCCTTTGTGGTTTTGGATAAGTGAATTAAATTCACTGGGCCTTAATTTTCTTATTTGTAGAATTAAGGGAGTAAGTTAGAAGACCCCGTTGGAGGTCTCTCTGTTTTATTCCTCTTTCCGTACCTTCCTTTCACCACTTATTTTACTTGGGAAAAGAAGTCTGTATTTTATAATACTGCCAACCAGTTATAACTATTGCATTTTACTCAGACATTTATTTCCAACCCTCTTATTTTATTGCTTCTATTTGTAGGAACAAAGAGATATAGACAAAATGCTTCATGTGTATGAAATAACTTCAGCTGGAGCCTTATTCCTCTCTAACATGCCGTATGACTTTTAACAAGGAATCTGTGCTTTAGCATTGAGTACAGGCTTCCCTGATGGCTCAGTGGTAAAGAACCCGTCTGCCAATGCAGGAAATACAGATTCGATCCCTAGATGGGGAAGATCCCCTCGAGAAGGAAATGACAACCCATTCCAGTATTCTTGTCTGGAGAATCCCATGGACAGTGAAGCCTGGTGGACTACAGTCCATAGAGTCTCAAAGACTTTGACATGACTGAAATGGCTTAGCACATACAAGGGCTGATAACATGACATTTGCACTACACCATGGAGTAGAAAAAAGAAACCATGTATTATGGAAAATCCTGTTAGTTTTATCAGACAATGTTGTGCCAACAAGAAAACAATACAAAACTGAACTCTCAGACTATTAGTCTTGGTTTGCTTATCTGAACGTATATACTTTGAAGTATCATTTCCAGGTTTATCGTTACTGCTGGAAAGCCTTCTAAGCAAGATGTATTTCTAATTTGCACATTGTGGTAGCCATCCTCTACACGGTCCCCCAGTGATCCTCGCCTCCCCTGTTAAATAGGGTTGACCACTTATAGCTAATAGGGTACTGTGTAAATGATGGCATGTGACTTCTGAAGGTAGATAATGTAGATAATGAAAGACATATGGCTCCCACCTTGTATTCTTTGGAATTCTTTTCCTGGAAGGAAGTCAGCCACTGTGTCATGAAAACACTCCAGCAACTTCATATAAAATTACACATGGTGAGAAATTGCTGCTTCCTGCCAACAGCCAGCTCCAACTTGCCAGTGATTGAATGAGCCATCTTGGAATCAGATCCTCCAATTTCAGTCCATCCTTCAGATGATTGCTCTTCCAATCATCATATTTACAGCAGCTATGAGACATCCTGATCCAGAACCACCCAGGGCCAGCTAAGCCACTCTGGAATTCTTGAACCACAAGAACTATGTTAACTAAATGTTTAGAGTTGTTTTAAGCTGCCACTTTTGGGGACTTCCCTGGTGGCTCAGAGGTTAAAGCTGCTTTATGAGGGTCACTTGTTACTCAGCAATAAATAACTAATATACAAGTCAAAAGAAAAGTGTAATGGTTTCCTATTCATGTGTAGGAAAGAAAATAATGTTCTTTACTTTTCTGTAACAACGTTATCTTCATTTTAAACTTCATTATATCTGATTATGGGAAAAATAAACTTAACCCATTCTGAAGTAATTTAGTAACTTCAGATTTTAACACAGGTGATTCAGGATTTTTCCTCACTCCCCATCTGGCTAGGCGTAGCACCTATGATCAGAGGAAAATAACTTACCTGGTGTCATAGTATTAGAAGTATGTATGGATGTCTTATCCCTTGTCTTTGGAAATATCCTCAGTGCTAACCACTAGAATATTAATGGACTAACAGGTGATGTATTATAAAGGTGGAATTTTCAGTATTCTTTCTAGGTCAAATATTTTTCCCTGTTTTATCATCTCTAATATTTCATTACAATCCAAGGGAATTGTATAAGATACAGAAAAAAAAAACAATAAATTCTCACCTTAAAATTATATGACTTATTGTGGAGGTAGAAGGCCAATGTTAATTTGAATGTGTGAAAGTGAAAGTTGCTCAGTCCTGTCCAACCCCATGGATTATACAGTCCATGGAATTCTCCAGGCCAGAATACTGGAGCGGGTAGTCTTTCCCTTCTCCAGGGGATCTTCCCAACCCAGGGATCGAACCCAGGTCTCCCACATTGCAGGCAGATTCTTTACCAGCTGAGCCACAAGTGAAGTCCAAGAATAACTGGAGTGGGTAGCCTAGCCTTTCTGCAAGGAATCTTCCTGACCTAGGAATCGAACTGGGGTCTCCTGCGTTGTAGGTGGATTCTTTACCAGCTGAGCTACCAGGGAAGTCCTTTGAAAGTCCTTTCCTTTTCTCTGTGTCATGAGTTATCCATGCAGTTTTAATACTTGAAAGCTCTTCTGGAAGGGCAGAAAGTGAAAGAAGCTACTTCGACATTGCTTGATTCTTTAAAGTGAATGATCATTTGGGGAGCTTTATGCTGGATGCCTCAAACTATCTTCAATATTTTAAGATAATTTTTTTTTTAACCTGCAACTCTTTGGAATAGCTATCATGGCTCTCTCCTCCAGTTAGATAGAAGTGAATGTGTTGAATAAATGACTAATAAAACATGTCAGTGACGGAGTGGATTATTAGCATTCTGGAATGGAGTTGCCATCTAGTGAATTATATACTTAGGGACAAAATTCTTTGAAAGAAATTACCTATGATAGTCCATCAGGACAGATGCTGCAAGGTGGCATGGCCCGTCACATGGTATGCCTCAGAAATGAACAAAATCGACCCTTATGTTAGCTCTCATTTGATGTTTTTCCCTTTGTTTCTTAGCCTTTGTTTCAGTGCTAGAATTTAAATGGCTTTCATCATGTTCTGTGTTCAGTGGTATCTCCAGGTTTAAGCTACCTTATCAAGGTAACAGCCTAAGACACGTTCCTGCCATATAACTCTCCTTCTATTTTTATCATAGCAAAAGCAATCCTCTTCTTAGCCTCTATAATTCTCATATAAGCTGAAGGATAAAAATAATACATTGGGAGGTCACTAGTGTGAGAAATTCTCTCCTTTTAGGAGATAAAATTTCATGACCCAATTGTTCTTTTGATTTTTTTGCCATTTCCTAATCCTGGGGTCAGCGTTGCTTGTGAAATAACCCGAGTCCTTGGAATATATTACCATGCCATCAGTAGATGTATATTTATTTTTCTGCCTTACATATTTTATTTGTTTTTTGGTTGCTTATCTATTTTGGAGTTGCTTTATCTTTTTATAGTATTGATTTTTGATTCATTGCATGTCTTTTGGTATATGAAAGCAAGTCATAAAGGAATATCATAACACAGTACAAAAACTGATAACAGAACAATAATACGGAGTTCTGAAATAATGATTAAATCAAAGAAAGATGAAGAAAGACTGGTGTGATAGTAAGCACTATAACCAAGGTCTTAAAATGAGATGATTCCTGTTGTAGTTCATATATAAAATCAGTTTGAGAAACAAACATAAATTCTGATGTTTGAAGCAAGGTGAAAGGCAAGGTACATAAAGAGGACAGTGAGGGTAATTATTATAGTAACAAGTGACACTCTGAATTGTAGGAACAGTCAATTACCTGTCCCTTTGAATTTCCATTGCAGCATTAGGGACTCTCAGTGAAATGTATCTTGGAGAGACAGGCTAGTCTATTTAAAGTCAAGAAATTCTACGCTATGAACAAAGACATCTCATTCCCCCAAATAATTTTCACTTTTATACTTCAGAAGCTTAGAAATATCATCCTGCTTTGAAAATATTTTTATTCTCTGTTGGCCATTTCAGTATTATTTGGAAATCTGTGGACTTGCTGTGTTACAGTGTCTATGATGGACTCTGTAGTCAGAGACTTTCTTTATCTTCTAAACTATAGTCTTAAATGGACATTTTCCTAACATAGAAATACACTTTGTTGGCTCTCAGACTGGCAGTTTCCTAACATAGAAATGCAGTCTGTCAACTCTTGTACATTCATCATCAATATCAAAAGTATCTGCTAAGTGGGTATTAAGTATTTGTCACCAAAAATACACTGTAGTGAACCAACAATACATTCTAACTGAAAACTACAGCCTGATGCATTGTTGATAACCATATTACTTTTCTGTGTGAACATAGAAACAAAAAGCCTATGCAAAATACTATCAATCCAAAATCAGCAGCATATACAGAAGCTATTGCATCACAGATATAACTAGGTTTATCTCAGGGATGCCAAGAGTGGTTTCACATGGGAAAATTATAAATGTAATTCATCATATTAATGAATTTTTTTAAAGTCATATACCAATTCCATTTAAACAGAAAAATCATTTGATAAAATACAACACCCATTCAAATTAAAAATAACTTAGTAATCTATGAATAGAAGAAAATATCTTTTATCTTGATAAATATTATTTTAAAATATCTAGAGAAAACTTTATTCTTAATGGAAAACTCTTGAAAGTATTCTCTTTAATGATAACAGTAAGATAAGGTGCTCACTTTATACAGTCAACTTCTGTTGAAGGCTCTTGTCAATTCTATAAGACACACACACACACACACACACACACATACACACACACACAAAAGGCATGGAGATTAACAAGGGAGTAATAAAATGTTCATTATTTGAAGGTTGCTGATTTATGTTATTTATTAGAATAAATAAGAGAATAAAGCAAATTGAACATAGATTAAATCAATATACCAACATTAATTTCATTTTAAAATACCAGCTAAAGTTTGTTATTTTTAAAACTGCATGATATTTAAAATAGCAATAAAAATATAAGAGACTTGGAAGTAAATCTAACAAAACTGTGCAGAACCTGTTTGGAGATATTATAAAACTTTATGGAGAAACAGAAAAGAATACTTAAATTGTGAAATTTATCAGGTATACATATAGGAAGATCCAATATCAAAAGATTCTAATTCTTCCCAGTATGATCTATAAATTTAATGCATTCCAGTAAAAAAACAAAACAACCTCAACAGAATTTTTAGACATTCAAAAAGTTGCTTTGAAACATATATCAAAGAACAAAATGCTAAGAATAGACAATGGGATAGTAGGATATGTCCCACGCACATCAATGTTTATTATAAAGCTTTACTAACTGTGACAGTGTGGTGTTGGTATGGCCTCTGGATCACATGTACACCCATGGCAGATTCATGTCAATGTATGGCAAAACCAATACAATATTGTAAAGTAATTAGCCTCCAATTAAAATAAATAAATTTTTTTAAAAAAGAAGAGAAAAGTCAATAAAATAGGCATATATATTTATCAATACATGATATATTACAGAGTTACTGTCTTATAATGTTGCTCAGACAATTAGTTATCTATGTGGGAAAAAATTAAATTATGTCCCTACCTCTTGCCGTAATCATGGATTAAAGGCTTATATGTGAAAGGCAAAACTTTAGAGCATTTAGAAGAAATGACAGAAGAATATCTTTTTGAAAGTGAAATAAGGAAAAAAATTTCTTCAATCAAGAGGCACTAAACATCAAAGAAAAGATTAATGTTTGCTTGTATTAAAATTAAGGACTTCTGTCTTTCATATAGTACAATATAAAAAGTGAAAAAACTACCCACCTCTTCCCAAAAAAAAAGGTGAGAAAATATTTGTGACAAATATAAGTATATAAGATCCATGTATTAAAAAATAAAGAAAAAGAACTAAATAGATAAAAGGATAAATGGTATGAATAGGTATTTGCGAGAAGAACCCTGGGGCTTCCCTGGTAGCTCAGTTGGTAAAGAATCTGCCTGCAGTACGGGAGACCTGGGTTTGATCCCTGTGTCGGGAAGATTGCCTGGAGGTCAGACAACCCACTCTAGTGTTCTTGCCTTGAGAATCCCCACGGACAGAGGAGCCTGGCGGGCTACAGTCCATGGGGTTGCAAAGAGTCGGACACGACTGAGTGACTAAATGCACAAACGCGCGCAGAGGAAACCTGAATGGCCAACAAACATTTGAGAAGGTACTAGCCTCATTAGCAACCAGGAAAATGTGAGTTGAGACCCCAGTCAAGTATTATTTTCCATCTATTAACTATCAAAAAGAAGTCCGAAATACCACGTGTTGATAAGAATATGGCTAAACAGATACTACTTCTTCTGCATTTGTGCTCAGTCCTGTCCAACTCTTTGCAGCCCCTGGACTGTAGCCCACCAGGCTCCTCTATCCATAGGATTTCCCCAGCAAGAATACTGGAGTGGGTTCCTATTTCCTTCTCCAAAGGATCTTCCCAGCCCAGGAATCCAACCCACTTCTCCTGAGTCTCCTGCATTGCAGGAGGATTCTTTACAACTGAGCCACCAGGAAAGCCCCTTATGTATGCTAATAGAATGCAAACAAGCAAAAGTTCTTTACAAAACAATGTGTCATCATCTTATAAAATAAATGTTTACAGGACGTGAAATCCAACAATTCTACTTCTAGTTATATTCTCAGAGAAACCCTTGCACGTGTGCACCATAATAGAAATAAAAGTGTTTTCATTGCAGCAGTCTGTAATAGGATAAACTGGAGCCATCCCAAGTGCCTGTCTATGGGACAGTGGCTTTAGGTCATAGTCACACAATGAAACGTTATGCAACAAAATGGATGAATCTTAAAAACCCAGTGGTCAAAAGACAAGGTGTATCTTTATGAACATTGGGGTACAAGTATCTTTCCAAATAGGTTTTGTTATTTTTAGACATATACCTAGGAGTAGAATTGCTGGATCATATAGCAAGTCATGTAGAGGCTTCCCTGGTGGCTCAGAAGGTAAAGAATCTGCCTGCAATGTGGGCGATCTGGGTTCGATCCCAGGGTTGGGAAGATCCCCTGGAGAAGTGAATGGCTACCCAGTCCAGTGTTCTTGCTTGGAGAATTCCATGGACAGAGGACCCTGGCAGGTATAGTCCGTGGGGTTGCAAAGAGTTGGGCACAACTGACCGACTGGACACTTGAACAACATACACACATAGCAGTTCTATTTTTAGTTCTTTTGAGAAACCTCCGTACTGTTCTCCATAGTGGTTGCACCAATTTACATTCCCACCAACAGTGTACAGAGGTTCCCTTTTCTCCATGCCTTTTCTCAAACTTGTTATTTGTGTTCGTTTTGATGCTAACCATTCTGGCAGGTATCAGGTGATATCACATTGTTGTTTTGATTTGCATTTCCCTGATGACTGCAAGGAGACCCAACCAGTCCATCCTAAAGGAGATCAGTCCTGGGTGTTCATTGGAGGGACTGATGCTGAAGCTGAAACTCCAATACTTTGGCCACCTCATGTGAAGAGTTGATTCATTGGAAAAGACCCTGATGCCAGGGGGGATTTGGGGGCAGGAGGAGAAGGGGATGACAGAGGATGAGATGGCTGGATGGCATCACCGACTCGATGAACTTGAGTTTGTGTAAACTCCAGGAGTTGGTGATGGACAGGGAGGCCTGGCGTGCTGCGATTCATGGGGCCACAAAGAGTCGGACACGGCTGAGCAACTGAAATGAACTGAACTGAACTGATAACTAGTGATGTTGTGCACCTTTTCATGTGCCTATTTCATCTGTGTTTCCTCTTCAGAAAAATATCTGTTCAGGTCTTCTGCCCATTTTTTAAATCAGGTTTTTGTTCTTGCAATATTGAGTTGTATGAGCTGTTCTGTATCTTTGATATTAACCCCATATTGGTCACATCATTTGCAAATATTTTCTCCGATTCAGTAGGTTGTTTTTTTGTCGATGCTTCCTTTTGCTGTGCAAAAGCTTTTAAGTTTAATTAGGTCCCATTCATTTATTTTTGCTTGTATTTCCTTTATTTTAGGAGATAAATCCAAAACAATATTGCTACGAGACATTGGTGACCTGAAGGAGCAAGGTATGTGACTATTTTGACAGGGATCCTTCTGGACAAAGGTTGGTCAAGAACAGGGTACACGGACTGATCATAAGTGTTGGCCTGAGCAACAGAATGAATGGAGGTGACATTTAATGAGATGAAGACAGGTTTGGCTGGATGGGTGGGACAGGAATCTATGGGAAATTAGCAGTTTGGTTTTAGTTGTGTTTAGCTTGAGATGTTCTTTAAGCCTTCAAACTGAAAGGCTGAGTAAACAATTGGGTAGATGAGTCTAGAAGCCAAAGTGCATGTTGAGTTACATGGGACCGCAGGTCAAAGCATATATGCAATTATATTAAAAATAGGTAGTAATACAGGTTACAATAATACTAAACATTCCTTCCTAACATAGGCCACTGATTTTGAAATGTAAAATGAATCACAAGAATAGTTTTCTTCCTGAGCAGTTTATTCTTTCAATTTGTGTCCAAGAAGAAAAGCTTCTGATTCAGAGCTGTCGTCTATCATCTTTCTACTGGTCATTTGAAACAGCAAAGCAAGGTCTTGTCAATAAGGTTCAGCTGAGCAGAGGTGAAGTCCCTTGTCTCACTAGTCTGGTGCTTGCTGGCCTGGTTATGTGCAGCGTCATGCTGCACCCAGCATTTTTCAGGCATGAGGGCCATGCAGGTTGAAGAACCACAGCCAATGAAGCCAGTGCTTTGACAAGCAGGTTTGCTCCTTCAGTGGGTTTTCGATGGAGGCAGTATAACAAGGAGGACATTCTACCAATTAGTGAATGGCAATGGGCTGCAGGCCAAGCCATGCCAAGACTCAGCAGCAATTGTACCTAGAGACCAGAATATCCCATCTCCTCTTCCCCTTTGCCTCACATTCCATTCCTCAGATACCAATGTTTCCTGTGGTTGTAAGTCCCCAGCAGCTCTCCCACAGCCCAGCAAGGCCTTCCTTCTTCCTCCTGTCTCTTGTGTCAACCATAGCCGACCCTATGGATGTGGGAGGGATCCACGGGTTTCAGTTAGGCTCAGCATTGTGGTCTCTAGTCCAAATCTTACCCCAACCAACAGCCAAAACTTGAGATCTTGGAAATACCCAAGCAGTGGGACTCACTCAGTTCAGAATATGGGATAGTCTAGTTCTTCATGTCTAGAAAGTGAGCATCATTTATTCATGCCTCTTAAAGATCCAAAGATATATGTCTTAAATATTTGTAATCACAAGGATGTTTAAATATATGAGATCAATGATAAGTATGCATGACTCCTTTGGAATCAAGAAGCTATATATTGTGTCCAGTGTGCAGAATTTATGAATAAAACTCAGATGTAAACTGAGGTTTCTACTACCCTTGAAGATCTCAGAGTTGACTCAAACTCAAATCCTCCCATTCTATGACCAGTGACAGTCCAAAGTCTTAATGATTGCAGTTAGTCCTAAAAAATTAAAATGCTTCTTGATCCCCTCTATCCTTTATGGTGTTGTTCAGTCACTAAGTCGTGTCTGACTCTTTGTGACCCCATGGATTGCATCACGCCATGCTTCCCTATACTTCACTATCTCCCAGAGTTTGCTCAAACTCGTGTCCATTGAAATAATGATGCCATCCAATCATCTTGTCACTCCCTTCTCCTCTTGCCCTGAGTCTTTCCCAGCATCAAGTTCTTTTCTAATGAGTCAGCTCATCACATCAGGTGGTCAAAGTACTGGAGCTTCAGCTTCAGCATCAGCCCTTCCAGTGAATATTCAGGGTTGGTTTCCTTTAGGATCAACTGGTTTGATCTCCTTGCAGTCCAAGGGACTCTCAAGAGTCTTTTCCAGCACCACAGTTTGAAAACATCAATTCTTTCATGCTCTGCCTTCTTTATGGTTCAAGTCTCACATCCATACATGACTATTATAACCCTTATATCTGTACCCATCTGTGCTGTGTCTCCCTTCTCCCATATTCATCTATACTCCAAACTAAAACCTTATATTGATTTTCACACACAAAAAAGACACTCCTGCCAAGCATCTAGTGGGTTTGGTAACTTTCCTAGGAGTTTGAAGGGGAACATGGAGCGGGCCCATGGTGCACTGTAGGACTTTGGTCATCTCTACAGCTTTATTCCTCTTCTCTTCTCCTTCTTCACCTCCAAGGTCATAGGAAGTCTTTACTATACTCATAGCAAATTCTGGTTCTAACAAAAAGTATGGCCTCTCTGAACATTCAGCACCTCCATTTACACAGTCCTAAATATAAATGCCTACCTTGTACTGACTTTGAACCTCACTGAACTCATTCATGATAGGTTCCCCACAATGCTATGTTGATACATAATCATGAAATGCAAATGGAGACCCAAGGAACACAGACACGCACGTTGTACATATCTCCTCTGCTCACACATACTCCCAGTTTCATCGGACTTTACTTACAAAGCACAAGTTCAATGATAACAACTTATATAAGAATATCAAGATGGCAACAGCAGTGCATTAAATCAAGTGTGTGAAACCCTTCTGAGCATGGTGCTAGTAAGACTGCACAAACTGTATGCCCCCAAAAGCAGACCTGAAAGTGGATCTTCCTGTTCAAATCAAGTCTTCACATTTCTGCAGCCCTGACTGATATCTAATAGAACATTATGTGATAACAAACAAAAGCTTCTCCTGAATAGCTGACCTGCAAGAACTGTGAGAGAGAATAAATATTTGTTACACAGGAACAGATAATGGATATATAAGTCTCAGTAAAATGCATACTTATTGATTCTAATTCAGAGTCTGAATAAGCCAGGAATATGAATTTTAATAATAATCTCAACCATCAGGAAAGTACAAATCAAAACCACAATGAGATACCAATTCACACTCACTAGCTGACTGTATTCAAAAAGATAGATAAAAACAAGTGTTGGCAAGGATGCATAGGAATTAGAATCTTTACACACTGCTGGTGGGATGGAAAATGGTGTAGCCACTTTGGGAACAGTCTGGAAGTTCCTCAAGTGTTAACATAGACTTGCCAGAAGAGCCAGCAATTCCATTCCTAGATATGTACCAAGAGAACTGAAAACACATGTCTATAAAAAATATTGTGCACAAATGTTTATGGCAGCATTATTCATAATAGTCCCAGTGAAAACAACCCAAATGTCTGTCAACTGATAAATGGATTTTTTTAAAATGTGAAGCACAGTTCAGTTGTAAAAAGAAATGCAGTGCTGATACATGCTACAATGAAGATAAACCTTGAAAACATCTTGATAAATGAAAGAACTGAGTCACAAAAGGCCACATATTTTATAATACCATTTGTACAAAATACACCAAATAAGCAAATCCATAGAGACAGAAAGTAGATTGGTTGTTGCCTAGAGCTGAGGAGGCTGGAGGGAAAAGGAGAGTAACTCCTAATGGGTGTATGGATTGTTCTGGGAATGATGGAAATCTCCACAATTGGTTGTGTTGATGGTTGTGTAACTGTGAATATGGTAAGAATTATTGAATTGCACATTTTAAGCAGGTGAAAAGTGAATTATTTCTCAATAAAGCTGTTATAAAAAATAATAATCCCCAGATGATTCTAATACCAGCAGTCCAATTTTCATACTTTTGAAATGTAAGTCTAATCTTTTAAACTTGATATTCATTTAAAATAAAAGCCTAACTATAATAATTCTAATTCTTTTTTGTTGTGTTCACCACTTACACCTTCCTAGAGAGAAAATAGGACTGGGGATAAGTGAAGAAAAACTGGGGATAAGACAGATCTTTAACTTCAGTCTGAAATTACTTTTAAACTACCTAGCTTTCTTGGCAAAGAACAAAAATGATGACAGTAGCTGTAAGGATTGAAATGAACTCTTGAGAAGAGAACAAGTGTGTCAGTAAGACAAAAAAAAATTAATAGTTCCTCTTTATAGGCTGTGAAGAGGAGCTTTAATTTCTCCACCAAGTGGCTTCTTTGCTTGTTCTCAAGACACTCTGTCTAGGCCTGGCCGCCATGAGTGTCATTCATTTTGCTTTTTCTCTGAGGTTAGTTAGAGTCTCTTCTCTCAGCTGGGATGAGATGATAAGAAATAGGATGCAGTTTATAATTTCAGTGAAAGCAGTTTTTAATTCTGATTTGGTGTCTGTTGATGCCTAGCATTTTGCCTTTTCTCTATAGAGCTTGCAGACACAGGAATTATTTAATTGCTCCAGCTCTCTCTGTCATAGGCAGGGTTTGAGCTCTACTGAAGCCGGGGTTGAACCTGCAGGAAGGAAAGGAAGAGGATCTCTGTGCACCAGAGCTTCTCTCCGGCAACGTGCACAGTCCTCTCGTTCTCTTAAAAAATGGGAAAGGTCAAAAACTCCCTGGGTTCCACCCTCTATTCCTTAACCACAAAATCTGAACTCTTTAAAAAAGTATGATCTTTCGAAAAATTTTGGCTACTATATAATGAATAGAAACACTGACATGATAGTAGATAGTAGATAAGTAGATAAATTTCTCATGTAACTCATTAATTGAGAGTCATTTGTTAGGAATTCTAAACATCTAAGGTGACCAATATCATTTGAAAGACTATGAGGCAGAGCCGTAACTAGGAAGAAAAGCTGATTCTCATGAGTACTAGTTATATCAAAGATTGATTATGGATTTTCTAAGTTTATAATAAATGCTACTGTATTCATGATCAAAATTTCATCTGAGAAAAACAAAAAACAGAAAAAACGTTTGATTTCAGTCCTGAGCATCTCCCAGGGAGGGACTGTGCATTGTTTGTGTGTGACTACTCAGTTGTATCCGACTCTTTGAGATTCTATGGACTATACAGTCCATGGAATTCTCCAGGCCAGAATACTGGAGTGAGTAGCCTTTCCCTTCTCCAGGGCATCTTCCCAAACCAGGGATCGATCCCTGGTCTCCCACGTTGCAGGCAGTTTCTTTACCAGCTGAGCCACCAGGGAAATGTTTATGCTTGCACAAAGCCCAAAGTGCAGCACAATACCTGGAATATAGCTGGTGCTCAGTAAATGCTGGAGTTTACAGATTTACCTTGATAGCTTCCCTGCTTCCCTTTGGGCACCTCCCTCCTGCTTCTATCCATCCCAAATCAGGATTCTCCAAGTGTTGCAAGTTTTGCCTTGTGTGGCCTTGTTTCTACATAACCTCCTCCAAGGCAGGGTACCTTATCACAGGGCCTCACTGCATTTCATTGAGCACTGCGTGCTATGAATCGTGAGGCAGCAAAATCACTTTTTAGGAATGGCTAGAATTTACCAGTTTTTCAAGCTCTCTTCTTGGGAGAGGGGTTATATCCATCCCCAAAGGGTTAAATCAGTTCCATCTAGCTGTAGAGCCAGTAATTTGAAGAAAATTCTTCAGTCTTCCTAGTTCTGCTTCAGAAAGCAAACTCTAGAGCTCTTGAAATAGTCTAGTGGGTTGAGAAGGGGAGGAATAGTGGGGCTACAGAAAGTAAAGAGCCCCAACAAGCTGCACACAAAATCCTGGAACATATCCTGTTCATTGGTAAGATCTGAGCCAAGAGCAGTGCAGAGGACTATGGGATGACATATAGCCCAGCATGGTGGGTCTCCCAGTCAATCTATTAATTTTAGTTGCCTGTGAGCCCGCAGGATAAATTTTCTTCTTAAAGGCCTTTGTCCCTCAGAAGGAGGATTCTACAAGTGGGCTTGTTATAGTTGAAAATTTACAAGGGTAATGGAGAGCGAGTAACAGAGGCTGAAATAGAATTTGTCAGCTACCACCTGTTCTCTCTGCATCAGTTTATTAATGAGACCCTCATTAGTCCTCATCAAATGTGAGAGACCTAGAAAGTGGTCGATTTTCTGGGGTTCTCCTAAGTCTCTAAAATTGGAAAAATATATCACCACTTCCTTAGTAGGAGAATCAGGTGGACTGATTGGAATGTTTAAAGTCATTTTCTTTCTTTTTTTTCTTTTCAGAAAAACGTAGGGCAAATTTGCCACTTAATTCTAGAGATATCCTATTTAAATGAACAGGGAGAAATCAGCAGAGTTTAATAGAAAAAGATCAGCTTTGGTTTTAAAAATTTTTCAAAGAAAGCAAAAACAACAGCAAAATATGTTTTTAGTACCATTAGTTTCTACAGGTGGAAGATAATCCTGTCTTTGTACAGATTTCCATGTCATGCTTTGTACTGCATGAGGCTGGCTTCAGTGTATTCTTTGTTTATTTTCTCAGAAGCCCTTGTCTCGAGTCTTTTACCTGGAGACTTGAAGAATTTACCTGATGTTGACTGAGGGAGCAATTCTTATGAAGCAAAACTGGAAATTTTAGACACAAAATGAATCTTTAAGGGCTAAACTTCCCGTCCCTGAAGCTCGGTCTCCTCATTTATGAGACTGAAGAGTCATACAGTATTACTAGGTGACCTTTATATTCTAAGCCTAATGATGATGATAGAACTACACCTATTAGTTTAACTTTCCCAATTCACCTTTAACTTCCATTTTATTCTTTCATTGGAGTACATTGTAAAGAATGTGGACTTTGAAGTCAGTAAACCTATGTTTAAATCCTCATTTGGCTCTTTTCTAGCTGTATGACCACTAATGAGTTACATAATCTTTCTGAGATTCAAATTGCCTCTTCTGCAAAAGAGCAATACTAATGTGGGGGTGATGATTGAACACAATGAGCTATATACAGTCATCTTGTAGCATCCTCAGGGGATTAGTTCCAGACCTGCCTTGGATACCAAATTCCATGATGTTCAATTACTATATTTGTGATTCTGCATCCATGGATTCAACAAACCTCTACTGGAGTAGTCACATGGTACTTATTGAAGAATATCTGTGCATAGGTGGACCCGAGAGTTCAAACTCATGTTTTTAAGAGTCAAGTATACTGTGTTTTGGACTGAATTCAACCTAAAATTCATATGTGAAAGTTTTAACCCCCTGTGCCTCAGAGTGTAACCATGTTTGGAGACAAAAAGAGGTGAATAAGTTCAAATAGGGCTCTTGTGTTGGGATCTTAATCCGATATGACTGGTGTCCTTATATGAAGAGGAAGAGACACCAAGGAAAGGCCCGCGAGGACACAGCAAGGAAACAGCCACCTGTCAGCCGAGGAGAGAGGCCCCAGAGTGAAACAAACCTGGTGACACGTTGATCCTGGACTTCAAGCCCCAGAACTCTGAGGAAATAAGTTTCTGTTGTCAGAGCCACACAGTCTGTGCTATTCGGTTATGGCAGCCACAGCAAGCTAATACGGCTTTTGCAGTAACTGTACCACAGTTCACTTCTAAACAAATAGTAGCCATTATTACTGTTCAACAAACCTTGGTTGAGTGCCTACACTGTGCTGGGCCCCCTAAGAGTGGAGAGCTGGAGAAGTAATGAAAAACAGAGGCAGATTCTACAGAAGCTCACAGTCTACAGAAAGATCATATATTAGCAATTCATACATGATGGTATGATTAATACTATAATGAAAGAATGTTCTTGCTTTCCAAATTTCCTCCTTTACTAGGCAACTTCAGTGTCAACCTTAATTTTATTAGAATATCCGGCCAATCCTAATTACTTTTTTCTCATTTCTTCTTTTCCTATTCAACTCTACGTGTGCCTGAAGGGATTTTCTTGTTTTCTACTTGGGACCACCTGAATTCTCTATTCCTTACCTTCATCATTCCAATCCTTTATTTGTCATTTTTAGACCCATCACTAACTCATTTACTGGTTTCTGAGAGTTATCTTCTCAGTCAATTCCAATTGTTCTGAATAGCATCTGTACCTTTCAGGGTGATACAGCTAAGCAGTGGCTTTCCTGGCTCCTCAATTACATTAGGTTTCCATGACAACCTTAGCTTCCATTGATAGTTTTAACTTCTTTAGCTCTGAATTCCAAGTTGTTCCCTGCCCTGCTTTCCTCATTACTGTACTTGAGCACAATATTTTACTGTGGGTTGCTGTGTAATTTTTTTCTGCATGGTTTTAAGCCAAAGGTGTTTTGAATATGCAGGTGAGGTTCTTTTTAGACACAAAATTAATTTTATCTAGTGTGGGTCATTTAGATTTTTGACAACTGTTGACAGATATGCAGGGCTGTGCTGACTGAAATTACCTACCCTTCAGCTTGTGTACCCGCATATGATCACATTCACATTCAAAGATAATTGATGGGTGTGTCACAATGTTCATTAAAATTAGGACCCATCTTGTCACTTAGAAAGGGCCTGTCACATATCTAGGAACAAACCTCTATTTTCAGTAATTTTTTACTTTTCTATAAAGGAATTATTGTGGATTGAGAAGCCCAGAATGTCTCTCATCTCAGAAACATTTTTCCCCACTCTGTTTCTAAACTGTAGTATCAATTTTTAATTATTTCTCCTTCTGGGAAGTTGAGAATGATCTTTATTTAATGGTTTATTCAATAAGTCACATATGGATTCTGTAGCATTTTTGCCTCTTTGGAGTTTTCATGTGTACTTTGTAGAATAAGTACCTGAAGATGTGGTGCAAACTGAAAAATCAAAAGAACAACTGTGTCAATTTTAAGGTTGAGTGGAGGAAAGCAACAACTGAAAAACCAACAAAGGGTCTTGAACCATGTGCACATTGTCAAGAAATGTAAAAGGCACAACTGGATTCCATCCAACAGTCACACAAAAGGTGTGAGCTGCTAGAGGCTAGAGGGAGCTGAAGAACTAAATCAAGGTTGACAAGAAAGGAGAATTGTCAGTGGGAAGTTCTCTTACAACTGCTGTTCATCGCTTTTCATCTTAATCGAGGAATCATATGCTCTAGACTTCTGGTGTCAACTACTGTGACCCTTTTCTCTCATTTGTCCTTATTCCAAGTGTCTACCATATTTCTCCATCTCTCTCTATAGCCACCATGATACTCAGGCTTCTTATCTTCTCACTACTGCCTTCTTCCCATTGCCTCTCAGCTTTCCCTGCACTTCCTCTGTAGTATCACTAACTGAGATAATGCTTAGTGCACTTAAAACAGTGCCTGGTGCATAGTAAGTGTCATTAAAGTTACTGTTAGTCATCATCTCCAGCCTAGCCACCAAAAACGTTTCTTCTTTTATATTTTCCACATGATTGTGAATCCTGGTTAGTCCATTCTCCAAACCCAAACTCTTGAGCTGAATATCTGAGGCTTACTGTTAATAGGCCTCATTACACATTTTGTAATGTTTTACACAGTTTGTAATTGTTACTACACAGCTTGTCACAAAGAGTCGGACACGACTGAGTGACTGAACTGAACTGAGCACATTTTTAAGGTCATCTCTCAGGGTTGTATCCCTTAACCCCATTAGATTAACATGTGGCTTCTGTTTAATTACCCCTGCTCTGGTAACATTTCTGTCATCCTAGCTAACATTTATGCATCATCATTTTATTCCTCTTTATTCCTCATTTTATCACTCTTGTGCACACTATGCAGTAGGTATTATCACCCCAATTTTAAGATTAAGAAGTTTAGCCTTAGAGAAGTTAAGCAATTTATTAAAAATGACATAGCTAAGACATGGTCTAACCAAAACTTGGACCCAGATCTATACAAACTGTTTGAACTCCCCCAGGCTTTCTTGACTAGTCTCAGTTTTCCTCTCTGCTAATCTTCTGAGGCCATAGTCTTATGTTGTCTTTTTCTTCCGTGTTGGGTGGTTTGCTGTTCTTATTATAACCTCCTCAATCACGTAGTCCCTTATGTGGCGGAGACTGGTGTATCTTCCTTTTAATTGTCACAGTTGTCTGGATTAGCACTTGGGGTGGAGGGACATGACCCAGTGATTAGTATTAGGCTTTCGGCTCTTTTTGTTTCTGAACACTCAGCAAGAAGACTCCTGCTAAACTCAATGACTAAGTGTGGGGTGAAAATGCTTAAGTGCTGAACCAAATTTTCTGTCTGGTGGAAATCACCTGTCGTAGCTAAATATGTTGCATTTTTATATAGCAAATAAAAATATGCTATAATTCATCTAGCTTCCCTGAATTATAGAGCAATATGGGACTGGAGACCGGAAGGAAGGTATTTATAATGAATGCATTACATTCCCACGACTGTTGGAGGGGACAGTCAGCTTCTTTGCAGATCTTGGTGAGAATGCAACTGAGGCTTCAGTACTAACTGGGGACTGTGAATTAAACAGCAGACCACTCAGGCATGGGCTTTGTTTCCTGCCATAAATTCAGCTTCTCTAAAATCTTACTTCTATGTAAATGCCACTAATCTAGAATATGCCAAAAATGTAACCTATAAGATGGGATATTCTATGTAGAGTTGGACTTGCTGTGTTGTCAGCACAAGAAAACAAATGCAAACTTGTGGCGTGAAGGTAATGCATGCGAGTGAATGTACTAAAGAGGTTTTAGTTTCACACAAGACTGAAGGGCAAACTTCACCCCTGCCCCCTGAGCAAGTGTTTCTATCTAGCTTCGTTGATTTTGGTCCGCCAGTATCCTATAGCAGGTCAGGAAAGACTGGCTGCAAGCTACTGGGAACAAGGCTCATTGCTCTTGACAGAAAGAATCCTCACCAGCTTTGCATCTACCAGGTATGTCCTTTAAAAGGAAGAAAGAAGAGGTCAAGAATAAGCATTAAATCATGTTGAAGTCACACCCCTTTCAAAGTGCAGGTTCTGACTTGTGATGATTAACTCCACTGGCGATCAATTTAAATGGACTCAACCAGACAGGAAAAGAGAATTTAGATGGAATCATTTAAACAGTAAAAATTTCAGGAGCTGCTATATGAATTTTAAAGGGAACTTGAATGCTTAATATCCTCAGAGCATTGCTTTGCTTTCTGCTGTTGTTGTCTTGGTCCTTTGGAAGATAAAGTGAATGCTTTGGTTAAGCTGCATGTGTTCTAGTCCCTTAAAAGTTGGGTTTTATATTTGTATTGTGTACTGCTGTGAATGAAAATAAGGAAATCCATCTTGCTTTTGTGGCTACAAATCAAGAAAAATGTTGGACTATGTACCTCATCAAGAAATATATAATATATATTTATTATACCAGCTGCTTCTAACCAGCTACCCTGGGTGCTTACCTTGCCCTCTCATAATGCTTTCTGTTCTCAGCTTTTAATTTTTCCTTTTGTAGGCTTATGTGGGATCTCTTGTGTTATTGGAATGTTTCTTTTTGTGTTTATTTCTAAAGGATTCATAAGTAGTGTGTGAAGTAAAATCAGAATACTAATGCTACTTATTCTATTTTTACTCACTCATAATTTTCTTTTGGGCTGCGCCTTTGTATTTTGATCAATTTTTGCTTTCAAATTCGCAGCTAAATCTATTCATCTCTTTTGTGCTTGAATGGCTCTCTAGTGGGAGATGTAGCTACATACTTGAGAAAGACGAAAGCTTTTAAACTTTCGGGACTTCATGGTTTCATGACTTTGAGTAGTCCTAGTGTATTTGTCAAATCCTAAGGAATTTTTGTAGGTTGTATATTGCATGGACTGTAACTTACCACACTCCTCTGTCCATGGAATTCTCCAGGCAAAAATACTGTAGTGAATAGTCATTCCCTTCTCCAGGGGATCTTCCCAACCCAGTGATTGAACCTGGGTCTCCCACACTGCAGGCAGATTCTTCACCATCTCAGCCACCAGAGAAGCCCCATGTTGTTTTTAGGACACTGATTTCAAGTGAAGATATACTTGATCATTTTAACTCACTGGCTTCAAACTACACTATGAAAATTTCATCATGACCCATTTATGATTGTAAAAGACTCTGACACACTGCATTTGGGCTCTTAAATTGGCATCCTTGTGACATTTTATATCACTATTGCCATACTCCTAATTATTCTCCAAAACTAGTTTCTTTCATTATTTGTTCTTTATTAAAGAAATACAGCAGAAAGTGAAGGAATTTTTATCAAACTTCCCTCTTTTATTCAGCCAACTTTTCCAAGGGTCATTTCTCCCCCCTGTGCTTTTGGTTGCTCTTCACTTCAACTCTGAATAGTACCAACCTGAAACAAGGTTTTCCAGGCTAAGAACCCATAACTCACAACCAGTTGTACACATCTCCCAGTCAGGAGACAAATCTGTGAGAGATGAATGGTCCAGCAGAAGGGCAATTACCACTGAACAAAGGGAAAAGGGAACTAAAGAGTTGCTATTACGACGGCATTAGATCTATTAAATGAAGCGAGCTGTCCTAGAAGCATAGATCTTCCCTGGCATTTCTCTTTGATGATTTATGATATGGTTACATTGAATGTCCTTGTGGCCTCATATGCAGCAGACTTGACTTTGATTTTCTTTTTTTTGAGCTTCATTTCATTCCACAGAGCGCAATCCAAAAAAGCCAGAGAGGCATCTGCTCAATGCACTGTACTTCATTTAAGCTAGCTCCCTTCCTGTTGACAGAGAAGAGGGAATTGGACTGGCAAATTTTATCTGGTAGAACAATGATAAACAACACTAGACAATCATTGCCTTTACTGGAATACTCCTTAACTCCCAATATCACATGATACTTTCTTTCACATCTTTTTTTTCCACACTTACAGAAATCAGACAACTATAACTTTTTAAAAAAAATTTCTCTCTCTCTTCAACTGTGCTAGATATTTTCAAATATATTATTATGTTATTTAAATTTCAATATTCCTAAGAGATAGATATAATCACTAAATTCATTACAGAAACTTACATATATCATATATGTAGTAACTGGCAAGATTAGAATTCAAGCTGGAGCCGGCAGGAATGAAACTCAAAAGTTATATACTTTCATTACATGATGCTAAAATCTTGCTGAGTTTCCCTATTTCATACATACCATTAATGAAAAAGAAGATATTTTCTATACCAATAATTCATCCTGGGCACTCTACCTTTAAAAGCTCAAACTCAAATTATATTTTTGCATTCTGGTCCTTACACTCATTCTGTTCCCAGCTGTAGGATTGTAGTCAAGCACTAGGATAAAGGAGGTCATCTTAGGACAAAAAGAAAGGGACTTTGTTTATTTGAACTGATGTAGAAACATTTCATGTCCAATTATAAGGCACTATTTAAGCCAAAGGGAGAAAAAATAGTTATTGTTTTGATGGCTTACTGTGACATTATGAAGGAAATCATCAAATCACATGACTCACAAAGAAAATGGCATTCTTTTACCAGATGGATGGTAGCAGCATATAATCGGAATTCTGAAATCAGATTTTTCTCTACTTTGGAATGAAATTATGGGTCTGAGTCACATTTGTTTTTTGTTTCATCTTTCAACTTCAAAGATTCTAGTCAGCGGTTTAACATCTAAAGTTTATGAGTTTCTCTTTCATTGAGTAAAAGAGAACATTTTAATTTGTTTATTGACAGTACTAACCCCTCCAATTAGTGTTATATTTGATACTTTAGCTGGATTTCCTTGTGTCTTAGATTGGATTCTTCCAGAAGCAGACTGGAGGAAGCATTTGAGCTCAAGTAGTTTATTTGGGAGGTGATCCCAAAACACACCAATAGAGAGGTAGAGAAGTGAGACAGGGAAGGAAATAAAGCCAGTAAAGTGTATGCTTATGAAACCAGTTATTACAGTGAGCAACCTATAGAACCCTTCATGAACTATTTGTTACCAGTTAACAATGAGATAAATCCAAAAGATGATATCAAACATTTATAAACACTTACAGCAAGTTGACATTGTCATGAAATACACATTGATTTTTTTATGATATTTTGCAAAAATATTGGCGAGAGACAAACAAAAACTGGTACCTCACAAATCTAAGAGAATTCATTGCCAACAGAACTTCAATATAAGATGCTAAGAGAATTCCTTTAGTCTGAAGGGCAATGATATAAGAAAACGTGTATCTTTGAGAAGGAGTAAAGAATATCAGAGGGCTTCCTAGGTAGCTCAGTGGTAAAGAATTCGCCTCCCAATACAGGAGAGGCAGGATCAATCCCTGAGTCAGGAAAATCCCCTGGAGAAAGAAATGGCAACACACTCCAGTATTATTGCCTGGGATATTCCACGGACAAAGGAGCCTGGCAGGCTACAGCCCACGGGGTCACAGAGTCGGACCTGACTTAGTGACTGAACGACTACAGCAAAGAAATGGTAAATATCTTGGTAAATGTAAAATATTTTTTCTATTTAATTTTAAAAAACAAATGGACTATTTAAAACAAAATAGCAGAACATTATCCTGTAATTTCAAAATGGATTTAAATTTAATATATATATATATCAATCATAGCATCAAGTTTGCCAAAATTAAAGAAACCTATATGATTTCAAAGTTTCTATGTATTAAGTAAAGTATTACAATATTAACTTTATGTGGCCTGTGAGAAGTTAAGGGTATATACTATTATCACTGAAAAGACTGCTAAAAAATACAGACTGCAACTATGATATTAAGTAAAATTTAAAACATATATTAATAATCTCATTTACTAATGCCCCCAAGGTCCATCCATGTTGTCACAAATAGCAGAATTTCCTTCTCATGGCTGATTTCCTCCTTTTTCATAAACCAGCTGTTGGTTTTAAAAGGAAAATACATGTTGAAACTTTCTAAAAATTGAGAGCATTATAATAAAATGCCTAGAAAACCAGAGAAAAATATTTATTTATTAATAATTTTGAAAGATTCTTTAATAGCAGGATACATGTAATTCTATTTTGTTTAAAATATTTGCCCCAGATCTATAAAGTTTATTTATGAAGTCTTTGTGAAGTATCCCTCAGAGCAGAATTTTTTAAACACGGGACTAAAAGAATTTCTTCTTTCTTATCTATGCATTTTTAATTTTATTTGAGGAAAGTGGAGTTGAATAAATAGCTAATATTTTGAGGTGATAAAGTGGTTTGAAGAAAGAGATTTCCTGTCTTTACATTCTGATTTAAAAGGTTCTAAATATAAATCTTAACAACACTCATGGACATCAGCATAAGAAAGATAAAGTGAGTGTCTTTATTTAGTAACTGCAGACCCACACTTTGAGTTAGAAAAACATCCTGATATACTGTAATTTATTTTGGGATTTTAAATTTAATATTAGATGCAAAATTAAAACCACATGTGCATAGCATTCTGTTGTTCAGTTGCTCAGTTGTGTCTGACTCTTTGTGACCCCATGGACTGCAGCACGTCAGGCTTCCCCATCTTTCACCATCTCCCAGAGCTTGCTTGAACTCGTGTCATTCAATCGGTGATACCATCCAACCATCTCATCCTCTGTTCTCCCCTTCTCCTTCTGCCTTCAATCTTTCCCAACATCAGGGTCTTTTCTGATGAGTCAGCTCTTTGCATCAGGCGGCCAAAATATTGGAACTTCAGCTTCAACATCAGTCCTTCTGATGAAAATTCAGGGTTGATTTCCTTTATGATGAACTGATTTGATCTCCTCATAGTCCAAAGGACTCTCAAGAGTCTTCTCCAACACCACAGTTCAAAAGCATCAATTCTTTGGCGCTCAGCCATCTTTATGGTCCAACTCTCAAATCCATACATGACTACTGGAAAAATCATAGCTTTGACTAGACAGACCTTGTTGGCAAAATAACATCTCTGCTTTTTAATATGCTCTCTATATTGGTCATAGCTTTTCTTCCAAAGAGCAAGCGTCTTTTAATTTCATGGCTGCAGTCACTATCTGCAGTGATTTTGGAGCCCCCCAAAATAAAGTCTGTCATTGTTTCCATTGTTTTCCCATCTATTTGCCATGAAGTGATGGAACTGGATGCCAGGATCTTAGTTTTTTGAATGTTGAGTTTTAAGCCAGCTTTTTAACCACATGTGCATCATATTATGTATGTTTACACAATGGAGGCATAAGAAAGAACTTTCTTATAATATGAGGTATCCAAACGTGAACACTGTTACAATTTATCAGCTGTTTAAGGGTATGAGAGAGAAAGTCCTAGGATTTTAGACCTCAGTACTTCTGGGGGCTCACTCAAATTATAAAAGTAAAAAACTAAATGAATGTTAATTCCAAATTTGCCTGACTCCCACATGGACATTTTTCACCACTACACTATGAATGTTTATTTCTCTGCTGCCTTCTATGTCCTCTGCCCCCAACACCTCTGTTCTTCATGTCTGGTTGTCTTTGTCGCTGGGAATATTTGATCATCTGTCCCTTGCTGTCTCTTTCATGTCTGGGGCTTTAAGTCTCCTGCCCAAGCCCCATGATGGACAAACAAATCCAGAAATGACCAGCAGAAGCAGCGGGAAGTGAGGGACATAGGAGGGGAGCAGTAAATAGAAGTAGCCTCTTTTAACTTCAAAGTGTAGTGGACTAATCAAAATGAGATTAGAAAGGCTCTAAATGGAGCACTCGGATCCTGTAACCACGGATCTTGTCATCAGTAGTTCGTGAGGAGGGAGGCATTTGTCTCCTGCGTGAAAGCAGTTGACCTCTGCAAGTCCTCTGCCCTTCCGTTTGCTACCTTGGTGCAGACACTGACCGCTCCAGTGCTGCTTCCTGGTTGTCCAGCATCATTCACGGACAAAATTTACATATCCTGTGTCCTGTTCCTTTAGAATCCTTATGTCACATGCTAGCTCTTTTGACAAACTGTCTTAGCAATGCGTATGTATAGTTACCGTAGCATCCTTGCTCAGGAAGCATGCTGGCCTCCCAGAAACAGGTCTTATTCTCTCCTCTCTGCTCTCTGGAGGTCAGGCCACGGAGGGAGGCATTTGGAAGCCCTCTGAGGAGCCTTGATTGCTTTGCGTGGGCAGTTGCTGCTCCTGCCTACTTTTAGGTACCAATTTGAGGAGTGTACACCTTCTCTGCCCGCCGCTGCTTCTTTTGAACTGTCCCAAATAACAGTGCCGTCCAGTGGATGGGTGAGGGAAGGATCTGACTTGCCAAGGATGCCCTCTTCCAAGTGGTATTGACAGTGGGTGTGGTGGCGGAGGGGACCCATGAACCATGTGTGCTCCCTAAGAACTGCAAAACACAGCTCTAACATCAGACCACAGGATCTAAAGCTGGTAAAGGCAAAGCCTAGATTGCAAACCAAACTTCTTCACCAGGAGGTAGCAACACATCTGGTTGCCCATAGTATTGATTTATTTTCTCTATAACATTGGAAAAGCGGTAAGAGAAGGGTAGGAGGAGGGCAAAGGAGAATGAGTCTGGGAAGGGTTCTTGGAAAAACAAGAAAGGGTCATAAGAGTAGAAGAGAGAAACTCTTGGATATTCAGATTTTTCAACAGATCAGTAACAAGCATTGTTTTAGACAGCAAATCTTGGCAACTAAATATCCTGCTAGTAAGTAATGTTGATTTTCAGCTTTACCAAAGAAACGGCATGCCCTCCAGTCCTCATCAGTGGTAAAGCCGGGAGCAGGTGAAGACCTCTGTCATCTTATCTACATGTGTGGGAGGTGGCAAAGCCACCAATGCAGGGTAGCAGTCCCCAGGACTTTGCAAGCACAGCCCCTCTGGTTTAAACAGGTTGGCTCTTTCCCCCTTCTGTGCTGAGATACAAATAAAACTACCTAACTCCCTCCTAGAGCCCCGTGACCAGCTGCCTGCCATTTATTAGTGGGAAAGACTGGGGAAGAAAAATGACTTGTGCTTCCTGTGTTTTGATCAAAATGGCCTGAATTTAGATTTTCACGTTCAGTACTGTATAGTTCCTTCCCTACAGAGAACTCTACTCCAGGCTCACTTTTCCCTCCCCTCTTGCCTGTCTTCTCTGTGTTTCAAATGAAGAGATACGTAGAAGCGCCAGGAATGGATTTATGGGGCTGGCTATCACTCTGACTTCAGGATGCAGTTAATTTACTGAAGCCCTGTGGACGCCTGGGAGTGGGAACGGCTGGTCAGTGCTGGAGAACCATAACAACCTTGTTTCCTTTTTGTTTTTTTTAATGGGACTGATGGAAACCTATTTCCTTAGCTTGGCCGAGGAGGAAGTTGTTAATAACTAGGTCTCCCAGTATGAATTCTGTCTGTATCAGGTCAGTATTGTCCAAATATTGTTAAGGCCTCCAAACCTACTGATGGCCTTCAGTCTGATGATGACACTGCTGCAGGGTCAGCTTATGACATTCAACCAGCTCACGAGTTGTGTGGACTCTGATTTCCGCCTAGTCCCATCACCAACCCTCTTCTCATTAATCTGTTCACCAACCCTTAGACATGTTGGAGGTAGTCCTGCCAGCAAACAGTTGTTCACAAATCACTCCTGTCTAGGCTGCCTTTTTCATTCCCTTTCTGTCTTTCTGCTTCTCTGTCTCTGATGCTGTCTCTCTCCCTCTCCTCCCTTCTGTCTGTATGTCCTCTGCTTCTTTCTGCTGTATTTACTCTTTAGGTCTTAGCTTGATTCTGTCTTTCCTTGTGAAGCCTATCTTTCCCTCCCACTCTTTAACGCTGTCTCCCCAAATGAGGTCCACATGCTCACAGCTTCCATTACGTGGAAGCTTTGTTAGACGTGCAGATTCTCTGGCCCCGCTCCAGGTCTACTGAATCAGATGCTGCCATCTGAAAGAACCCCAGGAAATTCATATGAACGGTAATTTTAAGAAGCACCTGTTGCCTAGTTCACGTGGCATTTTATCAGCTGTTTCCCCAAATAGATCCCAAGTTCCTAAAGCGATGTGGGGTCTAGCAATTTGTATCTCCAGTGCCACGCTCACAATGGCTCATGGTTCACTGTCATATAGTCACTCAGCAAACATGCAGTGAGGCACTGAGCTTGGCTTCAAGGATAGTAAATACAATAGGATAGCATTCTTTTAAGTTTCCAGGTGTATTTGTCCACCCAAGTTAAATTGCCCTGGGGTCTCTACACCAGTTAAAACAATCAGCTTTAGTGATGCATAAGAAAGGTGGATTCCTCTTTTGCTAGAAAATTAGAATATTTTCTGTGAGCTTTGCAAGATGACCAGTTGGATTTTCTAAATTCCTCTCTGTTCTTATTAGCACCTGAGGCTGACTTAATCGTGGAGCCCTTTTATAAGCTATCTGCTTAGTCACTCAGTCATATTCGACTCTTTGCAGTCCTATGGACTGTAGCTTGCCAGGCTTCTCTGATCATGGGGATTCTCCAAGCAAGAAGACTGGAGTGGGTTGCCATGCCCTCCTCCAGGGGATCTTCCCAACCCAGGGATCGAACCCAGAAAATTCCAGGTATAAGGTAAGGTAAGTTAAAGGGACACCTCTAGTTTCTACCAGTCTCAGTGAATTATGGGAAGAAAAAATTGGAGGTAGTGAAACAGGTTGTGAGACATGTTGGCCTCAGTTCTATAGCGGGGAGGTAGTATAGATAAATCCAAGGGAAATCCAAGGTCCGAGAGGCTTTTGTTCACTTCTCACTTGTGACCATGTAAGCAGGAGAGAACACAGTGTCACTCTGCCCTGCAGGATCAGGAACAAAATAGAAATCTTAGCCTTCCTTTAGGGAGCCTACCACTTCAGAGCTAAGGAGGGTTGCACTGAGCAAGCAGACATGAGGTATAAAGGAAAGAGGTCTTGAGGTATATGAGCAGTGGACACAAAGAGGACACTTAAGGACAGGACTGAGGGATAAAAACCAAGTAAAGATTTTAGTAGTCAAGTGTTGGTATATGTCTTCAAGTTAGGTTAACTCTTTACCTAAAGTAGGAAGAATCCACAGGAAGTTTATAGGAGGAAACTCCCTGCTTTGTTGGTGGAGATTTTTATTCTGAACTTTGCCATCCTTGAGGAATAAAAACTGGTATTTCCAAATCCCTCCATTCTAGATCATTGGTTTGGGCACTTGGCAATCATTTGAGGTGTTGGAATGGAAATTCAGTTACTATAATACCTCTCTAAGACCTTCCAGTGAAGAAGGTCTGATCTAGTAAGAACTTAAGCATGAGAAACATATTTAGTCATTTAATGAAATATTTTTCTTTGTGCTTTTTAAAGATACAGTTAGTAGACAGGTTTAACAATTAATATCCTGTTAAATTAAGAATGTCATAAACCAGAATAAATCTTATTTTTAAAGGGATTATGCATGCACATAGAAAAAAATGAAATGAGGAATAGATGTGGAATAAGAAAGAATGACATATTTAAAATGCAGCCCAAAATTTTGGTTTGTAGAAAAAAATTCAGATGTCTGAAATGTTCTATACAAACTTGGCTTAGTTCCTAAGAGACACAGAAAATTTAGATAACTCATGTCTAGCTTCTGTAGTGTTTGGGGAGGGATGAAGTCAACAGCAGAAGCCTCAATGGTGTGCATGTGATGAAAGCTGAGTTACGTTTTCACAAGGTGGCAGGTCTGTATACCTGAAATTAAACTGCTGAACCACATCAAAGTCAAAAACCAATAATCCTACAAAAATGAAAATAAATTGTTTTTCCTTTCTTATCTTCTCCTGAGAGACCCTATAACAAACCATTATTTTTTCCACCCATCTTGCCGATTTTTGCTCCTCTTATTTTCATAAATTAATAGAGGAACATATCATTGGTGTCTAAACTAATTTGGTTTTGTGGTTGCGTAGAAGATTAAATAGTCAACTAACATAAGAGTGATTTGAAGGCCATCCCATCCCCTTTTGTATTCCTTGGTGAATCGTTTGACAAGATGTCACCAAGGCAGCTCAGTTTAAAGAACAATATTAGTGTGGACACAAAACCATGAAGCTCAGAGACCACTATCAGCCAAAGTGTGTCTGCTTTTCAAACAGTGAACACATCCATTTCTAACAGTTCCTAATTGTGTGTGACATGCTGATATGAGGTTTATTAATGGAAAAGGTGAATTTGACTGGCCTCCTAATATAATACACATAACCAATTATATAGAAATGTATCCAAACAACACTCCTGTTTTATTGAGAATAGAAAAGAAAGAATGAAAATAATAACTGGGGGATAAAGTACAGTGGGATAGTAAATAAGACAATGTCCTGAAACTAAAGAAAAGCAAATGCAAATAAAGCAGTGACTGCCCCATCCCACACTCCAAACCATCAAGAGAGAATAGGGAAGACGGATAAGGGCTATTTCCAATATCAGGTCCTAATTGATGATTAAAAAAAGCAACAACAACAACCACCAATAATTACATTAAAAGAAAAGAAAATCACAGAATGACACCAGTTAATAAATTAAAGATCAATACTCTGACCCACTGTCTTAAGGAATATGTTAAGTTTCAAGAAAGTACCTGACAATCTCTGATGTGGGTGGGGAGTGGATGTTCTTGCCAATAGACCTCAAGTGGTGGCATTTCAATGTGATAATTTAAACATGCTCAGTTTTGTTTATTTTATTCAGTTGGAGTATCAGAAACTCCAGCTCATCAACGATGAAAATACAACTGGATGTAGCGATGCTGAGTCACACAAACTAAACTCACAGAGGCTTTTATAACATGCACTGTGTTTCAGTCACTCAGTTACGTTGGACTCTTTGTAACCCCTTGGACTGCAGCCCAATAGACTCCTCTGTCCATGGGTTTCTCCAGGCAAGAACACTGGAATGGGTTGCCATGCCCTCCTCCAGGGGACCTTCCCAACCCCGGGATCAAACCCAGATCTCCTGCATTGCAGGCAGATTCTTTACCATCTGAGCCACCAGGGAAGTCCTATTTATAACATAATGACAACTTAATATGTTACAAAGAATAACATAACTCGCATGAGAAGTAGATTATTCATCTTAACCTGAAGAGTCTATTTTCTTCCTATAAAAAAGTCCTACAAAGAGGCAAATAAAATCCAAAAGGTTGCTTCACAAATATGGAATGAAAAAGTTTAATGTCATTAGAAATTTAAAGCCCAGTACATCTGTATTCACAACAGGGATTAACTGCAAAGAGGATCTCTTCTTGCCAAAATGCTGTACTTTTTTAGACATTGCTATTCTGACTTTTTTCTCTCCTGAGTTTCTTTTGTCTCTATATTATTCCTGCTGACTTTCCTCCCTATCCTTCTGATTGATATATTCTTTCTTTAGATATGATAATAACATCAATGAGGGATTATTACTTCTGTTTTCATCATTGTTAGTCTGTTCTTTAGACTATTATCATTTTTTGAAGTATGCTGAAGCAACTCACCACTCCAAGTGTGGTTTAGGGACCAGCAGCATGGGTGCCGCCTGGAAGCTTGTTCAGTTCAGTTGAGTTCAGTCGCTCAGTCATGTCCAGCTCTTTGCAACCCCGTGGACGGTAGCACGCCAAGCTTCCATGTCTATCACCAACTCCCTGAGCTTGCTCAAACTCATTTCCATCGAGTCGGTGATGCCATCCAACCATCTTGTCCTCTGTCATCCCTTTCTCCTGCCTTCAATCTTTCCCAGCATCAGGGTCTTTTCAAGTGTGTCAGTTCTTTGCATCAGGTGGCCAAAGTATTGGAGTTTCAGCTTCAACATCTGTCCTTCCAATGAATATTCAGAACTGATTTCCTTTACACTTGTCTGGTTGGATCTCCTTGCAGTCCAAGGGACTCTCAACAGTCTTCTCCAACACCAATTCTTCAGTTCTCAGCTTTCTTTATGGTCCAACTCTTGCATCCATACATGATTACTGGAAAGGCCATAGCTTTGACTAGACAGAACTTTGTTGACAAAGTATTGTCTCTGCTTTTTAATATGCTGTCTAGATTGGTCATAGCTTTTCTTCTAAGGAACAAGCATCTTTTAATTTCGTGACTGCATTCATCATCTGCAATGATTTTGGAGCCCAAGAAAATAAAGTCTGTCACTGCCTCCATTGTTCCCCCTCTATTTGCCATGAAGTGATGGGACCAGGTGCCATGATATTACTTTTTTGAATGTTCAGTTTTAAGCCAGCCTTTTCACTTTCTCTTTCATCTTCATCAGGAGGCTCTTTAGTTCCTCTTCACTTTCTGCCATAAGGGTGTTGTCATCTGCATATCTGAGGTTATTGATATTTCTCCCAGAAATCTTGATTCCAACTTGTGCTTCATCCAGCCCAGGATCTTATATGATGTACTCTGCATATAAGTTAAATAAGCTGGGTGACAATATACAGCCTTGACATACTCCTTTCCCAGTTTTGAACCAGTCTGTTGTTCCATGTCCAGTTCTAACTGCTGCTTCTTGACCTGCATACAGATTTCTCAGGAGGCAGGTAAGGTGGTCTGGTATTCCCATCTGTTTAAGAATTTTCCACAGTTTGTTGTGATACACAGTCAAAGCCTTTGGTATAGTCAATAAAGCAGTAGTAGATGTTTTTCTGGAACTCTCTTGCTTTTTCTGTGATCCAATGGATGTTGGCAATTTGCCTTTTCTAAATCCAGGTTGAACATCTGCAAGTTTTCGTTTCACGTACTGTTGAAGCCTGGTTTGGAGAATTTTGAGCATTACTTTGCTAGCCTGTGAGATGAGTACAATTGTGTGGTAGTTTGAACATTCTTTGGCATTGCCTTTCTTTGGGATTGGAATGAAAACTGACCTTTTCAGTCCTGTGGCTGCTGCTGAATTTTCCAAATTTCCTGGCATATTGAGCAAAGCACTTTCACAGCATCATCATTTAGGTTTTGAAATAGCTCAGCTGGAATTCTATCACCTCCCCTGGCTTTGTTGCTAGTGATGCTTCCTAAGGCCCACTTGACTTCAGACTCTAGTATGTCTGGCTTTAGGTGGGTAATCACACCATCGTGATTATCCGGGTCATTGAGATCTTTTTTGTATAGTTCTTCTGTGTATTCTTGCTACTTTTTCTTAATATCTTCTGCTTTTGTTAGGTCCATACCATTTCTGTCCTTTGTTAGAAGCCTGTTAGAAATGCAAAATCTTGGGCCCTACCCCATACCCACTGAATCAGATTGTGTATTCTAATAAGATCATCAGGGATTTTGATGCACATTAAATTTTAGAATGCACTTCCCATCCCTACCGCTCCTTCCATCTCTGTCTTTCTGCTTTTGCCTTTACCGTTGGGTTAACTCTAATTCAATATTGAAAATAATCTCAAATATAAACTCTTTTCTATGCTGGCCCAGTGTGTTTTGAGTTTATATCTTAGTCTCAAGAGAATACCTTCATGTCAGATTTTGGGGACTACTTTACTATTGTATCCATAGAAAAAAGCTCTCTGAAAACAGGGCCTGACATTGAACCCAATAGCCTCAATGGTGTACTTGGAAGAAGCAGGCATACTTGAGATGTAGCTCTACCATTGAGTGAATAAGCTAATTTCCAACTAAAATCTCCTTTGAGATAGTGAGGATTCTACCACTTGGAAGTTACAGAAAAGTGATGACAATGGCTTAGGTCAATAGGAGAATTGTCAGCTCTCAAATGTCCAGGGTTGGGGTTTGTGTCATCAATGATGCAGGAACCCAGAGCAGCATGTTTCAGGCTCTCACTCCCCACCACTCAGGCTGGTCTTACTCCCTCTGAGGATGTTTGTCAGCACTTAGAGATTCAGCCCCAGAGTAGCTTACAGCCTGATTTGCAGGATATCGCAAGACAATTTCTATTCCTACTACTTGAAAGGCTAGGGTTCAGATATATTCCTGATCAAAATTAACGAATTCATTTACTGCTAGAGCCAACTATGGAAAGCTGAGGAAGGCAATTATTAAGGAGCTTAAGAAGAAGAAGCAGAAGAAAGATATGATCAGTGGATTTGGGCTCCTTCCTCATCCTGTATTACCTTCAGGAGCTGGAGGACCTGCCTGGGACTGTCACAAGATTAGTGGCCGCCCAGAGAGACTGTCTCTTTTTCAATTAAGTGTTATCATCTTTACCTACTTCAGTTTATAATCTGTTCATTATTTAGGTTTCTTTTTCCAGTGAGAGTCAAAATGCATATAAGCTAATCTGGCGCTTCTAAATTGCTTATAGTATATTTAAGATTGAAAGCAAATAGAATCCTTAACTTTATTCTAATCATCACATCGTGGAACTTGCTTTATTGATGTTTGTGTGCGACTCCCAAAACATAATTTTTACATCTGTGTGAAAACAAGAACAAACCACTTTGGGGGAGAAGCTTGTCAAGTTTAATCTTGTTTCATATTTGGAGTGATGTCTCATTTAGGGACTATGAACTTTACAGTGCTGTTTCTCAATTTAAAAAAAGCTTCATAAGGAATCATAATAAAAGCCCAAACTTTATGAATAAAATTAAAATCAATCATCCTTGGAAGGAATTACTTGGACTGCTTACTAATAAGAGCAAGTATAGAAAATGGATCCCACAGTGGCTAATGTTAATTTTTTTTCTTCCTTTTCCTCCCCCTAATCAAATATAGCTTGCTTTTAAAAGTATTTGCCTAAGATTAAGACAGAAGTTTATACTCTGTGGTAGAGAAAAAAAAAACCAAAAAAAAAAAAAAAAACCAACCTTGATTTGGGAAGATTGAACATTCCTTAATTTGCTGAAGAGATGCTGTGCTTAGTCATTTTTATGATTGTCTGTCCTACAATAGGATACGAATTCTTCAAGATAGAACTTAGAGACAATACAAGCAGCAGCCTTTCATGAAGGAAAGCAGTAGTGCATCTCAGTAGATCAAGACAGATGCTGGGAAAAATCATCATTTGAATAGCACTTTTTTAAAATGATAGGAACACAGGGTCATTCATGGGGACAGAATGTCCCATCAAAATCATACTGAAGATGACTTATTTCCATAGGTGTGGGCAGAATGTCAGAGAAATGAGAGAAAGCATGGTACCTTGAAGCTGATGACGCTGGAGCACCTTTACTACTGCTAGATATAAAAAGATGGGGATCTAGAGACAGAGCTAAGTATGGCCAGAATGAGCGTGGGGCAAGTGAGATGCTTAAGGTGCAAAATTGAAAAAGAAACCCTCAGGGTCCCTTCTCTGGCTCTGCCCCTTCTCCCCTGCCACATTCCTACCCCAGTGGGCGAACATTGACCCTGGAGGTTTAATTTCCCTATAATTCTGGTTCTCTTACATCATTACATATAGCCTTGAGGCAGAAAGTGGGAAGACTAGCAGAGGAAGCTTGTCATTTGTCGCAGGATGCCACCACTGAAGATGAGTCTGTGCCCACTCGCTAGACCAGCTCCTGCAGGCAAAGGTTAGCTGAAGACCTGACCCCATGCCCCAAGGCTACACAGGACAAGTCCCAGGTGGACGAGCACTGAGACACAGTCCCCAGTGTCCTTCTCCTTTGCCTTCCTTTTGACTCTCCCACCCCCATCCCATCAAGTCCAGACCTTTGTCACCTGGGAGACAGGATTAGACACACTATTATGTCATGCATTTGAATATCTACTTTTCTAGTGGCAAAGATTAAAACCTTTTCTTTTAAGCTAATGTCTCTATCACAATTTATAACCTATATTTTGAAGCTCAAAAAGCTGAGCATTGTATATTTATTTCTCCTTGTATTTCTGCTATAACAACTCTACCCTGGGGAGTAGAGTTCCTCTACTGGGGAACATGAGGGAAAAAGAATTGGAGTAGCAGAATATGGCAGCAAAAAGTATAGGCTAAAATTTCAAAACATAATCTGCCTGCCGCCTCCCCCCACAACCCAGTATTGAGTGGTAAAAATTACTCATTTTTGGGTATCCCAGTCTTAACCACAAGGCATTGCTTACTCAAGAGGATGATGGCTTGACCTTCTCAATCTGTTCGCGTCCCCATAGCACCCTCCCCTCCTACCCCAGCGAAGGTCCTGATGTGATAAACTGATTCTGGAATTGTCCTGGTTGAGAATCTGGAGAAAGGAGAAAAGAGAAGCCTGGAAAGAGGCATAGAAATGGAAGAATAGGAAGGGCTTGGGAGGAATCTCAAGTGAGGAAAGCAACTATGGCATGTGAGAGCAGTGTCAGAGCAGGAAAAAAAAAACATGGGAGCTTTAAGCGAGTATTACAGGTTTTATATATGTGTATCTGTTGATGTTCAAGAGACACATAATAGACTGGAGTTATTTTTTAAAAATTGCTTCTGATTATAAGGACCATGTTCTTTTAACTGTGACTTTTCTCTGGGACTGAAGCATGTGACTCACATTAAATAATCTTTCATATCGTTCCCTGAAAACACGTCCCTGCCACTCTCTCCTTTCTCCGTTCTTTCTCCTCCTAACCTCTCCCCTTCTTTCTCTCTCCTTATTAGCTGTATGAAGTGGGTTTATATATTTATGGGCTATAAGGGCTGAGATATTATCCTACCCACAAATTTGGACCACCATGGTGATAAAAAGAAAATCATGATCTCAGATATTTGATCTTCAGTTTTTGGCTTTTGAATAATATTCTGTGTCATTTATTCTGTGCTGTGTGTTACAGTCCTGATGTGTTCAGTTGCTGAGTCGTGTCCACCTCTTTGTGACCCCATGGATTGTATCCTGCCTGGCTTCTCTGTCTATGGAATTTTCCAGGCAAGAATACTGGAGTGGGTTGCCATTTCCCACTCCAAGGCATCTTCCTGACCCAGAGATTGAACCCACGTCTCACGTCTCCTGCATTGGCAGGCGGATACTTTCTCATTGCACCACCTAGGAATCCCACAGTCCTAATGAGTGTTGCTAAATCTTTCTTTTTTTTTTCCCATTTATATTTATTAGTTGAAGGCTAATTACTTTACAATATTGTAGTGGTTTTTGCCATACATTGACATGACTCAGTCATGGATTTACATGTGTTCCCCATCCCGGTCCCCCCTCCCACCTCCCTCTCCACCCGATCCCTCTGGGTCTTCCCAGTGCACCAGCCCTGAGCACTTGTCTCATGCATCCAACCTGGGCTGGTGATCTGTTTCACCCTTGATAGTATACTTGATAGCTAAATCTTCCTTGATTCTACCCCATTCTCTCTGTCATGAGCCCATAAGCTCTAAGGGCCTGATTTTCTCCTGTACTTGGCTCCAGCCCAGTATTGCAACCCTTCTCTTTTAGACTGCAGCTTTCATTTCTATTCGTATTCATTTCCTAGGTTGTTGGCCTTAAAAGTCATTAAAAACTGGGTGATTTCAACAATAGAAACTTTGTCTTCCAAAGTTCTGGAGCCTAGAAATCTAAAATCAAGGTGATTTTTGTGATGAAGTGCCTTGAAGGCAAACACTGTATCCCTTTTGTCCACTGCACAGCAGCTGTCAAGTGGTCAGCACTCAGTAAGTATTATTCAGTGCAGGACTAAACACATGAGTGAATCAGTGTTATCCCCATTTTCAAGAGGAGTAAACTGAGTCCCAAAGAGGTTAATAAACTGTGGGAAATTCTGAAAGAGACGGGAATACCAGGTCAGTACGTCAAGGCTGTGTATTGTCACCCTGCTTATTTAACTTAGATACAGAGCACATCATGAGAAACACTGGGCTGGAAGAAGCACAAGCTGGAATCAAGATTGCTGGTAGAAATATCAATAACCTCAGATATGCAGATGACACCACCCTTATGGCAGAAAGTGAAGAAGAACTAAAGAGCCTCTTGATGAAATTGAAAGCGGAGAGTGAAAAAGTTGGCTTAAAGCTTAACATTCAGAAAACTAAAATTATGGCATCTGGTCCCATCACTTCATGGCAAATAGATGGGGAAATAGTGGAAACAGTGGCTGACTTTATTTTTGGGGGCTCCAAAATCACAGCAAATGTTGATTGCAGACATGAAATTAGAAGACATTGAACATGAATGAGAACATACCAACTGCAAACTCTCCCTAGGTTATGTTGCCAGTTCAGCTGGGTCCAGTTCCTTGCTACTGGTCACTTCTCCCTGCACGTCTTTTTTTTTTTTTTTTAATTATCATTTACATTTCATAAAAATCACCCTAATTTTAGTGTACAGTTGGCAAGTTTTGAGAACACATAAAAACATATAACCACAACCAAAATCAAGATATAGAGAAGTTCCGTCAAAATTACACATGTATTGGGTATACATAAAGTTGTCCTATAAGTGGTGTTTATTATTTTTCAGACATTTTCTTCTCTGCGTTTCATTTTGGACAGTTTCTATTCCTATATCTTTAAAATCACTGATATTTTTTTCTTCAGTACCTAGTGTATTTTAATTCCATCCTGTATATTTTCCATCTCAGATTTTGTGTTGTTCATACCTAGAAGTTCAATCTGGGTCTTTTAAAAATATCTTCCATAACTTTCCTTACTGTGCTTATATTTTTCTCTACTGTCTTCAACATATAAGTAACAGTCATAATAACTATTTTAATATATTTGGTCCTAATTCCATTGTCTTTGTTACTTAGGGGTTGTTTTTGATAAGTTGATTTTTCTGTTCATTGTGCATCATATTTTCCTGCTTCTTTTATGTCTGACAATTTTTGATTGGATGACAGATGTCTTAAATTTTTCCTTGTTGGGAGCTGGGTAGTCTTTCAGTGAACTTTGTGCTGGGATCCAGGTAGGTTACTTGGAAATTCTAGCATCTTTTTAAGGCCTTCTTTTCACTTTGTGAAGTGGGACTAGAGGGGCCTTATTGTAGTGTTGACTCTGCCCCCCGATGAAACCGACAGCCTGTTGAGTCCTCGGCCCAGCCCAAGGGCCACAGGGTTTGCCTGCTTGTGGGCAGGAACAGGAGCTATCCAGGCCTGTGTGAGCCCTGGTGATGTCCACGCCTGCTCCTTTTCTGGTGGTTCACTCCCCGGCCTTGGCTAGTTTCTCCACACGTTTAAGAGGTGGTTGGTGTGCAGATCTCTGGAGCTCCTGCTCTGGGTACTTCTCTTCTCTCTGCTCCAGCTGCCTGGGTCTTCAAAAGCTCCCATCTCCATCTCCCAAACTCATGGATACCTGGAGGACTTGCCTGGGTTTCCCTTCCCCACGATGAGGCCTGGGAACACTCTGCAAGCAATAAGTGGGGTGACAGCAGGCCTCTTCTTCTTCTGTCCCCTCTCTCAAAGGTCATTGCCCTGTACTGTCTGTTGTCAATTGCCTGAACAAATTTTTTTATCATTTATTTTCTGGTTACCTATTAGAATGTGTTTTGGGGGAATATAAGTCCAGTCCTCACTGTACCACCTTGGCAGGAAGCAAGCCATTGGTCTCTCTGATTTCCTCTTGTTCAGTCACCCATAAGATGGCTCTTTCAATGTCTTCTTCCTTGGTCCCTTAACGACGCCTGATTCAGATTTCCTTCCTTGTCACGTTGTCTCTAGTTTGTAAGTAAACCGGCAATGGGAATAACTTTATTATTTTATTTCTAGTCAATAACTATGGCTAATTCACTTTTTCAATCCGTCTGTTGCTTACAAATTGCTGCATCAGCCACTGCTTCAGTTTAGTATTGATTCCTGGCACAAACACCCGACTCCTGAGCTGCAGACCTGTCTGAACTGTGTTCCCAGCATTTGAATTCACTCTAGACACCACCCCTAGTGTCTCCACTGTTTCATTCATCTCCAAGGTTCTTATGATGCTCATATTCATTCAAAAAGTGTTGTGGTGCATCCACTAGTCTGGTCCTGTGTTGGACTCTGGGAGAGCGGTGGTGAACATAGAAACCATGGGCCCAGTCTTGGTGAACTTGATCACCTAACGGAGGGAATAGATGTCAATCAAATATTCACATTTGTGACAGTACAACTCAGGAGCTATGAAAATGATGGATAAATTTGTTTTTCAAACATTCTTTAGAAAACCATAGCTGAGTAGCAGATATAGAGGGGAGGAAGCGATTGGTTTGATATAAAAATAGTGTAATTGCTTCAAAATAACCTAAAATGGACATCAAGGTCCATATCCGTGGGGTCCTCAAGGCTTGTTTACAACAAGCTATGAGTGAGAGGAAGCAAACCAGGGGCTCCAGAAGAGAGATCAAGTCAGAAACCCTCCTGAAGGCTCACCCTAGGGAGTAATCACACTCCCTAGGTGAGGCAGCCAAACTCCATCCCACCGATGAGTTCATTTCAGTCTCACCCTCATCTCTGGGTGGAGCAGAATGAAATAACAGGAAAACAGGCTCCTCTGAGACTCCGTGACTACAGCCTTCAATCACCTGATATTGAGGCTTGAATTTAAATGTGAAGACCAAAGAGCTTGAGGCCAAAAATGTAATTTAAGGTGTTCCTGATAGTTCATAGGGAAAATTAATGCAAATGACTATTTAGCATAGAGCAAGATGATAAACTTCAGTCACGATATAAATACACTGAGATAATACTTCGTAGCTACCAAATTGGTAAAAATACCAAAGTGTCTTGTTTTCTATTGCTGGGAGAATGTGGAGGAAGACATTCTCATTAACTACTGACATGTCTTACAAAATGCTTCGACTTCCATGGAGGAGACTAGTAAAATCACATGTACATCCACCCTTGTACACAGGGGTCCCGTTTTCAACTACCTGCCAAAAAAATCACAAGTTGATATCAGCAAGTGGCTAAAAATTGCAGCTGTATTTATAACAGCAAAAAGCTCAAAACAATGCAAATGCTTATAGAGCAGGAGATGAATAAATTACTGTAATAAACTAAGAAGTTGATTATCAATAAAATACTCTGTTGTATACTGTTTGTGAGACATATTTCAGAAATAACGGGACTTAAAATGATTGAAAGTAAAATGATAGAAAAATATATATAAAGCAAACGTAAACCACAAGAAGTGGGGAGGGGGTAAAAAAGTTTATTTTAGAAAAAATAGAATTTGACAAGTTATTATAAGAGAGAAAGAAGATCACAGCATATTAGTAAGTGGTAATTAGAAAGCTGTATTTCTAACTTTGTCTATACCTGTACTATAGCTTAGAAATATATAAAGCAAAACTTAACAGAACCCAAGAAGATATTGACAAATCCACTAGCTTAATAGAAGATTTTTAAGATTTGTAATTGCTAGTCAAGGAGAGAAAAATCATAAGGATTATAGCAGAGAGCTACTTTCCTCCAATATTTGGGGTTATTTCCCTTTTTTAAAGAAATGTACTTCACATCCAAAGTAAAGACTATATTTCCCAACTTCCCTGACACCCAGGTGTAGTTGTGTGACCAAGTTCTTTCTAAAGGAAAAAATATGAAAGTGACAAGTACACTGTTTGGATCATGCCTTTTTAAAGAAACTGGCTAGACTGAAAATATGAAGGCAAGAGCTAGTGATGAACCAGGAGATGGAGGTCATGTGTTGAGGGTGAAGAGCAACAGAACAAAAGGAGTGTGGGCCCTGGACACTGCAAACGCTTGCATGGCTTATGGCATAACTGCCGTGTAAGAGGGAAGTAGACCCCTCTCTATCTTAAGCACAGTTTTTGTGGATCTTTGATACAATAGCTACACCAAAACAAATACAAAGTTAGTCCCTGGAAATGGAGCGACAAGAACAGAATCTGGGTGACATTTGCTTGGAAGACACCCTACAGGCTCCGAGAATGCAGACAGGGCAAGCTGGAAATCTGGAGGCCTGCACAAATCACTTGGTAAATCTGTCTCCTCTGATACTTTGGCAGGTCTTTCACATGCTGACACAGCCTTCCTTCTTGACTCCTTTATTTTGAATGACTTCAAGGTAGCTGCCAATAAGTTGTGGCAGAATAGGACTGGCAGAGCGTGGAGATCATTAATAAAACTCCAGAAGTGAAAAACTGCTGAGATCAGTGCTTTTCAACCTTGCTCACTCAAGCACTCAAAATATACTTTAATATTTATGTAGACCATAGGGGTACATTAGTGAGGCTACTCATAGCTGGTGGTGACCAAACTGCATGCTCTGGTCATCCCAAGTAGAGCCCAAAGGGAACAATATCCTGGATGCATTTGTGACCTATTTGTGGCTACATAGTATGCCCAGTGCACTGCTTGAAGAGTTCTGTTTTACATACGGTCTTAGGCTATGGCCACTCTAACATGGAACCGACCAGAAGCAAGCCTAAGAAGCCTAAGGAAGTTTCAAGCCTAACTTAAAAGATCTGTCCTTGTTGACCTCTTAAAGTAGTTTTCAAGCCCCCAAGTCTGGAGAGGCTGGAAATGCCTGTAATATTAATACCATTGCCTCACAAAAGAGGTGCACCTTCTAACAACCTCTTCAATGTGCCACAGGACAGGTAAGAGGCAGGAAAACTCCTTCTAATGGCAAATCCAGAGGACAAAGGGATTCCTGCCAGACCTGAAATGACACTGCAACATGGGCTAAGCAAGAATTTGTCCCCACTGTCAGGCAGCAAATCTTCACAAGCCCAGTAGCACTGAAATTTTCCTGTGAAGGAATGATTCCTGGGTGTTGCTAAAGTCCCCTTTTTTTCAGTGAGGAGTTCTTATTGCCAATATTCTATTCATACTCCACAACTGTGTAGGAGACAGACAAGGGCGAGCATATAAACAGCCTTCATTGTAGGTGGCTGGGTCCTCCAGAGGCAGGCCTGATGGAGTGACTAGGGCCTCTCCCAGCAATTCTGCACTTCTGCAGGGGATGACAGGGAGAGATTGTTATCTGGGGAGGAAAGGTTGCATTATGTGTAGTGGGAAGTATACATTGGCATGGTCGATAGGCATAATAATTATCATAACAGCCCAGAACTGCTTATGCTCAGATTGCTTTGGGAGAAAAATATACTTCTCCCTTAAGTCACAGACTTGTTGGGCCTGTGCAATTAATGCATCTTAACCACTGGCATACAGCTTAACTACTAGAGGGACAGAGTGGATTTGAAAACCCAACCAGAAAAGCAAAAGGAAACATGCATAAGCATAGTCCTAGAAGCTACTTTTAGAATTGTTAAAAAAAAAAAAAAAAACTGAAACAATTCAAATATCCATCAAGAACAAAAAGATAAATATAATTTGTCAGACAGTAGAATATTAAATAGTGGAGAAAAAAAAAAACAGGAGTAAGCATGAATCAACCATACAAGCATGATGTTTAATGAAAGAAAATCACAGAAAACTGCAGGCAGAATGATTTCATTTAGGTAAAGTTTTAAATGATACAAAATTAGAGACTTTTAGGAATGTTTAGGTATACATTCATAGGTGGTATATTCATTATTAGCTGATTTTATGTGTCAATATGACTGGGCCACAGGATGCTCAGATTTTTGTTCAAATATTATCCTGGGTGTTTCAGTGAGGGTGTTCTTGGATGAGATTAAACTTTGACTCAGTAAAGCAGATTTCTCTTCCTAATGTGTGTGGACCTCATCTAATCAGTTGAAGGCCTGAGTAGAACAAAAAAGATTACCTCTCCCTCAGCATGCATGCTAAGTCACTTTAGCTGTGTCCAGTTCTTTACAACCCTATGAACTGTAGCCTTCCAGGCTCCTCTGTCCATGGGATTGTCCAGGCAAGAATACTGGAGTGGGTAGCCTTGCCCTTCTCCAGGGGATCCTCCCAACCCAGGGATTGAACCTGCCTCTCTTAAGTCTCCGGCATTAGCAGGTGGGTTCTTTACCACTAGCACCACCTAGGAAGCCCCAGCTCTATCTCTAATAAGAGGAAATTCTATCTGTGTGATGATGTTTGAACTGGGATATTTGCTTTTTTCCTGCCTTTAGACTCAAACTGGAACATTGGGTCTCAAACCTACTGGCCTTCAGGCAGGAACTGCACCATTGGCCCTCAGCCTTGGACTAGATCTCCACCAAGCCTCTCCTGGGTCTCCAGGTCGCCGACTCAGCCTGTGGATCTTGTGACTTGCCGGTGTCCATAATCACATGAGTCATTTCGTTATAATAAATAATTTTCCCAGGCTTCCCTGGTGGCTCAGTGGTGAGGAATCTGTCTGCCCATGCAGGAGACACAGGTTCCACCCCTGACCTAGAAAGATCCTACATGTTGTGGAGCAACTGAGCCCATATGCCACAATTATTGAGCCTGTGCTCTGGAGCCCAGGAGATGCAACCCCTGGGCCCATGTGTCAAAACTACTGAAGCCTGCTCACCCTAGAGCCCGTGCTTTAAAACAAGAGAAACCACTGCAGTGAGAAGCCCACACACCTCAACTGGAGAGTAACCCCTGCTTGCCACAACTAGAGAAAGCCTGCACACAACAGAAAACAGCGCAGTCAAAAATAAACAAAAATGTTAAAAATTCTTAAAATCTTTAAAAATTGTTTAAAACTTCAATTGTTTCTTATCCCTGTAGAACCTTATACAACTGTTTGAAAAAATAAAGCAAGGATGATTAATAACAAATTGAAGGCAGTGGTCACATCTGTTAGGGACAGGGAGGAAAATCCATTCAGAAGGGGACACACAGGAGACTCTAGTGTTCATGACGATGCTCTTTTGCTTCATCCGGAGTGGTGAACTTCATGGATGTTCACCTTATTATTAGCCTTTCAAATGTATTCTTAGCGTATATTCTTTTTTATGGTATGTTTCACAGAAAAAAAATGAAAACAAGTTTTTTTTATTTAAAAAAAGTTGCAACTTTGAGAGTTCTGTGAAAGAGGTGAAAGTGTCCATGGTACCTACAGAAGGCTGGTCAGGGGCGACATCACTGATTGTTTGTGTCAGGACTTCTGGGTCTATAACTAACATTCATTTACTGATCACATGAAGGACTTCCAAGTAAATACTTCTTTCTCAATATGCAACTCGCAAAGACAAGAAAAGGTCAGTCGCTTTTTAAAAGTGCCAGAGTCCAGAGCCCCTGGAAGCTCACTGGGAAACCACTTTGCGCCCTCGCACACATTGAGATCATGTGACACCCACAAAGAGGCAGGTATTGGAAGCACACCCCTCCCCTAATTTAGGTTCTCTGCTTCACTGGTTAATTCCACTGGGATTATCTCAAAGACGAAAACTCTTACTCCCTGAAAAAGACAAATGGTCAGAAGAAAGCACACAGGAGATCACTGAATTGAGTGTCAGGGGAAGCAAATTTAATTCACTCGTTTTTGTTTGGTTTTTTTTTAAGTATACTAATGACTCATTCACGGAAAAGTTTAAAATCCCAAAATCATTCCTCATGCCAGTGCGGAATGTGGAGCTGGAAGCTCTAGTTCTAGCTGGGTGCAAAATTTTCTTTTACCTTACCTTGGAGTATGGAAACACCTACCCTTCACAGTGGAAGATGGTAGAAGGTGTATTTAACATGAAGAAATGCATTACTGACCAATCTATTTAAGTGAAAAGCATACTAGTAAAACAATAAAGAAAACATGAGAAAGGCAATTGTCCTTTATGTGGCAATTGGAGTGGTTGTGTATATATGTGTTCAGGATTTTGAGAGCAGCTGAGACAGCAAAATAAGATTATCTATCATTTATTAAATGCCTACGAGGCATTTTAGACACAGCATCTCTTTCTTGTTGAAGTATAGTTGATTCACAATGCTGTGTCTGTTTCTGATTCAGTTATACATCTATGTATTCTTTTTCACATTCTTTTCCATTATAGTTTATTATAAAACATTGAATGTAGTTCCCTGGGCTCTACAGTAAGGCCTTTTGTTACCTGTCTTATGATTAGTAGTGTGTATATGCTAATCCCAAACTCCTAGTTGATCTCCTACCCTTTTTCCCCTCTGATAACTATGTTTGTTTTCTATGTTTGTTAGTTGTTTTTGTTTTGTATATAAGTTCATTTGCTTCCTATTTTAGATTCCACACATAAGTGATGTCATATGGCATTTGTCTTTCTCTTTCTGCCTTTTATCACTTAGTATGATAATCTCTAGATCCATCCATGTTACTGAAAATGGCATTATTTCATTCTTTTTTGTAACTGAGTAATATTCCATTGTATGTATGTACCACATCTTCTTAATCCATTAACCAGTCAGTGGACATTTAGATTGCTTTCATGGCTTATTTCTGATTTTTAATGAATACTCTATGGTGTAAGCTAATTATCCCCACTTGACATAGGCAGGTTCAGCATCTCTCCCGGAGCTGAGAAACATCCTTGGATTGAAGCAGAAAGTCCACGAACAGCTGCCAGCTCTTGCCCACCTTGGGGAGGAGCACTGAAGTGGTGTGATTCTGTCTTTCCTAACCTGGGTTAAAAAGGTAATGCCTGCTTATTCCTAAATAACTTGTCGAGCACCTTCAGCAGTTTAAAGGGTTGGAACTCTCCTTGTTCCTCCCTGCTTCTTGTCTGCATGCCCTTTTGTTGCCTTTCCTCATATCCCTTCTTTCTGTGCTCTGTTCTCCTCTGTTGGATCCTGCTTCTCCCTGGAGTCCTGATGTAGGCTTCTTGCTCTGGCTTCCATTTGTCATTTCTCTGGAGCATCCTTTACCTTCCAAATGGAGTTTTCTCTAAGCCCTTATATATGACCCTGGCTAGGATGGTCTAGGTCAAGATTTTTGCTCCTTCCTCTCATTTCATTTGACAGTAAACTATTGAGAATAGCCCTAAAGTCCAAACTCCTTAGCATGGTTTATGTAGCACAAAAATTCACTGAGATATCACTTTATTGTCTTACGTTAAGTCTACTGTAGGAGGCTCAAAGAATGATGAACTAAGCATTCTTTCCACCTGTATCCCGGAAGGACAACCAAGCCTCTGTCTCCTGGACTCCTTGCCCTAGTAAAGTGCTTCTGCTTAGCCTCTCCGTCATGTCTGACTCTTTGTGAGCCTTTAGACTGTAGCCTGCCAGGCTCCTCTGTCCGTGAGATTTTTCAGGAAGAATACTGGAGTGGGTTGGTTGCCATTTTCCTCCTCCAGGGGATCTTCCTGACCCAGGAATCAAACCTGCATCTCCTGTGTCTCCTGCACTGCAGGTGGATTCTTTACCTACTGAGCCATTGGGAAAGCCCCAATGGAATAGTGGGGATTAATAGTTCCTTTGTTTTTCCATAATATCACTAATGAATGCCTTTGTTTAGAAGGCCTAAGAAGGATAGAAAAAGATACTTTGATAAGGAAAGTCATGTGACCCAGTCCTGGAGGGAGAACCAATTCTTTGTTCCTGTGAAACCAGAAATACAGGTGAGTTGTGGGTTTCATGAGTGGTGGGACAAGGACTCTGCTTATATTTTTGGCCATAGTAGGTAACAGGACCTCGGATATACACACATTCTGGGATGCTAGGCCCTAAGGCCTACGTTTTGGAATCCATGGAAAATGGATGTCTCTGCACAGTTCACCATGGATGGAGTGATGCTATGGGCTTTCAGATGGAGGGCAGCCCCAGCCAGGGCACACTGGGGCAGCAGATAGGATAGAGGAAACATTACAGGTTCTCACCAGCTTTTCTGGAATATGAATATGCCATAATTCCCAGAGGAAGTGATCACAAAAAGGTAACTGAGAATAGATATCCCTCAATCCTCAGCAGAAGTAAATAGCCATTTGCTAAAATCAGAGATACATAACCTCTCCAGAGACTGGCACAAATTTATTTTTCCCCAGCGTTGCTTTAGCCCTTTAACAAATTGTGTTTTGCCTTACTCTAGTTAAAAGTTTTTCCATTTTTAAGATATACCATTAGCTCCTTTGCATCCAAAACTTTGTATTTGTCATTATAGCTGTCTGAAATACTTCCATCTCCTGTCTTCCCACCCCAACACATATACACACCCTTAGGTGAACAGAAATTTGGAATGGGATCATGTGACCCTAGGGTTGATGGTAAGCCTGCCTATTCTGGTTCATTCATGTAACTGACTGAGGATTTGTGCCTGTTTAGTTTGGTCGCTGCTAAATACAGTACAGAAAACTCACACAGAAAAATGCAATTTGTGTGTAGCCCTGATTTAGAAAGGAACACAAGTGCTAGCAGAGTTAAAAGAGTCCTTCACAGGAATATGTTTCCAATCATCGCTGAAAAATACAAGGAACCTGAAGACTGTCACTTGCCTTTTATTCTAAATTTGACGCACTAGCAAATGCCTTGAATTGTTGAGCTCTGGTTACAAATCCATGAAATAGTCTTCTCTAAGGAGGTATTTACCTTTCTTTATGTAACACTCATTATGTAATTATAAATTAATTCTCTCTGACAACTAACTAGGGAAATATTTTAATCTAAATAGACAAAAATCATACTCTTCTAAGAAGTCACTGAAAGGTCTGTGTTCTGTTACTAAAAACAATTTTATTAAGGTTCAGGAGTGATTTGCAAACTAATGTTGTTTTCATGTGTCTAATACACAATATAGTTGCTGAGTTTACCTACTGGATTAGTCCTTCTTGGTACACATTACATAGGGAGCAGTCTTGAAGAATGATAGTGAAATTGAACTTTGTTTTATATTTTGATTATCTGTATTATTTTTACTTCCTCCCTTGAAAGACTTTTAAAAAACAATTAAAATTTGGGGGGAATAGAATGAAAGCAAATATTAGTCTGCTGTGCAGACATACAAGTGTAAAAATAACACAAATGGTTCAAAGAAACCAAAGACAATTCTGCCCAGGGGGAGGTTTGTCCTCTTGTCAGAAGCCTATAGATTAGGTTTACTACATTAAAATCAAATAATACATATTTCAGTCCAGAAGATATTGAAAGTAGAATTATATGTCTGTGTTCTACACATAAAACATCAGCAAATAATTCAGTGGTTGCAGAACAGTTGTTTCTTTGGGTCAGGATTTTGCCAGCATGTTTTGTAGCTTTGCAATTCTCTTGAGCAAAGTGATAAAGGTGATGAATGTCTATTTTGAATTAACTCCCGTTACAGTGAAGTGCCAGTTGATCCAAGCTCTTTCAGTCATGACAATTCAAATGTATCTCATTCTTTTTATAAAAATCTGAGCAATACCTTCATGAAAAGCAAAAACAGACACGAAGTACACCTCCCTGGAGATAAAGGATGGATGAGAATCATTGAATGGATTTGTGAAATGTCCCTGTCAGATTGCACTGGACACTCTGCTATTGCTCAATTGCATAGTTGCTCCCCAGCCTTCTTCTGTGTTCTCAACACCAATTCTGTTCAAAGTTGAGCCTTTGGAACTCACCCAAAAAGAAAAGGCATGGCTTTTTATGTTTTCCTAAATCCATTTATGAAATAGCTGTGACCATTCTAAGTAGAATGTGAATATTACACTTTTGTGATAATACATTGAATCAGAAAATGATTCAAATGAGGCCTGAAAGATCGTCTTTACTATAAGAAAATTCTGGCCACAGGAGGTGGCATAACCTGCCAGGTAGTCAGTAGAAAACCCTGAATTAGAACTTTGCATAATATACGATATTGAATAGCTACTCAATCAGTTTTAGCTGAATTTAATTGAATTGGAATTCACTCTAGCTCATAATGCAACAAAGATGACTTATCACTTTACAGATGCTGAAGATAGCTCATAAAGTCATCTCTGGTTGAGAAGGAGAGCTAACATTTCTTTAATTTATACTACGTGCCAAGCTTTATGCTAAGTGCTTTACATATATATTATTTTTACTGTTCAAACAGGTATATCTTTTGTCCTTCTGTTTGCTTCACACAAAGAAGCTAAGGATCAGGGAGATTAAGTAACCCAGCCAAAATTATCAAGCTAGTGAATAAAAGAATGAGAAGTCCAACTTGGGACAATCTAACTCCACAGCTTGTTTTTTTTTTAAACCACTGTGCTGTAGCCAAGTATTTTTACTGGCCAAGATAAAGAATTGAAGTGTCCATGGAAGGGCTCCAAGTGATGCCTGTCATGAAATACAGACTGTTGATACTAAGGGAGTTGAACTGAAAAATGCAAAAACAATAGTCTGATTTGACTTCTAATTCTGGTAACTTGGCAAACTAAATTATTCAGAAACTCTCATGTAACAACTACTTGGAGAGCTGGATGAATTATTTTCAAAGTGATATCCTTGAGGGCACTTAGCAGGAAATCATATATACACATGTATGCTTATTCACACACATATCACACACACATACACAAGAAACGTATAGCTACAAGCAAAGATGAAGGATTCGTATTTGGAAAAGGAACCTTGCTGAAATTTAATTCTCATTCAAAAGTACAAAAAATATTTGAAAACTCCACTTGTGTCAGTTATCCAGCACAATAAATAGCAGTTTAATGGCTCCCCTAACCTAGGATAATTGAACAATATTTTTTATACACACACACACACACACACACATACACGTTGTCGTTGTTGTTGTTTAATTGCTGTGTCCAACTCTTTGTGACCCCGTGGACTGTAGCCTGCCCAGCTCCTCTGTCCACAGGATTTCCTAGCCAAGAACACTGGAGTGGGTTGCCATTTCCTTCTCCAGGGGATCTTCCCAACTCAGGGATTGAACATGTGTCACCTGTATTGTCAGGCAGATTCTTTACCACTGAGCCACCTGGGAAGCCCCATATATACACATAAATATATATATATATATATATATATATATATATATATATATATATATACACACACACAAGTATACATGCATATATGTATAAGACACATATCTGAAATAATGTCAGAGATAGAACCCATTGGAAAATAACAAGACACTGAAAAAAATAATAGGCAGATGTCAAGAAAAGAAAAACCAAACTTGAATTTTTAAAAATGAAAAATATAGCAATTTAAATTGAAACCTCAATCTATAAGCTAATTATCAGATCAGACATGGTGGCGGAGAGAACTGGTATGATTAAAGAGAAATCTGAGCAATTTTCCAGACAGTAGTTCAGAGATCTGAAGAAATGAAACAAATAAAAAGAGAGTCTAAGCGCCATTGAGGATATGGTGAGAAGATTAAACATTATCTAATAGGAGTTCAGAAGGAGAGAAAAGAAAATGGTTGTTGGCAATGTTCAATATAATACAATATTCAATGATCGATGCCATTTGTAGAACAAGCAAATGACACATCTTTTCAGGTGGAATGCATGCAAGTCTCAAAGAGTTTATTTGGCCAAAGTTTTGACAGACTCTGTCTTCTATGCCAATATTCAAATCAATTGTAGAGTTATCTTTTGTAAGGCAATAAATAAAAAGTGCAGAAATCCAAGAAAAAGTCATTAATAAAATGTTTTTTCAACAAGTCCATTTACCTCTACTGAAAATAACTAATCATCAGATATTATTCTCATTGTTTCTAAATATTACTTTTATAGTTTCATAACCTTCTGTGGTTGACATCTGTATCTTTCAATTATTTCCTACTTTCATCCATGCAGAACTGCCATCATAGCAGTGACAGATCAAAAGAAGTTTGTCTTTGGTAAACTTTGTGGACACAATCCAGCTAGTGCTTTTCCCAGCGAGACCACACATTTGCGAGAAAAACTAACAAAATTCATAAACACTTACAAGTTTTCTAACCCCTCTATGAGCAGGTATAGATGGAAGGGAGGAAACCTCGAACCAAGAGAAAACAATAAAGAAACCTAAGAAAAAACATCATTCAAGTAAAATACAAAGTAATAAAGAAATAAAATCAAGTATACCGTTAATCACTATAAGTGCCAATGGGCTAAACTTACCAATTCAAAGACGGAGTCTCAGCTTGCTTTTTAAACAAGTATTGGTTTATTCTATTTAGAGAAGACATCTAAAAACATAAGATGACAAAAAGAAAAAACAAAAGGATGGAAAACATAAACCAGCCAAATACTAAGCAAATGTTATTATAGTGAGTAATGCTTAATACCTTCAGTTGAACATGGCCTAAGGGCAAAGACCATGTGGGCAGCAGCTAGGATACACGAAGCGTCAGAATGATCACATCAATTTTCCTGGGATGTGAATATTTCATAATTCATGTAGAATACGAGGAAGAAAAACAACCATTTTATTATTTTTTCAACTTATTTTTGAATTGGAGCCCTATCTCATTTTTCAGTTTTCAAAATTTCTGTTTTCAAGTATACATATGTATGCTATATGCTGTAAATTACCTATGTATTGCTACATCCATGAATATTAATATGCAGTGTTTTCATGGTTACTTACTTCTAAAATTTCAAATTTCCATTATGATTTCTTCTTTTGAGAAGTGAGCATTTCAATCTCCAAATATGTGAGTGTGGCTTTCTTTTCATTTTAAATTATGCTTTATGCTTAGGTATAAAGAACAGATAGTGACAACAGGGAAAAGTCCTTTCTTGTGAAAATAATAATTCTTGAGTAAAGTCTATTGGACTAGTTGAATCTTTTCTTAGCTTTACTATATAAATACTTAAAAGGACATGAAAAGATGTGCAGCTAAGCAACCTAGCTGTCATTTTCATATACTTCAAAATGATTTAACCAGATGTCTATTTATAATGTTTCACTAATTGCAGTGACATTACTGATGCCCTGCCCATGTCCTCTCAAAACACAAAAATTCTAGTATGGGCCTGCCCATGTCCTCTCAAAACACAAAAATTCTAGTATGGGCCTATAACTACAAGCAGCTAAGTGCTTTCGCTTAATCCATAGGTGAGAGGAAAACTGGAAGTGCTAGGGATTTAAAGCCCTTGGGAGCAGCCCTTAATCATTGATGAATGAGAACCATAGCATTCTTGCTCCCTGGGTGAAACAGCTTCATGTTTTCTAGTATCTCTCACCGTGCCCCAGTGGGACCAATTCCAGTTGCCCACCTGCTTTATAACACTTGAATTTCTTGACTTTCAATCTTTTCTTTACTCGTTTCCCCACCCCTTACTGGTGCTCCTAAGAAGCCAACCCAAAACACCCAATTGACAGTTTGAAATAATCCAGTGTTTCTGAAAGGGACAGAGTGTGAGGATAGAAGCTTTGACGCGTTGGGTTACCATCAGTGTCATTATTTGCTTTTATCACAGATTAGAGGAATTTTTTCATATTTATGAAATAAGGAACTATAAGCATATCAAGAAATACATTTTATCCCAGCAGAGAGCTTATGATCCCTCATTCTACTTTTGGAAAACTTGAAACTCTTTTTAAAAATATATTTCTACTGTTTATAGGGACCCAGTATAAGGAACTCTTTTAGACAGCCAGCACAGAGTAAGACAAGGACTTTTTATCCTAGAAATCATGGGGGACCAAAGAGTTAGTGGTTAGAATTCAGAGAATTCAACTTGGCGATAGATAGATAGATCTAGATAGATACAGATATAGATATATATCTAAAGATATATATATATATTTTAATTTCAGTAATCTCTAACTGAAATTTAATACATCCTTCAATTGAGAGTGTAGGTAACAAACCATACAGTAGAATTGGCAATACCCGTCATTTTATGACCCGTAAAAATTATTTTTTGTGCCATATTATAATAATTGTTGTAGAAATCTTGAAATATCTACACTCATCACAACTTCAAAATTATGATAGTTATTACACCACTTAATGGAGAAGGAAATGTCAACCCACTCCAGTAATCTTGCCTGGAGAATCCCAGGGACAGAGGAGCCTGGCAGGCTACAGTCTATGGGGTCCTAAAGAGTTGGACTGGAGAAGGAAATAGCAACCCACTCCAGTATTCTTGCCTGGAGAATCCCATGGACAGAGGAGCCCGGCAGGCTACAGTCTATGGGGTCCTAAAGAGTTGGACTGGAGAAGGAAATAGCAACCCACTCCAGTATTCTTGCCTGGAGAATCCCATGGACAGAGGAGCCCGGCAGGCTACAGTCTATGGGGTAGCAAGAGTCGGACTCGACTGGTCAGCTAAACACAGCAGAGCACACCACTGAATAGTTCTTATTATCTAATAATATATACACAAATACATATAACAACTATATCTTTTAATATATTTTATAACTATTGAAAAATATATCACGTCTTTTGGAATCCTGTTGTATTTTATTTTATGTGTTAAAAAAATATTTTGTTTTTGAGAAGGGATCCATAGGCTTAATCAGACTGCTAGGGGTCCAAGGCGTAGAAAAGATGAAGAACACCTAATGCGCACTGTTGGGCGTCCCAGGTGGTGCTAGCGGTAAAGAATCTGCCTGCCAATGCAGGAGATGCCGGAGAGGTAGGTTCCGGCCTTGGGTGGGGAAGATTCCCTGGAGGAGGAAATGGCAAACCACTCCAGTGTTCTTGCCTGGAGAATTCCATGGACAGAGGAGCCTGGCAGGCTTCAGCCAATGGGGTCAAAAAGAGCTGACACGGCTGAGCACACGGCACACAGCAGGCGCTGTTACCCGTTTCATATATTGGGAGACTGAGATAAAGACAGCTAAGCAATTTGCCCAAGATCAGAGTTTATACGGCACGGTTCTAGGATGGGAACCCAGGTAATCTGGCCCCTGAGTTCACGCGTCTAACCAAGACCCTGCGGCTGCCCCTCTGAGAGCCGATGAAAGCTCCTCCGCTAGACTACATGCATGCCCGAATCCCCACCCCGCCATCTCAGCCACGCATGCGCGCTTCCCCCAGCAGCCAGGCGCGCTCAATGAAGCCCTCAACTGGCGTCTGTTCTCCAGTCTTGCTGGTTCTACTCTTGGCCTTCCTCTTCCAGCCTCTCGCCTGTGTTTTCCAGCCACACTGCTCTTTGAATTCTCTCTCCTGGCTAGAATGCTTTTCCACCCTTCACTTCTTTTTCATCCTGTGACTTAGGCCTTCGTGTCACCGCGGCACAGAGGGCCCCCACGGTGAATTTATCAAGGTAAGTTCTTTGTTTACTTTGTATGGTAATCCTTTGTCAGTTCTGGTTATTGCAAATATGTTCCCCAACTTGGGACTTATCTTTTGGCTTCCTTAATAGAATGATTCAATGAGGAATGTTCTTCATTTTAATGAGTCAAGTTGAGCAGTCTTTTCCTAGATAGTTTGTCCTTTTTGTTTTCTCTACCTCCCAGGTCATTGGGATATACTTTTGTATTTCTTCCTAAAAGCTTTAACGTTTTGCCATTCACATTTAAGCTTTTGAATATTTACAATTGACTTAGTTGGGTATTCAGTTTTTTTTTTCCCCCCATATGGAGCTGAAACAATTCTTTACAACCCTTTTGTTGTAGGATATTTTAATTTCAGAATACTGTATTTCCTAATGATAGAATTTGGAGTGCTTGACAAAAAGAGAAGATCCTGATGGTCTCTGTGTAGAAGTTGCGGTGTGGAGGAATGAAGAAAGCATTTTTCTAGTTTATGCTAAGTATTTTCTAAAAGAAAATTAAAACTGGCCAATTTTGCTTACATATTCAAATTTTAAATTCCTTAAGAAGGAAGAAATGGGTTTATAGAATTGTCAGTCATCTCTCTGTGTTTCGAATGCTATTTCTTGAAGTAGTCCTACTTAACAGTAGGTCCCACAACTTGGCCCTTAACATTCAGCAAATGAAACTTCTAGAAAACATGAGATCAGGGGGACTGCTTATGCATACCTGTATGCATACTTACGTGTCTTTGTGTGTTTGTGTTGGGATTTGCATGTTTGCATATTTGCATATGTGTGAAGTAAGGGGAAAAACACAGCAATGGTAGTGTGGCATTTCATCCTGAATAATGTACCCTCCCCCAAGTACAGACGATGAAAGGTGACAGAGAGAGAAGAGTCCTGGTAACAACACGGGCTGGAGCTGTTGCTTTTATAAACTCATTAGTTTAGCCAGTCACCTCTTACTCTTCTCAGGTGTAGGAAGAAGAAGGGAAGCAGGAAGGAAGTGGGAAAATGGCAGAAACTTCTCTGGTGAGATTTGCGTGTACAGCCTTAAAAATTTGTGAGTAATTCTTGGCACACAGCAAG